>NW_027478163.1:16605000-17230000 GCF_051020975.1 Osmia lignaria lignaria
AAACTACGCTTCTGATCAAAAAATATCATAGAACATAAATTGTAGGAGACATAATTCTCTACAAAAACGGTCTCTTAACATTTTGCCATAGCTCGCTTCGTTTCCGAGATATTTGCAGATATATCTCAAGGGAAGGGGCCTGACGGACATATTTCGAGATATTTCTTCTTCTTGTTGTTCTTCTTCTGCACAGCTAACCTGGAAGTGGCATTTGCGGCCCGAACTAGTGCAGAGTTATCTCAAAGAAAGGGGCCACGGTGTTTCTGTATCTCTATTATGTTGGTGCGGCTTCGGAACTTTTAAATATCTCGATATATCTCGAAAACTACGCTTCTGATCAAAAAATATCATAGAACATAAATTGTAGAAAACATAATTCTCTACAAAAAAGGTCTCTTAACATTTTGCCATAGCTCGTTTCGTTTCCGAGATATTTGCAGATATATCTCAAGGGAAGGGGCCTGACGGACATATTTCGAGATATTTCTTCTTCTTGTTGTTCTTCTTCTGCACAGCTAAGCTGGAAGTGGCATTTGCAGCTCGCAATAGTGCAGAGTTATCTCAAAGAAAGAGGCCACGGTGTTTCTGTATCTCTATTATGTTGGTGCGGCTTCGGAACTTTTAAATATCTTGATATATCTCGAGAACTACGCATCTGATCAAAAAATATCATAGAACATAAAAAGTAGGAAACTTAATTCTCTACAAAAAAGGTCTCTTAACATTTTGCCATAGCTCGCTTCGTTTCCGAGATATTTGCAGATTTATCTCAAGGGAAGGGGCCTGACGGACATATTTCGAGATATTTCTTCTTCTTGTTGTTCTTCTTCTGCACAGCTAAACTGGAAGTGGCATTTCCAGCTCGCAATAGTGCAGAGTTATCTCAAAGAAAGGGGCCACGGTGTTTCTGTACCTCTATTATGTTGGTGCAGCTTCGGAACTTTTAAATATCTTGATATATCTCGAGAACAACGCATCTGATCAAAAAATATCATAGAACGTAAAAAGTAGAAAACTTAATTCTCTACAAAAAAGGTTTCTTAACATTTTGCCATAGCTCGCTTCGTTTCCGAGATATGTGCAGATTTATCTCAAGGGAAGGGGCCTGACGGACATATTTCGAAATATTTCTTCTTCTTGTTGTTCTTCTTCTGCACAGCTAAGCTGGAAGTGGCATTTGCGGCTCGCACTAGTGCAGAGTTATCTCAAAGAAAGGGGCCACGGTGTTTCTGTATCTCTATTATGTTGGTGCGGCTTCGGAACTTTTAAATATCTCCATATATCTCGAAAACTACGCTTCTGATCAAAAAATATCATAGAGCATAACTTGTAGGAAACATAATTCTCTACAAAAAAGGTCTCTTACCATTTTGCCATAGCTCGCTTCGTTTCCGAGATATTTGCAGATATATCTCAAGGGAAGGGGCCTGACGGACATATTTCGAGATATTTCTTCTTCTTGTTGTTCTTCTTCTGCACAGCTAAGCTGGAAGTGGCATTTGCAGCTCGCAATAGTGCAGAGTTATCTCAAAGAAAGGGGCCACGGTGTTTCTGTATCTCTATTATGTTGGTGCGGCTTCGGAACTTTTAAATATCTTGATATATCTCGAGAACTACGCATCTGGTCAAAAAATATCATAGAAAATAAAAAGTAGGAAACTTAATTCTCTACAAAAAAGGTCTCTCAACATTTTGCCATAGCTCGCTTCGTTTCCGAGATATTTGCAGATTTATCTCAAGGGAAGGGGCCTGACGGACATATTTTGAGATATTTCTTCTTCTTGTTGTTCTTCTTCTGCACAGCTAAGCTGGAAGTGGCATTTGCAGCTCGCAATAGTGCAGAGTTATCTCAAAGAAAGGGGCCACGGTGTTTCTGTATCTCTATTATGTTGGTGCGGCTTCGGAACTTTTAAATATCTCCATATATCTCGAAAACTACGCTTCTGATCAAAAAATATCATAGAACATAACTTGTAGGAAACATAATTCTCTACAAAAAAGGTCTCTTACCATTTTGCCATAGCTCGCTTCGTTTCCGAGATATTTGCAGATATATCTCAAGGGAAGGGGCCTGACGGACATATTTCGAGATTTTTCTTCTTCTTGTTGTTCTTCTTCTGCACAGCTAAACTGGAAGTGGCATTTCCAGCTCGCAATAGTGCAGAGTTATCTGAAAGAAAGGGGCCACGGTGTTTCCTTATCTCTATCATGTCGGTGCGGCTTCGGAACTTTTAAATATCTTGATATATCTCGAGAACTACGCATCTGATCAAAAAATATCATAGAACATAAAAAGTAGGAAACTTAATTCTCTACAAAAAAGGTCTCTTAACATTTTGCCATAGCTCGCTTCGTTTCCGAGATATTTGCAGATTTATCTCGAGGGAAGGGGCCTGACGGACATATTTCGAGATATTTCTTCTTCTGGTTGTTCTTCTTCTGCACAGCTAAGCTGGAAGTGGCATTTGCAGCTCGCAATAGTGCAGAGTTATCTCAAAGAAAGGGGCCACGGTGTTTCTGTATCTCTATTATGTTGGTGCGGCTTCGGAACTCTTAAATATCTTGATATATCTCGAGAACTACGCGTCTGACCAAAAAATATCATAGAATATAAAAAGTAGGAAACTTAATTCTCTACAAAAAAGGTCTCTTAACATTTTGCCATAGCTCGCTTCGTTTCCGAGATATGTGCATATTTATCTCAAGGGAAGGGGCCTGACGGACATATTTCGAGATATTTCTTCTTCTTGTTGTTCTTCTTCTGCACAGCTAAGCTGGAAATGGCATTTGCAGCTCGCAATAGTGCAGAGTTATCTCAAAGAAAGAGGCCACGGTGTTTCTGTACCTCTATTATGTTGGTGCAGCTTCGGAACTTTTAGATATCTTGATATATCTCGAGAACAACGCATCTGATCAAAAAATATCATAGAACATAAAAAGTAGGAAACTTAATTCTCTACAACAAAGGTCTCTTAACATTTTGCCATAGCTCGCTTCGTTTCCGAGATATTTGCAGATTTATCTCGAGGGAAGGGGCCTGACGGACATATTTCGAGATATTTCTTCTTCTTGTTGTTCTTCTTCTGCACAGCTAAGCTGGAAGTGGCATTTGCGGCTCGCACTAGTGCAGAGTTATCTCAAAGAAAGGGGCCTCGGTGTTTCTGTATCTCTATTATGTTGGTGCGGCTTCGGAACTTTTAAATATCTCGATATATCTCGAAAACTACGCGTCTGATCAAAAAATATCATAGAACATAAAAAGTAGGAAACTTAATTCTCTACAAAAAAGGTCTCTTACCATTTTGCCATAGCTCGCTTCGTTTCCGAGATATGTGCAGATTTATCTCAAGGGAAGGGGCCTGACGGACATATTTCGAAATATTTCTTCTTGTTGTTGTTCTTCTTCTGCACAGCTAAGCTGGAAGTGGCATTTGCGGCTCGCACTAGTGCAGAGTTATCTCAAAGAAAGGGGCCACGGTGTTTCTGTATCTCTATTATGTTGGTGCGGCTTCGGAACTTTTAAATATCTCCATATATCTCGAAAACTACGCTTCTGATCAAAAAATATCATAGAACATAAAAAGTAGGAAACATAATTCTCTACAAAAAAGGTCTCTTACCATTTTGCCATAGCTCGCTTCGTTTCCGAGATATTTGCAGATATATCTCAAGGGAAGGGGCCTGGCGGACATATTTCGAGATATTTCTTCTTCTTGTTGTTCTTCTTGTGCACAGCTAAACTGGAAGTGGCATTTCCAGCTCGCAATAGTGCAGAGTTATCTGAAAGAAAGGGGACACGGTGTTTCTGTATCTCTATTATGTTGGTGCGGCTTCGGAACTTTTAAATATCTTGATATATCTCGAGAACTACGCATCTGATCAAAAAATATCATAGAACATAAAAAGTAGGAAACTTAATTCTCTACAAATAAGGTCTCTTAACATTTTGCCATAGCTCGCTTCGTTTCCGAGATATTTGCAGATTTATCTCAAGGGAAGGGGCCTGACGGACATATTTCGAAATATTTCTTCTTCTTGTTGTTCTTCTTCTGCACAGCTAAGCTGGAAGTGGCATTTGCAGCTCGCAATAGTGCAGAGTTATCTCAAAGAAAGGGGCCACGGTGTTTCTGTATCTCTATTATGTTGGTGCGGCTTCGGAACTTTTAAATATCTTGATATATCTCGAGAACTACGCATCTGATCAAAAAATATCATAGAAAATAAAAAGTAGGAAACTTAATTCTCTACAAAAAAGGTCTCTTAACATTTTGCCATAGCTCGCTTCGTTTCCGAGATATATGCAGATTTATCTCAAGGGAAGGGGCCTGACGGACATATTTCGAGATATTTCTTCTTCTTGTTGTTCTTCTTCTGCACAGCTAAGCTGGAAGTAGCATTTGCAGCTCGCAATAGTGCAGAGTTATCTCAAAGAAAGGGGCCACGGTGTTTCTGTATCTCTATTATGTTGGTGCGGCTTCGGAACTTTTAAATATCTCGATATATCTCGAAAACTACGCTTCTGATCAAAAAATATCATAGAACATAACTTGTAGGAGACATAATTCTCTACAAAAACGGTCTCTTAACATTTTGCCATAGCTCGCTTCGTTTCCGAGATATTTGCAGATTTATCTCGAGGGAAGAGCCTGACGGACATATTTCGAGATATTTCTTCTTCTTGTTGTTCTTCTTCTGCACAGCTAAGCTGGAAGTGGCTTTTGTGGGTAGCACTAGTGCAGAGTTATCTCAAAGAAAGGGGCCACGGTGTTTCTGTATCTCTATTATGTTGGTGCGGCTTCGGAACTTTTAAATATCTCGATATATCTCGAAAACTACGCTTCTGATCAAAAAATATCATAGAACATAAATTGTAGGAAACATAATTCTCTACAAAAAAGGTCTCTTAAGATTTTGCCATAGCTCGTTTCGTTTCCGAGATATTTGCAGATATATCTCAAGGGAAGGGGCCTGACGGACATATTTCGAGATATTTCTTCTTCTTGTTGTTCTTCTTCTGCACAGCTAACCTGGAAGTGGCATTTGCGGCCCGAACTAGTGCAGAGTTATCTCAAAGAAAGGGGCCACGGTGTTTCTGTATCTCTATTATGTTGGTGCGGCTTCGGAACTTTTAAATATCTCGATATATCTCGAAAACTACGCTTCTGATCAAAAAATATCATAGAACATAAATTGTAGAAAACATAATTCTCTACAAAAAAGGTCTCTTAACATTTTGCCATAGCTCGTTTCGTTTCCGAGATATTTGCAGATATATCTCAAGGGAAGGGGCCTGACGGACATATTTCGAGATATTTCTTCTTCTTGTTGTTCTTCTTCTGCTCAGCTAAGCTGGAAGTGGCATTTGCAGCTCGCAATAGTGCAGAGTTATCTCAAAGAAAGAGGCCACGGTGTTTCTGTATCTCTATTATGTTGGTGCGGCTTCGGAACTTTTAAATATCTTGATATATCTCGAGAACTACGCATCTGATCAAAAAATATCATAGAACATAAAGAGTAGGAAACTTAATTCTCTACAAAAAAGGTCTCTTAACATTTTGCCATAGCTGGCTTCGTTTCCGAGATATTTGCAGATTTATCTCAAGGGAAGGGGCCTGACGGACATATTTCGAGATATTTCTTCTTCTTGTTGTTCTTCTTCTGCACAGCTAAACTGGAAGTGGCATTTCCAGCTCGCAATAGTGCAGAGTTATCTCAAAGAAAGGGGCCACGGTGTTTCTGTATCTCTATTATGTTGGTGCGGCTTCGGAACTTTTAAATATCTTGATATATCTCGGGAACTACGCATCTGATAAAAAAATATCATAGAACATAAAAAGTAGGAAACTTAATTCTCTACAAATAAAGTCTCTAAACATGTTGCCATAGCTCGCTTCGTTTCCGAGATATTTGCAGATTTATCTCAAGGGAAGGGGCCTGACGGACATATTTCGAGATATTTCTTCTTCTTGTTGTTCTTCTTCTGCACAGCTAAGCTGGAAGTGGCATTTGCAGCTCGCAATAGTGTAGAGTTATCTCAAAGAAAGGGGCCACGGTGTTTCTGTATCTCTATTATGTTGGTGCGGCTTCGGAGCTTTTAAATATCTTGATATATCTCGAGAACTACGCATCTGATCAAAAAATATCATAGAACATAAAAAGTAGGAAACTTAATTCTCTACGAAAAAGGTCTCTTAACATTTTGCCATAGCTCGCTTCGTTTCCGAGATATATGCAGATTTATCTCAAGGGAAGGGGCCTGACGGACATATTTCGAGATATTTCTTCTTCTTGTTGTTCTTCTTCTGCACAGCTAAGCTGGAAGTGGCATTTGCAGCTTGCAATAGTGCAGAGTTATCTCAAAGAAAGAGGCCACGGTGTTTCTGTATCTCTATTATGTTGGTGCGGCTTCGGAACTTTTAAATATCTTGATATATCTCGAGAACTACGCATCTGATCAAAAAATATCATAGAACATAAAGAGTAGGAAACTTAATTCTCTACAAAAAAGGTCTCTTAACATTTTGCCATAGCTGGCTTCGTTTCCGAGATATTTGCAGATTTATCTCAAGGGAAGGGGCCTGACGGACATATTTCGAGATATTTCTTCTTCTTGTTGTTCTTCTTCTGCACAGCTAAACTGGAAGTGGCATTTCCAGCTCGCAATAGTGCAGAGTTATCTCAAAGAAAGGGGCCACGGTGTTTCTGTATCTCTATTATGTTGGTGCGGCTTCGGAACTTTTAAATATCTTGATATATCTCGGGAACTACGCATCTGATAAAAAAATATCATAGAACATAAAAAGTAGGAAACTTAATTCTCTACAAATAAAGTCTCTAAACATGTTGCCATAGCTCGCTTCGTTTCCGAGATATTTGCAGATTTATCTCAAGGGAAGGGGCCTGACGGACATATTTCGAGATATTTCTTCTTCTTGTTGTTCTTCTTCTGCACAGCTAAGCTGGAAGTGGCATTTGCAGCTCGCAATAGTGTAGAGTTATCTCAAAGAAAGGGGCCACGGTGTTTCTGTATCTCTATTATGTTGGTGCGGCTTCGGAACTTTTAAATATCTCCATATATCTCGAAAACTACGCTTCTGATCAAAAAATATCATAGAGCATAACTTGTAGGAAACATAATTCTCTACAAAAAAGGTCTCTTACCATTTTGCCATAGCTCGCTTCGTTTCCGAGATATTTGCAGATATATCTCAAGGGAAGGGGCCTGACGGACATATTTCGAGATATTTCTTCTTCTTGTTGTTCTTCTTCTGCACAGCTAAGCTGGAAGTGGCATTTGCAGCTCGCAATAGTGCAGAGTTATCTCAAAGAAAGGGGCCACGGTGTTTCTGTATCTCTATTATGTTGGTGCGGCTTCGGAACTTTTAAATATCTCCATATATCTCGAAAACTACGCTTCTGATCAAAAAATATCATAGAACATAACTTGTAGGAAACATAATTCTCTACAAAAAAGGTCTCTTACCAGTTTGCCATAGCTCGCTTCGTTTCCGAGATATTTGCAGATATATCTCAAGGGAAGGGGCCTGACGGACATATTTCGAGATTTTTCTTCTTCTTGTTGTTCTTCTTCTGCACAGCTAAACTGGAAGTGGCATTTCCAGCTCGCAATAGTGCAGAGTTATCTGAAAGAAAGGGGCCACGGTGTTTCCTTATCTCTATTATGTTGGTGCGGCTTCGGAACTTTTAAATATCTTGATATATCTCGAGAACTACGCATCTGATCAAAAAATATCATAGAAAATAAAAAGTAGGAAACTTAATTCTCTACAAAAAAGGTCTCTTAACATTTTGCCATAGCTCGCTTCGTTTCCGAGATATTTGCAGATTTATCTCGAGGGAAGGGGCCTGACGGACATATTTCGAGATATTTCTTCTTCTTGTTGTTCTTCTTCTGCACAGCTAAGCTGGAAGTGGCATTTACAGCTCGCAATAGTGCAGAGTTATCTCAAAGAAAGGGGCCACGGTGTTTCTGTATCTCTATTATGTTGGTGCGGCTTCGGAACTTTTAAATATCTTGATATATCTCGAGAACTACGCATCTGATCAAAAAATATCATAGAACATAAAAAGTAGGAAACTTAATTCTCTACAAATAAAGTCTCTTAAGATTTTGCCATAGCTCGCTTCGTTTCCGAGATATTTGCAGATTTATCTCAAGGGAAGGGGCCTGACGGACATATTTCGAGATATTTCTTCTTCTGGTTGTTCTTCTTCTGCACAGCTAAGCTGGAAGTGGCATTTGCAGCTCGCAATAGTGCAGAGTTATCTCAAAGAAAGGGGCCACGGTGTTTCTGTATCTCTATTATGTTGGTGCGGCTTCGGAACTCTTAAATATCTTGATATATCTCGAGAACTACGCGTCTGACCAAAAAATATCATAGAATATAAAAAGTAGGAAACTTAATTCTCTACAAAAAAGGTCTCTTAACATTTTGCCATAGCTCGCTTCGTTTCCGAGATATGTGCATATTTATCTCAAGGGAAGGGGCCTGACGGACATATTTCGAGATATTTCTTCTTCTTGTTGTTCTTCTTCTGCACAGCTAAGCTGGAAATGGCATTTGCAGCTCGCAATAGTGCAGAGTTATCTCAAAGAAAGAGGCCACGGTGTTTCTGTACCTCTATTATGTTGGTGCAGCTTCGGAACTTTTAAATATCTTGATATATCTCGAGAACTTCGCATCTGATCAAAAAATATCATAGAACATAAAAAGTAGAAAACTTAATTCTCTACAAAAAAGGTCTCTTAACATTTTGCCATAGCTCGCTTTGTTTCCGAGATATATGCAGATTTATCTCAAGGGAAGGGGCCTGACGGACATATTTCGAGATATTTCTTCTTCTTGTTGTTCTTCTTCTGCACAGCTAAGCTGGAAGTGGCATTTGCGCCTCGCACTAGTGCAGAGTTATCTCAACGAAAGGGGCCACGGTGTTTCTGTATCTCTATTATGTTGGTGCGGCTTCGGAACTTTTAAATATCACGATATATCTCGAAAACTACGCTTCTGATCAAAAAATATCATAGAACATAAATTGTAGGAAACATAATTCTCTACAAAAAAGGTCTCTTAACATTTTGCCATAGCTCGTTTCCTTTCCGAGATATTTGCAGATATATCTCAAGGGAAGGGGCCTGACGCACATATTTCGAGATATTTCTTCTTCTTGTTGTTCTTCTTCTGCACAGCTAAACTGGAAGTGGCGTTTCCAGCTCGCAATAGCGCAGAGTTATCTCAAAGAAAGGGCCCACGGTGTTCCTGTATCTCTATTATGTTGGTGCGGCTTCGGAACTTTTAAATATCTTGATATATCTCGAGAACTACGCATCTGACCAAGAAATATCATAGAACATAAAAAGTAGGAAACTTAATTCTCTACAAATAAAGTCTCTTAACATTTTGCCATAGCTCGCTTCGTTTCCGAGATATGTGCAGATTTATCTCAAGGGAAGGGGCCTGACGGACATATTTCGAGATATTTCTCCTTCTTGTTGTTCTTCTTCTGCACAGCTAAGCTGGAAATGGCATTTGCAGCTCGCAATAGTGCAGAGTTATCTCAAAGAAAGAGGCCACGGTGTTTCTGTACCTCTATTATGTTGGTGCGGCTTCGGAGCTTTTAAATATCTTGATATATCTCGAGAACTACGCATCTGATCAAAAAATATCATAGAACATGAAAAGTAGGAAACTTAATTCTCTACGAAAAAGGTCTCTTAACATTTTGCCATAGCTCGCTTCGTTTCCGAGATATATGCAGATTTATCTCAAGGGAAGGGGCCTGACGGACATATTTCGAGATATTTCTTCTTCTTGTTGTTCTTCTTCTGCACAGCTAAGCTGGAAGTGGCATTTGCAGCTCGCAATAGTGCAGAGTTATCTCAAAGAAAGAGGCCACGGTGTTTCTGTACCTCTATTATGTTGGTGCAGCTTCGGAACTTTTAAATATCTTGATATATCTCGAGAACAACGCATCTGATCAAAAAATATCATAGAACGTAAAAAGTAGAAAACTTAATTCTCTACAAAAAAGGTTTCTTAACATTTTGCCATAGCTCGCTTCGTTTCCGAGATATGTGCAGATTTATCTCAAGGGAAGGGGCCTGACGGACATATTTCGAAATATTTCTTCTTCTTGTTGTTCTCCTTCTGCACAGCTAAGCTGGAAGTGGCATTTGCGGCTCGCACTAGTGCAGAGTTATCTCAAAGAAAGGGGCCACGGTGTTTCTGTATCTCTATTATGTTGGTGCGGCTTCGGAACTTTTAAATATCTCCATATATCTCGAAAACTACGCTTCTGATCAAAAAATATCATAGAGCATAACTTATAGGAAACATAATTCTCTACAAAAAAGGTCTCTTACCATTTTGCCATAGCTCGCTTCGTTTCCGAGATATTTGCAGATATATCTCAAGGGAAGGGGCCTGACGGACATATTTCGAGATATTTCTTCTTCTTGTTGTTCTTCTTCTGCACAGCTAAGCTGGAAGTGGCATTTGCAGCTCGCAATAGTGCAGAGTTATCTCAAAGAAAGGGGCCACGGTGTTTCTGTATCTCTATTATGTTGGTGCGGCTTCGGAACTTTTAAATATCTCCATATATCTCGAAAACTACGCTTCTGATCAAAAAATATCATAGAACATAGCTTGTAGGAAACATAATTCTCTACAAAAAAGGTCTCTTACCAGTTTGCCATAGCTCGCTTCGTTTCCGAGATATTTGCAGATATATCTCAAGGGAAGGGGCCTGACGGACATATTTCGAGATTTTTCTTCTTCTTGTTGTTCTTCTTCTGCACAGCTAAACTGGAAGTGGCATTTCCAGCTCGCAATAGTGCAGAGTTATCTGAAAGAAAGGGGCCACGGTGTTTCCTTATCTCTATTATGTTGGTGCGGCTTCGGAACTTTTAAATATCTTGATATATCTCGAGAACTACGCATCTGATCAAAAAATATCATAGAAAATAAAAAGTAGGAAACTTAATTCTCTACAAAAAAGGTCTCTTAACATTTTGCCATAGCTCGCTTCGTTTCCGAGATATTTGCAGATTTATCTCGAGGGAAGGGGCCTGACGGACATATTTCGAGATATTTCTTCTTCTTGTTGTTCTTCTTCTGCACAGCTAAGCTGGAAGTGGCATTTACAGCTCGCAATAGTGCAGAGTTATCTCAAAGAAAGGGGCCACGGTGTTTCTGTATCTCTATTATGTTGGTGCGGCTTCGGAACTTTTAGATATCTTGATATATCTCGAGAACTACGCATCTGCTCAAAAAATATCATAGAACATAAAAAGTAGGAAACTTAATTCTCTACAAATAAAGTCTCTTAAGATTTTGCCATAGCTCGCTTCGTTTCCGAGATATTTGCAGATTTATCTCAAGGGAAGGGGCCTGACGGACATATTTCGAGATATTTCTTCTTCTGGTTGTTCTTCTTCTGCACAGCTAAGCTGGAAGTGGCATTTGCAGCTCGCAATAGTGCAGAGTTATCTCAAAGAAAGGGGCCACGGTGTTTCTGTATCTCTATTATGTTGGTGCGGCTTCGGAACTCTTAAATATCTTGATATATCTCGAGAACTACGCGTCTGACCAAAAAATATCATAGAATATAAAAAGTAGGAAACTTAATTCTCTACAAAAAAGGTCTCTTAACATTTTGCCATAGCTCGCTTCGTTTCCGAGATATGTGCATATTTATCTCAAGGGAAGGGGCCTGACGGACATATTTCGAGATATTTCTTCTTCTTGTTGTTCTTCTTCTGCACAGCTAAACTGGAAGTGGCGTTTCCAGCTCGCAATAGCGCAGAGTTATCTCAAAGAAAGGGCCCACGGTGTTTCTGTATCTCTATTATGTTGGTGCGGCTTCGGAACTTTTAAATATCTTGATATATCTCGAGAACTACGCATCTGACCAAGAAATATCATAGAACATAAAAAGTAGGAAACTTAATTCTCTACAAATAAAGTCTCTTAACATTTTGCCATAGCTCGCTTCGTTTCCGAGATATGTGCAGATTTATCTCAAGGGAAGGGGCCTGACGGACATATTTCGAGATATTTCTCCTTCTTGTTGTTCTTCTTCTGCACAGCTAAGCTGGAAATGGCATTTGCAGCTCGCAATAGTGCAGAGTTATCTCAAAGAAAGAGGCCACGGTGTTTCTGTACCTCTATTATGTTGGTGCAGCTTCGGAACTTTTAAATATCTTGATATATCTCGAGAACTTCGCATCTGATCAAAAAATATCATAGAACATAAAAAGTAGAAAACTTAATTCTCTACAAAAAAGGTCTCTTAACATTTTGCCATAGCTCGCTTTGTTTCCGAGATATATGCAGATTTATCTCAAGGGAAGGGGCCTGACGGACATATTTTGAGATATTTCTTCTTCTTGTTGTTCTTCTTCTGCACAGCTAAGCTGGAAGTGGCATTTGCAGCTCGCAATAGTGCAGAGTTATCTCAAAGAAAGGGGCCACGGTGCTTCTGTATCTCTATTATGTTGGTGCGGCTTTGGAACTTTTAAATATCTCCATATATCTCGAAAACTACGCTTCTGATCAAAAAGTATCATAGAACATAACTTGTAGGAAACATAATTCTCTACAAAAAAGGTCTCTTACCATTTTGCCGTAGCTCGCTTCGTTTCCGAGATATTTGCAGATTTATCTCGAGGGAAGGGGCCTGACGGACATATTTCGAGATATTTCTTCTTCTTGTTGTTCTTCTTCTGCACAGCTAAGCTGGAAGTGGCATTTGCGCCTCGCACTAGTGCAGAGTTATCTCAACGAAAGGGGCCACGGTGTTTCTGTATCTCTATTATGTTGGTGCGGCTTCGGAACTTTTAAATATCTCGATATATCTCGAAAACTACGCTTCTGATCAAAAAATATCATAGAACATAAATTGTAGGAAACATAATTCTCTACAAAAAAGGTCTCTTAACATTTTGCCATAGCTCGTTTCCTTTCCGAGATATTTGCAGATATATCTCAAGGGAAGGGGCCTGACGGACATATTTCGAGATATTTCTTCTTCTTGTTGTTCTTCTTCTGCACAGCTAAACTGGAAGTGGCGTTTCCAGCTCGCAATAGCGCAGAGTTATCTCAAAGAAAGGGGCCACGGTGTTTCTGTATCTCTATTATGTTGGTGCGGCTTCGGAACTTTTAAATATCTTGATATATCTCGAGAACTACGCATCTGACCAAGAAATATCATAGAACATAAAAAGTAGGAAACTTAATTCTCTACAAATAAAGTCTCTGAACATTTTGCCATAGCTCGCTTCGTTTCCGAGATATGTGCAGATTTATCTCAAGGGAAGGGGCCTGACGGACATATTTCGAGATATTTCTTCTTCTTGTTGTTCTTCTTCTGCACAGCTAAGCTGGAAGTGGCTTTTGCGGCTCGCAATAGTGCAGAGTTATCTCAAAGAAAGAGGCCACGGTGTTTCTGTACCTCTATTATGTTGGTGCAGCTTCGGAACTTTTAAATATCTTGATATATCTCGAGAACTTCGCATCTGATCAAAAAATATCATAGAACATAAAAAGTAGAAAACTTAATTCTCTACAAAAAAGGTCTCTTAACATTTTGCCATAGCTCGCTTCGTTTCCGAGATATATGCAGATTTATCTCAAGGGAAGGGGACTGGCGGACATATTTCGAGATATTTCTTCTTCTTGTTGTTCTTCTTCTGCACAGCTAAGCTGGAAGTGGCATTTGCAGCTCGCAATAGTGCAGAGTTATCTCAAAGAAAGGGGCCACGGTGTTTCTGTATCTCCATTATGTTGGTGCGGCTTCGGAACTTTTAAATATCTCGATATATCTCGAAAACTACGCTTCTGATCAAAAAATATCATAGAACATAAATTGTAGGAAACATAATTCTCTACAAAAAGGGTCTCTTAACATTTTGCCATAGCTCGCTTCGTTTCCGAGATATTTGCAGATTTATCTCAAGGGAAGGGGCCTGACGGACATATTTCGAGATATTTCTTCTTCTTGTTGTTCTTCTTCTGCACAGCTAAGCTGGAAGTGGCTTTTGCGGCTCGCACTAGTGCAGAGTTATCTCAAAGAAAGGGGCCACGGTGTTTCTGTATCTCTATTATGTTGGTGCGGCTTCGGAACTTTTAAATATCTCGATATATCTCGAAAACTACGCTTCTGATCAAAAAATATCATAGAACATAAATTGTAGGAAACATAATTCTCTACAAAAAAGGTCTCTTAAGATTTTGCCATAGCTCGTTTCGTTTCCGAGATATTTGCAGATATATCTCAAGGGAAGGGGCCTGACGGACATATTTCGAGATATTTCTTCTTCTTGTTGTTCTTCTTCTGCACAGCTAAACTGGAAGTGGCATTTCCAGCTCGCAATAGTGCAGAGTTATCTCAAAGAAAGGGGCCACGGTGTTTCTGTATCTCTATTATGTTGGTGCGGCTTCGGAACTTTTAAATATCTTGATATATCTCGAGAACTACGCATCTGATCAAAAAATATCATAGAACATAAAAAGTAGAAAACTCAATTCTCTACAAAAAAGGTCTCTTAACATTTTGCAATAGCTCGCTTCGTTTCCGAGATATTTGCAGATATATCTCAAGGGATGGGGCCTGACGGACATATTTCGAGATATTTCTTCTTCTTGTTGTTCTTCTTCTGCACAGCTAAGCTGGAAGTGGCATTTGCGGCTCGCACTAGTGCAGAGTTATCTCAAAGAAAGGGGCCACGGTGTTTCTGTATCTCTATTATGTTGGTGCGGCTTCGGAACTTTTAAATATCTTGATATATCTCGAGAACTACCCATCTGATCAAAAAATATCATAGAACATAAAAAGTAGGAAACTTAACTCTCTACAAAAAAGGTCGCTTAACATTTTGCCATAGCTCGCTTCGTTTCCGAGATATTTGCAGATTCATCTCAAGGGAAGGGGCCTAACGGACATATTTCGAGATATTTCTTCTTCTTGTTGTTCTTCTTCTGCACACCTAAACTGGAAGTGGCATTTCCAGCTCGCAATAGTGCAGAGTTATCTCAAAGAGAGGGGCCACGGTGTTTCTGTATCTCTATTATGTTGGTGCGCCTTCGGAACTTTTAAATATCTTGATATATCTCGAGAACTACGCATCTGATCAAAAAATATCATAGAAGATAAAAAGTAGGAAACTTAATTCTCTACAAAAAAGGTCTCTTAACATTTTGCCATAGCTCGCTTCGTTTCCGAGATATTTGCAGATTTATCTCAAGGGAAGGGGCCTGACGGACATATTTCGAGATATTTCTTCTTCTTGTTGTTCTTCTTCTGCACAGCTAAGCTGGAAGTGGCATTTGCGGCTCGCACTAGTGCAGAGTTATCTCAAAGAAAGGGGCCACGGTGTTTCTGTATCTCTATTATGTTGGTGCGGCTTCGGAACTTTTAAATATCTCGATATATCTCGAAAACTACGCTTCTGATCAAAAAATATCATAGAACATGAAAAGTAGGAAACTTAATTCTCTACAAAAAAGGTCTCTTAACATTTTGCCATGGCTCTCTTCGTTTCCGAGATATTTGCAGATATATCTCAAGGGAAGGGGCCTGACGGACATATTTCGAGATATTTCTTCTTCTTGTTGTTCTTCTTCTGCACAGCTAAACTGGAAGTGGCGTTTCCAGCTCGCAATAGCGCAGAGTTATCTCAAAGGAAGGGCCCACGGTGTTTCTGTATCTCTATTATGTTGGTGCGGCTTCGGAACTTTTAAATATCTTGATATATCTCGAGAACTACGCATCTGACCAAGAAATATCATAGAACATAAAAAGTAGGAAACTTAATTCTCTACAAATAAAGTCTCTTAACATTTTGCCATAGCTCGCTTCGTTTCCGAGATATGTGCAGATTTATCTCAAGGGAAGGGGCCTGACGGACATATTTCGAGATATTTCTCCTTCTTGTTGTTCTTCTTCTGCACAGCTAAGCTGGAAATGGCATTTGCAGCTCGCAATAGTGCAGAGTTATCTCAAAGAAAGAGGCCACGGTGTTTCTGTACCTCTATTATGTTGGTGCAGCTTCGGAACTTTTAAATATCTTGATATATCTCGAGAACTTCGCATCTGATCAAAAAATATCATAGAACATAAAAAGTAGAAAACTTAATTCTCTACAAAAAAGGTCTCTTAACATTTTGCCATAGCTCGCTTCGTTTCCGAGATATATGCAGATTTATCTCAAGGGAAGGGGACTGGCGGACATATTTCGAGATATTTCTTCTTCTTGTTGTTCTTCTTCTGCACAGCTAAGCTGGAAGTGGCATTTGCAGCTCGCAATAGTGCAGAGTTATCTCAAAGAAAGGGGCCACGGTGTTTCTGTATCTCCATTATGTTGGTGCGGCTTCGGAACTTTTAAATATCTCGATATATCTCGAAAACTACGCTTCTGATCAAAAAATATCATAGAACATGAAAAGTAGGAAACTTAATTCTCTACAAAAAAGGTCTCTTAACATTTTGCCATGGCTCTCTTCGTTTCCGAGATATTTGCAGATATATCTCAAGGGAAGGGGCCTGACGGACATATTTCGAGATATTTCTTCTTCTTGTTGTTCTTCTTCTGCACAGCTAAACTGGAAGTGGCGTTTCCAGCTCGCAATAGCGCAGAGTTATCTCAAAGGAAGGGCCCACGGTGTTTCTGTATCTCTATTATGTTGGTGCGGCTTCGGAACTTTTAAATATCTTGATATATCTCGAGAACTACGCATCTGACCAAGAAATATCATAGAACATAAAAAGTAGGAAACTTAATTCTCTACAAATAAAGTCTCTTAACATTTTGCCATAGCTCGCTTCGTTTCCGAGATATGTGCAGATTTATCTCAAGGGAAGGGGCCTGACGGACATATTTCGAGATATTTCTCCTTCTTGTTGTTCTTCTTCTGCACAGCTAAGCTGGAAATGGCATTTGCAGCTCGCAATAGTGCAGAGTTATCTCAAAGAAAGAGGCCACGGTGTTTCTGTACCTCTATTATGTTGGTGCAGCTTCGGAACTTTTAAATATCTTGATATATCTCGAGAACTTCGCATCTGATCAAAAAATATCATAGAACATAAAAAGTAGAAAACTTAATTCTCTACAAAAAAGGTCTCTTAACATTTTGCCATAGCTCGCTTTGTTTCCGAGATATATGCAGATTTATCTCAAGGGAAGGGGCCTGACGGACATATTTTGAGATATTTCTTCTTCTTGTTGTTCTTCTTCTGCACAGCTAAGCTGGAAGTGGCATTTGCAGCTCGCAATAGTGCAGAGTTATCTCAAAGAAAGGGGCCACGGTGCTTCTGTATCTCTATTATGTTGGTGCGGCTTTGGAACTTTTAAATATCTCCATATATCTCGAAAACTACGCTTCTGATCAAAAAATATCATAGAACATAACTTGTAGGAAACATAATTCTCTACAAAAAAGGTCTCTTACCATTTTGCCGTAGCTCGCTTCGTTTCCGAGATATTTGCAGATTTATCTCGAGGGAAGGGGCCTGACGGACATATTTCGAGATATTTCTTCTTCTTGTTGTTCTTCTTCTGCACAGCTAAGCTGGAAGTGGCATTTGCGCCTCGCACTAGTGCAGAGTTATCTCAACGAAAGGGGCCACGGTGTTTCTGTATCTCTATTATGTTGGTGCGGCTTCGGAACTTTTAAATATCTCGATATATCTCGAAAACTACGCTTCTGATCAAAAAATATCATAGAACATAAATTGTAGGAAACATAATTCTCTACAAAAAAGGTCTCTTAACATTTTGCCATAGCTCGTTTCCTTTCCGAGATATTTGCAGATATATCTCAAGGGAAGGGGCCTGACGGACATATTTCGAGATATTTCTTCTTCTTGTTGTTCTTCTTCTGCACAGCTAAACTGGAAGTGGCGTTTCCAGCTCGCAATAGCGCAGAGTTATCTCAAAGAAAGGGGCCACGGTGTTTCTGTATCTCTATTATGTTGGTGCGGCTTCGGAACTTTTAAATATCTTGATATATCTCGAGAACTACGCATCTGACCAAGAAATATCATAGAACATAAAAAGTAGGAAACTTAATTCTCTACAAATAAAGTCTCTGAACATTTTGCCATAGCTCGCTTCGTTTCCGAGATATGTGCAGATTTATCTCAAGGGAAGGGGCCTGACGGACATATTTCGAGATATTTCTTCTTCTTGTTGTTCTTCTTCTGCACAGCTAAGCTGGAAGTGGCTTTTGCGGCTCGCAATAGTGCAGAGTTATCTCAAAGAAAGAGGCCACGGTGTTTCTGTACCTCTATTATGTTGGTGCAGCTTCGGAACTTTTAAATATCTTGATATATCTCGAGAACTTCGCATCTGATCAAAAAATATCATAGAACATAAAAAGTAGAAAACTTAATTCTCTACAAAAAAGGTCTCTTAACATTTTGCCATAGCTCGCTTCGTTTCCGAGATATATGCAGATTTATCTCAAGGGAAGGGGACTGGCGGACATATTTCGAGATATTTCTTCTTCTTGTTGTTCTTCTTCTGCACAGCTAAGCTGGAAGTGGCATTTGCAGCTCGCAATAGTGCAGAGTTATCTCAAAGAAAGGGGCCACGGTGTTTCTGTATCTCCATTATGTTGGTGCGGCTTCGGAACTTTTAAATATCTCGATATATCTCGAAAACTACGCTTCTGATCAAAAAATATCATAGAACATAAATTGTAGGAAACATAATTCTCTACAAAAAGGGTCTCTTAACATTTTGCCATAGCTCGCTTCGTTTCCGAGATATTTGCAGATTTATCTCGAGGGAAGGGGCCTGACGGACATATTTCGAGATATTTCTTCTTCTTGTTGTTCTTCTTCTGCACAGCTAAGCTGGAAGTGGCATTTGCGGCTCGCACTAGTGCAGAGTTATCTCAAAGAAAGGGGCCACGGTGTTTCTGTATCTCTATTATGTTGGTGCGGCTTCGGAACTTTTAAATATCTCGATATATCTCGAAAACTACGCTTCTGATCAAAAAATATCATAGAACATAAATTGTAGGAAACATAAATCTCTACAAAAGAGGTCTCTTAACATTTTGCCATAGCTCGTTTCGTTTCCGAGATATTTGCAGATATATCTCAAGGGAAGGGGCCTGACGGACATATTTCGAGATATTTCTTCTTCTTGTTGTTCTTCTTCTGCACAGCTAAACTGGAAATGGCGTTTCCAGCTCGCAATAGCGCAGAGTTATCTCAAAGAAAGGGGCCACGGTGTTTCTGTATCTCTATTATGTTGGTGCGGCTTCGGAACTTTTAAATATCTTGATATATCTCGAGAACTACGCATCTGATCAAAAAATATCATAGAACATAAAAAGTAGGAAACTTAATTCTCTACAAATAACGTCTCTTATCATTTTGCCATAGCTCGCTTCGTTTCCGAGATATTTGCAGATTTATCTCAAGGGAAGGGGCCTGACGGACATATTTCGAGATATTTCTTCTTCTTGTTGTTCTTCTTCTGCACAGCTAAGCTGGAAGTGGCTTTTGCGGCTCGCACTAGTGCAGAGTTATCTCAAAGAAAGGGGCCACGGTGTTTCTGTATCTCTATTATGTTGGTGCGGCTTCGGAACTTTTAAATATCTCGATATATCTCGAAAACTACGCTTCTGATCAAAAAATATCATAGAACATAAATTGTAGGAAACATAATTCTCTACAAAAAAGGTCTCTTAAGATTTTGCCATAGCTCGTTTCGTTTCCGAGATATTTGCAGATATATCTCAAGGGAAGGGGCCTGACGGACATATTTCGAGATATTTCTTCTTCTTGTTGTTCTTCTTCTGCACAGCTAAACTGGAAGTGGCATTTCCAGCTCGCAATAGTGCAGAGTTATCTCAAAGAAAGGGGCCACGGTGTTTCTGTATCTCTATTATGTTGGTGCGGCTTCGGAACTTTTAAATATCTTGATATATCTCGAGAACTACGCATCTGATCAAAAAATATCATAGAACATAAAAAGTAGAAAACTTAATTCTCTACAAAAAAGGTCTCTTAACATTTTGCCATAGCTCGCTTCGTTTCCGAGATATTTGCAGATATATCTCAAGGGATGGGGCCTGACGGACATATTTCGAGATATTTCTTCTTCTTGTTGTTCTTCTTCTGCACAGCTAAGCTGGAAGTGGCATTTGCGGCTCGCACTAGTGCAGAGTTATCTCAAAGAAAGGGGCCACGGTGTTTCTGTATCTCTATTATGTTGGTGCGGCTTCGGAACTTTTAAATATCTTGATATATCTCGAGAACTACCCATCTGATCAAAAAATATCATAGAACATAAAAAGTAGGAAACTTAACTCTCTACAAAAAAGGTCGCTTAACATTTTGCCATAGCTCGCTTCGTTTCCGAGATATTTGCAGATTCATCTCAAGGGAAGGGGCCTAACGGACATATTTCGAGATATTTCTTCTTCTTGTTGTTCTTCTTCTGCACACCTAAACTGGAAGTGGCATTTCCAGCTCGCAATAGTGCAGAGTTATCTCAAAGAGAGGGGCCACGGTGTTTCTGTATCTCTATTATGTTGGTGCGCCTTCGGAACTTTTAAATATCTTGATATATCTCGAGAACTACGCATCTGATCAAAAAATATCATAGAAGATAAAAAGTAGGAAACTTAATTCTCTACAAAAAAGGTCTCTTAACATTTTGCCATAGCTCGCTTCGTTTCCGAGATATTTGCAGATTTATCTCAAGGGAAGGGGCCTGACGGACATATTTCGAGATATTTCTTCTTCCTGTTGTTTTTCTTCTGCACAGCTAAGCTGGAAGTGGCATTTGCGGCTCGCACTAGTGCAGAGTTATCTCAAAGAAAGGGGCCACGGTGTTTCTGTATCTCTATTATGTTGGTGCGGCTTCGGAACTTTTAAATATCTCGATATATCTCGAAAACTACGCATCTGATCAAAAAATATCATAGAACATCAAAAGTAGGAAACTTAATTCTCCACAAAAAAGGTCTCTTAACATTTTGCCATAGCTCGCTTCGTTTCCGAGATATTTGCACATTTATCTCAAGGGAAGGGGCCTGACGGACATATTTCGAGATATTTCTTCTTCTTGTTGTTCTTCTTCTGCACAGCTAAGCTGGAAGTGGCATTTGCGGCTCGCACTAGTGCAGAGTTATCTCAAAGAAAGGGGCCACGGTGTTTCTGTATCTCTATTATGTTGGTGCGGCTTCGGAACTTTTAAATATCTCGATATATCTCGAAAACTACGCTTCTGATCAAAAAATATCATAGAACATGAAAAGTAGGAAACTTAATTCTCTACAAAAAAGGTCTCTTAACATTTTGCCATGGCTCTCTTCGTTTCCGAGATATTTGCAGATTTATCTCAAGGGAAGGGGCCTGACGGACATATTTCGAGATATTTCTTCTTCTTGTTGTTCTTCTTCTGCACAGCTAAACTGGAAGTGGCATTTCAGCTCGCAATAGTGCAGAGTTATCTCAAAGAAAGGGGCCACGGTGTTTCTGTATCTCTATTATGTTGGTGAGGCTTCGGAACTTTTAAATATCTTGATATATCTCGAGAACTACGCATCTGATCAAAAAATATCATAGAACATAAAAAGTAGGAAACTTAACTCTCTACAAAAAAGGTCTCTTAACATTTTGCCATAGCTCGCTTCGTTTCCGAGATATTTGCAGATTTATCTCAAGGGAAGGGGCCTAACGGACATATTTCGAGATATTTCTTCTTCTTGTTGTTCTTCTTCTACACAGCTAAACTGGAAGTGGCATTTCCAGCTCGCAATAGTGCAGAGTTATCTCAAAGAGAGGCGCCACGGTGTTTCTGTATCTCTATTATGTTGGTGCGCCTTCGGAACTTTTAAATATCTCGATGTATCTCGAAAACTACGCTTCTGATCAAAAAATATCATAGAACATAAATTGTAGGAAACATAATTCTCTACAAAAAAGGTTTCTTAACATTTTGCCATAGCTCGCTTCGTTTCCGAGATATTTGCAGATATATCTCAAGGGAAGGGGCCTGACGGACATATTTCGAGATATTTCTTCTTCTTGTTGTTCTTCTTCTGCACAGCTAAGCTGGAAGTGGCATTTACAGCTCGCAATAGTGCAGAGTTATCTCAAAGAAAGGGGCCACGGTGTTTCTGTATCTCTATTATGTTGGTGCGGCTTCGGAACTTTTAAATATCTTGATATATCTCGAGAACTACCCATCTGATCAAAAAATATCGTAGAACATAAAAAGTAGGAAACTTAACTCTCTACAAAAAAGGTCTCTTAACATTTTGCCATAGCTCGCTTCGTTTCCGAGATATTTGCAGATTTATCTCAAGGGAAGGGGCCTAACGGACATATTTCGAGATATTTCTTCTTCTTGTTGTTCTTCTTCTGCACAGCTAAACTGGAAGTGGCATTTCCAGCTCGCAATAGTGCAGAGTTATCTCAAAGAGAGGGGCCACGGTGTTTCGGTATCTCTATTATGTTGGTGCGGCTTCGGAACTTTTAAATATCTTGATATATCTCGAGAACTACGCATCTGATCAAAAAATATCATAGAACATAAAAAGTAGAAAACTTAATTCTCTACAAAAAAGGTCTCTTAACATTTTGCCATAGCTCGCTTCGTTTCCGAGATATTTGCAGATATATCTCAAGGGAAGGGGCCTGACGGACATATTTCGAGATATTTCTTCTTCTTGTTGTTCTTCTTCTGCACAGCTAAGCTGGAAGTGGCATTTGCGGCTCGCACTAGTGCAGAGTTATCTCAAAGAAAGGGGCCACGGTGTTTCTGTATCTCTATTATGTTGGTGCGGCTTCGGAACTTTTAAATATCTTGATATATCTCGAGAACTACCCATCTGATCAAAAAATATCATAGAACATAAAAAGTAGGAAACTTAACTCTCTACAAAAAAGGTCTCTTAACATTTTGCCATAGCTCGCTTCGTTTCCGAGATATTTGCAGATTTATCTCAAGGGAAGGGGCCTGACGGACATATTTCGAGATATTTCTTCTTCTTGTTGTTCTTCTTCTGTACAGCTAAGCTGGAAGTGGCATTTGCGGCTCGCACTAGTGCAGAGTTATCTCAAAGAAAGGGGCCACGGTGTTTCTGTATCTCTATTATGTTGGTGCGGCTTCGGAACTTTTAAATATCTCGATATATCTCGAAAACTACGCTTCTGATCAAAAAATATCATAGAACATGAAAAGTAGGAAACTTCATTCTCTACAAAAAAGGTCTCTTAACATTTTGCCATAGCTCTCTTCGTTTCCGAGATATTTGCAGATTTATCTCAAGGGAAGGGGCCTGACGGACATATTTCGAGATATTTCTTCTTCTTGTTGTTCTTCTTCTGCACAGCTAAACTGGAAGTGGCATTTCAGCTCGCAATAGTGCAGAGTTATCTCAAAGAGAGGGGCCACGGTGTTTCTGTATCTCTATTATGTTGGTGCGGCTTCGGAACTTTTAAACATCTCGATATATCTCGAAAACTACGCATCTGATCAAAAAATATCATAGAACATAAAAAGTAGGAAACTTAATTCTCTACAAAAAAGGTCTCTTAACATTCTGCCATAGCTCGCTTCGTTTCCGAGATATTTGCACATTTATCTCAAGGGAAGGGGCCTGACGGACATATTTCGAGATATTTCTTCTTCTTGTTGTTCTTCTTCTGCACAGCTAAGCTGGAAGTGGCATTTGCGGCTCGCACTAGTGCAGAGTTATCTCAAAGAAAGGGGCCACGGTGTTTCTGTATCTCTATTATGTTGGTGCGGCTTCGGAACTTTTAAATATCTCGATATATCTCGAAAACTACGCTTCTGATCACAAAATATCATAGAACATGAAAAGTAGGAAACTTAATTCTCTACAAAAAAGGTCTCTTAACATTTTGCCATAGCTCTCTTCGTTTCCGAGATATTTGCAGATTTATCTCAAGGGAAGGGGCCTGACGGACATATTTCGAGATATTTCTTCTTCTTGTTGTTCTTCTTCTGCACAGCTAAACTGGAAGTGGCATTTCAGCTCGCAATAGTGCAGGGTTATCTCAAAGAAAGGGGCCACGGTGTTTCTGTATCTCTATTATGTTGGTGCGGCTTCGGAACTTTTAAATATCTTGATATATCTCGAGAACAACGCATCTGATCAAAAAATATCATAGAACATAAAAAGTAGGAAACTTAACTCTCTACAAAAAACTCTCTACAAACACTCTTAACATTTTGCCATAGCTCGCTTCGTTTCCGAGATATTTGCAGATTTATCTCAAGGGAAGGGGCCTAACGGACATATTTCGAGATATTTCTTCTTCTTGTTGTTCTTCTTCTGCACAGCTAAACTGGAAGTGGCATTTCCAGCTCGCAATAGTGCAGAGTTATCTCAAAGAGAGGGGCCACGGTGTTTCGGTATCTCTATTATGTTGGTGCGCCTTCGGAACTTTTAAATATCTTGATATATCTCGAGAACTACGCATCTGATCAAAAAATATCATAGAAGATAAAAAGTAGGAAACTTAATTCTCTACAAAAAAGGTCTCTAAACATTTTGCCATAGCTCTCTTCGTTTCCGAGATATTTGCAGATTTATCTCAAGGGAAGGGGCCTAACGGACATATTTCGAGATATTTCTTCTTCTTGTTGTTCTTCTTCTACACAGCTAAACTGGAAGTGGCATTTCCAGCTCGCAATAGTGCAGAGTTATCTCAAAGAGAGGGGCCACGGTGTTTCTGTATCTCTATTATGTTGGTGCGGCTTCGGAACTTTTAAATATCTCGATATATCTCGAAAACTACGCATCTGATCAAAAAATATCATAGAACATAAAAAGTAGGAAACTTAATTCTCTACAAAAAAGGTCTCTTAACATTTTGCCATAGCTCGCTTCGTTTCCGAGATATTTGCACATTTATCTCAAGGGAAGGGGCCTGACGGACATATTTCGAGATATTTCTTCTTCTTGTTGTTCTTCTTCTGCACAGCTAAGCTGGAAGTGGCATTTGCGGCTCGCACTAGTGCAGAGTTATCTCAAAGAAAGGGGCCACGGTGTTTCTGTATCTCTATTATGTTGGTGCGGCTTCGGAACTTTTAAATATCTCGATATATCTCGAAAACTACGCTTCTGATCAAAAAATATCATAGAACATGAAAAGTAGGAAACTTAATTCTCTACAAAAAAGGTCTCTTAACATTTTGCCATAGCTCTCTTCGTTTCCGAGATATTTGCAGATTTATCTCAAGGGAAGGGGCCTGACGGACATATTTCGAGATATTTCTTCTTCTTGTTGTTCTTCTTCTGCACAGCTAAACTGGAAGTGGCATTTCAGCTCGCAATAGTGCAGAGTTATCTCAAAGAGAGGGGCCACGGTGTTTCTGTATCTCTATTATGTTGGTGCGGCTTCGGAACTTTTAAACATCTCGATATATCTCGAAAACTACGCATCTGATCAAAAAATATCATACAACATAAAAAGTAGGAAACTTAATTCTCTACAAAAACGCTCTCTTAACATTTTGCCATAGCTCGCTTCGTTTCCGAGATATTTGCAGATTTATCTCAAGGGAAGGGGCCTGACGGACATATTTCGAGATATTTCTTCTTCTTGTTGTTCTTCTTCTGTACAGCTAAGCTGGAAGTGGCATTTGCGGCTTGCACTAGTGCACAGTTATCTCAAAGAAAGGGGCCACGGTGTTTCTGTATCTCTATTATGTTGGTGCGGCTTCGGAACTTTTAAATATCTTGATATATCTCGAGAACTACGCGTCTGATCAAAAAATATCATAGAACATAAAAAGTAGGAAACTTAATTCTCTACAAAAACGCTCTCTTAACATTTTGCCATAGCTCGCTTCGTTTCCGAGATATTTGCAGATTTATCTCAAGGGAAGGGGCCTGACGGACATATTTCGAGATATTTCTTCTTCTTGTTGTTCTTCCTCTGCACAGCTAAGCTGGAAGCGGCATTTGCAGCTCGCAATAGTGCAGAGTTATCTCAAAGAAAGGGGTCACGGTGTTTCTGCATCTCTATTATGTTGGTGCGGCTTCGGAACTTTTAAATATCTTGATATATCTCGAGAACTACGCATCTGATCAAAAAATATCATAGAACATAAAAAGTAGGAAACTTAATTCTCTACAAAAAAGGTCTCTGAACATTTTGCCATAGCTCGCTTCGTTTCCGAGATATTTGCATATTTATCTCAAGGGAAGGGGCCTGACGGACATATTTCGAGATATTTCTTCTTCTTGTTGTTCTTCTTCTGCACAGCTAAGCTGGAAGTGGCATTTGCGGCTCGCACTAGTGCAGAGTTATCTCAAAGAAAGGGGCCACGGTGTTTCTGTATCTCTATTATGTTGTTGCGGCTTCGGAACTTTTAAATATCTTGATATATCACGAGAACTACGCATCTGATCAAAAAATATCATAGAACATGAAAAGTAGGAAACTTAATTCTCTACAAAAAAGGTCTCTGAACATTTTGCCATAGCTCGCTTCGTTTCCGAGATATTTGCAGATATATCTCAAGGGAAGGGGCCTGACGGACATATTTCGAGATATTTCTTCTTCTTGTTGTTCTTCTTCTGCACAGCTAAGCTGGAAGTGGCATTTGCAGCTCGCAATAGTGCAGAGTTATCTCAAAGCGAGGGGCCACGGTGTTTCTGTATCTCTATTATGTTGGTGCGGCTTCGGAACTTTTAAATATCTTGATATATCTCGAGAACTACGCATCTGATCAAAAAATATCATAGAAGATAAAAAGTAGGAAACTTAATTCTCTACAAATAAGGTCTCTTAACATTTTGCCATAGCTCGCTTCGTTTCCGAGATATTTGCAGATTCATCTCAAGGGAAGGGGTCTGACGGACATATTTCGAGATATTTCTTCTTCTTGTTGTTCTTCTTCTGCACAGCTAAGCTGGAAGTGGCATTTGCAGCTCGCAATAGTGCAGAGTTATCTCAAAGAAAGGGGCCACGGTGTTTCTGTATCTCTATTATGTTGGTGCGGCTTCGGAACTTTTAAATATCTCGATATATCTCGAAAACTACGCTTCTGATAAAAAATTATCATAGAACATAAATTGTAGGAAACATAATTCTCTACAAAAAAGGTCTCTTAACATTTTGCCATAGCTCGCTTCGTTTCCGAGATATTTGCACATTTATCTCAAGGGAAGGGGCCTAACGGACATATTTCGAGATATTTCTTCTTCTTGTTGTTCTTCTTCTGCACAGCTAAACTGGAAGTGGCATTTCCAGCTCGCAATAGTGCAGAGTTATCTTAAAGAGAGGGGCCACGGTGTTTCTGTATCTCTATTATGTTGGTGCGGCTTCGGAACTTTTAAATACCTTGATATGTCTCGAGAACTACGCATCTGATCAAAAAATATCATAGAAGATAAAAAGTAGGAAACTTAATTCTCTACAAAAAAGGTCTCTTCACATTTTGCCATAGCTCGCTTCGTTTCCGAGATATTTGCAGATTCAGCTCAAAGGAACTGGCCTGACGGACATATTTCGAGATATTTCTTCTTCTTGTTGTTCTTCTTCTGCACAGCTAAGCTGGAAGTGGCATTTGCGGCTCGCACTAGTGCAGAGTTATCTCAAAGAAAGGGGCCACGGTGTTTCTGTATCTCTATTATGTTGGTGCGTCTTCGGAACTTTTAAATATCTCGATATATCTCGAAAACTACGCTTCTGATCAAAAAATATCATAGAGCATAAATTGTAGGAAACATAATTCTCTACACAAAACGTCTCTTATCATTTTGCCATAGCTCGCTTCGTTTCCGAGATATTTGCAGATTCAGCTCAAGGGAAGGGGCCTGACGGACATATTTCGAGATATTTCTTCTTCTTGTTGTTCTTCTTCTGCACAGCTAAACTGGAAGTGGCATTTCCAGCTCGCAATAGTGCAGAGTTATCTCAGAGAAAGGGGCCACGGTGTTTCTGTATCTCTATTATGGTGGTGCGGCTTCGGAACTTTTAAATATCTTGATATATCTCGAGAACTACGCATCTGATCAAAAAATATCATAGAACATAAAAAGTAGGAAACTTAATTGTCTACAAAAAAGGTCTCTTAACATTTTGCCATAGCTCGCTTCGTTTCCGATATATTTGCAGATTTATCTCAAGGGAAGGGGCCTGACGGACATATTTCGAGATATTTCTTCTTCTTGTTGTTCTTCTTCTGCACAGCTAAGCTGGAAGTGGCATTTGCGGCTCGCACTAGTGCAGAGTTATCTCAAAGAAAGGGGCCACGGTGTTTCTGAATCTCTATTATGTTGGTGCGGCTTCGGAACTTTTAAATATCTCGATATACCTCGAAAACTACGCTTCTGATCAAAAAATATCATAGAACATAAATTGTAGGAAACATAATTCTCTACAAAAAACGTCTCTTAACATTTTGCCATAGCTCGCTTGGTTTCCGAGATATTTGCAGATTTATCTCAAGGGAAGGGGCCTGACGGACATATTTCGAGATATTTCTTCTTCATGTTGTTCTTCTTCTGCACAGCTAAGCTGGGAGTGGCATTTACAGCTCGCAATAGTGCAGAGTTATCTCAAAGAAAGGGGCCACGGTGTTTCTGTATCTCTATTATGTTGGTGCGGCTTCGGAACTTTTAAATATCTTGATATATCTCGAGAACTACGCATCTGATCAAAAAATATCATAGAACATAAAAAGTAGGAAACTTAATTCTCTACAAAAAAGGTCTCTTAACATTTTGCCGTAGCTCGCTTCGTTTCCGAGATATTTGCAGATTTATCTCAAGGGAAGGGGCCTGACGGACATATTTCGAGATATTTCTTCTTCTTGTTGTTCTTCTTCTGCACAGCTAAGCTGGAAGTGGCATTTACAGCTCGCAATAGTGCAGAGTTATCTCAAAGAAAGGGGCCACGGTGTTTCTGTATCTCTATTATGTTGGTGCGGCTTCGGAACTTTTAAATATCTTGATATATCTCGAGAACTACGCATCTGATCAAAAAATATCATAGAACATAAAAAGTAGGAAACTTAATTCTCTACAAAAAAGGTCTCTTAACGTTTTGCCATAGCTCGCTTCGTTTCCGAGATATTTGCAGATTTATCTCAAGGGAAGGGGCCTGACGGACATATTTCGAGATATTTCTTCTTGTTGTTCTTCTTCTGCACAGCTAAGCTGGAAGTGGCATTTGCGGCTCGTACTGGTGCAGAGTTATCTCAAAGAAAGGGGACACGGTTTTTCTGTATCTCTATTATGTTGGTGCGGCTTCGGAACTTTTAAGTATCTCGATATATCTCGAAAACTACGCTTCTGATCAAAAAATATCATAGAACATAAATTGTAGGAAACATGATTCTCTACAAAAAAGTCTGTTAACATTTTGCCATAGCTGGCTTCGTTTCCGAGATATTTGCAGATTTATCTCAAGGAAAGGGGCCTGACGGACATATTTCGAGATATTTCTTCTTCTTGTTGTTCTTCTTCTGCACAGCTAAGCTGGAAGTGGCATTTGCGGCTCGCACTAGTGCAGAGTTATCTCAAAGAAAGGGGCCACGGTGTTTCTGTATCTCTATTATGTTGGTGCGGCTTCGGAACTTTTCAATATCTTGATATATCTCGAGAACTACGCATCTGATCAAAAAATATCATAGAACATAAAAAATAGGAAACGTAATTCTCTACAAAAGAGGTCTCTTAACATTTTGCCATAGCTCGCTTCGTTTCCGAGATATTTGCAGATTTATCTCAAGGGAAGGGGCCTGACGGACATATTTCGAGATATTTCTTCTTCTTGTTGTTCTTCTTCTGCACAGCTAAGCTGGAAGTGGCATTTGCGGCTCGCACTAGTGCAGAGTTATCTCAAAGAAAGGGGCCACGGTGTTTCTGAATCTCTATTATGTTGGTGCGGCTTCGGAACTTTTAAATATCTCGATATACCTCGAAAACTACGCTTCTGATCAAAAAATATCATAGAACATAAATTGTAGGAAACATAATTCTCTACAAAACACGTCTGTTAACATTTTGCCATAGCTCGCTTGGTTTCCGAGATATTTGCAGATTTATCTCAAGGGAAGGGGCCTGACGGACATATTTCGAGATATTTCTTCTTCATGTTGTTCTTCTTCTGCACAGCTAAGCTGGAAGTGGCATTTACAGCTCGCAATAGTGCAGAGTTATCTCAAAGAAAGGGGCGACGGTGTTTCTGTATCTCTATTATGTTGGTGCGGCTTCGGAACTTTTAAATATCTTGATATATCTCGAGAACTACGCATCTGATCAAAAAATATCATAGAACATAAAAAGTAGGAAACTTAATTCTCTACAAAAAAGGTCTCTTAACATTTTGCCATAGCTCGCTTCGTTTCCGATATATTTGCAGATTTATCTCAAGGGAAGGGGCCTGACGGACATATTTCGAGATATTTCTTCTTCTTGTTGTTCTTCTTCTGCACAGCTACGCTGGAAGTGGCATTTGTAGCTCGCAATAGTGCAGAGTTATCTCAAAGAAAGGGGCCACGGTGTTTCTGTATCTCTATTATGTTGGTGGGGCTTCGGAACTTTTAAATATCTTAATATATCTCGAGAACTACGCATCTGATCAAAAAATATCATAGAACATAAAAAGTAGGAAACTTAATTCTCTACAAAAAAGGTCTCTTAACATTTTGCCATAGCTCGCTTCGTTTCCGAGATATTTGCAGATTTATCTCAAGGGAAGGGGCCTGACGGACATATTTCGAGATATTTCTTCTTGTTGTTCTTCTTCTGCACAGCTAAGCTGGAAGTGGCATTTGCGGCTCGCACTAGTGCAGAGTTATCTCAAAGAAAGGGGACACGGTTTTTCTGTATCTCTATTATGTTGGTGCGGCTTCGGAACTTTTAAATATCTCGATATATCTCGAAAACTACGCTTTTGATCAAAAAATATCATTGAACATAAATTGTAGGAAACATAATTCTCTACAAAAAAGGTCTCTTAACATTTTGCCATAGCTCGCTTCGTTTCCGAGATATTTGCAGATACATCTCAAGGGAAGGGGCCTGACGGACATATTTCGAGATATTTTTTCTTCTTGTTGTTCTTCTTCTGCACAGCTAAGCTGGAAGTGGCATTTGCGGCTCGCACTAGTGCAGAGTTATCTCAAAGAAATGGGGGCCACGGTGTTTCTGTATCTCTATTATGTTGGTGCGGCTTCGGAACTTTTAAATATCTTGATATATCTCGAAAACTACGCTTCTGATCAAAAAATATCATAGAACATGAATTGTAGGAAACATAATTCTCTACAAAAAAGGTCTCTTAACATTTTGCCATAGCTCGCTTCGTTTCCGAGATATTTGCAGATTTATCTCAAGGGAAGGGGCCTAACGGACATATTTCGAGATATTTCTTCTTCTTGTTGTTCTTCTTCTGCACAGCTAAGCTGGAAGTGGCATTTGCAGCTCGCAATAGTGCAGAGTTATCTCAAAGAAAGGGGCCACGGTGTTTCTGTATCTCTATTATGTTGGTGCGGCTTCGGAACTTTTAAATATCTCGATATATCTCGAAAACTATGCTTCTGATCAAAAAATATCATAGAACATAACATGTAGGAAACATAATTCTCTACAAAAAAGGTCTCTTAACATTTTGCCATAGCTCGCTTCGTTTCCGAGATAGTTGCAGATTTATCTCAAGGGAAGGGGCCTGACGGACATATTTCGAGATATTTCTTCTTCTTGTTGTTCTTCTGCTGCACAGCTAAGCTGGAAGTGGCATTTGCAGCTCGCAATAGTGCAGAGTTATCTCAAAGAAAGGGGCCACGGTGTTTCTGTACCTCTATTATGTTGGTGCAGCTTCGAAGCTTTTAAATATCTTGACATATCTCGAGAACTACGCATCTGATCAAAAAATATCATAGAACATAAATTGTAGGAAACATAATTCTCTACAAAAAAGGTCTCTTACCGTTTTGCCATAGCTCGCTTCGTTTCCGAGATATTTGCAGATTTATCTCAAGGGAAGGGTCCTGACGGACATATTTCGAGATATTTCTTCTTCTTGTTGTTCTTGTTCTGCACAGCTAAACTGGAAGTGGCATTTCCAGCTGGCAATAGTGCAGAGTTATCCCAAAGAAAGGGGCCACGGTGTTTCTGTATCTCTATTATGTTGGTGCGGCTTCGGAACTTTTAAATATCTTGATATATCTCGAAAACTACGCTTCTGATCAAAAAATATCATAGAACATGAATTGTAGGAAACATAATTCTCTACAAAAAAGGTCTCTTAACATTTTGCCATAGCTCGCTTCGTTTCCGAGATATTTGCAGATATATCTCAAGGGAAGGGGCCTGACGGACATATTTCGAGATATTTCTTCTTCTTGTTGTTCTTCTTCTGCACAGCTAAGCTGGAAGTGGCATTTACAGCTCGCAATAGTGGAAAGTTATCTCAAAGAAAGGGGCCACGGTGTTTCTGTATCTCTATTATGTTGGTGCGGCTTCGGAACTTTTAAATGTCTTGATATATCTCGAGAACTGCGCATCTGATCAAAAAATATCATAGAACATAAAAAGTAGGAAACTTAATTCTCTACAAAAAAGGTCTCTTAACATTTTGCCATAGCTCGCTTCGTTTCCGAGATATTTGCAGATTTATCTCAAGGGAAGGGGCCTGACGGACATATTTCGAGATATTTCTTCTTCTTGTTGTTCTTCCTCTGCACAGCTAAGGTGGAAGTGGCATTTGCAGCTGGCAATAGTGCAGAGTTATCTCAAAGAAAGGGGCCACGGTGTTTCTGTATCTCTATTATGTTGGTGCGGCTTCGGAACTTTTAAATATCTTGATATATCTCGAGAACTACGCTTCTGATCAAAAAATATCATAGAACATAAATTGTAGGAACCATAATTCTCTACAAAAGAGGTCTCATAACATTTTGCCATAGCTAGCTACGTTTCCGAGATATTTGCAGATTTATCTCAAGGGAAGGGGCCTGACGGACATATTTCGAGATATTTCTTCTTCTTGTTGTTCTTCTTCTGCACAGCTAAGCTGGAAGTGGCATTTGCAGCTCGCAATAGTGCAGAATTATCTCAAAGAAAGGGGCCACGGTGTTTCTGTACCTCTATTATGTTGGTGCGGCTTCGGAACTTTTAAATATCTCGATATATCTCGAGAACTACGCATCTGATCAAAAAATATCATAGAACATAAAAAGTAGGAAACTTAATTCTCTACAAATAAGGTCTCTTAACATTTTGCCATAGCTCGCTTCGTTTCCGAGATATTTGCAGATTTATCTCAAGGGAAGGGGCCTGACGGACATATTCCGAGATATTTCTTCTTCTTGTTGTTCCTCTTCTGCACAGCTAAGCTGGAACTGGCATTTGCAGGTCGCAATAGTGCAGAGTTATCTCAAAGAAAGGGGCCACGGTGTTTCTGTATCTCTATTATGTTGGTGCGGCTTCGGAACTTTTAAATATCTCGAATATCTCGAAAACTACGCTTCTGATCACAAAATATCAGAGAACGTAAATTGTAGGAAACATAATTCTCTACAAAAAAGGTCTCTTAACATTTTGCCATAGCTCGCTTGGTTTCCGAGATATTTGCAGATTTATCTCAAGGGAAGGGGCCTGACGGACATATTTCGAGATATTTCTTCTTCTTGTTGTTCTTCTTCTGCACAGCTAAGCTGGAAGTGGCATTTGCAGCTCGCAATAGTGCAGAGTTATCTCAAAGAAAGGGGCCACGGTGTTTCTGTATCTCTATTATGTTGGTGCGGCTTCGGAACTTTTAAATATCTTGATATATCTCGAAAACTACGCTTCTGATCAAAAAATATCATAGAACATGAATTGTAGGAAACATAATTCTCTACAAAAAAGGTCTCTTAACATTTTGCCATAGCTCGCTTCGTTTCCGAGATATTTGCAGATATATCTCAAGGGAAGGGGCCTGACGGACATATTTCGAGATATTTCTTCTTCTTGTTGTTCTTCCTCTGCACAGCTAAGGTGGAAGTGGCATTTGCAGCTGGCAATAGTGCAGAGTTATCTCAAAGAAAGGGGCCACGGTGTTTCTGTATCTCTATTATGTTGGTGCGGCTTCGGAACTTTTAAATATCTTGATATATCTCGAAAACTACGCTTCTGATCAAAAAATATCATAGAACATGAATTGTAGGAAACATAATTCTCTACAAAAAAGGTCTCTTAACATTTTGCCATAGCTCGCTTCGTTTCCGAGATATTTGCAGATTTATCTCAAGGGAAGGGGCCTAACGGACATATTTCGAGATATTTCTTCTTCTTGTTGTTGTTCTTCTGCACAGCTAAACTGGAAGTGGCATTTCCAGCTCGCAATCGTGCAGAGTTATCTCAAAGAAAGGGGCCACGGTGTTTCTGTATCTCTATTATGTTGGTGCGGCTTCGGAACTTTTAAATATCTTGATATATCTCGAGAACTACGCATCTGATCAAAAAATATCATAGAACATAAAAAGTAGGAAACTTAATTCTCTACAAAAAAGGTCTCTTAACATTTTGCCATAGCTCGCTTCGTTTCCGAGATATTTGCAGATTTATCTCAAGGGAAGGGGCCTGACGGACATATTTCGAAATATTTCTTCTTCTTGTTGTTCTTCTTCTGCACAGCTAAGCTGGAAGTGGCATTTGCAGCTCGCAATAGTGCAGAGTTATCTCAAAGAAAGGGGCCACGGTGTTTCTGTACCTCTATTATGTTGGTGCAGCTTCGAAGCTTTTAAATATCTTGACATATCTCGAGAACTACGTATCTGATCAAAAAATATCATAGAACATAAATTGTAGGAAACATAATTCTCTACAAAAAAGGTCTCTTAACGTTTTGCCATAGCTCGCTTCGTTTCCGAGATATTTGCAGATTTATCTCAAGGGAAGGGTCCTGACGGACATATTTCGAGATATTTCTTCTTGTTGTTGTTCTTGTTCTGCACAGCTAAGCTGGAAGTGGCATTTACAGCTCGCAATAGTGGAAAGTTATCTCAAAGAAAGGGGCCACGGTGTTTCTGTATCTCTATTACGTTGGTGCGGCTTCGGAACTTTTAAATATCTTGATATACTTCGAGAACTACGCATCTGATCAAAAAATATCATAGAACATAAAAAGTAGGAAACTTAATTCTCTACAAAAAAGGTCTCTTAACATTTTGCCATAGCTCGCTTCGTTTCCGAGATATTTGCAGATTTATCTCAAGGGAAGGGGCCTGACGGACATATTTCGAGATATTTCTTCTTCTTGTTGTTCTTCTTCTGCACAGCTAAGCTGGAAGTGGCATTTGCAGCTCGCAATAGTGCAGAGTTATCTCAAAGAAAGGGGCCACGGTGTTTCTGTACCTCTATTATGTTGGTGCAGCTTCGAAGCTTTTAAATATCTTGACATATCTCGAGAACTACGCATCTGATCAAAAAATATCATAGAACATAAATTGTAGGAAACATAATTCTCTACAAAAAAGGTCTCTTAACGTTTTGCCATAGCTCGCTTCGTTTCCGAGATATTTGCAGATTTATCTCAAGGGAAGGGTCCTGACGGACATATTTCGAGATATTTCTTCTTGTTGTTGTTCTTGTTCTGCACAGCTAAACTGGAAGTGGCATTTCCAGCTCGCAATAGTGCAGAGTTATCCCAAAGAAAGGGGCCACGGTGTTTCTGTATCTCTATTATGTTGGTGCGGCTTCGGAACTTTTAAATATCTTGATATATCTCGAAAACTACGCTTCTGATCAAAAAATATCATAGAACATAAATTGTAGGAAACATAATTCTCTACAAAAAAGGTCTCTTAACATTTTGCCATAGCTCGCTTCGTTTCCGAGATATTTGCAGATATATCTAAAGGGAAGGGGCCTGACGGACATATTTCGAGATATTTCTTCTTCTTGTTGTTCTTCTTCTGCACAGCTAAGCTGGAAGTGGCATTTACAGCTCGCAATAGTGGAAAGTTATCTCAAAGAAAGGGGCCACGGTGTTTCTGTATCTCTATTATGTTGGTGCGGCTTCGGAACTTTTAAATATCTCGATATATCTCGAAAACTACGCTTCTGATCAAAAAATATCATAGAACATAAAAAGTAGGAAACTTAATTCTCTACAAAAAAGGTCTCTTACCATTTTGCCATAGCTCCCTTCGTTTCCGAGATATTTGCAGATTTATCTCAAGGGAAGGGGCCTGACGGACATATTTCGAGATATTTCTTCTTCTTGTTGTTCTTCCTCTGCACAGCTAAGCTGGAAGTGGCATTTGCAGCTCGCAATAGTGCAGAGTTATCTCAAAGAAAGGGGCCACGGTGTTTCTCTATCTCTATTATGTTGGTGCGGCTTCGGAACTTTTAAATATCTTGATATATCTCGAGAACTACGCATCTGATCAAAAAATATGATAGAACATAAATTGTAGGAAACATAATTCTCTACAAAAAAGGTCTCTTAACGTTTTGCCGTAGCTCGCTTCGTTTCCGAGATATTTGCAGATTTATCTCAAGGGAAGGGTCCTGACGGACATATTTCGAGATATTTCTTCTTCTTGTTGTTCTTCTTCTGCACAGCTAAACTGGAAGTGGCATTTCCAGCTCGCAATAGTGCAGAGTTATCCCAAAGAAAGGGGCCACGGTGTTTCTGTACCTCTATTATGTTGGTGCAGCTTCGAAGCTTTTAAATATCTTGATATATCTCGAGAACTGCGAATCTGATCAAAAAATATCATAGAACATAAAAAGTAGGAAACTTAATTCTCTACAAAAAAGGTCTCTTAACATTTTGCCATAGCTCGCTTCGTTTCCGAGATATTTGCAGATTTTCTCAAGGGAAGGGGCCTGACGGACATATTTCGAGATATTTCTTCTTCTTGTTGTTCTTCTTCTGCACAGCTAAGCTGGAAGTGGCATTTGCGGCTCGCACTAGTGCAGAGTTATCTCAAAGAAAGGGGCCACGGTGTTTCTGTATCTCTATTATGTTGGTGCGGCTTCGGAACTTTTAAATATCTCGATATATCTCGAAAACTACGCTTGTGATCAAAAAATATCATAGAACATAAATTGTAGGAAACATAATTCTCTACAAAAAAGGTCTCTTAACATTTTGCCATAGCTCGCTTCGTTTCCGAGATATTTGCAGATATATCTCAAGGGAAGGGGCCTGACGGACATATTTCGAGATATTTCTTCTTCTTGTTGTACTTCTTCTGCACAGCTAAGCTGGAAGTGGCATTTACAGCTCGCAATAGTGCAAAGTTATCTCAAAGAAAGGGGCGACGGTGTTTCTGTATCTCTATTATGTTGGTGCGGCTTCGGAACTTTTAAATATCTTGATATATCTCGAGAACTACGCATCTGATCAAAAAATATCATAGAACATAAAAAGTAGGAAACTTAATTCTCTACAAAAAAGGTCTGTTAACATTTTGCCATAGCTCGCTTCGTTTCCGAGATATTTGCAGATTTATCTCAAGGGAAGGGGCCTGACGGACATATTTCGAGATATTTCTTCTTCTTGTTGTTCTTCTTCTGCACAGCTAAGCTGGAAGTGGCATTTGCGGCTCGCACTAGTGCAGAGTTATCTCAAAGAAAGGGGCCACGGTGTTTCTGTATCTTTATTATGTTGGTGCGGCTTCGGAACTTTTAAATATCTTGATATATCTCGAGAACTACGCTTCTGATCAAAAAATATCATAGAACATAAAAAGTAGGAAACTTAATTCTCTACAAAAAAGGTCTGTTAACATTTTGCCATAGCTCGCTTCGTTTCCGAGATATTTGCAGATTTATCTCAAGGGAAGGGGCCTGACGGACATATTTCGAGATATTTCTTCTTCTTGTTGTTCTTCTTCTGCACAGCTAAGCTGGAAGTGGCATTTGCGGCTCGCACTAGTGCAGAGTTATCTCAAAGAAAGGGGCCACGGTGTTTCTGTATCTTTATTATGTTGGTGCGGCTTCGGAACTTTTAAATATCTCGATATATCTCGAAAACTACGCTTCTGATCAAAAAATATCATAGAACATAAATTGTAGGAAACATAATTCTCTACAAAAAAGGTCTCTTAGCATTTTGCCATAGCTCGCTTCGTTTCCGAGATATTTGCAGATTTATCTGAAGGCAAAGGGCCTGACGGACATATTTCGAGATATTTCTTCTTCTTGTTGTTCTTCGTCTGCACAGCTAAGCTGGAAGTGGCATTTGCAGCTCGCAATAGTGCAGAGTTATCTCAAAGAAACGGGGCCACTGTGTTTCTGTATCTCTATTATGTTGGTGCGGCTTCGGAACTTTTAAATATCTTGATATATCTCGAGAACTGCGCATCTGATCAAAAAATATCATAGAACATAAAAAGTAGGAAACTTAATTCTCTACAAAAAAGGTCTCTTAACATTTTGCCATAGCTCGCTTCGTTTCCGAGATATTTGCAGATTTATCTGAAGGGAAGGGGCCTAACGGACATATTTCGAGATATTTCTTCTTCTTGTTGTTCTTCTTCTGCACAGCTAAACTGGAAGTGGCATTTCCAGCTCGCAATAGTGCAGAGTTATCTCAAAGAAAGGAGCCACGGTGTTTCTGTATCTCTATTCTGTTGGTGCGGCTTCGGAACTTTTAAATATCTTGATATATCTCGAGAACTACGCATCTGATCAAAAAATATCATAGAACATAAAAAGTAGGAAACTTAATTCTCTACAAAAAAGGTCTCCTAACATTTTGCCATAGCTCGCTTCCTTTCCGAGATATTTGCAGATTTATCTCAAGGGAAGGGGCCTGAGGGACATATTTCGAGATATTTCTTCTTCTTGTTGTTCTTCTTCTGCACAGCTAAGCTGGAAGTGGCATTTGCGGCTCGCACTAGTGCAGAGTTATCTCAAAGAAAGGGGCCACGGTGTTTCTGTATCTCTATTATGTTGGTGCGGCTTCGGAACTTTTAAATATCTCGATATATCTCGAAAACTACGCTTCTGATCAAAAAATATCATAGAACATAAATTGTAGGAAACATAATTCTCTACAAAAAAGGTCTCTTAACATTTTGCCATAGCTCGCTTCATTTCCGAGATATTTGCAGATATATGTCAAGGGAAGGGGCCTGACGGACATATTTCGAGATATTTCTTCTTCTTGTTGTACTTCTTCTGCACAGCTAAGCTGGGAGTGGCATTTGCAGCTCGCAATAGTGCAAAGTTATCTCAAAGAAAGGGGCCACTGTGTTTCTGTATCTCTATTATGTTGGTGCGGCTTCGGAACTTTTAAATATCTTGATATATCTCGAGAACTGCGCATCTGATCAAAAAATATCATAGAACATAAAAAGTAGGAAACTTAATTCTCTACAAAAAAGGTCTCTTTACATTTTGCCATAGCTCGCTTCGTTTCCGAGATATTTGCAGATTTATCTGAAGGGAAGGGGCCTAACGGACATATTTCGAGATATTTCTTCTTCTTGTTGTTCTTCTTCTGCACAGCTAAACTGGAAGTGGCATTTCCAGCTCGCAATAGTGCAGAGTTATCTCAAAGAAAGGGGCCACGGTGTTTCTGTATCTCTATTATGTTGGTGCGGCTTCGGAACTTTTAAATATCTTGATATATCTCGAGAACTACGCATCTGATCAAAAAATATCATAGAACATAAAAAGTAGGAAACTTAATTCTCTACAAAAAAGGTCTCTTAACATTTTGTCATAGCTCGCTTCGTTTCCGAGATATTTGCAGATTTATCTCAAGGGAAGGGGCCTGACGGACATATTTCGAGATATTTCTTCTTCTTGTTGTTCCTCTTCTGCACAGCTAAGCTGGAACTGGCGTTTGCAGGTCGCAATAGTGCAGAGTTATCTCAAAGAAAGGGGCCACGGTGTTTCTGTATCTCTATTATGTTGGTGCGGCTTCGGAACTTTTAAATATCTCGATATATCTCGAAAACTACGCTTCTGATCAAAAAATATCAGAGAACGTAAATTGTAGGAAACATAATTCTCTACAAAAAAGGTCTCTTAACATTTTGCCATAGCTCGCTTCGTTTCCGAGATATTTGCAGATTTATCTCAAGGGAAGGGGCCTGACGGACATATTTCGAGATATTTCTTCTTCTTGTTGTTCTTCTTCTGCACAGCTAAGCTGCAAGTGGCATTTGCAGCTCGCAATAGTGCAGAGTTATCTCAAAGAAAGGGGCCACGGTGTTTCTCTATCTCTATTATGTTGGTGCGGCTTCGGAACTTATAAATATCTTGATATATCTCGAGAACTACGCATCTGATCAAAAAATATCATAGAACATAAAAAGTAGGAAACTTAATTCTCTACAAAAAAGGTCTCTTAACATTTTGCCATAGCTGGCTTCCTTTCCGAGATATTTGCAGATTTATCTCAAGGGAAGGGGCCTGACGGACATATTTCGAGATATTTCTTCTTCTTGCTGTTCTTCTTCTGCACAGCTAAGCTGGAAGTGGCATTTGCAGCGCGCAATAGTGCAGAGTTATCTCAAAGAAAGGGGCCACGTTGTTTCTGTATCTCTATTATGTTGGTGCGGCTTCGGAACTTTTAAATATCTTGATATACTTCGAGAACTACGCATCTGATCAAAAAATATCATAGAACATAAAAAGTAGGAAACTTAATTCTCTACAAAAAAGGTCTCTTAACATTTTCCCATAGCTGGCATCGTTTCCGAGATATTTGCAGATTTAGCTCAAGGGAAGGGGCCTGACGGACATATTCCGAGATATTTCTTCTTCTTGTTGTTCCTCTTCTGCACAGCTAAGCTGGAACTGGCGTTTGCAGGTCGCAATAGTGCAGAGTTATCTCAAAGAAAGGGGCCACGGTGTTTCTGTATCTCTATTATGTTGGTGCGGCTTCGGAACTTTTAAATATCTCGATATATCTCGAAAACTACGCTTCTGATCAAAAAATATCAGAGAACGTAAATTGTAGGAAACATAATTCTCTACAAAAAAGGTCTCTTAACATTTTGCCATAGCTCGCTTCGTTTCCGAGATATTTGCAGATTTATCTCAAGGGAAGGGGCCTGACGGACATATTTCGAGATATTTCTTCTTCTTGTTGTTCTTCTTCTGCACAGCTAAACTGGAAGTGGCATTTCCAGCTCGCAATAGTGCAGAGTTATCCCAAAGAAAGGGGCCACGGTGTTTCTGTACCTCTATTATGTTGGTGCAGCTTCGAAGCTTTTAAATATCTTGATATATCTCGAGAACTGCGCATCTGATCAAAAAATATCATAGAACATAAAAAGTAGGAAACTTAATTCTCTACAAAAAAGGTCTCTTAACATTTTGCCATAGCTCGCTTCGTTTCCGAGATATTTGCAGATTTATCTCAAGGGAAGGGGCCTGACGGACATATTTCGAGATATTTCTTCTTCTTGTTGTTCTTCTTCTGCACAGCTAAGCTGGAAGTGGCATTTGCGGCTCGCACTAGTGCAGAGTTATCTCAAAGAAAGGGGCCACGGTGTTTCTGTATCTCTATTATGTTGGTGCGGCTTCGGAACTTTTAAATATCTCGATATATCTCGAAAACTACGCTTGTGATCAAAAAATATCGTAGAACATAAATTGTAGGAAACATAATTCTCTACAAAAAAGGTCTCTTAACATTTTGCCATAGCTCGCTTCGTTTCCGAGATATTTGCAGATTTATCTCAAGGGAAGGGGCCTGCGGACATATTTCGAGATATTTCTTCTTCTTGTTGTTCTTCTTCTGCACAGCTAAGCTGGAAGTGGCATTTGCGGCTCGCACTAGTGCAGAGTTATCTCAAAGAAAGGGGCCACGGTGTTTCTGTATCTCTATTATGTTGGTGCGGCTTCGGAACTTTTAAATATCTTGATATATCTCGAGAACTACGCATCTGATCAAAAAATATCATAGAACATAAAAAGTAGGAAACTTAATTCTCTACAAAAAAGGTCTGTTAACATTTTGCCATAGCTCGCTTCGTTTCCGAGATATTTGCAGATTTATCTCAAGGGAAGGGGCCTGACGGACATATTTCGAGATATTTCTTCTTCTTGTTGTTCTTCTTCTGCACAGCTAAGCTGGAAGTGGCATTTGCGGCTCGCACTAGTGCAGAGTTATCTCAAAGAAAGGGGCCACGGTGTTTCTGTATCTCTATTATGTTGGTGCGGCTTCGGAACTTTTAAATATCTCGATATATCTCGAAAACTACGCTTCTGATCAAAAAATATCATACAACATAAATTGTAGGAAACATAATTCTCTACAAAAAAGGTCTCTTAGCATTTTGCCATAGCTCGCTTCGTTTCCGAGATATTTGCAGATTTATCTGAAGGCAAAGGGCCTGACGGACATATTTCGAGATATTTCTTCTTCTTGTTGTTCTTCTTCTGCACAGCTAAGCTGGAAGTGGCATTTGCGGCTCGCACTAGTGCAGAGTTATCTCAAAGAAAGGGGCCACGGTGTTTCTGTATCTCTATTATGTTGGTGCGGCTTCGGAACTTTTAAATATCTCGATATATCTCGAAAACTACGCTTCTGATCAAAAAATATCATACAACATAAATTGTAGGAAACATAATTCTCTACAAAAAAGGTCTCTTAGCATTTTGCCATAGCTCGCTTCGTTTCCGAGATATTTGCAGATTTATCTGAAGGCAAAGGGCCTGACGGACATATTTCGAGATATTTCTTCTTCTTGTTGTTCTTCTTCTGCACAGCTAAGCTGGAAGTGGCATTTGCAGCTCGCAATAGTGCAGAGTTATCTCAAAGAAACGGGGCCACTGTGTTTCTGTATCTCTATTATGTTGGTGCGGCTTCGGAACTTTTAAATATCTTGATATATCTCGAGAACTGCGCATCTGATCAAAAAATATCATAGAACATAAAAAGTAGGAAACTTAATTCTCTACAAAAAAGGTCTCTTAACATTTTGCCATAGCTCGCTTCGTTTCCGAGATATTTGCAGATTTATCTGAAGGGAAGGGGCCTAACGGACATATTTCGAGATATTTCTTCTTCTTGTTGTTCTCCTTCTGCACAGCTAAGCTGGAAGTGGCATTTGCGGCTCGCACTAGTGCAGCGTTATCTCAAAGAAAGGGGCCACGGTGTTTCTGTATCTCTATTATGTTGGTGCGGCTTCGGAACTTTTAAATATCTTGATATATCTCGAGAACTACGCATCTGATCAAAAAATATCATAGAACATAAAAAGTAGGAAACTTAATTCTCTACAAAAAAGGTCTCTTAACATTTTGCCATAGCTGGCTTCGTTTCCGAGATATTTGCAGATTTATCTCAAGGGAAGGGGCCTGACGGACATATTTCGAGATATTTCTTCTTCTTGCTGTTCTTCTTCTGCACAGCTAAGCTGGAAGTGGCATTTGCAGCGCGCAATAGTGCAGAGTTATCTCAAAGAAAGGGGCCACGTTGTTTCTGTATCTCTATTATGTTGGTGCGGCTTCGGAACTTTTAAATATCTTGATATACTTCGAGAACTACGCATCTGATCAAAAAATATCATAGAACATAAAAAGTAGGAAACTTAATTCTCTACAAAAAAGGTCTCTTAACATTTTCCCATAGCTGGCATCGTTTCCGAGATATTTGCAGATTTAGCTCAAGGGAAGGGGCCTGACGGACATATTCCGAGATATTTCTTCTTCTTGTTGTTCCTCTTCTGCACAGCTAAGCTGGAACTGGAGTTTGCAGGTCGCAATAGTGCAGAGTTATCTCAAAGAAAGGGGCCACGGTGTTTCTGTATCTCTATTATGTTGGTGCGGCTTCGGAACTTTTAAATATCTCGATATATCTCGAAAACTACGCTTCTGATCAAAAAATATCAGAGAACGTAAATTGTAGGAAACATAATTCTCTACAAAAAAGGTCTCTTAACATTTTGCCATAGCTCGCTTCGTTTCCGAGATATTTGCAGATTTATCTCAAGGGAAGGGGCCTGACGGACATATTTCGAGATATTTCTTCTTCTTGTTGTTCTTCTTCTGCACAGCTAAGCTGCAAGTGGCATTTGCAGCTCGCAATAGTGCAGAGTTATCTCAAAGAAAGGGGCCACGGTGTTTCTCTATCTCTATTATGTTGGTGCGGCTTCGGAACTTATAAATATCTTGATATATCTCGAGAACTACGCATCTGATCAAAAAATATCATAGAACATAAATTGTAGGAAACATAATTCTCTACAAAAAAGGTCTCTTAACGTTTTGCCGTAGCTCGCTTCGTTTCCGAGATATTTGCAGATTTATCTCAAGGGAAGGGTCCTGACGGACATATTTCGAGATATTTCTTCTTCTTGTTGTTCTTCTTCTGCACAGCTAAACTGGAAGTGGCATTTCCAGCTCGCAATAGTGCAGAGTTATCCCAAAGAAAGGGGCCACGGTGTTTCTGTACCTCTATTATGTTGGTGCAGCTTCGAAGCTTTTAAATATCTTGATATATCTCGAGAACTGCGCATCTGATCAAAAAATATCATAGAACATAAAAAGTAGGAAATTTAATTCTCTACAAAAAAGGTCTCTTAACATTTTGCCATAGCTCGCTTCCTTTCCGAGATATTTGCAGATTTATCTCAAGGGAAGGGGCCTGACGGACATATTTCGAGATATTTCTTCTTCTTGTTGTTCTTCTTCTGCACAGCTAAGCTGGAAGTGGCATTTGCGGCTCGCACTAGTGCAGAGTTATCTCAAAGAAAGGGGCCACGGTGTTTCTGTATCTCTATTATGTTGGTGCGGCTTCGGAACTTTTAAATATCTCGATATATCTCGAAAACTACGCTTGTGATCAAAAAATATCATAGAACATAAATTGTAGGAAACATAATTCTCTACAAAAAAGGTCCCTTAACATTTTGCCATAGCTCGCTTCGTTTCCGAGATATTTGCAGATATATCTCAAGGGAAGGGGCCTGACGGACATATTTCGAGATATTTTTTCTTCTTGTTGTACTTCTTCTGCACAGCTAAGCTGGAAGTGGCATTTACAGCTCGCAATAGTGCAAAGTTATCTCAAAGAAAGGGGCGACGGTGTTTCTGTATCTCTATTATGTTGGTGCGGCTTCGGAACTTTTAAATATCTTGATATATCTCGAGAACTACGCATCTGATCAAAAAATATCATAGAACATAAAAAGTAGGAAACTTAATTCTCTACAAAAAAGGTCTCTTAACATTTTGCCATAGCTCGCTTCGTTTCCGAGATATTTGCAGATTTATCTCAAGGGAAGGGGCCTGACGGACATATTTCGAGATATTTCTTCTTCTTGTTGTTCTTCTTCTGCACAGCTAAGCTGGAAGTGGCATTTGCGGCTCGCACTAGTGCAGAGTTATCTCAAAGAAAGGGGCCACGGTGTTTCTGTATCTCTATTATGTTGGTGCGGCTTCGGAACTTTTAAATATCTTGATATATCTCGAGAACTGCGCATCTGATCAAAACATATCATAGAACATAAAAAGTAGGAAACTTAATTCTCTACAAAAAAGGTCTCTTAACATTTTGCCATAGCTCGCTTCGTTTCCGAGATATTTGCAGATTTATCTGAAGGGAAGGGGCCTAACGGACATATTTCGAGATATTTCTTCTTCTTGTTGTTCTTCTTCTGCACAGCTAAACTGGAAGTGGCATTTCCAGCTCGCAATAGTGCAGAGTTATCTCAAAGAAAGGGGCCACGGTGTTTCTGTATCTCTATTATGTTGGTGCGGTTTCGGATTTTTTAAATATCTTGATATATCTCGAGAACTACGCATCTGATCAAAAAATATTATAGAACATAAAAAGTAGGAAACTTAATTCTCTACAAATAAAGTCTCTCAACATTTTGCCATAGCTCGCTTCGTTTCCGAGATATTTGCAGGTTTATCTCAAGGGAAGGGGCCTAACGGACATATTTCGAGATATTTCTTCTTCTTGTTGTTCTTCTTCTGCACAGCTAAACTGGAAGTGGCATTTGCGGCTCGCACTAGTGCAGAGTTATCTCAAAGAAAGGGGCCACGGTGTTTCTGTATCTCTATTATGTTGGTGCGGCTTCGGAACTTTTAAATATCTCGATATATCTCGAAAACTACGCTTGTGATCAAAAAATATCATAGAACATAAATTGTAGGAAACATAATTCTCTACAAAAAAGGTCTCTTAACATTTTGCCATAGCTCGCTTCGTTTCCGAGATATTTGCAGATATATCTCAAGGGAAGGGGCCTGACGGACATATTTCGAGATATTTCTTCTTCTTGTTGTACTTCTTCTGCACAGCTAAGCTGGAAGTGGCATTTACAGCTCGCAATAGTGCAAAGTTATCTCAAAGAAAGGGGCGACGGTGTTTCTGTATCTCTATTATGTTGGTGCGGCTTCGGAACTTTTAAATATCTTGATATATCTCGAGAACTACGCATCTGATCAAAAAATATCATAGAACATAAAAAGTAGGAAACTTAATTCTCTACAAAGAAGGTCTCTTAACATTTTGCCATAGCTCGCTTCGTTTCCGAGATATTTGCAGATTTATCTCAAGGGAAGGGGCCTGACGGACATATTTCGAGATATTTCTTCTTCTTGTTGTTCTTCTTCTGCACAGCTAAGCTGGAAGTGGCATTTGCGGCTCGCACTAGTGCAGAGTTATCTCAAAGAAAGGGGCCACGGTGTTTCTGTATCTCTATTATGTTGGTGCGGCTTCGGAACTTTTAAATATCTTGATATATCTCGAGAACTACGCATCTGATCAAAAAATATCATAGAACATAAAAAGTAGGAAACTTAATTCTCTACAAAAAAGGTCTGTTAACATTTTGCCATAGCTCGCTTCGTTTCCGAGATATTTGCAGATTTATCTCAAGGGAAGGGGCCTGACGGACATATTTCGAGATATTTCTTCTTCTTGTTGTTCTTCTTCTGCACAGCTAAGCTGGAAGTGGCATTTGCGGCTCGCACTAGTGCAGAGTTATCTCAAAGAAAGGGGCCACGGTGTTTCTGTATCTCTATTATGTTGGTGCGGCTTCGGAACTTTTAAATATCTCGATATATCTCGAAAACTACGCTTCTGATCAAAAAATATCATAGAACATAAATTGTAGGAAACATAATTCTCTACAAAAAAGGTCTCTTAGCATTTTGCCATAGCTCGCTTCGTTTCCGAGATATTTGCAGATTTATCTGAAGGCAAAGGGCCTGACGGACATATTTCGAGATATTTCTTCTTCTTGTTGTTCTTCTTCTGCACAGCTAAGCTGGAAGTGGCATTTACAGCTCGCAATAGTGCAGAGTTATATCAAAGAAAGGGGCCACGGTGTTTCTGTATCTCTATTATGTTGGTGCGGCTTCGGAACTTTTAAATATCTTGATATATCTCGAGAACTACGCATCTGATCAAAAAATATCATAGAACATAAAAAGTAGGAAACTTAACTCTCTACAAAAAAGGTCTCTGAACATTTTGCCATAGCTCGCTTCGTTTCCGAGATATTTGCAGATTTATCTCAAGGGAAGGGGCCTAACGGACATATTTCGAGATATTTCTTCTTCTTGTTGTTCTTCTTCTGCACAGCTAAACTGGAAGTGGCATTTCCAGCTCGCAATAGTGCAGAGTTATCTCAAAGAGAGGGGCCACGATGTTTCTGTATCTCTATTATGTTGGTGCGGCTGCGGAACTTTTAAATATCTTGATATATCTCGAGAACTACGCATCTGATCAAAAAATATCATAGAACATGAAAAGTAGGAAACTTAATTCTCTACAAAAAAGGTCTCTTAACATTTTGCCATAGCTCTCTTCGTTTCCGAGATATTTGCTGATTTATCTCAAGGGAAGGGGCCTGACGGACATATTTCGAGATATTTCTTCTTCTTGTTGTTCTTCTTCTGCACAGCTAAGCTGGAAGTGGCATTTGCAGCTCGCAATAGTGCAGAGTTATCTCAAAGAAAGGGGCCACGGTGTTTCTGTATCTCTATTATGTTGGTGCGGCTTCGGAACTTTTAAATATCTTGATATATCTCGAGAACTACGCATCTGATCAAAAAATATCATAGAACATAAAAAGTAGGAAACTTAATTCTCTACAAAAAAGGTCTCTTAACATTTTGCCATAGCTCGCTTCGTTTCGGAGATATTTGCACATTTATCTCAAGGGAAGGGGCCTAACGGACATATTTCGAGATATTTCTTCTTCTTGTTGTTCTTCTTCTGCACAGCTAAACTGGAAGTGGCATTTCCAGCTCGCAATAGTGCAGAGTTATCTCAAAGAGAGGGGCCACGGTGTTTCTGTATCTCTATTATGTTGGTGCGGCTTCGGAACTTTTAAATATCTTGATATATCTCGAGAACTACGCATCTGATCAAAAAATATCATAGAGGATAAAAAGTAGGAAACCTAATTCTCTACAAAAAAGGTCTCTTAACATTTTGCTATAGCTCGCGTCGTTTCCGAGATATTTGCAGATTTATCTCAAGGGAAGGGGCCTGACGGACATATTTCGAGATATTTCTTCTTCTTGTTGTTCTTCTTCTGCACAGCTAAGCTGGAAGTGGCATTTGCGGCTCGCACTAGTGCAGAGTTATCTCAAAGAAAGGGGCCACGGTGTTTCTGTATCTCTATTATGTTGGTGCGGCTTCGGAACTTTTAAATATCTCGATATATCTCGAAAACTACGCTTCTGATCAAAAAATATCATAGAACATAAATTGTAGGAAACATAATTCTCTACAAAAAAGGTCTCTTAACATTTTGCCATAGCTCGCTTCGTTTCCGAGATATTTGCAGATTCAGCTCAAAGGAACTGGCCTGACGGACATATTTCGAGATATTTCTTCTTCTTGTTGTTCTTCTTCTGCACAGCTAAGCTGGAAGTGGCATTTACAGCTCGCAATAGTGCAGAGTTATCTCAAAGAGAGGGGCCACGGTGTTTCTGTATCTCTATTATGTTGGTGCGGCTTCGGAACTTTTAAATATCTTGATATATCTCGAGAACTACGCATCTGATCAAAAATATCATAAAAGATAAAAAGTAGGAAACTTAATTCTCTACAAAAAAGGTCTCTTAACATTTTGCCATAGCTCAGTTCGTTTCCGAGATATTTGCAGATTTATCTCAAGGGAAGTGGCCTGACGGACATATTTCGAGATATTTCTTCTTCTTGTTGTTCTTCTTCTGCACAGCTAAGCTGGAAGTGGCATTTGCGGCTCGCACTAGTGCAGAGTTATCTCAAAGAAAGGGGCCACGGTGTTTCTGTATCTCTATTATGTTGGTGCGGCTTCGGAACTTTTAAATATCTCGATATATCTCGAAAACTACGCTTCTGATTAAAAAATATCATAGAACATAAATTGTAGGAAACATAATTCTCTACAAAAAAGGTCTCTTAACATTTTGCCATAGCTCGCTTCGTTTCTGAGATATTTGCAGATATATCTCAAGGGAAGGGGCCTGACGGACATATTTCGAGATATTTCTTCTTCTTGTTGATCTTCTTCTGCACAGCTAAGCTGGAAGTGGCATTTACAGCTCGCAATAGTGCACAGTTATCTCAAAGAGAGGGGCCACGGTGTTTCTGTATCTCTATTATGTTGGTGCGGCTTCGGAACTTTTAAATATCTTGATATATCTCGAGAACTACGCATCTGATCAAAAATATCATACAAGATAAAAAGTAGGAAACTTAATTCTCTACAAAAAAGGTCTCTTAACATTTTGCCATAGCTCAGTTCGTTTCCGAGATATTTGCAGATTTATCTCAAGGGAAGTGGCCTGACGGACATATTTCGAGATATTTCTTCTTCTTGTTGTTCTTCTTCTGCACAGCTAAGCTGGAAGTGGCATTTACAGCTCGCAATAGTGCACAGTTATCTCAAAGAGAGGGGCCACGGTGTTTCTGTATCTCTATTATGTTGGTGCGGCTTCGGAACTTTTAAATATCTTGATATATCTCGAGAACTACGCATCTGATCAAAAATATCATAGAACATAAAAAGTAGGAAACTTAATTCTCTACAAAAAAGGTCTCTTAACATTTTGCCATAGCTCGCTTCGTTTCCGAGATATTTGCAGATTTATCTCAAGGGAAGGGGCCTGACGGACATATTGCGAGATATTTCTTCTTCTTGTTGTTCTTCTTCTGCACAGCTAAGCTGGCAGTGGCATTTGCGGCTCGCACTAGTGCAGAGTTATCTCAAAGAAAGGGGCCACGGTGTTTCTGTATCTCTATTATGTTGGTGCGGCTTCGGAACTTTTAAATATCTCGATATATCTCGAAAACTACGCTTCTGATCAAAAAATATCATAGAACATAAATTGTAGGAAACATAATTCTCTACAAAAAAGGTCTCTTAACATTTTGCCATAGCTCGCTTCGTTTCTGAGATATTTGCAGATATATCTCAAGGGAAGGGGCCTGACGGACATATTTCGAGATATTTCTTCTTCTTGTTGATCTTCTTCTGCACAGCTAAGCTGGAAGTGGCATTTACAGCTCGCAATAGTGCACAGTTATCTCAAAGAGAGGGGCCACGGTGTTTCTGTATCTCTATTATGTTGGTGCGGCTTCGGAACTTTTAAATATCTTGATATATCTCGAGAACTACGCATCTGATCAAAAATATCATACAAGATAAAAAGTAGGAAACTTAATTCTCTACAAAAAAGGTCTCTTAACATTTTGCCATAGCTCAGTTCGTTTCCGAGATATTTGCAGATTTATCTCAAGGGAAGTGGCCTGACGGACATATTTCGAGATATTTCTTCTTCTTGTTGTTCTTCTTCTGCACAGCTAAGCTGGCAGTGGCATTTGCGGCTCGCACTAGTGCAGAGTTATCTCAAAGAAAGGGGCCACGGTGTTTCTGTATCTCTATTATGTTGGTGCGGCTTCGGAACTTTTAAATATCTCGATATATCTCGAAAACTACGCTTCTGATCAAAAAATATCATAGAACATAAATTGTAGGAAACATAATTCTCTACAAAAAACGTCTCTTAACATTTTGCCATAGCTCGCTTCGTGTCCGAGATATTTGCAGATTCAGCTCAAAGGAACTGGCCTGACGGACATATTTCGAGATATTTCTTCTTCTTGTTGTTCTTCTTCTGCACAGCTAAGCTGGAAGTGGCATTTACAGCTCGCAATAGTGCAGAGTTATCTCAAAGAAAGGGGCCACGGTGTTTCTGTATCTCTATTATGTTGGTGCGGCTTCGGAACTTTTAAATATCTTGATATATCTCGAGAACTACGCATCTGATCAAAAAATATCATAGAACATAAAAAGTAGGAAACTTAATTCTCTACAAAAAGGTCTCTTAACATTTTGTCATAGCTCTCTTCGTTTCCGAGATATTTCCAGATTTATCTCAAGGGAAGGGGCCTGACGGACATATTTCGAGATATTTCTTCTTCTTGTTGTTCTTCTTCTGCACAGCTAAGCTGGAAGTGGCATTTGCAGCTCGCAATAGTGCAGAGTTATCTCAAAGAAAGGGGCCACGGTGTTTCTGTATCTCTATTATGTTGGTGCGGCTTCGGAACTTTTAAATATCTTGATATATCTCGAGAACTACGCATCTGATCAAAAAATATCATAGAAGATAAAAAGTAGGAAACTTAATTCTCTACAAAAAAGGTCTCTTAACATTTTGCCATAGCTCGCTTCGTTTCCGAGATATTTGCAGATTTATCTCAAGGGAAGGGGCCTGACGGACATATTGCGAGATATTTCTTCTTCTTGTTGTTCTTCTTCTGCACAGCTAAGCTGGAAGTGGCATTTGCGGCTCGCACTAGTGCAGAGTTATCTCAAAGAAAGGGGCCACGGTGTTTCTGTATCTCTATTATGTTGGTGCGGCTTCGGAACTTTTAAATATCTCGATATATCTCGAAAACTACGCTTCTGATCAAAAAATATCATAGAACATAAATTGTAGGAAACATAATTCTCTACAAAAAAGGTCTCTTAACATTTTGCCATAGCTCACTTCGTTTCCGAGATATTTGCAGATATATCTCAAGGGAAGGGGCCTGACGGACATATTTCGAGATATTTCTTCTTCTTGTTGTTCTTCTTCTGCACAGCTAAGCTGGAAGTGGCATTTACAGCTCGCAATAGTGCAGAGTTATCTCAAAGAAAGGGGCCACGGTGTTTCTGTATCTCTATTATGTTGGTGCGGCTTCGGAACTTTTAAATATCTTGATATATCTCGAGAACTACGCATCTGATCAAAAAATATCATAGAAGATAAAAAGTAGGAAGCTTAATTCTCTACAAAAAAGGTCTCTTAACATTTTGCCATAGCTCGCTTCGTTTCCGAGATATTTGCAGATTTATCTCAAGGGAAGGGGCCTGACGGACATATTTCGAGATATTTCTTCTTCTTGTTGTTCTTCTTCTGCACAGCTAAGCTGGAAGTGGCATTTGCGGCTCGCACTAGTGCAGAGTTATCTCAAAGAAAGGGGCCACGGTGTTTCTGTATCTCTATTATGTTGGTGCGGCTTCGGAACTTTTAAATATCTCGATATATCTCGAAAACTACGCTTCTGATCAAAAAATATCATAGAACATAAATTGTAGGAAACATAATTCTCTACAAAAAAGGTCTCTTAGCATTTTGCCATAGCTCGCTTCGTTTCCGAGATATTTGCAGATTTATCTGAAGGCAAAGGGCCTGACGGACATATTTCGAGATATTTCTTCTTCTTGTTGTTCTTCTTCTGCACAGCTAAGCTGGAAGTGGCATTTACAGCTCGCAATAGTGCAGAGTTATATCAAAGAAAGGGGCCACGGTGTTTCTGTATCTCTATTATGTTGGTGCGGCTTCGGAACTTTTAAATATCTTGATATATCTCGAGAACTACGCATCTGATCAAAAAATATCATAGAACATAAAAAGTAGGAAACTTAACTCTCTACAAAAAAGGTCTCTGAACATTTTGCCATAGCTCGCTTCGTTTCCGAGATATTTGCAGATTTATCTCAAGGGAAGGGGCCTAACGGACATATTTCGAGATATTTCTTCTTCTTGTTGTTCTTCTTCTGCACAGCTAAACTGGAAGTGGCATTTCCAGCTCGCAATAGTGCAGAGTTATCTCAAAGAGAGGGGCCACGATGTTTCTGTATCTCTATTATGTTGGTGCGGCTGCGGAACTTTTAAATATCTTGATATATCTCGAGAACTACGCATCTGATCAAAAAATATCATAGAACAAGAAAAGTAGGAAACTTAATTCTCTACAAAAAAGGTCTCTTAACATTTTGCCATAGCTCTCTTCGTTTCCGAGATATTTGCTGATTTATCTCAAGGGAAGGGGCCTGACGGACATATTTCGAGATATTTCTTCTTCTTGTTGTTCTTCTTCTGCACAGCTAAGCTGGAAGTGGCATTTGCAGCTCGCAATAGTGCAGAGTTATCTCAAAGAAAGGGGCCACGGTGTTTCTGTATCTCTATTATGTTGGTGCGGCTTCGGAACTTTTAAATATCTTGATATATCTCGAGAACTACGCATCTGATCAAAAAATATCATAGAACATAAAAAGTAGGAAACTTAATTCTCTACAAAAAAGGTCTCTTAACATTTTGCCATAGCTCGCTTCGTTTCGGAGATATTTGCACATTTATCTCAAGGGAAGGGGCCTAACGGACATATTTCGAGATATTTCTTCTTCTTGTTGTTCTTCTTCTGCACAGCTAAACTGGAAGTGGCATTTCCAGCTCGCAATAGTGCAGAGTTATCTCAAAGAGAGGGGCCACGGTGTTTCTGTATCTCTATTATGTTGGTGCGGCTTCGGAACTTTTAAATATCTTGATATATCTCGAGAACTACGCATCTGATCAAAAAATATCATAGAGGATAAAAAGTAGGAAACCTAATTCTCTACAAAAAAGGTCTCTTAACATTTTGCTATAGCTCGCGTCGTTTCCGAGATATTTGCAGATTTATCTCAAGGGAAGGGGCCTGACGGACATATTTCGAGATATTTCTTCTTCTTGTTGTTCTTCTTCTGCACAGCTAAGCTGGAAGTGGCATTTGCGGCTCGCACTAGTGCAGAGTTATCTCAAAGAAAGGGGCCACGGTGTTTCTGTATCTCTATTATGTTGGTGCGGCTTCGGAACTTTTAAATATCTCGATATATCTCGAAAACTACGCTTCTGATCAAAAAATATCATAGAACATAAATTGTAGGAAACATAATTCTCTACAAAAAAGGTCTCTTAACATTTTGCCATAGCTCGCTTCGTTTCCGAGATATTTGCAGATTCAGCTCAAAGGAACTGGCCTGACGGACATATTTCGAGATATTTCTTCTTCTTGTTGTTCTTCTTCTGCACAGCTAAGCTGGAAGTGGCATTTACAGCTCGCAATAGTGCAGAGTTATCTCAAAGAGAGGGGCCACGGTGTTTCTGTATCTCTATTATGTTGGTGCGGCTTCGGAACTTTTAAATATCTTGATATATCTCGAGAACTACGCATCTGATCAAAAATATCATACAAGATAAAAAGTAGGAAACTTAATTCTCTACAAAAAAGGTCTCTTAACATTTTGCCATAGCTCAGTTCGTTTCCGAGATATTTGCAGATTTATCTCAAGGGAAGTGGCCTGACGGACATATTTCGAGATATTTCTTCTTCTTGTTGTTCTTCTTCTGCACAGCTAAGCTGGAAGTGGCATTTGCGGCTCGCACTAGTGCAGAGTTATCTCAAAGAAAGGGGCCACGGTGTTTCTGTATCTCTATTATGTTGGTGCGGCTTCGGAACTTTTAAATATCTCGATATATCTCGAAAACTACGCTTCTGATCAAAAAATATCATAGAACATAAATTGTAGGAAACATAATTCTCTACAAAAAAGGTCTCTTAACATTTTGCCATAGCTCGCTTCGTTTCTGAGATATTTGCAGATATATCTCAAGGGAAGGGGCCTGACGGACATATTTCGAGATATTTCTTCTTCTTGTTGATCTTCTTCTGCACAGCTAAGCTGGAAGTGGCATTTACAGCTCGCAATAGTGCACAGTTATCTCAAAGAGAGGGGCCACGGTGTTTCTGTATCTCTATTATGTTGGTGCGGCTTCGGAACTTTTAAATATCTTGATATATCTCGAGAACTACGCATCTGATCAAAAATATCATACAAGATAAAAAGTAGGAAACTTAATTCTCTACAAAAAAGGTCTCTTAACATTTTGCCATAGCTCAGTTCGTTTCCGAGATATTTGCAGATTTATCTCAAGGGAAGTGGCCTGACGGACATATTTCGAGATATTTCTTCTTCTTGTTGTTCTTCTTCTGCACAGCTAAGCTGGCAGTGGCATTTGCGGCTCGCACTAGTGCAGAGTTATCTCAAAGAAAGGGGCCACGGTGTTTCTGTATCTCTATTATGTTGGTGCGGCTTCGGAACTTTTAAATATCTCGATATATCTCGAAAACTACGCTTCTGATCAAAAAATATCATAGAACATAAATTGTAGGAAACATAATTCTCTACAAAAAAGGTCTCTTAACATTTTGCCATAGCTCGCTTCGTTTCTGAGATATTTGCAGATATATCTCAAGGGAAGGGGCCTGACGGACATATTTCGAGATATTTCTTCTTCTTGTTGATCTTCTTCTGCACAGCTAAGCTGGAAGTGGCATTTACAGCTCGCAATAGTGCACAGTTATCTCAAAGAGAGGGGCCACGGTGTTTCTGTATCTCTATTATGTTGGTGCGGCTTCGGAACTTTTAAATATCTTGATATATCTCGAGAACTACGCATCTGATCAAAAATATCATACAAGATAAAAAGTAGGAAACTTAATTCTCTACAAAAAAGGTCTCTTAACATTTTGCCATAGCTCAGTTCGTTTCCGAGATATTTGCAGATTTATCTCAAGGGAAGTGGCCTGACGGACATATTTCGAGATATTTCTTCTTCTTGTTGTTCTTCTTCTGCACAGCTAAGCTGGCAGTGGCATTTGCGGCTCGCACTAGTGCAGAGTTATCTCAAAGAAAGGGGCCACGGTGTTTCTGTATCTCTATTATGTTGGTGCGGCTTCGGAACTTTTAAATATCTCGATATATCTCGAAAACTACGCTTCTGATCAAAAAATATCATAGAACATAAATTGTAGGAAACATAATTCTCTACAAAAAACGTCTCTTAACATTTTGCCATAGCTCGCTTCGTTTCCGAGATATTTGCAGATTCAGCTCAAAGGAACTGGCCTGACGGACATATTTCGAGATATTTCTTCTTCTTGTTGTTCTTCTTCTGCACAGCTAAGCTGGAAGTGGCATTTACAGCTCGCAATAGTGCAGAGTTATCTCAAAGAAAGGGGCCACGGTGTTTCTGTATCTCTATTATGTTGGTGCGGCTTCGGAACTTTTAAATATCTTGATATATCTCGAGAACTACGCATCTGATCAAAAAATATCATAGAACATAAAAAGTAGGAAACTTAATTCTCTACAAAAAGGTCTCTTAACATTTTGTCATAGCTCTCTTCGTTTCCGAGATATTTCCAGATTTATCTCAAGGGAAGGGGCCTGACGGACATATTTCGAGATATTTCTTCTTCTTGTTGTTCTTCTTCTGCACAGCTAAGCTGGAAGTGGCATTTGCGGCTCGCACTAGTGCAGAGTTATCTCAAAGAAAGGGGCCACGGTGTTTCTGTATCTCTATTATGTTGGTGCGGCTTCGGAACTTTTAAATATCTCGATATATCTCGAAAACTACGCTTCTGATCAAAAAATATCATAGAACATAAATTGTAGGAAACATAATTCTCTACAAAAAAGGTCTCTTAACATTTTGCCATAGCTCGCTTCGTTTCTGAGATATTTGCAGATATATCTCAAGGGAAGGGGCCTGACGGACATATTTCGAGATATTTCTTCTTCTTGTTGATCTTCTTCTGCACAGCTAAGCTGGAAGTGGCATTTACAGCTCGCAATAGTGCACAGTTATCTCAAAGAGAGGGGCCACGGTGTTTCTGTATCTCTATTATGTTGGTGCGGCTTCGGAACTTTTAAATATCTTGATATATCTCGAGAACTACGCATCTGATCAAAAATATCATACAAGATAAAAAGTAGGAAACTTAATTCTCTACAAAAAAGGTCTCTTAACATTTTGCCATAGCTCAGTTCGTTTCCGAGATATTTGCAGATTTATCTCAAGGGAAGTGGCCTGACGGACATATTTCGAGATATTTCTTCTTCTTGTTGTTCTTCTTCTGCACAGCTAAGCTGGCAGTGGCATTTGCGGCTCGCACTAGTGCAGAGTTATCTCAAAGAAAGGGGCCACGGTGTTTCTGTATCTCTATTATGTTGGTGCGGCTTCGGAACTTTTAAATATCTCGATATATCTCGAAAACTACGCTTCTGATCAAAAAATATCATAGAACATAAATTGTAGGAAACATAATTCTCTACAAAAAAGGTCTCTTAACATTTTGCCATAGCTCGCTTCGTTTCTGAGATATTTGCAGATATATCTCAAGGGAAGGGGCCTGACGGACATATTTCGAGATATTTCTTCTTCTTGTTGATCTTCTTCTGCACAGCTAAGCTGGAAGTGGCATTTACAGCTCGCAATAGTGCACAGTTATCTCAAAGAGAGGGGCCACGGTGTTTCTGTATCTCTATTATGTTGGTGCGGCTTCGGAACTTTTAAATATCTTGATATATCTCGAGAACTACGCATCTGATCAAAAATATCATACAAGATAAAAAGTAGGAAACTTAATTCTCTACAAAAAAGGTCTCTTAACATTTTGCCATAGCTCAGTTCGTTTCCGAGATATTTGCAGATTTATCTCAAGGGAAGTGGCCTGACGGACATATTTCGAGATATTTCTTCTTCTTGTTGTTCTTCTTCTGCACAGCTAAGCTGGCAGTGGCATTTGCGGCTCGCACTAGTGCAGAGTTATCTCAAAGAAAGGGGCCACGGTGTTTCTGTATCTCTATTATGTTGGTGCGGCTTCGGAACTTTTAAATATCTCGATATATCTCGAAAACTACGCTTCTGATCAAAAAATATCATAGAACATAAATTGTAGGAAACATAATTCTCTACAAAAAACGTCTCTTAACATTTTGCCATAGCTCGCTTCGTTTCCGAGATATTTGCAGATTCAGCTCAAAGGAACTGGCCTGACGGACATATTTCGAGATATTTCTTCTTCTTGTTGTTCTTCTTCTGCACAGCTAAGCTGGAAGTGGCATTTACAGCTCGCAATAGTGCAGAGTTATCTCAAAGAAAGGGGCCACGGTGTTTCTGTATCTCTATTATGTTGGTGCGGCTTCGGAACTTTTAAATATCTTGATATATCTCGAGAACTACGCATCTGATCAAAAAATATCATAGAACATAAAAAGTAGGAAACTTAATTCTCTACAAAAAGGTCTCTTAACATTTTGTCATAGCTCTCTTCGTTTCCGAGATATTTCCAGATTTATCTCAAGGGAAGGGGCCTGACGGACATATTTCGAGATATTTCTTCTTCTTGTTGTTCTTCTTCTGCACAGCTAAGCTGGAAGTGGCATTTGCAGCTCGCAATAGTGCAGAGTTATCTCAAAGAAAGGGGCCACGGTGTTTCTGTATCTCTATTATGTTGGTGCGGCTTCGGAACTTTTAAATATCTTGATATATCTCGAGAACTACGCATCTGATCAAAAAATATCATAGAAGATAAAAAGTAGGAAACTTAATTCTCTACAAAAAAGGTCTCTTAACATTTTGCCATAGCTCGCTTCGTTTCCGAGATATTTGCAGATTTATCTCAAGGGAAGGGGCCTGACGGACATATTGCGAGATATTTCTTCTTCTTGTTGTTCTTCTTCTGCACAGCTAAGCTGGAAGTGGCATTTGCGGCTCGCACTAGTGCAGAGTTATCTCAAAGAAAGGGGCCACGGTGTTTCTGTATCTCTATTATGTTGGTGCGGCTTCGGAACTTTTAAATATCTCGATATATCTCGAAAACTACGCTTCTGATCAAAAAATATCATAGAACATAAATTGTAGGAAACATAATTCTCTACAAAAAAGGTCTCTTAACATTTTGCCATAGCTCACTTCGTTTCCGAGATATTTGCAGATATATCTCAAGGGAAGGTGCCTGACGGACATATTTCGAGATATTTCTTCTTCTTGTTGTTCTTCTTCTGCACAGCTAAGCTGGAAGTGGCATTTACAGCTCGCAATAGTGCAGAGTTATCTCAAAGAAAGGGGCCACGGTGTTTCTGTATCTCTATTATGTTGGTGCGGCTTCGGAACTTTTAAATATCTTGATATATCTCGAGAACTACGCATCTGATCAAAAAATATCATAGAAGATAAAAAGTAGGAAGCTTAATTCTCTACAAAAAAGGTCTCTTAACATTTTGCCATAGCTCGCTTCGTTTCCGAGATATTTGCAGATTTATCTCAAGGGAAGGGGCCTGACGGACATATTTCGAGATATTTCTTCTTCTTGTTGTTCGTCTTCTGCACAGCTAAGCTGGAAGTGGCATTTGCGGCTCGCACTAGTGCAGAGTTATCTCAAAGAAAGGGGCCACGGTGTTTCTGTATCTCTATTATGTTGGTGCGGCTTCGGAACTTTTAAATATCTCGATATATCTCGAAAACTACGCATCTGATCAAAAAATATCATAGAAGATGAAACGTAGGAAACTTAATTCTCTACAAAAAAGGTCTCTTAACATTTTGCCATAGCTCGCTTCGTTTCCGAAATATTTGCAGATTTATCTCAAGGGAAGGGGCCTGACGGACATATTTCGAGATATTTCTGCTTCTTGTTGTTCTTCTTCTGCACAGCTAAACTGGAAGTGGCATTTCCAGCTCGCAATAGTGCAGAGTTATCTCAAAGAGAGGGGCCACGGTGTTTCTGTATCTCTATTATGTTGGTGCGGCTTCGGAACTTTTAAATATCTCGATATATCTCGAAAACTACGCTTCTGATCAAAAAATATCATAGAACATAAATTGTAGGAAACATAATTCTCTACAAAAAAGGTCTCTTAACATTTTGCCATAGCTCGCTTCGTTTCCGAGATATTTGCAGATTTATCTCAAGGGAAGGGGCCTGACGGACATATTTCGAGATATTTCTTCTTCTTGTTGTTCGTCTTCTGCACAGCTAAGCTGGAAGTGGCATTTGCGGCTCGCACTAGTGCAGAGTTATCTCAAAGAAAGGGGCCACGGTGTTTCTGTATCTCTATTATGTTGGTGCGGCTTCGGAACTTTTAAATATCTCGATATATCTCGAAAACTACGCATCTGATCAAAAAATATCATAGAAGATGAAACGTAGGAAACTTAATTCTCTACAAAAAAGGTCTCTTAACATTTTGCCATAGCTCGCTTCGTTTCCGAAATATTTGCAGATTTATCTCAAGGGAAGGGGCCTGACGGACATATTTCGAGATATTTCTGCTTCTTGTTGTTCTTCTTCTGCACAGCTAAACTGGAAGTGGCATTTCCAGCTCGCAATAGTGCAGAGTTATCTCAAAGAGAGGGGCCACGGTGTTTCTGTATCTCTATTATGTTGGTGCGGCTTCGGAACTTTTAAATATCTCGATATATCTCGAAAACTACGCTTCTGATCAAAAAATATCATAGAACATAAATTGTAGGAAACATAATTCTCTACAAAAAAGGTCTCTTAACATTTTGCCATAGCTCACTTCGTTTCCGAGATATTTGCAGATTTATCTCAAGGGAAGGGGCCTAACGGACATATTTCGAAATATTTCTGCTTCTTGTTGTTCTTCTTCTGCACAGCTAAACTGGAAGTGGCATTTCCAGCTCGCAATAGTGCAGAGTTATCTCAAAGAGAGGGGCCACGGTGTTTCTGTATCCCTATTATGTTGGTGCGGCATCGGAACTTTTAAATATCTTGATATATCTCGAGAACTACGCATCTGATCAAAAAATATCATAGAACATAAAAAGTAGGAAACTTAATTCTCTACAAAAAAGGTCTCTTAACATTTTGCCATAGCTCGCTTCGTTTCCGAGATATTTGCAGATTTATCTCAAGGGAAGGGGCCTAACGGACATATTTCGAGATATTTCTGCTTCTTGTTGTTCTTCTTCTGCACAGCTAAACTGGAAGTGGCATTTCCAGCTCGCAATAGTGCAGAGTTATCTCAAAGAGAGGGGCCACGGTGTTTCTGTATCTCTATTATGTTGGTGCGGCTTCGGAACTTTTAAATATCTTGATATATCTCGAGAACTGCGCATCTGATCAAAAAATATCATAGAACATAAAAAGTAGGAAACTTAATTCTCTACAAAAAAGGTCTCTTAACATTTTGCCATAGCTCTCTTCGTTTCCGAGATATTTGCAGATTTATCTCAAGGGAAGGGGCCTAACGGACATATTTCGAAATATTTCTGCTTCTTGTTGTTCTTCTTCTGCACAGCTAAACTGGAAGTGGCATTTCCAGCTCGCAATAGTGCAGAGTTATCTCAAAGAGAGGGGCCACGGTGTTTCTGTATCCCTATTATGTTGGTGCGGCATCGGAACTTTTAAATATCTTGATATATCTCGAGAACTACGCATCTGATCAAAAAATATCATAGAACATAAAAAGTAGGAAACTTAATTCTCTACAAAAAAGGTCTCTTAACATTTTGCCATAGCTCGCTTCGTTTCCGAGATATTTGCAGATTTATCTCAAGGGAAGGGGCCTAACGGACATATTTCGAGATATTTCTGCTTCTTGTTGTTCTTCTTCTGCACAGCTAAACTGGAAGTGGCATTTCCAGCTCGCAATAGTGCAGAGTTATCTCAAAGAGAGGGGCCACGGTGTTTCTGTATCTCTATTATGTTGGTGCGGCTTCGGAACTTTTAAATATCTTGATATATCTCGAGAACTGCGCATCTGATCAAAAAATATCATAGAACATAAAAAGTAGGAAACTTAATTCTCTACAAAAAAGGTCTCTTAACATTTTGCCATAGCTCTCTTCGTTTCCGAGATATTTGCAGATTTATCTCAAGGGAAGGGGCCTAACGGACATATTTCGAAATATTTCTGCTTCTTGTTGTTCTTCTTCTGCACAGCTAAACTGGAAGTGGCATTTCCAGCTCGCAATAGTGCAGAGTTATCTCAAAGAGAGGGGCCACGGTGTTTCTGTATCCCTATTATGTTTGTGCGGCTTCGGAACTTTTAAATATCTTGATATATCTCGAGAACTACGCATCTGATCAAAAAATATCATAGAACATAAAAAGTAGGAAACTTAATTGTCTACAAAAAAGGTCTCTTAACATTTTGCCATAGCTCGCTTCGTTTCCGAGATATTTGCACAATTATCTCAAGGGAAGGGGCCTAACGGACATATTTCGAGATATTTCTTCTTCTTGTTGTTCTTCTTCTGCACAGCTAAACTGGAAGTGGCATTTCCAGCTCGCAATAGTGCAGAGTTATCTCAAAGAGAGGGGCCACGGTGTTTCTGTATCTCTATTATGTTGGTGCGGCTTCGGAACTTTTAAATATCTTGATATATCTCGAGAACTACGCATCGGATCAAAAAATATCATAGAAGATAAAACGTAGGAAACTTAATTCTCTACAAGAAAGGTCTCTTAACATTTTGCCATAGCTCGCTTCGTTTCCGAGATATTTGCAGATTTATCTCAAGGGAAGGGGCCTGACGGACATATTTCGAGATATTTCTGCTTCTTGTTGTTCTTCTTCTGCACAGCTAAACTGGAAGTGGCATTTCCAGCTCGCAATAGTGCAGAGTTATCTCAAAGAGAGGGGCCACGGTGTTTCTGTATCCCTATTATGTTGGTGCGGCTTCGGAACTTTTAAGTATCTTGATATATCTCGAGAACTACGCATCTGATCAAAAAATATCATAGAACATAAAAAGTAGGAAACTTAATTCTCTACAAAAAAGGTCTCTTAACATTTTGCCATAGCTCGCTTCGTTTCCGAGATATTTGCAGATTTATCTCAAGGGAAGGGGCCTAACGGACATATTTCGAGATATTTCTGCTTCTTGTTGTTCTTCTTCTGCACAGCTAAACTGGAAGTGGCATTTCCAGCTCGCAATAGTGCAGAGTTATCTCAAAGAGAGGGGCCACGGTGTTTCTGTATCTCTATTATGTTGGTGCGGCTTCGGAACTTTTAAATATCTTGATATATCTCGAGAACTGCGCATCTGATCAAAAAATATCATAGAACATAAAAAGTAGGAAACTTAATTCTCTACAAAAAAGGTCTCTTAACATTTTGCCATAGCTCTCTTCGTTTCCGAGATATTTGCAGATTTATCTCAAGGGAAGGGGCCTAACGGACATATTTCGAAATATTTCTGCTTCTTGTTGTTCTTCTTCTGCACAGCTAAACTGGAAGTGGCATTTCCAGCTCGCAATAGTGCAGAGTTATCTCAAAGAGAGGGCCCACGGTGTTTCTGTATCCCTATTATGTTTGTGCGGCTTCGGAACTTTTAAATATCTTGATATATCTCGAGAACTACGCATCTGATCAAAAAATATCATAGAACATAAAAAGTAGGAAACTTAATTGTCTACAAAAAAGGTCTCTTAACATTTTGCCATAGCTCGCTTCGTTTCCGAGATATTTGCACAATTATCTCAAGGGAAGGGGCCTAACGGACATATTTCGAGATATTTCTTCTTCTTGTTGTTCTTCTTCTGCACAGCTAAACTGGAAGTGGCATTTCCAGCTCGCAATAGTGCAGAGTTATCTCAAAGAGAGGGGCCACGGTGGTTCTGTATCTCTATTATGTTGGTGCGGCTTCGGAACTTTTAAATATCTTGATATATCTCGAGAACTACGCATCTGATCAAAAAATATCATAGAAGATAAAACGTAGGAAACTTAATTCTCTACAAAAAAGGTCTCTTAACATTTTGCCATAGCTCGCTTCGTTTCCGAGATATTTGCAGATTTATCTCAAGGGAAGGGGCCTGACGGACATATTTCGAGATATTTCTGCTTCTTGTTGTTCTTCTTGTGCACAGCTAAACTGGAAGTGGCATTTCCAGCTCGCAATAGTGCAGAGTTATCTCAAAGAGAGGGGCCACGGTGTTTCTGTATCCCTATTATGTTGGTGCGGCTTCGGAACTTTTAAATATCTTGATATATCTCGAGAACTACGCATCTGATCAAAAAATATCATAGAACATAAAAAGTAGGAAACTTAATTCTCTACAAAAAAGGTCTCTTAACATTTTGCCATAGCTCGCTTCGTTTCCGAGATATTTGCAGATTCAGCTCAAAGGAACTGGCCTGACGGACATATTTCGAGATATTTCTTTTTCTTGTTGTTCTTCCTCTGCACAGCTAAGCTGGAAGTGGCATTTGCAGCTCGCAATAGTGCAGAGTTATCTCAAAGAAAGGGGCCACGGTGTTTCTGTATCTCTATTATGTTGGTGCGGCTTCGGAACTTTTAAATATCTTGATATATCTCGAGAACTGCGCATCTGATCAAAAAATATCATAGAACATAAAAAGTAGGAAACTTAATTCTCTACAAAAAAGGTCTCTTAACATTTTGCCATAGGTCGCTTCGTTTCCGAGATATTTGCAGATTTATCTCAAGGGAAGGGGCCTAACGGACATATTTCGAAATATTTCTGCTTCTTGTTGTTCTTCTTCTGCACAGCTAAACTGGAAGTGGCATTTCCAGCTCGCAATAGTGCAGAGTTATCTCAAAGAGAGGGGCCACGGTGTTTCTGTATCCCTATTATGTTGGTGCGGCTTCGGAACTTTTAAATATCTTGATATATCTCGAGAACTACGCATCTGATCAAAAAATATCATAGAACATAAAAAGTAGGAAACTTAATTCTCTACAAAAAAGGTCTCTTAACATTTTGCCATAGCTCGCTTCGTTTCCGAGATATTTGCAGATTTATCTCAAGGGAAGGGGCCTAACGGACATATTTCGAGATATTTCTGCTTCTTGTTGTTCTTCTTCTGCACAGCTAAACTGGAAGTGGCATTTCCAGCTCGCAATAGTGCAGAGTTATCTCAAAGAGAGGGGCCACGGTGTTTCTGTATCTCTATTATGTTGGTGCGGCTTCGGAACTTTTAAATATCTTGATATATCTCGAGAACTGCGCATCTGATCAAAAAATATCATAGAACATAAAAAGTAGGAAACTTAATTCTCTACAAAAAAGGTCTCTTAACATTTTGCCATAGCTCTCTTCGTTTCCGAGATATTTGCAGATTTATCTCAAGGGAAGGGGCCTAACGGACATATTTCGAAATATTTCTGCTTCTTGTTGTTCTTCTTCTGCACAGCTAAACTGGAAGTGGCATTTCCAGCTCGCAATAGTGCAGAGTTATCTCAAAGAGAGGGCCCACGGTGTTTCTGTATCCCTATTATGTTTGTGCGGCTTCGGAACTTTTAAATATCTTGATATATCTCGAGAACTACGCATCTGATCAAAAAATATCATAGAACATAAAAAGTAGGAAACTTAATTGTCTACAAAAAAGGTCTCTTAACATTTTGCCATAGCTCGCTTCGTTTCCGAGATATTTGCACAATTATCTCAAGGGAAGGGGCCTAACGGACATATTTCGAGATATTTCTTCTTCTTGTTGTTCTTCTTCTGCACAGCTAAACTGGAAGTGGCATTTCCAGCTCGCAATAGTGCAGAGTTATCTCAAAGAGAGGGGCCACGGTGGTTCTGTATCTCTATTATGTTGGTGCGGCTTCGGAACTTTTAAATATCTTGATATATCTCGAGAACTACGCATCTGATCAAAAAATATCATAGAAGATAAAACGTAGGAAACTTAATTCTCTACAAAAAAGGTCTCTTAACATTTTGCCATAGCTCGCTTCGTTTCCGAGATATTTGCAGATTTATCTCAAGGGAAGGGGCCTGACGGACATATTTCGAGATATTTCTGCTTCTTGTTGTTCTTCTTCTGCACAGCTAAACTGGAAGTGGCATTTCCAGCTCGCAATAGTGCAGAGTTATCTGAAAGAGAGGGGCCACGGTGTTTCTGTATCCCTATTATGTTGGTGCGGCTTCGGAACTTTTAAATATCTTGATATATCTCGAGAACTACGCATCTGATCAAAAAATATCATAGAACATAAAAAGTAGGAAACTTAATTCTCTACAAAAAAGGTCTCTTAACATTTTGCCATAGCTCGCTTCGTTTCCGAGATATTTGCAGATTCAGCTCAAAGGAACTGGCCTGACGGACATATTTCGAGATATTTCTTTTTCTTGTTGTTCTTCCTCTGCACAGCTAAGCTGGAAGTGGCATTTGCAGCTCGCAATAGTGCAGAGTTATCTCAAAGAAAGGGGCCACGGTGTTTCTGTATCTCTATTATGTTGGTGCGGCTTCGGAACTTTTAAATATCTTGATATATCTCGAGAACTGCGCATCTGATCAAAAAATATCATAGAACATAAAAAGTAGGAAACTTAATTCTCTACAAAAAAGGTCTCTTAACATTTTGCCATAGGTCGCTTCGTTTCCGAGATATTTGCAGATTTATCTCAAGGGAAGGGGCCTAACGGACATATTTCGAAATATTTCTGCTTCTTGTTGTTCTTCTTCTGCACAGCTAAACTGGAAGTGGCATTTCCAGCTCGTTAATAGTGCAGAGTTATCTCAAAGAGAGGGGCCACGGTGTTTCTGTATCCCTATTATGTTGGTGCGGCTTCGGAACTTTTAAATATCTTGATATATCTCGAGAACTACGCATCTGATCAAAAAATATCATAGAACATAAAAAGTAGGAAACTTAATTCTCTACAAAAAAGGTCTCTTAACATTTTGCCATAGCTCGCTTCGTTTCCGAGATATTTGCAGATTTATCTCAAGGGAAGGGGCCTAACGGACATATTTCGAGATATTTCTGCTTCTTGTTGTTCTTCTTCTGCACAGCTAAACTGGAAGTGGCATTTCCAGCTCGCAATAGTGCAGAGTTATCTCAAAGAGAGGGGCCACGGTGTTTCTGTATCTCTATTATGTTGGTGCGGCTTCGGAACTTTTAAATATCTTGATATATCTCGAGAACTGCGCATCTGATCAAAAAATATCATAGAACATAAAAAGTAGGAAACTTAATTCTCTACAAAAAAGGTCTCTTAACATTTTGCCATAGCTCTCTTCGTTTCCGAGATATTTGCAGATTTATCTCAAGGGAAGGGGCCTAACGGACATATTTCGAAATATTTCTGCTTCTTGTTGTTCTTCTTCTGCACAGCTAAACTGGAAGTGGCATTTCCAGCTCGCAATAGTGCAGAGTTATCTCAAAGAGAGGGGCCACGGTGTTTCTGTATCCCTATTATGTTTGTGCGGCTTCGGAACTTTTAAATATCTTGATATATCTCGAGAACTACGCATCTGATCAAAAAATATCATAGAACATAAATTTTAGGAAACATAATTCTCTACAAAAAAGGTCTCTTAACATTTTGCCATAGCTCGCTTCGTTTCCGAGATATTTGCAGATTTATCTCAAGGGAAGGGGCCTAACGGACATATATCGAGATATTTCTGCTTCTTGTTGTTCTTCTTCTGCACAGCTAAACTGGAAGTGGCATTTCCAGCTCGCACTAGTGCAGCGTTATCTCAAAGAAAGGGGCCACGGTGTTTCTGTATCTCCATTATGTTGGTGCGGCTTCGGAACTTTTAAATATCTCGATATATCTCGAAAACTACGCTTCTGATCAAAAAATATCATAGAACATAAAAAGTAGGAAACTTAATTCTCTACAAAAAAGGTCTCTTAACATTTTGCCATAGCTCGCTTCGTTTCCGAGATATTTGCACATATATCTCAAAGGAACTGGCCTGACGGACATATTTCGAGATATTTCTTTTTCTTGTTGTTCTTCCTCTGCACAGCTAAGCTGGAAGTGGCATTTGCAGCTCGCAATAGTGCAGAGTTATCTCAAAGAAAGGGGCCACGGTGTTTCTGTATCTCTATTATGTTGGTGCGGCTTCGGAACTTTTAAATATCTTGATATATCTCGAGAACTGCGCATCTGATCAAAAAATATCATAGAACATAAAAAGTAGGAAACTTAATTCTCTACAAAAAAGGTCTCTTAACATTTTGCCATAGGTCGCTTCGTTTCCGAGATATTTGCAGATTTATCTCAAGGGAAGGGGCCTAACGGACATATTTCGAAATATTTCTGCTTCTTGTTGTTCTTCTTCTGCACAGCTAAACTGGAAGTGGCATTTCCAGCTCGCAATAGTGCAGAGTTATCTCAAAGAGAGGGGCCACGGTGTTTCTGTATCCCTATTATGTTGGTGCGGCTTCGGAACTTTTAAATATCTTGATATATGTCGAGAACTACGCATCTGATCAAAAAATATCATAGAACATAAAAAGTAGGAAACTTAATTCTCTACAAAAAAGGTCTCTTAACATTTTGCCATAGCTCTCTTCGTTTCCGAGATATTTGCAGATTTATCTCAAGGGAAGGGGCCTAACGGACATATTTCGAAATATTTCTGCTTCTTGTTGTTCTTCTTCTGCACAGCTAAACTGGAAGTGGCATTTCCAGCTCGCAATAGTGCAGAGTTATCTCAAAGAGAGGGCCCACGGTGTTTCTGTATCCCTATTATGTTTGTGCGGCTTCGGAACTTTTAAATATCTTGATATATCTCGAGAACTACGCATCTGATCAAAAAATATCATAGAACATAAAAAGTAGGAAACTTAATTGTCTACAAAAAAGGTCTCTTAACATTTTGCCATAGCTCGCTTCGTTTCCGAGATATTTGCACAATTATCTCAAGGGAAGGGGCCTAACGGACATATTTCGAGATATTTCTTCTTCTTGTTGTTCTTCTTCTGCACAGCTAAACTGGAAGTGGCATTTCCAGCTCGCAATAGTGCAGAGTTATCTCAAAGAGAGGGGCCACGGTGGTTCTGTATCTCTATTATGTTGGTGCGGCTTCGGAACTTTTAAATATCTTGATATATCTCGAGAACTACGCATCTGATCAAAAAATATCATAGAAGATAAAACGTAGGAAACTTAATTCTCTACAAAAAAGGTCTCTTAACATTTTGCCATAGCTCGCTTCGTTTCCGAGATATTTGCAGATTCAGCTCAAAGGAACTGGCCTGACGGACATATTTCGAGATATTTCTTTTTCTTGTTGTTCTTCCTCTGCACAGCTAAGCTGGAAGTGGCATTTGCAGCTCGCAATAGTGCAGAGTTATCTCAAAGAAAGGGGCCACGGTGTTTCTGTATCTCTATTATGTTGGTGCGGCTTCGGAACTTTTAAATATCTTGATATATCTCGAGAACTGCGCATCTGATCAAAAAATATCATAGAACATAAAAAGTAGGAAACTTAATTCTCTACAAAAAAGGTCTCTTAACATTTTGCCATAGGTCGCTTCGTTTCCGAGATATTTGCAGATTTATCTCAAGGGAAGGGGCCTAACGGACATATTTCGAAATATTTCTGCTTCTTGTTGTTCTTCTTCTGCACAGCTAAACTGGAAGTGGCATTTCCAGCTCGTTAATAGTGCAGAGTTATCTCAAAGAGAGGGGCCACGGTGTTTCTGTATCCCTATTATGTTGGTGCGGCTTCGGAACTTTTAAATATCTTGATATATCTCGAGAACTACGCATCTGATCAAAAAATATCATAGAAGATAAAAAGTAGGAAACTTAATTCTCTACAAAAAAGGTCTCTTAACATTTTGCCATAGCTCGCTTCGTTTCCGAGATATTTGCAGATTTATCTCAAGGGAAGGGGCCTAACGGACATATTTCGAGATATTTCTGCTTCTTGTTGTTCTTCTTCTGCACAGCTAAACTGGAAGTGGCATTTCCAGCTCGCACTAGTGCAGAGTTATCTCAAAGAAAGGGGCCACGGTGTTTCTGTATCTCTATTATGTTGGTGCGGCTTCGGAACTTTTAAATATCTTGATATATCTCGAGAACTACGCATCTGATCAAAAAATATCATAGAACATAAAAAGTAGGAAACTTAATTCTCTACAAAAAAGGTCTCTTAAGATTTTGCCATAGCTCGCTTCGTTTCCGAGATATTTGCAGATTTATCTCAAGGGAAGGGGCCTAACGGACATATTTCGAGATATTTCTGCTTCTTGTTGTTCTTCTTCTGCACAGCTAAACAGGAAGTGGCATTTCCAGCTCGCACTAGTGCAGCGTTATCTCAAAGAAAGGGGCCACGGTGTTTCTGTATCTCCATTATGTTGATGCGGCTTCGGAACTTTTAAATATCTCGATATATCTCGAAAACTACGCTTCTGATCAAAAAATATCATAGAACATAAATTGTAGGAAACATAATTCTCTACAAAAAACGTCTCTTAACATTTTGCCATAGCTCGCTTCGTTTCCGAGATATTTGCAGATTCAGCTCAAGGGAAGGGGCCTAACGGACATATTTCGAGATATTTCTTCTTCTTGTTGTTCTTCTTCTGCACAGCTAAGCTGGAAGTGGCATTTGCAGCTCGCAATAGTGCAGAGTTATCTCAAAGAAAGGGGCCACGGTGTTTCTGTATCTCTATTATGTTGGTGCGGCTTCGGAACTTTTAAATATCTTGATATATCTCGAGAACTACGCATCTGATCAAAAAATATCATAGAACATAAAAAGTAGGAAACTTAGTTCTCTACAAAAAAGGTCTCTTAACATTTTGCCATAGCTCGCTTCGTTTCCGAGATATTTGCACATATATCTCAAGGGAAGGGGCCTAACGGACATATTTCGAGATATTTCTTCTTCTTGTTGTTCTTGTTCTGCACAGCTAAACTGGAAGTGGCATTTCCAGCTCGCAATAGTGCAGAGTTATCTCAAAGAGAGGGGCCACGGTGTTTCTGTATCTCTATTATGTTGGTGCGGCATCGGAACTTTTAAATATCTTGATATATCTCGAGAACTACGCATCTGATCAAAAAATATCATAGAACATAAAAAGTAGGAAACTTAATTCTCTACAAAAAAGGTCTCTTAACATTTTGCCATAGCTCGCTTCGTTTCCGAGATATTTGCACATTTATCTCAAGGGAAGGGGCCTAACGGACATATTTCGAGATATTTCTTCTTCTTGTTGTTCTTCTTCTGCACAGCTAAACTGGAATTGGCATTTCCAGCTCGCAATAGTGCAGAGTTATCTCAAAGAGAGGGGCCACGGTGTTTCTGTATCCCTACTATGTTGGTGCGGCTTCGGAACTTTTAAATATCTCGATATATCTCGAAAACTACGCTTCTGATCAAAAAATATCATAGAACATAAATTGTAGGAAACATAATTCTCTACAAAAAAGGTCTCTTAACATTTTGCCATAGCTCGCTTCGTTTCCGAGATATTTGCAGATATATCTCAAGGGAAGGGGCCTGACGGACATATTTCGAGATATTTCTTCTTCTTGTTGTTCTTCTTCTGCACAGCTAAACTGGAAGTGGCATTTCCAGCTCGCAATAGTGCAGAGTTATCTCAAAGAAAGGGGCCACGGTGTTTCTGTATCTCTATTATGTTGGTGCGGCTTCGGAACTTTTAAATATCTTGATATATCTCGAGAACTACGCATCAGATCAAAAAATATCATAGAACATAAAAAGTAGGAAACTTAATTCTCTACAAAAAAGGTCTCTTAACATTTTGCCATAGCTCGCTTCGTTTCCGAGATATTTGCAGATTTATCTCAAGGGAAGGGGCCTAACGGACATATTTCGAGATATTTCTGCTTCTTGTTGTTCTTCTTCTGCACAGCTAAACTGGAAGTGGCATTTCCAGCTCGCAATAGTGCAGAGTTATCTCAAAGAGAGGGGCCACGGTGTTTCTGTATCTCTATTATGTTGGTGCGGCATCGGAACTTTTAAATATCTTGATATATCTCGAGAACTACGCATCTGATCAAAAAATATCATAGAACATAAAAAGTAGGAAACTTAATTCTCTACAAAAAAGGTCTCTTAACATTTTGCCATAGCTCGCTTCGTTTCCGAGATATTTGCAGATTTATCTCAAGGGAAGGGGCCTAACGGACATATTTCGAGATATTTCTGCTTCTTGTTGTTCTTCTTCTGCACAGCTAAACTGGAAGTGGCATTTCCAGCTCGCACTAGTGCAGAGTTATCTCAAAGAAAGGGGCCACGGTGTTTCTGTATCTCTATTATGTTGGTGCGGCTTCGGAACTTTTAAATATCTTGATATATCTCGAGAACTACGCATCTGATCAAAAAATATCATAGAACATAAAAAGTAGGAAACTTAATTCTCTACAAAAAAGGTCTCTTAACATTTTGCCATAGCTCGCTTCGTTTCCGAGATATTTGCAGATTTATCTCAAGGGAAGGGGCCTAACGGACATATTTCGAGATATTTCTGCTTCTTGTTGTTCTTCTTCTGCACAGCTAAACAGGAAGTGGCATTTCCAGCTCGCACTAGTGCAGCGTTATCTCAAAGAAAGGGGCCACGGTGTTTCTGTATCTCCATTATGTTGATGCGGCTTCGGAACTTTTAAATATCTCGATATATCTCGAAAACTACGCTTCTGATCAAAAAATATCATAGAACATAAATTGTAGGAAACATAATTCTCTACAAAAAACGTCTCTTAACATTTTGCCATAGCTCGCTTCGTTTCCGAGATATTTGCAGATTCAGCTCAAGGGAAGGGGCCTAACGGACATATATCGAGATATTTCTGCTTCTTGTTGTTCTTCTTCTGCACAGCTAAACTGGAAGTGGCATTTCCAGCTCGCACTAGTGCAGAGTTATCTCAAAGAAAGGGGCCACGGTGTTTCTGTATCTCTATTATGTTGGTGCGGCTTCGGAACTTTTAAATATCTTGATATATCTCGAGAACTACGCATCTGATCAAAAAATATCATAGAACATAAAAAGTAGGAAACTTAATTCTCTACAAAAAAGGTCTCTTAACATTTTGCCATAGCTCGCTTCGTTTCCGAGATATTTGCAGATTTATCTCAAGGGAAGGGGCCTAACGGACATATTTCGAGATATTTCTGCTTCTTGTTGTTCTTCTTCTGCACAGCTAAACAGGAAGTGGCATTTCCAGCTCGCACTAGTGCAGCGTTATCTCAAAGAAAGGGGCCACGGTGTTTCTGTATCTCCATTATGTTGATGCGGCTTCGGAACTTTTAAATATGTCGATATATCTCGAAAACTACGCTTCTGATCAAAAAATATCATAGAACATAAATTGTAGGAAACATAATTCTCTACAAATAACGTCTCTTAACATTTTGCCATAGCTCGCTTCGTTTCCGAGATATTTGCAGATTCAGCTCAAGGGAAGGGGCCTAACGGACATATTTCGAGATATTTCTTCTTCTTGTTGTTCTTCTTCTGCACAGCTAAGCTGGAAGTGGCATTTCCAGCTCGCAATAGTGCAGAGTTATCTCAAAGAGAGGGGCCACGGTGTTTCTGTATCCCTACTATGTTGGTGCGGCTTCGGAACTTTTAAATATCTCGATATATCTCGAAAACTACGCTTCTGATCAAAAAATATCATAGAACATAAATTGTAGGAAACATAATTCTCTACAAAAAAGGTCTCTTAACATTTTGCCATAGCTCGCTTCGTTTCCGAGATATTTGCAGATATATCTCAAGGGAAGGGGCCTGACGGACATATTTCGAGATATTTCTTCTTCTTGTTGTTCTTCTTCTGCACAGCTAAACTGGAAGTGGCATTTCCAGCTCGCAATAGTGCAGAGTTATCTCAAAGAAAGGGGCCACGGTGTTTCTGTATCTCTATTATGTTGGTGCGGCTTCGGAACTTTTAAATATCTTGATATATCTCGAGAACTACGCATCAGATCAAAAAATATCATAGAACATAAAAAGTAGGAAACTTAATTCTCTACAAAAAAGGTCTCTTAACATTTTGCCATAGCTCGCTTCGTTTCCGAGATATTTGCACATTTATCTCAAGGGAAGGGGCCTAACGGACATATTTCGAGATATTTCTTCTTCTTGTTGTTCTTCTTCTGCACAGCTAAACTGGAATTGGCATTTCCAGCTCGCAATAGTGCAGAGTTATCTCAAAGAGAGGGGCCACGGTGTTTCTGTATCCCTACTATGTTGGTGCGGCTTCGGAACTTTTAAATATCTCGATATATCTCGAAAACTACGCTTCTGATCAAAAAATATCATAGAACATAAATTGTAGGAAACATAATTCTCTACAAAAAAGGTCTCTTAACATTTTGCCATAGCTCGCTTCGTTTCCGAGATATTTGCAGATATATCTCAAGGGAAGGGGCCTGACGGACATATTTCGAGATATTTCTTCTTCTTGTTGTTCTTCTTCTGCACAGCTAAACTGGAAGTGGCATTTCCAGCTCGCAATAGTGCAGAGTTATCTCAAAGAAAGGGGCCACGGTGTTTCTGTATCTCTATTATGTTGGTGCGGCTTCGGAACTTTTAAATATCTTGATATATCTCGAGAACTACGCATCAGATCAAAAAATATCATAGAACATAAAAAGTAGGAAACTTAATTCTCTACAAAAAAGGTCTCTTAACATTTTGCCATAGCTCGCTTCGTTTCCGAGATATTTGCAGATTTATCTCAAGGGAAGGGGCCTAACGGACATATTTCGAGATATTTCTGCTTCTTGTTGTTCTTCTTCTGCACAGCTAAACTGGAAGTGGCATTTCCAGCTCGCAATAGTGCAGAGTTATCTCAAAGAGAGGGCCCACGGTGTTTCTGTATCCCTACTATGTTGGTGCGGCTTCGGAACTTTTAAATATCTCGATATATCTCGAAAACTACGCTTCTGATCAAAAAATATCATAGAACATAAATTGTAGGAAACATAATTCTCTACAAAAAAGGTCTCTTAACATTTTGCCATAGCTCGCTTCGTTTCCGAGATATTTGCAGATATATCTCAAGGGAAGGGGCCTGACGGACATATTTCGAGATATTTCTTCTTCTTGTTGTTCTTCTTCTGCACAGCTAAACTGGAAGTGGCATTTCCAGCTCGCAATAGTGCAGAGTTATCTCAAAGAAAGGGGCCACGGTGTTTCTGTATCTCTATTATGTTGGTGCGGCTTCGGCACTTTTAAATATCTTGATATATCTCGAGAACTACGCATCAGATCAAAAAATATCATAGAACATAAAAAGTAGGAAACTTAATTCTCTACAAAAAAGGTCTCTTAACATTTTGCCATAGCTCGCTTCGTTTCCGAGATATTTGCAGATTTATCTCAAGGGAAGGGGCCTAACGGACATATTTCGAGATATTTCTGCTTCTTGTTGTTCTTCTTCTGCACAGCTAAACTGGAAGTGGCATTTCCAGCTCGCACTAGTGCAGCGTTATCTCAAAGAAAGGGGCCACGGTGTTTCTGTATCTCCATTATGTTGGTGCGGCTTCGGAACTTTTAAATATCTTGATATATCTCGAGAACTACGCATCTGATCAAAAAATATCATAGAAGATAAAAAGTAGGAAACTTAATTCTCTACAAAAAAGGTCTCTCAACATTTTGCCATAGCTCGCTTCGTTTCCGAGATATTTGCAGATTTATCTCAAGGGAAGGGGCCTAACGGACATATTTCGAGATATTTCTGCTTCTTGTTGTTCTTCTTCTGCACAGCTAAACTGGAAGTGGCATTTCCAGCTCGCACTAGTGCAGCGTTATCTCAAAGAAAGGGGCCACGGTGTTTCTGTATCTCCATTATGTTGGTGCGGCTTCGGAACTTTTAAATATCTTGATATATCTCGAGAACTACGCATCTGATCAAAAAATATCATAGAAGATAAAAAGTAGGAAACTTAATTCTCTACAAAAAAGGTCTCTTAACATTTTGCCATAGCTCGCTTCGTTTCCGAGATATTTGCAGATTCAGCTCAAAGGAACTGGCCTGACGGACATATTTCGAGATATTTCTTCTTCTTGTTGTTCTTCTTCTGCACAGCTAAGCTGGAAGTGGCATTTGCGGCTCGCACTAGTGCAGAGTTATCTCAAAGAAAGGGGCCACGGTGTTTCTGTATCTCTATTATGTTGGTGCGGCTTCGGAACTTTTAAATATCTTGATATATCTCGAGAACTACGCATCTGATCAAAAAATATCATAGAACATAAAAAGTAGGAAACTTAATTCTCTCCAAAAAAGGTCTCTTAACATTTTGCCATAGCTCGCTTCGTTTCCGAGATATTTGCAGATTTATATCAAGGGAAGAGGCCTGACGGACATATTTCGAGATATTTCTTCTTCTTGTTGTTCTTCTTCTGCACAGCTAAGCTGGAAGTGGCATTTGCGGCTCGCACTAGTGCAGAGTTATCTCAAAGAAAGGGGCCACGGTGTTTCTGTATCTCTATTATGTTGGTGCGGCTTCGGAACTTTTAAATATCTTGATATATCTCGAGAACTACGCATCTGATCAAAAAATATCATAGAACATAAAAAGTAGGAAACTTAATTCTCAACAAAAAAGGTCTCTTAACATTTTGCCATAGCTCGCTTCGTTTCCGAGATATTTGCAGATATATCTCAAGGGAAGGAGCCTGACGGACATATTTCGAGATATTTCTTCTTCTTGTTGTTCTTCTTCTGCACAGCTAAGCTGGAAGTGGCATTTACAGCTCGCAATAGTGCAGAGATATCTCAAAGAAAGGGGCCACGGTGTTTCTGTATCTCTATTATGTTGGTGCGGCTTCGGAACTTTTAAATATCTTGATATATCTCGAGAACTACGCATCTGATCAAAAAATATCATAGAACATGAAAAGTAGGAAACTTAATTCTCTACAAAAAAGGTCTCTTAACATTTTGCCATAACTCTCTTCGTTTCCGAGATATTTCCAGATTTATCTCAAGGGAAGGGGCCTGACGGACATATTTCGAGATATTTCTTCTTCTTGTTGTTCTTCTTCTGCACAGCTAAGCTGGAAGTGGCATTTGCAGCTCGCAATAGTGCAGAGTTATCTCAAAGAAAGGGGCCACGGTGTTTCTGTATCTCTATTATGTTGGTGCGGCTTCGGAACTTTTAAATATCTTGATATATCTCGAGAGCTACGCATCTGATCAAAAAATATCATAGAAGATAAAAAGTAGGAAACTTAATTCTCTACAAAAAAGGTCTCTTAACATTTTGCCATAGCTCGCTTCGTTTCCGAGATATTTGCAGATTTATCTCAAGGGAAGGGGCCTGACGGACATATTTCGAGATATTTCTTCTTCTTGTTGTTCTTCTTCTGCCCAGCTAAGCTGGAAGTGGCATTTGCGGCTCGCACTAGTGCAGAGTTATCTCAAAGAAAGGGGCCACGGTGTTTCTGTATCTCTATTATGTTGGTGCGGCTTCGGAACTTTTAAATATCTCGATATATCTCGAAAACTACGCTTCTGATCAAAAAATATCATAGAACATAAAAAGTAGGAAACTTAATTCTCTACAAAAAAGGTCTCTCAACATTTTGCCATTGCTCGCTTCGTTTCCGAGATATTTGCAGATTTATCTCAAGGGAAGGGGCCTAACGGACATATTTCGAGATATTTCTTCTTCTTGTTGTTCTTCTTCTGCACAGCTAAGCTGGAAGTGGCATTTCAGCTCGCAATAGTGCAGAGTTATCTCAAAGAGAGGGGCCACGGTGTTTCTGTATCTCTATTATGTTGGTGCGGCTTCGGAACTTTTAAATATCTCGATATATCTCGAAAACTACGCTTCTGATCAAAAAATATCATAGAACATAAATTGTAGGAAACATAATTCTCTACAAAAAACGTCTCTTAACATTTTGCCATAGCTCGCTTCGTTTCCGAGATATTTGCAGATTCAGCTCAAAGGAACTGGCCTGACGGACATATTTCGAGATATTTCTTCTTCTTGTTGTTCTTCTTCTGCACAGCTAAGCTGGAAGTGGCATTTACAGCTCGCAATAGTGCAGAGTTATCTCAAAGAGAGGGGCCACGGTGTTTCTGTATCTCTATTATGTTGGTGCGGCTTCGGAACTTTTAAATATCTTGATATATCTCGAGAACTACGCATCTGATCAAAAAATATCATAGAAGATAAAAAGTAGGAAACTTAATTCTCTACAAAAAAGGTCTCTTAACATTTTGCCATAGCTCGCTTGGTTTCCGAGATATTTGCAGATTTATCTCAAGGGAAGGGGCCTAACGGACATATTTCGAGATATTTCTGCTTCTTGTTGTTCTTCTTCTGCACAGCTAAACAGGAAGTGGCATTTCCAGCTCGCACTAGTGCAGCGTTATCTCAAAGAAAGGGGCCACGGTGTTTCTGTATCTCCATTATGTTGATGCGGCTTCGGAACTTTTAAATATGTCGATATATCTCGAAAACTACGCTTCTGATCAAAAAATATCATAGAACATAAATTGTAGGAAACATAATTCTCTACAAAAAACGTCTCTTAACATTTTGCCATAGCTCGCTTCGTTTCCGAGATATTTGCAGATTCAGCTCAAGGGAAGGGGCCTAACGGACATATTTCGAGATATTTCTTCTTCTTGTTGTTCTTCTTCTGCACAGCTAAGCTGGAAGTGGCATTTCCAGCTCGCAATAGTGCAGAGTTATCTCAAAGAGAGGGGCCACGGTGTTTCTGTATCCCTACTATGTTGGTGCGGCTTCGGAACTTTTAAATATCTCGATATATCTCGAAAACTACGCTTCTGATCAAAAAATATCATAGAACATAAATTGTAGGAAACATAATTCTCTACAAAAAAGGTCTCTTAACATTTTGCCATAGCTCGCTTCGTTTCCGAGATATTTGCAGATATATCTCAAGGGAAGGGGCCTGACGGACATATTTCGAGATATTTCTTCTTCTTGTTGTTCTTCTTCTGCACAGCTAAACTGGAAGTGGCATTTCCAGCTCGCAATAGTGCAGAGTTATCTCAAAGAAAGGGGCCACGGTGTTTCTGTATCTCTATTATGTTGGTGCGGCTTCGGAACTTTTAAATATCTTGATATATCTCGAGAACTACGCATCAGATCAAAAAATATCATAGAACATAAAAAGTAGGAAACTTAATTCTCTACAAAAAAGGTCTCTTAACATTTTGCCATAGCTCGCTTCGTTTCCGAGATATTTGCACATTTATCTCAAGGGAAGGGGCCTAACGGACATATTTCGAGATATTTCTTCTTCTTGTTGTTCTTCTTCTGCACAGCTAAACTGGAATTGGCATTTCCAGCTCGCAATAGTGCAGAGTTATCTCAAAGAGAGGGGCCACGGTGTTTCTGTATCCCTACTATGTTGGTGCGGCTTCGGAACTTTTAAATATCTCGATATATCTCGAAAACTACGCTTCTGATCAAAAAATATCATAGAACATAAATTGTAGGAAACATAATTCTCTACAAAAAAGGTCTCTTAACATTTTGCCATAGCTCGCTTCGTTTCCGAGATATTTGCAGATATATCTCAAGGGAAGGGGCCTGACGGACATATTTCGAGATATTTCTTCTTCTTGTTGTTCTTCTTCTGCACAGCTAAACTGGAAGTGGCATTTCCAGCTCGCAATAGTGCAGAGTTATCTCAAAGAAAGGGGCCACGGTGTTTCTGTATCTCTATTATGTTGGTGCGGCTTCGGAACTTTTAAATATCTTGATATATCTCGAGAACTACGCATCAGATCAAAAAATATCATAGAACATAAAAAGTAGGAAACTTAATTCTCTACAAAAAAGGTCTCTTAACATTTTGCCATAGCTCGCTTCGTTTCCGAGATATTTGCAGATTTATCTCAAGGGAAGGGGCCTAACGGACATATTTCGAGATATTTCTGCTTCTTGTTGTTCTTCTTCTGCACAGCTAAACTGGAAGTGGCATTTCCAGCTCGCAATAGTGCAGAGTTATCTCAAAGAGAGGGCCCACGGTGTTTCTGTATCCCTACTATGTTGGTGCGGCTTCGGAACTTTTAAATATCTCGATATATCTCGAAAACTACGCTTCTGATCAAAAAATATCATAGAACATAAATTGTAGGAAACATAATTCTCTACAAAAAAGGTCTCTTAACATTTTGCCATAGCTCGCTTCGTTTCCGAGATATTTGCAGATATATCTCAAGGGAAGGGGCCTGACGGACATATTTCGAGATATTTCTTCTTCTTGTTGTTCTTCTTCTGCACAGCTAAACTGGAAGTGGCATTTCCAGCTCGCAATAGTGCAGAGTTATCTCAAAGAAAGGGGCCACGGTGTTTCTGTATCTCTATTATGTTGGTGCGGCTTCGGAACTTTTAAATATCTTGATATATCTCGAGAACTACGCATCAGATCAAAAAATATCATAGAACATAAAAAGTAGGAAACTTAATTCTCTACAAAAAAGGTCTCTTAACATTTTGCCATAGCTCGCTTCGTTTCCGAGATATTTGCAGATTTATCTCAAGGGAAGGGGCCTAACGGACATATTTCGAGATATTTCTGCTTCTTGTTGTTCTTCTTCTGCACAGCTAAACTGGAAGTGGCATTTCCAGCTCGCACTAGTGCAGCGTTATCTCAAAGAAAGGGGCCACGGTGTTTCTGTATCTCCATTATGTTGGTGCGGCTTCGGAACTTTTAAATATCTTGATATATCTCGAGAACTACGCATCTGATCAAAAAATATCATAGAAGATAAAAAGTAGGAAACTTAATTCTCTACAAAAAAGGTCTCTCAACATTTTGCCATAGCTCGCTTCGTTTCCGAGATATTTGCAGATTTATCTCAAGGGAAGGGGCCTAACGGACATATTTCGAGATATTTCTGCTTCTTGTTGTTCTTCTTCTGCACAGCTAAACTGGAAGTGGCATTTCCAGCTCGCACTAGTGCAGCGTTATCTCAAAGAAAGGGGCCACGGTGTTTCTGTATCTCCATTATGTTGGTGCGGCTTCGGAACTTTTAAATATCTTGATATATCTCGAGAACTACGCATCTGATCAAAAAATATCATAGAAGATAAAAAGTAGGAAACTTAATTCTCTACAAAAAAGGTCTCTTAACATTTTGCCATAGCTCGCTTCGTTTCCGAGATATTTGCAGATTCAGCTCAAAGGAACTGGCCTGACGGACATATTTCGAGATATTTCTTCTTCTTGTTGTTCTTCTTCTGCACAGCTAAGCTGGAAGTGGCATTTGCGGCTCGCACTAGTGCAGAGTTATCTCAAAGAAAGGGGCCACGGTGTTTCTGTATCTCTATTATGTTGGTGCGGCTTCGGAACTTTTAAATATCTTGATATATCTCGAGAACTACGCATCTGATCAAAAAATATCATAGAACATAAAAAGTAGGAAACTTAATTCTCTCCAAAAAAGGTCTCTTAACATTTTGCCATAGCTCGCTTCGTTTCCGAGATATTTGCAGATTTATATCAAGGGAAGAGGCCTGACGGACATATTTCGAGATATTTCTTCTTCTTGTTGTTCTTCTTCTGCACAGCTAAGCTGGAAGTGGCATTTGCGGCTCGCACTAGTGCAGAGTTATCTCAAAGAAAGGGGCCACGGTGTTTCTGTATCTCTATTATGTTGGTGCGGCTTCGGAACTTTTAAATATCTTGATATATCTCGAGAACTACGCATCTGATCAAAAAATATCATAGAACATAAAAAGTAGGAAACTTAATTCTCAACAAAAAAGGTCTCTTAACATTTTGCCATAGCTCGCTTCGTTTCCGAGATATTTGCAGATATATCTCAAGGGAAGGAGCCTGACGGACATATTTCGAGATATTTCTTCTTCTTGTTGTTCTTCTTCTGCACAGCTAAGCTGGAAGTGGCATTTACAGCTCGCAATAGTGCAGAGATATCTCAAAGAAAGGGGCCACGGTGTTTCTGTATCTCTATTATGTTGGTGCGGCTTCGGAACTTTTAAATATCTTGATATATCTCGAGAACTACGCATCTGATCAAAAAATATCATAGAACATGAAAAGTAGGAAACTTAATTCTCTACAAAAAAGGTCTCTTAACATTTTGCCATAACTCTCTTCGTTTCCGAGATATTTCCAGATTTATCTCAAGGGAAGGGGCCTGACGGACATATTTCGAGATATTTCTTCTTCTTGTTGTTCTTCTTCTGCACAGCTAAGCTGGAAGTGGCATTTGCAGCTCGCAATAGTGCAGAGTTATCTCAAAGAAAGGGGCCACGGTGTTTCTGTATCTCTATTATGTTGGTGCGGCTTCGGAACTTTTAAATATCTTGATATATCTCGAGAGCTACGCATCTGATCAAAAAATATCATAGAAGATAAAAAGTAGGAAACTTAATTCTCTACAAAAAAGGTCTCTTAACATTTTGCCATAGCTCGCTTCGTTTCCGAGATATTTGCAGATTTATCTCAAGGGAAGGGGCCTGACGGACATATTTCGAGATATTTCTTCTTCTTGTTGTTCTTCTTCTGCCCAGCTAAGCTGGAAGTGGCATTTGCGGCTCGCACTAGTGCAGAGTTATCTCAAAGAAAGGGGCCACGGTGTTTCTGTATCTCTATTATGTTGGTGCGGCTTCGGAACTTTTAAATATCTCGATATATCTCGAAAACTACGCTTCTGATCAAAAAATATCATAGAACATAAAAAGTAGGAAACTTAATTCTCTACAAAAAAGGTCTCTCAACATTTTGCCATTGCTCGCTTCGTTTCCGAGATATTTGCAGATTTATCTCAAGGGAAGGGGCCTAACGGACATATTTCGAGATATTTCTTCTTCTTGTTGTTCTTCTTCTGCACAGCTAAGCTGGAAGTGGCATTTCAGCTCGCAATAGTGCAGAGTTATCTCAAAGAGAGGGGCCACGGTGTTTCTGTATCTCTATTATGTTGGTGCGGCTTCGGAACTTTTAAATATCTCGATATATCTCGAAAACTACGCTTCTGATCAAAAAATATCATAGAACATAAATTGTAGGAAACATAATTCTCTACAAAAAACGTCTCTTAACATTTTGCCATAGCTCGCTTCGTTTCCGAGATATTTGCAGATTCAGCTCAAAGGAACTGGCCTGACGGACATATTTCGAGATATTTCTTCTTCTTGTTGTTCTTCTTCTGCACAGCTAAGCTGGAAGTGGCATTTGCGGCTCGCACTAGTGCAGAGTTATCTCAAAGAAAGGGGCCACGGTGTTTCTGTATCTCTATTATGTTGGTGCGGCTTCGGAACTTTTAAATATCTTGATATATCTCGAGAACTACGCATCTGATCAAAAAATATCATAGAACATAAAAAGTAGGAAACTTAATTCTCTCCAAAAAAGGTCTCTTAACGTTTTGCCATAGCTCGCTTCGTTTCCGAGATATTTGCAGATTTATATCAAGGGAAGAGGCCTGACGGACATATTTCGAGATATTTCTTCTTCTTGTTGTTCTTCTTCTGCACAGCTAAGCTGGAAGTGGCATTTGCGGCTCGCACTAGTGCAGAGTTATCTCAAAGAAAGGGGCCACGGTGTTTCTGTATCTCTATTATGTTGGTGCGGCTTCGGAACTTTTAAATATCTTGATATATCTCGAGAACTACGCATCTGATCAAAAAATATCATAGAACATAAAAAGTAGGAAACTTAATTCTCAACAAAAAAGGTCTCTTAACATTTTGCCATAGCTCGCTTCGTTTCCGAGATATTTGCAGATATATCTCAAGGGAAGGAGCCTGACGGACATATTTCGAGATATTTCTTCTTCTTGTTGTTCTTCTTCTGCACAGCTAAGCTGGAAGTGGCATTTACAGCTCGCAATAGTGCAGAGATATCTCAAAGAAAGGGGCCACGGTGTTTCTGTATCTCTATTATGTTGGTGCGGCTTCGGAACTTTTAAATATCTTGATATATCTCGAGAACTACGCATCTGATCAAAAAATATCATAGAACATGAAAAGTAGGAAACTTAATTCTCTACAAAAAAGGTCTCTTAACATTTTGCCATAACTCTCTTCGTTTCCGAGATATTTCCAGATTTATCTCAAGGGAAGGGGCCTGACGGACATATTTCGAGATATTTCTTCTTCTTGTTGTTCTTCTTCTGCACAGCTAAGCTGGAAGTGGCATTTGCAGCTCGCAATAGTGCAGAGTTATCTCAAAGAAAGGGGCCACGGTGTTTCTGTATCTCTATTATGTTGGTGCGGCTTCGGAACTTTTAAATATCTTGATATATCTCGAGAGCTACGCATCTGATCAAAAAATATCATAGAAGATAAAAAGTAGGAAACTTAATTCTCTACAAAAAAGGTCTCTTAACATTTTGCCATAGCTCGCTTCGTTTCCGAGATATTTGCAGATTTATCTCAAGGGAAGGGGCCTGACGGACATATTTCGAGATATTTCTTCTTCTTGTTGTTCTTCTTCTGCCCAGCTAAGCTGGAAGTGGCATTTGCGGCTCGCACTAGTGCAGAGTTATCTCAAAGAAAGGGGCCACGGTGTTTCTGTATCTCTATTATGTTGGTGCGGCTTCGGAACTTTTAAATATCTCGATATATCTCGAAAACTACGCTTCTGATCAAAAAATATCATAGAACATAAAAAGTAGGAAACTTAATTCTCTACAAAAAAGGTCTCTCAACATTTTGCCATTGCTCGCTTCGTTTCCGAGATATTTGCAGATTTATCTCAAGGGAAGGGGCCTAACGGACATATTTCGAGATATTTCTTCTTCTTGTTGTTCTTCTTCTGCACAGCTAAGCTGGAAGTGGCATTTCAGCTCGCAATAGTGCAGAGTTATCTCAAAGAGAGGGGCCACGGTGTTTCTGTATCTCTATTATGTTGGTGCGGCTTCGGAACTTTTAAATATCTCGATATATCTCGAAAACTACGCTTCTGATCAAAAAATATCATAGAACATAAATTGTAGGAAACATAATTCTCTACAAAAAACGTCTCTTAACATTTTGCCATAGCTCGCTTCGTTTCCGAGATATTTGCAGATTCAGCTCAAAGGAACTGGCCTGACGGACATATTTCGAGATATTTCTTCTTCTTGTTGTTCTTCTTCTGCACAGCTAAGCTGGAAGTGGCATTTACAGCTCGCAATAGTGCAGAGTTATCTCAAAGAGAGGGGCCACGGTGTTTCTGTATCTCTATTATGTTGGTGCGGCTTCGGAACTTTTAAATATCTTGATATATCTCGAGAACTACGCATCTGATCAAAAAATATCATAGAAGATAAAAAGTAGGAAACTTAATTCTCTACAAAAAAGGTCTCTTAACATTTTGCCATAGCTCGCTTCGTTTCCGAGATATTTGCAGATTTATCTCAAGGGAAGGGGCCTGACGGACATATTTCGAGATATTTCTTCTTCTTGTTGTTCTTCTTCTGCCCAGCTAAGCTGGAAGTGGCATTTGCGGCTCGCACTAGTGCAGAGTTATCTCAAAGAAAGGGGCCACGGTGTTTCTGTATCTCTATTATGTTGGTGCGGCTTCGGAACTTTTAAATATCTCGATATATCTCGAAAACTACGCTTCTGATCAAAAAATATCATAGAACATAAATTGTAGGAAACATAATTCTCTACAAAAAACGTCTCTTAACATTTTGCCATAGCTCGCTTCGTTTCCGAGATATTTGCAGATTCAGCTCAAAGGAACTGGCCTGACGGACATATTTCGAGATATTTCTTCTTCTTGTTGTTCTTCTTCTGCACAGCTAAGCTGGAAGTGGCATTTACAGCTCGCAATAGTGCAGAGTTATCTCAAAGAGAGGGGCCACGGTGTTTCTGTATCTCTATTATGTTGGTGCGGCTTCGGAACTTTTAAATATCTTGATATATCTCGAGAACTACGCATCTGATCAAAAAATATCATAGAACATAAAAAGTAGGAAACTTAATTCTCTACAAAAAAGGTCTCTTAACATTTTGTCATAGCTCTCTTCGTTTCCGAGATATTTCCAGATTCATCTCAAGGGAAGGGGCCTGACGGACATATTTCGAGATATTTCTTCTTCTTGTTGTTCTTCTTCTGCACAGCTAAGCTGGAAGTGGCATTTGCGGCTCGCACTAGTGCAGAGTTATCTCAAAGAAAGGGGCCACGGTGTTTCTGTATCTCTATTATGTTGGTGCGGCTTCGGAACTTTTAAATATCTCTATATATCTCGAAAACTACGCTTCTGACCAAAAAATATCATAGAACATAAATTGTAGGAAACATAATTCTCTACAAAAAAGGTCTCTTAACATTTTGCCATAGCTCACTTCGTTTCCGAGATATTTGCAGATATATCTCAAGGGAAGGGGCCTGACGGACATATTTCGAGATATTTCTTCTTCTTGTTGTTCTTCTTCTGCACAGCTAAGCTGGAAGTGGCATTTACAGCTCGCAATAGTGCAGAGTTATCTCAAAGAAAGGGGCCACGGTGTTTCTGTATCTCTATTATGTTGGTGCGGCTTCGGAACTTTTAAATATCTTGATATATCTCGAGAACTACGCATCTGATCAAAAAATATCATAGAAGATAAAAAGTAGGAAGCTTAATTCTCTACAAAAAAGGTCTCTTAACATTTTGCCATAGCTCGCTTCGTTTCCGAGATATTTGCAGATTTATCTCAAGGGAAGGAGCCTGACGGACATATTTCGAGATATTTCTTCTTCTTGTTGTTCTTCTTCTGCACAGCTAAGCTGGAAGTGGCATTTACAGCTCGCAATAGTGCAGAGATATCTCAAAGAAAGGGGCCACGGTGTTTCTGTATCTCTATTATGTTGGTGCGGCTTCGGAACTTTTAAATATCTTGATATATCTCGAGAACTACGCATCTGATCAAAAAATATCATAGAACATGAAAAGTAGGAAACTTAATTCTCTACAAAAAAGGTCTCTTAACATTTTGCCATAGCTCGCTTCGTTTCCGAGATATTTGCAGATTTATCTCAAGGGAAGGGGCCTGACGGACATATTTCGAGATATTTCTTCTTCTTGTTGTTCTTCTTCTGCCCAGCTAAGCTGGAAGTGGCATTTGCGGCTCGCACTAGTGCAGAGTTATCTCAAAGAAAGGGGCCACGGTGTTTCTGTATCTCTATTATGTTGGTGCGGCTTCGGAACTTTTAAATATCTCGATATATCTCGAAAACTACGCTTCTGATCAAAAAATATCATAGAACATAAAAAGTAGGAAACTTAATTCTCTACAAAAAAGGTCTCTCAACATTTTGCCATTGCTCGCTTCGTTTCCGAGATATTTGCAGATTTATCTCAAGGGAAGGGGCCTAACGGACATATTTCGAGATATTTCTTCTTCTTGTTGTTCTTCTTCTGCCCAGCTAAGCTGGAAGTGGCATTTGCGGCTCGCACTAGTGCAGAGTTATCTCAAAGAAAGGGGCCACGGTGTTTCTGTATCTCTATTATGTTGGTGCGGCTTCGGAACTTTTAAATATCTCGATATATCTCGAAAACTACGCTTCTGATCAAAAAATATCATAGAACATAAATTGTAGGAAACATAATTCTCTACAAAAAACGTCTCTTAACATTTTGCCATAGCTCGCTTCGTTTCCGAGATATTTGCAGATTCAGCTCAAAGGAACTGGCCTGACGGACATATTTCGAGATATTTCTTCTTCTTGTTGTTCTTCTTCTGCACAGCTAAGCTGGAAGTGGCATTTACAGCTCGCAATAGTGCAGAGTTATCTCAAAGAGAGGGGCCACGGTGTTTCTGTATCTCTATTATGTTGGTGCGGCTTCGGAACTTTTAAATATCTTGATATATCTCGAGAACTACGCATCTGATCAAAAAATATCATAGAACATAAAAAGTAGGAAACTTAATTCTCTACAAAAAAGGTCTCTTAACATTTTGTCATAGCTCTCTTCGTTTCCGAGATATTTCCAGATTCATCTCAAGGGAAGGGGCCTGACGGACATATTTCGAGATATTTCTTCTTCTTGTTGTTCTTCTTCTGCACAGCTAAGCTGGAAGTGGCATTTGCGGCTCGCACTAGTGCAGAGTTATCTCAAAGAAAGGGGCCACGGTGTTTCTGTATCTCTATTATGTTGGTGCGGCTTCGGAACTTTTAAATATCTCTATATATCTCGAAAACTACGCTTCTGATCAAAAAATATCATAGAACATAAATTGTAGGAAACATAATTCTCTACAAAAAAGGTCTCTTAACATTTTGCCATAGCTCACTTCGTTTCCGAGATATTTGCAGATATATCTCAAGGGAAGGGGCCTGACGGACATATTTCGAGATATTTCTTCTTCTTGTTGTTCTTCTTCTGCACAGCTAAGCTGGAAGTGGCATTTACAGCTCGCAATAGTGCAGAGTTATCTCAAAGAAAGGGGCCACGGTGTTTCTGTATCTCTATTATGTTGGTGCGGCTTCGGAACTTTTAAATATCTTGATATATCTCGAGAACTACGCATCTGATCAAAAAATATCATAGAAGATAAAAAGTAGGAAGCTTAATTCTCTACAAAAAAGGTCTCTTAACATTTTGCCATAGCTCGCTTCGTTTCCGAGATATTTGCAGATTTATCTCAAGGGAAGGTGCCTGACGGACATATTTCGAGATATTTCTTCTTCTTGTTGTTCGTCTTCTGCACAGCTAAGCTGGAAGTGGCATTCGCGGCTCGCACTAGTGCAGGGTTATCTCAAAGAAAGGGGCCACGGTGTTTCTGTATCTCTATTATGTTGGTGCGGCTTCGGAACTTTTAAATATCTCGATATATCTCGAAAACTACGCTTCTGATCAGAAAATATCATAGAACATAAATTGTAGGAAACATAATTCTCTACAAAAAAGGTCTCTTAACATTTTGCCATAGCTCACTTCGTTTCCGAGATATTTGCAGATACATCTCAAGGGAAGGGGCCTGACGGACATATTTCGAGATATTTCTTCTTCTTGTTGTTCTTCTTCTGCACAGCTAAGCTGGAAGTGGCATTTGCAGCTCGCAATAGTGTAGAGTTATCTCAAAGAAAGGGGCCACGGTGTTTCTGTATCTCTATTATGTTGGTGCGGCTTCGGAACTTTTAAATATCTTGATATATCTCGAGAACTGCGCATCTGATCAAAAAATATCATAGAACATAAAAAGTGGGAAACTTAATTCTCTACAAAAAAGGTCTCTTAACATTTTGCCATAGCTCGCTTCGTTTCCGAGATATTTGCAGATTTATCTCAAGGGAAGGGGCCTGACGGACATATTTCGAGATATTTCTTCTTCTTGTTGTTCTTCTTCTGCACAGCTAAGCTGGAAGTGGCATTTGCGGCTCGCACTAGTGCAGAGTTATCTCAAAGAAAGGGGCCACGGTGTTTCTGTATCTCTATTATGTTGGTGCGGCTTCGGAACTTTTAAATATCTCGATATATCTCGAAAACTACGCTTCTGATCAAAAAATATCATAGAACATAAAAAGTAGGAAACTTAATTCTCTACAAAAAAGGTCTCTCAACATTTTGCCATTGCTCGCTTCGTTTCCGAGATATTTGCAGATTTATCTCAAGGGAAGGGGCCTAACGGACATATTTCGAGATATTTCTTCTTCTTGTTGTTCTTCTTCTGCACAGCTAAGCTGGAAGTGGCATTTCAGCTCGCAATAGTGCAGAGTTATCTCAAAGAGATGGGCCACGGTGTTTCTGTATCTCTATTATGTTTGTGCGGCTTCGGAACTTTTAAATATCTCGATATATCTCGAAAACTACGCTTCTGATCAAAAAATATCATAGAACATAAATTGTAGGAAACATAATTCTCTACAAAAAACGTCTCTTAACATTTTGCCATAGCTCGCTTCGTTTCCGAGATATTTGCAGATTCAGCTCAAAGGAACTGGCCTGACGGACATATTTCGAGATATTTCTTCTTCTTGTTGTTCTTCTTCTGCACAGCTAAGCTGGAAGTGGCATTTACAGCTCGCAATAGTGCAGAGTTATCTCAAAGAGAGGGGCCACGGTGTTTCTGTATCTCTATTATGTTGGTGCGGCTTCGGAACTTTTAAATATCTTGATATATCTCGAGAACTACGCATCTGATCAAAAAATATCATAGAAGATAAAAAGTAGGAAACTTAATTCTCTACAAAAAAGGTCTCTTAACATTTTGCCATAGCTCGCTTCGTTTCCGAGATATTTGCAGATTTATCTCAAGGGAAGGGGCCTGACGGACATATTTCGAGATATTTCTTCTTCTTGTTGTTCTTCTTCTGCCCAGCTAAGCTGGAAGTGGCATTTGCGGCTCGCACTAGTGCAGAGTTATCTCAAAGAAAGGGGCCACGGTGTTTCTGTATCTCTATTATGTTGGTGCGGCTTCGGAACTTTTAAATATCTTGATATATCTCGAGAACTACGCATCAGATCAAAAAATATCATAGAACATAAAAAGTAGGAAACTTAATTCTCTACAAAAAAGGTCTCTTAACATTTTGCCATAGCTCGCTTCGTTTCCGAGATATTTGCAGATTTATCTCAAGGGAAGGGGCCTAACGGACATATTTCGAGATATTTCTGCTTCTTGTTGTTCTTCTTCTGCACAGCTAAACTGGAAGTGGCATTTCCAGCTCGCACTAGTGCAGCGTTATCTCAAAGAAAGGGGCCACGGTGTTTCTGTATCTCCATTATGTTGGTGCGGCTTCGGAACTTTTAAATATCTTGATATATCTCGAGAACTACGCATCTGATCAAAAAATATCATAGAAGATAAAAAGTAGGAAACTTAATTCTCTACAAAAAAGGTCTCTCAACATTTTGCCATAGCTCGCTTCGTTTCCGAGATATTTGCAGATTTATCTCAAGGGAAGGGGCCTAACGGACATATTTCGAGATATTTCTGCTTCTTGTTGTTCTTCTTCTGCGCAGCTAAACTGGAAGTGGCATTTCCAGCTCGCACTAGTGCAGCGTTATCTCAAAGAAAGGGGCCACGGTGTTTCTGTATCTCCATTATGTTGGTGCGGCTTCGGAACTTTTAAATATCTTGATATATCTCGAGAACTACGCATCTGATCAAAAAATATCATAGAAGATAAAAAGTAGGAAACTTAATTCTCTACAAAAAAGGTCTCTTAACATTTTGCCATAGCTCGCTTCGTTTCCGAGATATTTGCAGATTCAGCTCAAAGGAACTGGCCTGACGGACATATTTCGAGATATTTCTTCTTCTTGTTGTTCTTCTTCTGCACAGCTAAGCTGGAAGTGGCATTTGCGGCTCGCACTAGTGCAGAGTTATCTCAAAGAAAGGGGCCACGGTGTTTCTGTATCTATTATGTTGGTGCGGCTTCGGAACTTTTAAATATCTTGATATATCTCGAGAACTACGCATCTGATCAAAAAATATCATAGAACATAAAAAGTAGGAAACTTAATTCTCAACAAAAAAGGTCTCTTAACATTTTGCCATAGCTCGCTTCGTTTCCGAGATATTTGCAGATATATCTCAAGGGAAGGAGCCTGACGGACATATTTCGAGATATTTCTTCTTCTTGTTGTTCTTCTTCTGCACAGCTAAGCTGGAAGTGGCATTTACAGCTCGCAATAGTGCAGAGATATCTCAAAGAAAGGGGCCACGGTGTTTCTGTATCTCTATTATGTTGGTGCGGCTTCGGAACTTTTAAATATCTTGATATATCTCGAGAACTACGCATCTGATCAAAAAATATCATAGAACATGAAAAGTAGGAAACTTAATTCTCTACAAAAAAGGTCTCTTAACATTTTGCCATAACTCTCTTCGTTTCCGAGATATTTCCAGATTTATCTCAAGGGAAGGGGCCTGACGGACATATTTCGAGATATTTCTTCTTCTTGTTGTTCTTCTTCTGCACAGCTAAGCTGGAAGTGGCATTTGCAGCTCGCAATAGTGCAGAGTTATCTCAAAGAAAGGGGCCACGGTGTTTCTGTATCTCTATTATGTTGGTGCGGCTTCGGAACTTTTAAATATCTTGATATATCTCGAGAGCTACGCATCTGATCAAAAAATATCATAGAAGATAAAAAGTAGGAAACTTAATTCTCTACAAAAAAGGTCTCTTAACATTTTGCCATAGCTCGCTTCGTTTCCGAGATATTTGCAGATTTATCTCAAGGGAAGGGGCCTGACGGACATATTTCGAGATATTTCTTCTTCTTGTTGTTCTTCTTCTGCCCAGCTAAGCTGGAAGTGGCATTTGCGGCTCGCACTAGTGCAGAGTTATCTCAAAGAAAGGGGCCACGGTGTTTCTGTATCTCTATTATGTTGGTGCGGCTTCGGAACTTTTAAATATCTCGATATATCTCGAAAACTACGCTTCTGATCAAAAAATATCATAGAACATAAAAAGTAGGAAACTTAATTCTCTACAAAAAAGGTCTCTCAACATTTTGCCATTGCTCGCTTCGTTTCCGAGATATTTGCAGATTTATCTCAAGGGAAGGGGCCTAACGGACATATTTCGAGATATTTCTTCTTCTTGTTGTTCTTCTTCTGCACAGCTAAGCTGGAAGTGGCATTTCAGCTCGCAATAGTGCAGAGTTATCTCAAAGAGAGGGGCCACGGTGTTTCTGTATCTCTATTATGTTGGTGCGGCTTCGGAACTTTTAAATATCTCGATATATCTCGAAAACTACGCTTCTGATCAAAAAATATCATAGAACATAAATTGTAGGAAACATAATTCTCTACAAAAAACGTCTCTTAACATTTTGCCATAGCTCGCTTCGTTTCCGAGATATTTGCAGATTCATCTCAAAGGAACTGGCCTGACGGACATATTTCGAGATATTTCTTCTTCTTGTTGTTCTTCTTCTGCACAGCTAAGCTGGAAGTGGCATTTACAGCTCGCAATAGTGCAGAGTTATCTCAAAGAGAGGGGCCACGGTGTTTCTGTATCTCTATTATGTTGGTGCGGCTTCGGAACTTTTAAATATCTTGATATATCTCGAGAACTACGCATCTGATCAAAAAATATCATAGAAGATAAAAAGTAGGAAACTTAATTCTCTACAAAAAAGGTCTCTTAACATTTTGCCATAGCTCGCTTCGTTTCCGAGATATTTGCAGATTTATCTCAAGGGAAGGGGCCTGACGGACATATTTCGAGATATTTCTTCTTCTTGTTGTTCTTCTTCTGCCCAGCTAAGCTGGAAGTGGCATTTGCGGCTCGCACTAGTGCAGAGTTATCTCAAAGAAAGGGGCCACGGTGTTTCTGTATCTCTATTATGTTGGTGCGGCTTCGGAACTTTTAAATATCTCGATATATCTCGAAAACTACGCTTCTGATCAAAAAATATCATAGAACATAAATTGTAGGAAACATAATTCTCTACAAAAAACGTCTCTTAACATTTTGCCATAGCTCGCTTCGTTTCCGAGATATTTGCAGATTCAGCTCAAAGGAACTGGCCTGACGGACATATTTCGAGATATTTCTTCTTCTTGTTGTTCTTCTTCTGCACAGCTAAGCTGGAAGTGGCATTTACAGCTCGCAATAGTGCAGAGTTATCTCAAAGAGAGGGGCCACGGTGTTTCTGTATCTCTATTATGTTGGTGCGGCTTCGGAACTTTTAAATATCTTGATATATCTCGAGAACTACGCATCTGATCAAAAAATATCATAGAACATAAAAAGTAGGAAACTTAATTCTCTACAAAAAAGGTCTCTTAACATTTTGTCATAGCTCTCTTCGTTTCCGAGATATTTCCAGATTCATCTCAAGGGAAGGGGCCTGACGGACATATTTCGAGATATTTCTTCTTCTTGTTGTTCTTCTTCTGCACAGCTAAGCTGGAAGTGGCATTTGCGGCTCGCACTAGTGCAGAGTTATCTCAAAGAAAGGGGCCACGGTGTTTCTGTATCTCTATTATGTTGGTGCGGCTTCGGAACTTTTAAATATCTCTATATATCTCGAAAACTACGCTTCTGATCAAAAAATATCATAGAACATAAATTGTAGGAAACATAATTCTCTACAAAAAAGGTCTCTTAACATTTTGCCATAGCTCACTTCGTTTCCGAGATATTTGCAGATATATCTCAAGGGAAGGGGCCTGACGGACATATTTCGAGATATTTCTTCTTCTTGTTGTTCTTCTTCTGCACAGCTAAGCTGGAAGTGGCATTTACAGCTCGCAATAGTGCAGAGTTATCTCAAAGAAAGGGGCCACGGTGTTTCTGTATCTCTATTATGTTGGTGCGGCTTCGGAACTTTTAAATATCTTGATATATCTCGAGAACTACGCATCTGATCAAAAAATATCATAGAAGATAAAAAGTAGGAAGCTTAATTCTCTACAAAAAAGGTCTCTTAACATTTTGCCATAGCTCGCTTCGTTTCCGAGATATTTGCAGATTTATCTCAAGGGAAGGTGCCTGACGGACATATTTCGAGATATTTCTTCTTCTTGTTGTTCGTCTTCTGCACAGCTAAGCTGGAAGTGGCATTTGCGGCTCGCACTAGTGCAGGGTTATCTCAAAGAAAGGGGCCACGGTGTTTCTGTATCTCTATTATGTTGGTGCGGCTTCGGAACTTTTAAATATCTCGATATATCTCGAAAACTACGCTTCTGATCAGAAAATATCATAGAACATAAATTGTAGGAAACATAATTCTCTACAAAAAAGGTCTCTTAACATTTTGCCATAGCTCACTTCGTTTCCGAGATATTTGCAGATACATCTCAAGGGAAGGGGCCTGACGGACATATTTCGAGATATTTCTTCTTCTTGTTGTTCTTCTTCTGCACAGCTAAGCTGGAAGTGGCATTTGCAGCTCGCAATAGTGTAGAGTTATCTCAAAGAAAGGGGCCACGGTGTTTCTGTATCTCTATTATGTTGGTGCGGCTTCGGAACTTTTAAATATCTTGATATATCTCGAGAACTGCGCATCTGATCAAAAAATATCATAGAACATAAAAAGTGGGAAACTTAATTCTCTACAAAAAAGGTCTCTTAACATTTTGCCATAGCTCGCTTCGTTTCCGAGATATTTGCAGATTTATCTCAAGGGAAGGGGCCTGACGGACATATTTCGAGATATTTCTTCTTCTTGTTGTTCTTCTTCTGCACAGCTAAGCTGGAAGTGGCATTTGCGGCTCGCACTAGTGCAGAGTTATCTCAAAGAAAGGGGCCACGGTGTTTCTGTATCTCTATTATGTTGGTGCGGCTTCGGAACTTTTAAATATCTCGATATATCTCGAAAACTACGCTTCTGATCAAAAAATATCATAGAACATAAAAAGTAGGAAACTTAATTCTCTACAAAAAAGGTCTCTCAACATTTTGCCATTGCTCGCTTCGTTTCCGAGATATTTGCAGATTTATCTCAAGGGAAGGGGCCTAACGGACATATTTCGAGATATTTCTTCTTCTTGTTGTTCTTCTTCTGCACAGCTAAGCTGGAAGTGGCATTTCAGCTCGCAATAGTGCAGAGTTATCTCAAAGAGATGGGCCACGGTGTTTCTGTATCTCTATTATGTTGGTGCGGCTTCGGAACTTTTAAATATCTCGATATATCTCGAAAACTACGCTTCTGATCAAAAAATATCATAGAACATAAATTGTAGGAAACATAATTCTCTACAAAAAACGTCTCTTAACATTTTGCCATAGCTCGCTTCGGTTCCGAGATATTTGCAGATTCAGCTCAAAGGAACTGGCCTGACGGACATATTTCGAGATATTTCTTCTTCTTGTTGTTCTTCTTCTGCACAGCTAAGCTGGAAGTGGCATTTACAGCTCGCAATAGTGCAGAGTTATCTCAAAGAGAGGGGCCACGGTGTTTCTGTATCTCTATTATGTTGGTGCGGCTTCGGAACTTTTAAATATCTTGATATATCTCGAGAACTACGCATCTGATCAAAAAATATCATAGAAGATAAAAAGTAGGAAACTTAATTCTCTACAAAAAAGGTCTCTTAACATTTTGCCATAGCTCGCTTCGTTTCCGAGATATTTGCAGATTTATCTCAAGGGAAGGGGCCTGACGGACATATTTCGAGATATTTCTTCTTCTTGTTGTTCTTCTTCTGCACAGCTAAGCTGGAAGTGGCATTTACAGCTCGCAATAGTGCAGAGTTATCTCAAAGAGAGGGGCCACGGTGTTTCTGTATCTCTATTATGTTGGTGCGGCTTCGGAACTTTTAAATATCTTGATATATCTCGAGAACTGCGCATCTGATCAAAAAATATCATAGAACATAAAAAGTGGGAAACTTAATTCTCTACAAAAAAGGTCTCTTAACATTTTGCCATAGCTCGCTTCGTTTCCGAGATATTTGCAGATTTATTTCAAGGGAAGGGGCCTGACGGACATATTTCGAGATATTTCTTCTTCTTGTTGTTCTTCTTCTGCCCAGCTAAGCTGGAAGTGGCATTTGCGGCTCGCACTAGTGCAGAGTTATCTCAAAGAAAGGGGCCACGGTGTTTCTGTATCTCTATTATGTTGGTGCGGCTTCGGAACTTTTAAATATCTCGATATATCTCGAAAACTACGCTTCTGATCAAAAAATATCATAGAACATAAATTGTAGGAAACATAATTCTCTACAAAAAACGTCTCTTAACATTTTGCCATAGCTCGCTTCGTTTCCGAGATATTTGCAGATTCAGCTCAAAGGAACTGGCCTGACGGACATATTTCGAGATATTTCTTCTTCTTGTTGTTCTTCTTCTGCACAGCTAAGCTGGAAGTGGCATTTACAGCTCGCAATAGTGCAGAGTTATCTCAAAGAGAGGGGCCACGGTGTTTCTGTATCTCTATTATGTTGGTGCGGCTTCGGAACTTTTAAATATCTTGATATATCTCGAGAACTACGTATCTGATCAAAAAATATCATAGAACATAAAAAGTAGGAAACTTAATTCTCTACAAAAAAGGTCTCTTAACATTTTGTCATAGCTCTCTTCGTTTCCGAGATATTTCCAGATTCATCTCAAGGGAAGGGGCCTGACGGACATATTTCGAGATATTTCTTCTTCTTGTTGTTCTTCTTCTGCACAGCTAAGCTGGAAGTGGCATTTGCGGCTCGCACTAGTGCAGAGTTATCTCAAAGAAAGGGGCCACGGTGTTTCTGTATCTCTATTATGTTGGTGCGGCTTCGGAACTTTTAAATATCTCTATATATCTCGAAAACTACGCTTCTGACCAAAAAATATCATAGAACCTAAATTGTAGGAAACATAATTCTCTACAAAAAAGGTCTCTTAACATTTTGCCATAGCTCACTTCGTTTCCGAGATATTTGCAGATATATCTCAAGGGAAGGGGCCTGACGGACATATTTCGAGATATTTCTTCTTCTTGTTGTTCTTCTTCTGCACAGCTAAGCTGGAAGTGGCATTTACAGCTCGCAATAGTGCAGAGTTATCTCAAAGAAAGGGGCCACGGTGTTTCTGTATCTCTATTATGTTGGTGCGGCTTCGGAACTTTTAAATATCTTGATATATCTCGAGAACTACGCATCTGATCAAAAAATATCATAGAAGATAAAAAGTAGGAAGCTTAATTCTCTACAAAAAAGGTCTCTTAACATTTTGCCATAGCTCGCTTCGTTTCCGAGATATTTGCAGATTTATCTCAAGGGAAGGAGCCTGACGGACATATTTCGAGATATTTCTTCTTCTTGTTGTTCTTCTTCTGCACAGCTAAGCTGGAAGTGGCATTTACAGCTCGCAATAGTGCAGAGATATCTCAAAGAAAGGGGCCACGGTGTTTCTGTATCTCTATTATGTTGGTGCGGCTTCGGAACTTTTAAATATCTTGATATATCTCGAGAACTACGCATCTGATCAAAAAATATCATAGAACATGAAAAGTAGGAAACTTAATTCTCTACAAAAAAGGTCTCTTAACATTTTGCCATAGCTCGCTTCGTTTCCGAGATATTTGCAGATTTATCTCAAGGGAAGGGGCCTGACGGACATATTTCGAGATATTTCTTCTTCTTGTTGTTCTTCTTCTGCCCAGCTAAGCTGGAAGTGGCATTTGCGGCTCGCACTAGTGCAGAGTTATCTCAAAGAAAGGGGCCACGGTGTTTCTGTATCTCTATTATGTTGGTGCGGCTTCGGAACTTTTAAATATCTCTATATATCTCGAAAACTACGCTTCTGACCAAAAAATATCATAGAACATAAATTGTAGGAAACATAATTCTCTACAAAAAAGGTCTCTTAACATTTTGCCATAGCTCACTTCGTTTCCGAGATATTTGCAGATATATCTCAAGGGAAGGGGCCTGACGGACATATTTCGAGATATTTCTTCTTCTTGTTGTTCTTCTTCTGCACAGCTAAGCTGGAAGTGGCATTTACAGCTCGCAATAGTGCAGAGTTATCTCAAAGAAAGGGGCCACGGTGTTTCTGTATCTCTATTATGTTGGTGCGGCTTCGGAACTTTTAAATATCTTGATATATCTCGAGAACTACGCATCTGATCAAAAAATATCATAGAAGATAAAAAGTAGGAAGCTTAATTCTCTACAAAAAAGGTCTCTTAACATTTTGCCATAGCTCGCTTCGTTTCCGAGATATTTGCAGATTTATCTCAAGGGAAGGAGCCTGACGGACATATTTCGAGATATTTCTTCTTCTTGTTGTTCTTCTTCTGCACAGCTAAGCTGGAAGTGGCATTTACAGCTCGCAATAGTGCAGAGATATCTCAAAGAAAGGGGCCACGGTGTTTCTGTATCTCTATTATGTTGATGCGGCTTCGGAACTTTTAAATATCTTGATATATCTCGAGAACTACGCATCTGATCAAAAAATATCATAGAACATGAAAAGTAGGAAACTTAATTCTCTACAAAAAAGGTCTCTTAACATTTTGCCATAGCTCGCTTCGTTTCCGAGATATTTGCAGATTTATCTCAAGGGAAGGGGCCTGACGGACATATTTCGAGATATTTCTTCTTCTTGTTGTTCTTCTTCTGCCCAGCTAAGCTGGAAGTGGCATTTGCGGCTCGCACTAGTGCAGAGTTATCTCAAAGAAAGGGGCCACGGTGTTTCTGTATCTCTATTATGTTGGTGCGGCTTCGGAACTTTTAAATATCTCGATATATCTCGAAAACTACGCTTCTGATCAAAAAATATCATAGAACATAAAAAGTAGGAAACTTAATTCTCTACAAAAAAGGTCTCTCAACATTTTGCCATTGCTCGCTTCGTTTCCGAGATATTTGCAGATTTATCTCAAGGGAAGGGGCCTAACGGACATATTTCGAGATATTTCTTCTTCTTGTTGTTCTTCTTCTGCCCAGCTAAGCTGGAAGTGGCATTTGCGGCTCGCACTAGTGCAGAGTTATCTCAAAGAAAGGGGCCACGGTGTTTCTGTATCTCTATTATGTTGGTGCGGCTTCGGAACTTTTAAATATCTCGATATATCTCGAAAACTACGCTTCTGATCAAAAAATATCATAGAACATAAATTGTAGGAAACATAATTCTCTACAAAAAACGTCTCTTAACATTTTGCCATAGCTCGCTTCGTTTCCGAGATATTTGCAGATTCAGCTCAAAGGAACTGGCCTGACGGACATATTTCGAGATATTTCTTCTTCTTGTTGTTCTTCTTCTGCACAGCTAAGCTGGAAGTGGCATTTACAGCTCGCAATAGTGCAGAGTTATCTCAAAGAGAGGGGCCACGGTGTTTCTGTATCTCTATTATGTTGGTGCGGCTTCGGAACTTTTAAATATCTTGATATATCTCGAGAACTACGCATCTGATCAAAAAATATCATAGAACATAAAAAGTAGGAAACTTAATTCTCTACAAAAAAGGTCTCTTAACATTTTGTCATAGCTCTCTTCGTTTCCGAGATATTTCCAGATACATCTCAAGGGAAGGGGCCTGACGGACATATTTCGAGATATTTCTTCTTCTTGTTGTTCTTCTTCTGCACAGCTAAGCTGGAAGTGGCATTTGCGGCTCGCACTAGTGCAGAGTTATCTCAAAGAAAGGGGCCACGGTGTTTCTGTATCTCTATTATGTTGGTGCGGCTTCGGAACTTTTAAATATCTCTATATATCTCGAAAACTACGCTTCTGATCAAAAAATATCATAGAACATAAATTGTAGGAAACATAATTCTCTACAAAAAAGGTCTCTTAACATTTTGCCATAGCTCACTTCGTTTCCGAGATATTTGCAGATATATCTCAAGGGAAGGGGCCTGACGGACATATTTCGAGATATTTCTTCTTCTTGTTGTTCGTCTTCTGCACAGCTAAGCTGGAAGTGGCATTTGCGGCTCGCACTAGTGCAGGGTTATCTCAAAGAAAGGGGCCACGGTGTTTCTGTATCTCTATTATGTTGGTGCGGCTTCGGAACTTTTAAATATCTCGATATATCTCGAAAACTACGCTTCTGATCAGAAAATATCATAGAACATAAATTGTAGGAAACATAATTCTCTACAAAAAAGGTCTCTTAACATTTTGCCATAGCTCACTTCGTTTCCGAGATATTTGCAGATACATCTCAAGGGAAGGGGCCTGACGGACATATTTCGAGATATTTCTTCTTCTTGTTGTTCTTCTTCTGCACAGCTAAGCTGGAAGTGGCATTTGCAGCTCGCAATAGTGTAGAGTTATCTCAAAGAAAGGGGCCACGGTGTTTCTGTATCTCTATTATGTTGGTGCGGCTTCGGAACTTTTAAATATCTTGATATATCTCGAGAACTGCGCATCTGATCAAAAAATATCATAGAACATAAAAAGTGGGAAACTTAATTCTCTACAAAAAAGGTCTCTTAACATTTTGCCATAGCTCGCTTCGTTTCCGAGATATTTGCAGATTTATCTCAAGGGAAGGGGCCTGACGGACATATTTCGAGATATTTCTTCTTCTTGTTGTTCTTCTTCTGCACAGCTAAGCTGGAAGTGGCATTTGCGGCTCGCACTAGTGCAGAGTTATCTCAAAGAAAGGGGCCACGGTGTTTCTGTATCTCTATTATGTTGGTGCGGCTTCGGAACTTTTAAATATCTCGATATATCTCGAAAACTACGCTTCTGATCAAAAAATATCATAGAACATAAAAAGTAGGAAACTTAATTCTCTACAAAAAAGGTCTCTCAACATTTTGCCATTGCTCGCTTCGTTTCCGAGATATTTGCAGATTTATCTCAAGGGAAGGGGCCTAACGGACATATTTCGAGATATTTCTTCTTCTTGTTGTTCTTCTTCTGCACAGCTAAGCTGGAAGTGGCATTTCAGCTCGCAATAGTGCAGAGTTATCTCAAAGAGATGGGCCACGGTGTTTCTGTATCTCTATTATGTTGGTGCGGCTTCGGAACTTTTAAATATCTCGATATATCTCGAAAACTACGCTTCTGATCAAAAAATATCATAGAACATAAATTGTAGGAAACATAATTCTCTACAAAAAACGTCTCTTAACATTTTGCCATAGCTCGCTTCGGTTCCGAGATATTTGCAGATTCAGCTCAAAGGAACTGGCCTGACGGACATATTTCGAGATATTTCTTCTTCTTGTTGTTCTTCTTCTGCACAGCTAAGCTGGAAGTGGCATTTACAGCTCGCAATAGTGCAGAGTTATCTCAAAGAGAGGGGCCACGGTGTTTCTGTATCTCTATTATGTTGGTGCGGCTTCGGAACTTTTAAATATCTTGATATATCTCGAGAACTACGCATCTGATCAAAAAATATCATAGAAGATAAAAAGTAGGAAACTTAATTCTCTACAAAAAAGGTCTCTTAACATTTTGCCATAGCTCGCTTCGTTTCCGAGATATTTGCAGATTTATCTCAAGGGAAGGGGCCTGACGGACATATTTCGAGATATTTCTTCTTCTTGTTGTTCTTCTTCTGCCCAGCTAAGCTGGAAGTGGCATTTGCGGCTCGCACTAGTGCAGAGTTATCTCAAAGAAAGGGGCCACGGTGTTTCTGTATCTCTATTATGTTGGTGCGGCTTCGGAACTTTTAAATATCTCGATATATCTCGAAAACTACGCTTCTGATCAAAAAATATCATAGAACATAAATTGTAGGAAACATAATTCTCTACAAAAAAGGTCTCTCAACATTTTGCCATAGCTCACTTCGTTTCCGAGATATTTGCAGATATATCTCAAGGGAAGGGGCCTGACGGACATATTTCGAGATATTTCTTCTTCTTGTTGTTCTTCTTCTGCACAGCTAAGCTGGAAGTGGCATTTCCAGCTCGCAATAGTGCAGAGTTATCTCAAAGAGAGGGGCCACGGTGTTTCTGTATCTCTATTATGTTGGTGCGGCTTCGGAACTTTTAAATATCTTGATATATCTCGAGAACCACGCATCTGATCAAAAAATATCATAGAAGGTAAAAAGTAGGAAATTTAATTCTCTACAAAAAAGGTCTCTTAACATTTTGCCATAGCTCGCTTCGTTTCCGAGATATTTGCAGATTTATCTCAAGGGAAGGGGCCTGACGGACATATTTCGAGATATTTCTTCTTCTTGTTGTTCTTCTTCTGCACAGCTAAGCTGGAAGTGGCATTTGCGGCTCGCACTAGTGCAGAGTTATCTCAAAGAAAGGGGCCACGGTGTTTCTGTATCTCTATTATGTTGGTGCGGCATCGGAACTTTTAAATATCTCGATATATCTCGAAAACTACGCTTCTGATCAAAAAATATCATAGAACATAAATTGTAGGAAACATAATTCTCTACAAAAAACGTCTCTTAACATTTTGCCATAGCTCGCTTCGTTTCCGAGATATTTGCAGATTTATCTCAAGGGAAGGGGCCTGACGGACATATTTCGAGATATTTCTTCTTCTTGTTGTTCTTCTTCTGCACAGCTAAGCTGGAAGTGGCATTTGCGGCTCGCACTAGTGCAGAGTTATCTCAAAGAAAGGGGCCACGGTGTTTCTGTATCTCTATTATGTTGGTGCGGCTTCGGAACTTTTAAATATCTCGATATATCTCGAAAACTACGCTTCTGATCAAAAAATATCATAGAACATAAATTGTAGGAAACATAATTCTCTACAAAAAAGGTCTCTTAACATTTTGCCATAGCTCACTTCGTTTCCGAGATATTTGCAGATATATCTCAAGGGAAGGGGCCTGACGGACATATTTCGAGATATTTCTTCTTCTTGTTGTTCGTCTTCTGCACAGCTAAGCTGGAAGTGGCATTTGCGGCTCGCACTAGTGCAGGGTTATCTCAAAGAAAGGGGCCACGGTGTTTCTGTATCTCTATTATGTTGGTGCGGCTTCGGAACTTTTAAATATCTCGATATATCTCGAAAACTACGCTTCTGATCAAAAAATATCATAGAACATAAATTGTAGGAAACATAATTCTCTACAAAAAAGGTCTCTTAACATTTTGCCATAGCTCACTTCGTTTCCGAGATATTTGCAGATACATCTCAAGGGAAGGGGCCTGACGGACATATTTCGAGATATTTCTTCTTCTTGTTGTTCTTCTTCTGCACAGCTAAGCTGGAAGTGGCATTTACAGCTCGCAATAGTGCAGAGTTATCTCAAAGAAAGGGGCCACGGTGTTTCTGTATCTCTATTATGTTGGTGCGGCTTCGGAACTTTTAAATATCTGGATATATCTCGAGAACCACGCATCTGATCAAAAAATATCATAGAGCATGAAAAGTAGGAAACTTAATTCTCTACAAAAAAGGTCTCTTAACATTTTGCCATAGCTCTCTTCGTTTCCGAGATATTTGCAGATTTATCTCAAGGGAAGGGGCCTGACGGACATATTTCGAGATATTTCTTCTTCTTGTTGTTCTTCTTCTGCACAGCTAAGCTGGAAGTGGCATTTGCAGCTCGCAATAGTGCAGAGTTATCTCAAAGAAAGGGGCCGCGGTGTTTCTGTATCTCTATTATGTTGGTGCGGCTTCGGAACTTTTAAATATCTTGATATATCTCGAGAACTACGCATCTGATCCAAAAATATCATAGAACATAAAAAGTAGGAAACTTAATTCTCTACAAAAAAGGTCTCTTAACATTTTGCCATAGCTCGCTTCGTTTCCGAGATATTTGCACATTTATCTCAAGGGAAGGGGCCTAACGGACATATTTCGAGATATTTCTTCTTCTTGTTGTTCTTCTTCTGCACAGCTAAACTGGAAGTGGCATTTCCAGCTCGCAATAGTGCAGAGTTATCTCAAAGAGAGGGGCCACGGTGTTTCTGTATCTCTATTATGTTGGTGCGGCTTCGGAACTTTTAATTATCTTGATATATCTCGAGAACTACGCATCTGATCAAAAAATATCATAGAACATAAAAAGTAGGAAACTTAATTCTCTACCAAAAAGGTCTCTCAACATTTTGCCATTGCTCGCTTCGTTTCCGAGATATTTGCAGATTTATCTCAAGGGAAGGGGCCTAACGGACATATTTCGAGATATTTCTTCTTCTTGTTGTTCTTCTTCTACACAGCTAAACTGGAAGTGGCATTTCAGCTCGCAATAGTGCAGAGTTATCTCAAAGAGAGGGGCCACGGTGTTTCTGTATCTCTATTATGTTGGTGCGGCTTCGGAACTTTTAAATATCTTGATATATCTCGAGAACTACGCATCTGATCAAAAAATATCATAGAAGATAAAAAGTAGGAAACTTAATTCTCTACAAAAAAGGTCTCTTAAGATTTTGCCATAGCTCGCTTTGTTTCCGAGATATTTGCAGATTTATCTCAAGGGAAGGGGCCTGACGGACATATTTCGCGATATTTCTTCTTCTTGTTGTTCTTCTTCTGCACAGCTAAGCTGGAAGTGGCATTTGCAGCTCGCAATAGTGCAGAGTTATCTCAAAGAAAGGGGCCACGGTGTTTCTGTATCTCTATTATGTTGGTGCGGCTTCGGAACTTTTAAATATCTTGATATATCTCGAGAACTACGCATCTGATCAAAAAATATCATAGAACATAAAAAGTAGGAAACTTAATTCTCTACAAAAAAGGTCTCTTAACATTTTGCCATAGCTCGCTTCGTTTCCGAGATATTTGCACATTTATCTCAAGGGAAGGGGCCTAACGGACATATTTCGAGATATTTCTTCTTCTTGTTGTTCTTCTTCTGCACAGCTAAACTGGAAGTGGCATTTCCAGCTCGCAATAGTGCAGAGTTATCTCAAAGAGAGGGGCCACGGTGTTTCTGTATCTCTATTATGTTGGTGCGGCTTCGGAACTTTTAAATATCTTGATATATCTCGAGAACTACGCATCTGATCAAAAAATATCATAGAAGATAAAAAGTAGGAAACCTAATTCTCTACAAAAAAGGTCTCTTAACATTTTGCCATAGCTCGCGTCGTTTCCGAGATATTTGCAGATTTATCTCAAGGGAAGCGGCCTGACGGACATATTTCGAGATATTTCTTCTTCTTGTTGTTCTTCTTCTGCACAGCTAAGCTGGAAGTGGCATTTGCGGCTCGCACTAGTGCAGAGTTATCTCAAAGAAAGGGGCCACGGTGTTTCTGTATCTCTATTATGTTGGTGCGGCTTCGGAACTTTTAAATATCTCGATATATCTCGAAAACTACGCTTCTGATCAAAAAATATCATAGAACATAAATTGTAGGAAACATAATTCTCTACAAAAAACGTCTCTTAACATTTTGCCATAGCTCGGTTCGTTTCCGAGATATTTGCAGATTCAGCTCAAAGGAACGGGCCTGACGGACATATTTCGAGATATTTCTTCTTCTTGTTGTTCTTCTTCTGCACAGCTAAGCTGGAAGTGGCATTTCAGCTCGCAATAGTGCAGAGTTATCTCAAAGAGAGGGGCCACGGTGTTTCTGTATCTCTATTATGTTGGTGCGGCTTCGGAACTTTTAAATATCTTGATATATCTCGAGAACTACGCATCTGATCAAAAAATATCATAGAAGATGAAAAGTAGGAAACTTAATTCTCTACAAAAAAGGTCTCTTAACATTTTGCCATAGCTCGCTTCGTTTCCGAGATATTTGCAGATTTATCTCAAGGGAAGGGGCCTAACGGACATATTTCGAGATATTTCTTCTTCTTGTTGTTCTTCTTCTGCACAGCTAAGCTGGAAGTGGCATTTACAGCTCGCAATAGCGCAGAGTTATCTCAAAGAAAGGGGCCACGGTGTTTCTGTATCTCTATTATGTTGGTGCGGCTTCGGAACTTTTAAATAACTGGATATATCTCGAGAACTACGCATCTGATCAAAAAATATCATAGAACATAAAAAGCAGGAAACTTAATTCTCTACAAAAAAGGTCTCTTAAGATTTTGCCATAGCTCGCTTCGTTTCCGAGATATTTGCACATTTATCTCAAGGGAAGGGGCCTAACGGACATATTTCGAAATATTTCTGCTTCTTGTTGTTCTTCTTCTGCACAGCTAAACTGGAAGTGGCATTTCCAGCTCGCAATAGTGCAGAGTTATCTCAAAGAGAGGGGCCACGGTGTTTCTGTATCTCTATTATGTTGGTGCGGCTTCGGAACTTTTAATTATCTTGATATATCTCGAGAACTACGCATCTGATCAAAAAATATCATAGAAGATAAAAAGTAGGAAACTTAATTCTCTACAAAAAAGGTCTCTTAACATTTTGCCATAGCTCGCTTCGTTTCCGAGATATTTGCAGATTTATCTCAAGGGAAGGGGCCTGACGGACATATTTCGAGATATTTCTTCTTCTTGTTGTTCTTCTTCTGCACAGCTAACCTGGAAGTGGCATTTGCGGCTCGCACTAGTGCAGAGTTATCTCAAAGAAAGGGGCCACGGTGTTTCTGTATCTCCATTATGTTGGTGCGGCTTCGGAACTTTTAAATATCTCGATATATCTCGAAAACTACGCTTCTGATCAAAAAATATCATAGAACATAAATTGTAGGAAACATAATTCTCTACAAAAAACGTCTCTTAACATTTTGCCATAGCTCGCTTCGTTTCCGAGATATTTGCAGATTCAGCTCTAAGGAACTGGCCTGACGGACATATTTCGAGATATTTCTTCTTCTTGTTGTTCTTGCTCTGCACAGCTAAGCTGGAAGTGGCATTTGCAGCTCGCAATAGTGCAGAGTTATCTCAAAGAAAGGGGCCACGGTGTTTCTGTATCTCTATTATGTTGGTGCGGCTTCGGAACTTTTAAATATCTCGATATATCTCGAAAACTACGCTTCTGATCAAAAAATATCACAGAACATAAATTGTAGGAAACATAATTCTCTACAAAAAAGGTCTCTTAACATTTTGCCATAGCTCGCTTCGTTTCCGAGATATTTGCACATTTATCTCAAGGGAAGGGGCCTAACGGACATATTTCGAGATATTTCTTCTTCTTGTTGTTCTTCTTCTGCACAGCTAAACTGGAAGTGGCATTTCCAGCTCGCAATAGTGCAGAGTTATCTCAAAGAGAGGGGCCACGGTGTTTCTGTATCTCTATTATGTTGGTGCGGCTTCGGAACTTTTAATTATCTTGATATATCTCGAGAACTACGCATCTGATCAAAAAATATCATAGAAGATAAAAAGTAGGAAACTTAATTCTCTACAAAAAAGGTCTCTTAACATTTTGCCATAGCTCGCTTCGTTTCCGAGATATTTGCAGATTTATCTCAAGGGAAGGGGCCTGACGGACATATTTCGAGATATTTCTTCTTCTTGTTGTTCTTCTTCTGCACAGCTAAGCTGGAAGTGGCATTTGCGGCTCGCACTAGTGCAGAGTTATCTCAAAGAAAGGGGCCACGGTGTTTCTGTATCTCCATTATGTTGGTGCGGCTTCGGAACTTTTAAATATCTCGATATATCTCGAAAACTACGCTTCTGATCAAAAAATATCATAGAACATAAATTGTAGGAAACATAATTCTCTACAAAAAACGTCTCTTAACATTTTGCCATAGCTCGCTTCGTTTCCGAGATATTTGCACATTTATCTCAAGGGAAGGGGCCTAACGGACATATTTCGAGATATTTCTTCTTCTTGTTGTTCTTCTTCTGCACAGCTAAACTGGAAGTGGCATTTCCAGCTCGCAATAGTGCAGAGTTATCTCAAAGAGAGGGGCCACGGTGTTTCTGTATCTCTATTATGTTGGTGCGGCTTCGGAACTTTTAAATATCTTGATATATCTCGAGAACTACGCATCTGATCAAAAAATATCATAGAAGATAAAAAGTAGGAAACTTAATTCTCTACAAAAAAGGTCTCTTAACATTTTGCCATAGCTCGCTTCGTTTCCGAGATATTTGCAGATTTATCTCAAGGGAAGGGGCCTGACGGACATATTTCGAGATATTTCTTCTTCTTGTTGTTCTTCTTCTGCACAGCTAAGCTGGAAGTGGCATTTGCGGCTCGCACTAGTGCAGAGTTATCTCAAAGGAAGGGGCCACGGTGTTTCTGTATCTCCATTATGTTGGTGCGGCTACGGAACTTTTAAATATCTCGATATATCTCGAAAACTACGCTTCTGATCAAAAAATATCATAGAACATAAATTGTAGGAATCATAATTCTCTACAAAAAACGTCTCTTAACATTTTGCCATAGCTCGCTTCGTTTCCGAGATATTTGCAGATTCAGCTCTAAGGAACTGGCCTGACGGACATATTTCGAGATATTTCTTCTTCTTGTTGTTCTTGCTCTGCACAGCTAAGCTGGAAGTGGCATTTGCAGCTCGCAATAGTGCAGAGTTATCTCAAAGAAAGGGGCCACGGTGTTTCTGTATCTCTATTATGTTGGTGCGGCTTCGGAACTTTTAAATATCTCGATATATCTCGAAAACTACGCTTCTGATCAAAAAATATCATAGAACAGAAAAAGTAGGAAACTTAATTCTCTACAAAAAAGGTCTCTTAACATTTTGCCATAGCTCGCTTCGTTTCCGAGATATTTGCAGATTTATCTCAAGGGAAGGGGCCTAACGGACATATTTCGAGATATTTCTGCTTCTTGTTGTTCTTCTTCTGCACAGCTAAACTGGAAGTGGCATTTCCAGCTCGCAATAGTGCAGAGTTATCTCAAAGAGAGGGGCCACGGTATTTCTGTATCTCTATTATGTTGGTGCGGCTTCGGAACTTTTAAATATCTTGATATATCTCGAGAACTGCGCATCTGATCAAAAAATATCATAGAACATAAAAAGTAGGAAACTTAATTCTCTACAAAAAAGGTCTCTCAACATTTTGCCATAGCTCGCTTCGTTTCCGAGATATTTGCAGATTCAGCTCAAGGGAAGGGGCCTAACGGACATATTTCGAGATATTTCTGCTTCTTGTTGTTCTTCTTCTGCACAGCTAAACTGGAAGTGGCATTTCCAGCTCGCACTAGTGCAGCGTTATCTCAAAGAAAGGGGCCACGGTGTTTCTGTATCTCCATTATGTTGGTGCGGCTTCGGAACTTTTAAATATCTCGATATATCTCGAAAACTACGCTTCTGATCAAAAAATATCATAGAACATAAATTGTAGGAAACATAATTCTCTACAAAAAACGTCTCTTAACATTTTGCCATAGCTCGCTTCGTTTCCGAGATGTTTGCAGATTCAGCTCAAGGGAAGGGGCCTAACGGACATACTTCGAGATATTTCTTCTTCTTGTTGTTCTTCTTCTGCACAGCTAAGCTGGAAGTGGCATTTGCAGCTCGCAATAGTGCAGAGTTATCTCAAAGAAAGGGGCCACGGTGTTTCTGTATCTCTATTATGTTGGTGCGGCTTCGGAACTTTTAAATATCTTGATATATCTCGAGAACTACGCATCTGATCAAAAAATATCATAGAACATAAAAAGTAGGAAACTTAATTCTCTACAAAAAACGTCTCTTAACATTTTGCCATAGCTCGCTTCGTTTCCGAGATATTTGCACATTTATCTCAAGGGAAGGGGCCTAACGGACATATTTCGAGATATTTCTTCTTCTTGTTGTTCTTCTTCTGCACAGCTAAACTGGAAGTGGCATTTCCAGCTCGCAATAGTGCAGAGTTATCTCAAAGAGAGGGGCCACGGTGTTTCTGTATCCCTATTATATTGGTGCGGCTTCGGAACTTTTAAATATCTTGATATATCTCGAGAACTACGCATCTGATCAAAAAATATCATAGAACATAAAAAGTAGGAAACTTAATTCTCTACAAAAAAGGTCTCTTAACATTTTGCCATAGCTCGCTTCGTTTCCGAGATATTTGCACATTTATCTCAAGGGAAGGGGCCTGACGGACATATTTCGAGATATTCCTTCTTCTTGTTGTTCTTCTTCTGCACAGCTAAACTGGAAGTGGCATTTCCAGCTCGCAATAGTGCAGAGTTATCTCAAAGAGAGGGGCCACGGTGTTTCTGTATCCCTATTATGTTGGTGCGGCTTCGGAACTTTTAAATATCTTGATATATCTCGAGAACTACGCATCTGATCAAAAAATATCATAGAACATAAAAAGTAGGAAACTTAATTCTCTACAAAAAAGGTCTCTTAACATTTTGCCATAGCTCGCTTCGTTTCCGAGATATTTGCAGATTTATCTCAAGGGAAGGGGCCTAACGGACATATTTCGAGATATTTCTGCTTCTTGTTGTTCTTCTTCTGCACAGCTAAGCTGGAGGTGGCATTTGCGGCTCGCACTAGTGCAGAGTTATCTCAAAGAAAGGGGCCACGGTGTTTCTGTATCTCTATTATGTTGGTGCGGCTTCGGAACTTTTAAATAGCTCGATATATCTCGAAAACTACGCTTCTGATCAAAAAATATCATAGAACATAAATTGTAGGAAACATAATTCTCTACAAAAAAGGTCTCTCAACATTTTGCCATAGCTCTCTTCGTTTCCGAGATATTTGCAGATTTATCTCAAGGGAAGGGGCCTGACGGACATATTTCGAGATATTTCTTCTTCTTGTTGTTCTTCTTCTGCACAGCTAAGCTGGAAGTGGCATTTGCAGCTCGCAATAGTGCAGAGTTATCTCAAAGAAAGGGGCCACGGTGTTTCTGTATCTCTATTATGTTGGTGCGGCTTCGGAACTTTTAAATATCTTGATATATCTCGAGAACTACGCATCTGATCAAAAAATATCATAGAGCATAAAAAGTAGGAAACTTAATTCTCTACAAAAAAGGTCTCTTAACATATTGCCATAGCTCGCTTCGTTTCCGAGATATTTGCAGATTCAGCTCAAAGGAACTGGCCTGACGGACATATTTCGAGATATTTCTTCTTCTTGTTGTTCTTCATCTGCACAGCTAAGCTGGAAGTGGCATTTGCAGCTCGCAATAGTGCAGAGTTATCTCAAAGAAAGGGGCCACGGTGTTTCTGTATCTCTATTATGTTGGTGCGGCTTCGGAACTTTTAAATATCTTGATATATCTCGAGAACTACGCATCTGATCAAAAAATATCATAGAACATAAAAAGTAGGAAACTTAATTCTCTACAAAAAAGGTCTCTTAACATTTTGCCATAGCTCGCTTCGTTTCCGAGATATTTGCAGATTTATCTCAAGGGAAGGGGCCTAACGGACATATTTCGAGATATTTCTGCTTCTTGTTGTTCTTCTTCTGCACAGCTAAACTGGAAGTGGCATTTCCAGCTCGCACTAGTGCAGCGTTATCTCAAAGAAAGGGGCCACGGTGTTTCTGTATCTCCATTATGTTGGTGCGGCTTCGGAACTTTTAAATATCTCGATATATCTCGAAAACTACGCTTCTGATCAAAAAATATCATAGAACATAAATTGTAGGAAACATAATTCTCTACAAAAAACGTCTCTTAACATTTTGCCATAGCTCGCTTCGTTTCCGAGATATTTGCAGATTCAGCTCAAGGGAAGGGGCCTAACGGACATATTTCGAGATATTTCTTCTTCTTGTTGTTCTTGTTCTGCACAGCTAAACTGGAAGTGGCATTTCCAGCTCGCAATAGTGCAGAGTTATCTCAAAGAGAGGGGCCACGGTGTTTCTGTATCTCTATTATGTTGGTGCGGCATCGGAACTTTTAAATATCTTGATATATCTCGAGAACTACGCATCTGATCAAAAAATATCATAGAACATAAAAAGTAGGAAACTTAATTCTCTACAAAAAAGGTCTCTTAACATTTTGCCATAGCTCGCTTCGTTTCCGAGATATTTGCACATTTATCTCAAGGGAAGGGGCCTAACGGACATATTTCGAGATATTTCTTCTTCTTGTTGTTCTTCTTCTGCACAGCTAAACTGGAAGTGGCATTTCCAGCTCGCAATAGTGCAGAGTTATCTCAAAGAGAGGGGCCACGGTGTTTCTGTATCTCTATTATGTTGGTGCGGCATCGGAACTTTTAAATATCTTGATATATCTCGAGAACTACGCATCTGATCAAAAAATATCATAGAACATAAAAAGTAGGAAACTTAATTCTCTACAAAAAATGTCTCTTAACATTTTGCCATAGCTCGCTTCGTTTCCGAGATATTTGCAGATTTATCTCAAGGGAAGGGGCCTAACGGACATATTTCGAGATATTTCTGCTTCTTGTTGTTCTTCTTCTGCACAGCTAAACTGGAAGTGGCATTTCCAGCTCGCACTAGTGCAGCGTTATCTCAAAGAAAGGGGCCACGGTGTTTCTGTATCTCCATTATGTTGGTGCGGCTTCGGAACTTTTAAATATCTCGATATATCTCGAGAACTACGCATCTGATCAAAAAATATCATAGAACATAAAAAGTAGGAAACTTAATTCTCTACAAAAAACGTCTCTTAACATTTTGCCATAGCTCGCTTCGTTTCCGAGATATTTGCACATTTATCTCAAGGGAAGGGGCCTAACGGACATATTTCGAGATATTTCTTCTTCTTGTTGTTCTTCTTCTGCACAGCTAAACTGGAAGTGGCATTTCCAGCTCGCACTAGTGCAGCGTTATCTCAAAGAAAGGGGCCACGGTGTTTCTGTATCTCTATTATGTTGGTGCGGCTTCGGAACTTTTAAATATCTTGATATATCTCGAGAACTACGCATCTGATTAAAAAATATCATAGAACATAAAAAGTAGGAAACTTAATTCTCTACAAAAAAGGTCTCTTAACATTTTGCCATAGCTCGCTTCGTTTCCGAGATATTTGCAGATATATCTCAAGGGAAGGGGCCTGACGGACATATTTCGAGATATTTCTTCTTCTTGTTGTTCTTCTTCTGCACAGCTAAGCTGGAAGTGGCATTTGCGGCTCTCACTAGTGCAGAGTTATCTCAAAGAAAGGGGCCACGGTGTTTCTGTATCTCTATTATGTTGGTGCGGCTTCGGAACTTTTAAATATCTCGATATATCTCGAAAACTACGCTTCTGATCAAAAAATATCATAGAACATAAATTGTAGGAAACATAATTCTCTACAAAAAAGGTCTCTTAACATTTTGCCATAGCTCGCTTCGTTTCCGAGATATTTGCAGATATATCTCAAGGGAAGGGGCCTGACGGACATATTTCGAGATATTTCTTCTTCTTGTTGTTCTTCTTCTGCACAGCTAAGCTGTAAGTGGCATTTACAGCTCGTAATAGTGCAGAGTTATCTCAAAGAAAGGGGCCACGGTGTTTCTGTATCTCTATTATGTTGGTGCGGCTTCGGAACTTTTAAATATCTTGATATATCTCGAGAACTACGCATCTGATCAAAAAATATCATAGAACATGAAAAGTAGGAAACTTAATTCTCTACAAAAAAGGTCTCTTAACATTTTGCCATAGCTCTCTTCGTTTCCGAGATATTTGCAGATTTATCTCAAGGGAAGGGGCCTGACGGACATATTTCGAGATATTTCTTCTTCTTGTTGTTCTTCTTCTGCACAGCTAAGCTCGAAGTGGCATTTGCAGCTCGCAATAGTGCAGAGTTATCTCAAAGAAAGAGGCCACGGTGTTTCTGTACCTCTATTATGTTGGTGCAGCTTCGGAACTTTTAAATATCTCGATATATCTCGAAAACTACGCTTCTGATCAAAAAATATCATAGAACGCAAATTGTAGGAAACATTATTCTCTACAAAAAAGGTCTGTTAACATTTTGCCATAGCTCGCTTCGTTTCCAAGATATTTGCAGATTCATCTCAAGGGAAGGGGTCTGACGGACATATTTCGAGATATTTCTTCTTCTTGTTGTTCTTCTTCTGCACAGCTAAGCTCGAAGCGGCATTTGCAGCTCGCAATAGTGCAGAGTTATCTCAAAGAAAGAGGCCACGGTGTTTCTGTACCTCTATTATGTTGGTGCAGCTTCGGAACTTTTAAATATCTTGATATATCTCGAGAACTACGCATCTGATCAAAAAATATCATACTACATAAAAAGTAGGAAACTTAATTCTCTACAAGAAAGGTCTCTAAACATTTTGCCATAGCTCGCTTCGTTTCCGAGATATTTGCAGATTTATCTCAAGGGAAGGGGCCTGACGGACATATTTCGAGATATTTCTTCTTCTTGTTGTTCTTCTTCTGCACAGCTAAGCTGGAAGTGGCATTTGCGGCTCGCACTAGTGCAGAGTTATCTCAAAGAAAGGGGCCACGGTGTTTCTGTATCCCTATTATGTTGGTGCGGCTTCGGAACTTTTAAATATCTCGATATATCTCGAAAACTACGCTTCTGATCAAAAAATATCATAGAACATAAATTGTAGGAAACATAATTCTCTACAAAAAACGTCTCTTAACATTTTGCCATAGCTTGCTTCGTTTCCGAGATATTTGCAGATTCAACTCAAAGAAACTGGCCTGACGGACATATTTCGAGATATTTCTTCTTCTTGTTGTTCTTCCTCTGCACAGCTAAGCTGGAAGTGGCATTTGCAGCTCGCAATAGTGCAGAGTTATCTCAAAGAAAGGGGCCACGGTGTTTCTGTATCTCTATTATGTTGGTGCGGCTTCGGAACTTTAAAATATCTTGATATATCTCGAGAACTACGCATCTGATCAAAAAATATCATAGAACATAAATTGTAGGAAACATAATTCTCTACAAAAAAGGTCTCTTAACATTTTGCCATAGCTCGCTTCGTTTCCGAGATATTTGCAGATATATCTCAAGGGAAGGGGCCTGACGGACATATTTCGAGATATTTCTTCTTCTTGTTGTTCTTCTTCTGCACAGCTAAGCTGGAAGTGGCATTTACAGCTCGCAATAGTGCAGAGTTATCTCAAAGAAAGGGGCCACGGTGTTTCTGTATCTCTATTATGTTCGTGCGGCTTCGGAACTTTTAAGTATCTTGATATATCTCGAGAACTACGCATCTGATCAAAAAATATCATAGAAGATAAAAAGTAGGAAACTTAATTCTCTACAAAAAAGGTCTCTTAACATTTCGCCATAGCTCGCTTCGTTTCCGAGATATTTGCAGATTTATCTCACGGGAAGGGGCCTGTCGGACATATTTCGAGATACTTCTTCTTCTTGTTGTTCTTCTTCTGCACAGCTAAGCTGGAAGTGGCATTTACAGCTCGCAATAGTGCAGAGTTATCTCAAAGAAAGGGGCCACGGTGTTTCTGTATCTCTATTATGTTGGTGCGGCTTCGGAACTTTTAAATATCTTGATATATCTCGAGAACTACGCCTCTGATCGAAAAATATCATAGAACATAAAAAGTAGGAAACTTAATTCTCTACAAAAAAGGTCTCTTAACATTTTGCCATAGCTCGCTTCGTTTCCGAGATATTTGCAGATTTATCTCAAGGGAAGGGGCCTGACGGACATATTTCGAGATATTTCTTCTTCTTGTTGTTCTTCTTCTGCACAGCTGAGCTGGAAGTGGCATTTGCAGCTCGCAATAGTGCAGAAATATCTCAAAGAAAGGGGCCACGGTGTTTCTGTATCTCTATTATGTTGGTGCGGCTTCGGAACTTTTAAATATCTTGATATATCTCGAGAACTACGCGTCTGTTCAAAAAATATCATAGAACATAAAAAGTAGGAAACATAATTCTCTACAAAAAAGCTCTCTTAACATTTTGCCATAGCTCGCTTCGTTTCCGAGATATTTGCAGATTTATCTCAAGGGAAGGGGCCTGACGGACATATTTCGAGAAGTTTCTTCTTCTTGTTGTTCTTCTTCTGCACAGCTAAGCTGGAAGTGGCATTTGCGGCTCGCACTAGTGCACAGTTATCTCAAAGAAAGGGGCCACGGTGTTTCTGTATCTCTAATATGTTGGTGCGGCTTCGGAACTTTTAAGTATCTCGATATATCTCGAAAACTACGCTTCTGATCAAAAAATATCATAGAACATAAATTGTAGGAAACATAATTCTCTACAAAAAACGTCTCTTAACATTTTGCCATAGCTCGCTTCGTTTCCGAGATATTTGCATATTTATCTCAAGGGAAGGGGCCTGACGGACATATTTCGAGATATTTCTTCTTCTTGTTGTTCTTCCTCTGCACAGCTAAGCTGGAAGTGGCATTTGCAGCTCGCAATAGTGCAGAGTTATCTTAAAGAAAGGGGCCACGGTGTTTCTGTATCTCTATTATGTTGGTGCGGCTTCGGAACTTTTAAATATCTCGATATATCTCGAAAACTACGCTTCTGATCAAAAAATATCATAAAGGGTAAATTGTAGGAAACATTATTCTCTACAAAAAAGGTCTCTTAACATTTTGCCATAGCTTGCTTCGTTTCCGAGATATTTGCAGATTCATCTCAAGGGAAGGGGTCTGACGGACATATTTCGAGATATTTCTTCTTCTTGTTGTTCTTCTTCTGCACAGCTAAGCTCGAAGCGGCATTTGCAGCTCGCAATAGTGCAGAGTTATCTCAAAGAAAGAGGCCACGGTGTTTCTGTACCTCTACTATGTTGGTGCAGCTTCGGAACTTTTAAATATCTCGATATATCTCGAAAACTACGCTTCTGATCGAAAAATATCATAGCACATAAATTGTAGGAAACATAATTCGCTACAAAAAAGGTCTCTTAACATTTTGCCATAGCTCGCTTCGTTTCCGAGATATTTGCAGATTTATCTCAAGGGAAGGGGCCTAACGGACATATTTCGAGATATTTCTTCTTCTTGTTGTTCTTCTTCTGCACCGCTAAACTGGAAGTGGCATTTCCAGCTCGCAATAGTGCAGAGTTATCTCAAAGAAAGGGGCCACGGTGTTTCTGTATCTCTATTATGTTGGTGCGGCTTCGGAACTTTTAAATATCTTGATATATCTCGAGAACTACGCATCTGATCAAAAAATATCATAGAACACAAAAAGTAGGAAACTTAATTCTCTACAAAAAAGGTCTCTTAACATTTTGCCATAGCTCGCTTCGTTTCCGAGATATTTGCAGATTTATCTCAAGGGAAGGGGCCTGACGGACATATTTCGAGATATTTCTTCTTCTTGTTGTTCTTCTTCTGCACAGCTGAGCTGGAAGTGGCATTTGCAGGTCGCAATAGTGCAGAGTTATCTCAAAGAAAGGGGCCACGGTGTTTCTGTATCTCTATTATGTTGGTGCGGCTTCGGAACTTTTAAATATCTCGATATATCTCGAAAACTACGCTTCTGATCAAAAAATATCATAGAGCGTAAATTGTAGGAAACATTATTCTCTACAAAAAAGGTCTCTTAACATTTTGCCATAGCTCGCTTCGTTTCCGAGATATTTGCAGATTCATCTCAAGGGAAGGGGTCTGACGGACATATTTCGAGATATTTCTTCTTCTTGTTGTTCTTCTTCTGCACAGCTAAGCTCGAAGCGGCATTTGCAGCTCGCAATAGTGCAGAGTTATCTCAAAGAAAGAGGCCACGGTGTTTCTGTACCTCTATTATGTTGGTGCAGCTTCGGAACTTTTAAATATCTTGATATATCTCGAGAACTACGCATCTGATCAAAAAATATCATACTACATAAAAAGTAGGAAACTTAATTCTCTACAAGAAAGGTCTCTAAACATTTTGCCATAGCTCGCTTCGTTTCCGAGATATTTGCAGATTTATCTCAAGGGAAGGGGCCTGACGGACATATTTCGAGATATTTCTTCTTCTTGTTGTTCTTCTTCTGCACAGCTAAGCTGGAAGTGGCATTTGCAGCTCGCAATAGTGCAGAGTTATCTCAAAGAAAGGGGCCACGGTGTTTCTGTATCTCTATTATGTTGGTGCGGCTTCGGGACTTTTAAATATCTCGATATATCTCGAAAACTACGCTTCTGATCAAAAAATATCATACAACATAAAAAGTAGGAAACTTAATTCTCTACAAAAAAGGTCTCTTAACATTTTGCCATAGCTCGCTTCGTTTCCGAGATATTTGCAGATTCATCTCAAGGGAAGGGGTCTGACGGACATATTTCGAGATATTTCTTCTTCTTGTTGTTCTTCTTCTGCACAGCTAAGCTCGAAGCGGCATTTGCAGCTCGCAATAGTGCAGAGTTATCTCAAAGAAAGAGGCCACGGTGTTTCTGTACCTCTATTATGTTGGTGCAGCTTCGGAACTTTTGAATATCTTGATATATCTCGAGAACTACGCATCTGATCAAAAAATATCATACTACATAAAAAGTAGGAAACTTAATTCTCTACAAGAAAGGTCTCTAAACATTTTGCCATAGCTCGCTTCGTTTCCGAGATATTTGCAGATTTATCTCAAGGGAAGGGGCCTGACGGACATATTTCGAGATATTTCTTCTTCTTGTTGTTCTTCTTCTGCACAGCTAAGCTGGAAGTGGCATTTGCAGCTCGCAATAGTGCAGAGTTATCTCAAAGAAAGGGGCCACGGTGTTTCTGTATCTCTATTATGTTGGTGCGGCTTCGGGACTTTTAAATATCTCGATATATCTCGAAAACTACGCTTCTGATCAAAAAATATCATACAACATAAAAAGTAGGAAACTAAATTCTCTACAAAAAAGGTCTCTTAACATTTTGCCATAGCTCGCTTCGTTTCCGAGATATTTGCAGATTTATCTCAAGGGAAGGGGCCTAACGGACATATTTCGAGATATTTCTTCTTCTTGTTGTTCTTCTTCTGCACAGCTAAGCTGGAAGTGGCATTTGCGGCTCGCACTAGTGCAGAGTTATCTCAAAGAAAGGGGCCACCGTGTTTCTGTATCTCTATTATGTTGGTGCGGCTTCGGAACTTTTAAATATCTCGATATATCTCGACAACTACGCTTCTGATCAAAAAATATCATAGAACATAAAAAGTAGGAAACTTAATTCTCTACAAAAAAGGTCTCTTAACATTTTGCCATAGCTCGCTTCGTTTCCGAGATATTTGCAGATTTATCTCAAGGGAAGGGGCCTGACGGACATATTTCGAGATATTTCTTCTTCTTGTTGCTCTTCTTCTGCACAGCTAAGCTCGAAGCGGCATTTGCAGCTCGCAATAGTGCAGAGTTATCTCAAAGAAAGGGGCCACGGTGTTTCTGTACCTCTATTATGTTGGTGCAGCTTCGGAACTTTTAAATATCTTGATATATCTCGAGAACTACGCATCTGATCGAAAAATATCATCGAACATAAAAAGTAGGAAACTTAATTCTCTACAAAAAAGGTCTCTTAACATTTTGCCATAGCTCGCTTCGTTTCCGAGATATTTGCAGATTTATCTCAAGGGAAGTGGCCTGACGGACATATTTCGAGATATTTCTTCTTCTTGTTGTTCTTCTTCTGCACAGCTAAGCTGGAAGTGGCATTTGCTGCTCGCACTATTGCAGAGTTATCTCAAAGAAAGGGGCCACGGTGTTTCTGTATCTCTATTATGTTGGTGCGGCTTCGTAACTTTTAAATATCTCGATATATCTCGAAAACTACGCTTCTGATCAAAAAATATCATAGAACATAAATTGTAGGAAACAAAGTTCTCTACAAAAAAGGTCTCTTAACATTTTGCCATAGCTCGCTTGGTTTCCGAGATATTAGCAGATATATCTCAAGGGCAGGGGCCTGACGGACATATTTCGAGATATTTCTTCTTCTTGTTGTTCTTCTTCTGCACAGCTAAGCTGGAAGTGGCATTTACAGCTCGCTATAGTGCACAGTTATCTCAAAGAAAGGGGCCACGGTGTTTCTGTATCTCTATTATGTTGGTGCGGTTTCGGAACTTTTAAATATCTTGATATATCTCGAGAAGTACGCATCTGATCAAAAAATATCATAGAACATAAAAAGTAGGAAACTTAATTCTCTACAAATAAGGTCTCTTAACATTTTGCCATAGCTCGCTTCCTTTCCGAGATATTTGCAGATTTATCTCAAGGGAAGGGGCCTCACGGTCATATTTCGAGATATTTCTCCTTCTTGTTGTTCTTCTTCTGCACAGCTAAGCTGGAAGTGGCATTTGCGGCTCGCACTAGTGCAGAGTTATCTCAAAGAAAGGGGCCACGGTGTTTCTGTATCTCTATTATGTTGGTGCGGCTTCGGAACTTTTAAATATCTTGATATATCTCGAGAACTACGCATCTGATCAAAAAATATCATAGAACATAAAAAGTAGGAAACTTAATTCTCTACAAAAAAGGTCTCTTAACATTTTGCCATAGCTCGCTTCGTTTCCGAGATATTTGCATATTTATCTCAAGGGAAGGGGCCTGACGGACATATTTCGAGATATTTCTTCTTCTTGTTGTTCTTCTTGTGCACAGCTAAGCTGGAAGTGGCATTTGCGGCTCGCACTAGTGCAGAGTTATCTCAAAGAAAGGGGCCACGGTGTTTCTGTATCTCTATTATGTTGGTGCGGCTTCGGAACTTTTAAATATCTCGATATATCTCGAAAACTACGCTTCTGATCAAAAAATATCATACAACATAAATTGTAGGAAACATAATTCTCTACAAAAAAGGTCTCTTAACATTTTGCCATAGCTCGCTTCGTTTCCGAGATATTTGCAGATTCAGCTCAAAGGAACTGGCCTGACGGACATATTTCGAGATATTTCTTCTTCTTGTTGTTCTTCTTCTGCACAGCTAAACTGAAAGTGGCATTTCCAGCTCGCAATAGTGCAGAGTTATCTCAAAGAAAGGGGCCACGGTGTTTCTGTATCTCTATTATGTTGGTGCGGTTTCGGAACTTTTAAATATCTTGATATATCTCGAGAACTACGCATCTGATCAAAAAATATCATAGAACATAAAAAGTAGGAAACTTAATTCTCTACAAAAAAGGTCTCTTAACATTTTACCATAGCTCGCTTCGTTTCCGAGATATTTGCAGATTTATCTCAAGGGAAGGGGCCTGACGGACGTATTTCGAGATATTTCTTCTTCTTGTTGTTCCTCCTCTGCACAGCTAAGCTGGAAGTGGCATTTGCAGCTCGCAATAGTGCAGAGTTATCTTAAAGAAAGGGGCCACGGTGTTTCTGTATCTCTATTATGTTGGTGCGGCTTCGGAACTTTTAAATATCTTGATATATCTCGAGAACTACGCATCTGATCAAAAAATGTCATAGAACATAAAAAGTAGAAAACTTAATTCTCTACAAAAAAGGTCTCTTAACATTTTGCCATAGCTCGCTTCGTTTCCGAGATATTTGCATATTTATCTCAAGGGAAGGGGCCTGACGGACATATTTCGAGATATTTCTTCTTCTTGTTGTTCTTCTTCTGCACAGCTAAGCTGGAAGTGGCATTTGCGGCTCGCACTAGTGCAGAGTTATCTCAAAGAAAGGGGCCACGGTGTTTCTGTATCTCTATTATGTTGGTGCGGCTTCGGAACTTTTAAATATCTCGATATATCTCGAAAACTACGCTTCTGATCAAAAAATATCATAGAACAGAAATTGTAGGAAACATAATTCTCTACAAAAAAGGTCTCTTAACATTTTGCCATAGCTCGCTTCGTTTCCGAGATATTTGCAGATTTATCTCAAGGGAAGGGGCCTGACGGACATATTTCGAGATATTTCTTCTTCTTGTTGTTCTTCTTCTGCACAGCTAAGCTGGAAGTGGCATTTGCAGCTCGCACTAGTGCAGAGTTATCTCAAAGAAAGGGGCCACGGTGTTTCTGTATCTCTATTATGTTGGTGCGGCTTCGGAACTTTTAAATATCTCGATATATCTCGAAAACTACGCTTCTGATCAAAAAATATCATAGAACATAAATTGTAGGAAACATAATTCTCTACAAAAAAGGTCTCTTAACATTTTGCTATAGCTCGCTTCGTTTCCGAGATATTTGCAGATTTATCTCAAGGGAAGGGGCCTGACGGACATATTTCGAGATATTTCTTCTTCTTGTTGTTCTTCTTCTGCACAGCTAAGCTGGAAGTGGCATTTGCAGCTCGCACTAGTGCAGAGTTATCTCACCGAAATGGGCCACGGTGTTTCTGTATCTCTATTATGTTGGTGCGGCTTCGGAACTTTTAAATATCTCGATATATCTCGAAAACTACGCTTCTGATCAAAAAATATCATAGAACATAAATTGTAGGAAACATAATTCTCTACAAAAAAGGTCTCTTAACATTTTGCCATAGCTCGCTTCGTTTCCGAGATATTTGCAGATTTATCTCAAGGGAAGGGGCCTGACGGACATATTTCGAGATATTTCTTCTTCTTGTTGTTCTTCTTCTGCACAGCTAAGCTGGAAGTGGCATTTGCAGCTCGCACTAGTGCAGAGTCATCTCAAAGAAAGGGGCCACGGTGTTTCTGTATCTCTATTATGTTGGTGCGGCTTCGGAACTTTTAAATATCTCGATATATCTCGAAAACTACGCTTCTGATCAAAAAATATCATAGAACATAAATTGTAGGAAACATAATTCTCTACAAAAAAGGTCTCTTAACATTTTGCGATAGCTCGCTTCGTTTCCGAGATATTTGCAGATTTATCTCAAGGGAAGGGGCCTGACGGACATATTTCGAGATATTTCTTCTTCTTGTTGTTCTTCTTCTGCACAGCTAAGCTGGAAGTGGCATTTGCGGCTCGCACTAGTGCAGAGTTATCTCAAAGAAAGGGGCCACGGTGTTTCTGTATCTCTATTATGTTGGTGCGGCTTCGGAACTTTTAAATATCTCGATATATCTCGAAAACTACGCTTCTGATCAAAAAATATCATACAACATAAATTGTAGGAAACATAATTCTCTACAAAAAAGGTCTCTTAACATTTTGCCATAGCTCGCTTCGTTTCCGAGATATTTGCAGATTCAGCTCAAAGGAACTGGCCTGACGGACATATTTCGAGATATTTCTTCTTCTTGTTGTTCTTCTTCTGCACAGCTAAGCTGGAAGTGGCATTTGCAGCTCGCAATAGTGCAGAGTGATCTCAAAGAGAGGGGCCACGGTGTTTCTGTATCTCTATTATGTTGGTGCGGCTTCGGAACTTTTAAATATCTTGATATATCTCGAGAACTACGCATCTGATCAAAAAATATCATAGAAGATAAAAAGTGGGAAACTTAATTCTCTACAAAAAAGGTCTCTTAACATTTCGCCATAGCTCGCTTCGTTTCCGAGATATTTGCAGATATATCTCAAGGGAAGGGGCCTGACGGACATATTTCGAGATATTTCTTCTTCTTCTTGTTCTTCTTCTGCACAGCTAAGCTGGAAGTGGCATTTGCGGCTCGCACTAGTGCACAGTTATCTCAAAGAAAGGGGCCACGGTGTTTCTGTATCTCTATTATGTTGGTGCGTCTTCGGAACTTTTAAATATCTCGATATATCTCGAAAACTACGCTTCTGATCAAAAAATATCATAGAACATAAAAAGTAGGAAACTTAATTCTCTACAAAAAAGGTCTCTTAACATTTTGCCATAGCTCGCTTCGTTTCCGAGATATTTGCAGATTTATCTCAAGGGAAGGGGCCTAACGGACATATTTCGAGATATTTCTTCTTCTTGTTGTTCTTCTTCTGCACAGCTAAACTGGAAGTGGCATTTCCAGCTCGCAATAGTGCAGAGTTATCTCAAAGAAAGGGGCCACGGTGTTTCTGTATCTCTATTATGTTGGCGCGGTTTCGGAACTTTTAAATATCTTGATATATCTCGAGAACTACGCATCTGATCAAAAAATATCATAGAACATAAAAAGTAGGAAACTTAATTCTCTACAAAAAAGGTCTCTTAACATTTTGCCATAGCTCGCTTCGTTTCCGAGATATTTGCAGATTTATCTCAAGGGAAGGGGCCTGACGGACGTATTTCGAGATATTTCTTCTTCTTGTTGTTCCTCCTCTGCACAGCTAAGCTGGAAGTGGCATTTGCAGCTCGCAATAGTGCAGAGTTATCTCACCGAAATGGGCCACGGTGTTTCTGTATCTCTATTATGTTGGTGCGGCTTCGGAACTTTTAAATATCTTGATATATCTCGAGAACTACGCATCTGATCAAAAAATATCATAGAAGATAAAAAGTGGGAAACTTAATTCTCTACAAAAAAGGTCTCTTAACATTTCGCCATAGCTCGCTTCGTTTCCGAGATATTTGCAGATATATCTCAAGGGAAGGGGCCTGACGGACATATTTCGAGATATTTCTTCTTCTTCTTGTTCTTCTTCTGCACAGCTAAGCTGGAAGTGGCATTTGCGGCTCGCACTAGTGCACAGTTATCTCAAAGAAAGGGGCCACGGTGTTTCTGTATCTCTATTATGTTGGTGCGTCTTCGGAACTTTTAAATATCTCGATATATCTCGAAAACTACGCTTCTGATCAAAAAATATCATAGAACATAAATTGTAGGAAACATAATTCTCTACAAAAAACGTCTCTTAACATTTTGCTATAGCTCGCTTCGTTTCCGAGATATTTGCAGATTCAGCTCAAAGGAACTGGCCTGACGGACATATTTCGAGATATTTCTTCTTCTTGTTGTTCTTCCTCTGCACAGCTAAGCTGGAAGTGGCATTTGCAGCTCGCAATAGTGCAGAGTTATCTCAAAGAAAGGGGCCACGGTGTTTCTGTATCTCTATTATGTTGGTGCGGCTTCGGAACTTTTAAATATCTTGATATATCTCGAGAACTACGCATCTGATCAAAAAATATCATAGAACATAAAAAGTAGGAAACTTAATTCTCTACAAAAAAGGTCTCTTAACATTTTGCCATAGCTCGCGTCGTTTCCGAGATATTTGCATATTTATCTCAAGGGAAGGGGCCTGACGGACATATTTCGAGATATTTCTTCTTCTTGTTGTTCTTCTTCTGCACAGCTAAGCTGGAAGTGGCATTTGCGGCTCGCACTAGTGCAGAGTTATCTCAAAGAAAGGGGCCACGGTGTTTCTGTATCTCTATTATGTTGGTGCGGCTTCGGAACTTTTAAATATCTCGATATATCTCGAAAACTACGCTTCTGATCAAAAAATATCATACAACATAAATTGTAGGAAACATAATTCTCTACAAAAAAGGTCTCTCAACATTTTGCCATAGCTCGCTTCGTTTCCGAGATATTTGCAGATTCAGCTCAAAGGAACTGGCCTGACGGACATATTTCGAGATATTTCTTCTTCTTGTTGTTCCTCCTCTGCACAGCTAAGCTGGAAGTGGCATTTGCAGCTCGCAATAGTGCAGAGTTATCTTAAAGAAAGGGGCCACGGTGTTTCTGTATCTCTATTATGTTGGTGCGGCTTCGGAACTTTTAAATATCTTGATATATCTCGAGAACTACGCATCTGATCAAAAAATGTCATAGAACATAAAAAGTAGGAAACTTAATTCTCTACAAAAAAGGTCTCTTAACATTTTGCCATAGCTCGCTTCGTTTCCGAGATATTTGCATATTTATCTCAAGGGAAGGGGCCTGACGGACATATTTCGAGATATTTCTTCTTCTTGTTGTTCTTCTTCTGCACAGCTAAGCTGGAAGTGGCATTTGCGGCTCGCACTAGTGCAGAGTTATCTCAAAGAAAGGGGCCACGGTGTTTCTGTATCTCTATTATGTTGGAGCGGCTTCGGAACTTTTAAATATCTCGATATATCTCGAAAAGTACGCTTCTGATCAAAAAATATCATAGAACATAAAAAGTAGGAAACTTAATTCTCTACAAAAAAGGTCTCTTAACATTTTGCCATAGCTCGCTTCGTTTCCGAGATATTTGCAGATTTATCTCAAGGGAAGGGGCCTAACGGACATATTTCGAGATATTTCTTCTTCTTGTTGTTCTTCTTCTGCACAGCTAAACTGAAAGTGGCATTTCCAGCTCGCAATAGTGCAGAGTTATCTCAAAGAAAGGGGCCACGGTGTTTCTGTATCTCTATTATGTTGGTGCGGCTTCGGAACTTTTAAATATCTTGATATATCTCGAGAACTACGCATCTGATCAAAAAATGTCATAGAACATAAAAAGTAGGAAACTTAATTCTCTACAAAAAAGGTCTCTTAACATTTTGCCATAGCTCGCTTCGTTTCCGAGATATTTGCATATTTATCTCAAGGGAAGGGGCCTGACGGACATATTTCGAGATATTTCTTCTTCTTGTTGTTCTTCTTCTGCACAGCTAAGCTGGAAGTGGCATTTGCGGCTCGCACTAGTGCAGAGTTATCTCAAAGAAAGGGGCCACGGTGTTTCTGTATCTCTATTATGTTGGTGCGGCTTCGGAACTTTTAAATATCTCGATATATCTCGAAAACTACGCTTCTGATCAAAAAATATCATAGAACATAAAAAGTAGGAAACTTAATTCTCTACAAAAAAGGTCTCTTAACATTTTGCCATAGCTCGCTTCGTTTCCGAGATATTTGCAGATTTATCTCAAGGGAAGGGGCCTAACGGACATATTTCGAGATATTTCTTCTTCTTGTTGTTCTTCTTCTGCACAGCTAAGCTCGAAGCGGCATTTGCAGCTCGCAATAGTGCAGAGTTATCTCAAAGAAAGAGGCCACGGTGTTTCTGTACCTCTATTATGTTGGTGCAGCTTCGGAACTTTTAAATATCTTGATATATCTCGAGAACTACGCATCTGATCAAAAAATATCATAGAAGATAAAAAGTAGGAAACTTAATTCTCTACAAAAAAGGTCTCTTAACATTTTGCCATAGCTCGCTTCGTTTCCGAGATATTTGCAGATTTATCTCAAGGGAAGGGGCCTGACGGACATATTTCGAGATATTTCTTCTTCTTGTTGTTCTTCTTCTGCACAGCTAAGCTGGAAGTGGCATTTGCAGCTCGCACTAGTGCAGAGTTATCTCACCGAAATGGGCCACGGTGTTTCTGTATCTCTATTATGTTGGTGCGGCTTCGGAACTTTTAAATATCTCGATATATCTCGAAAACTACGCTTCTGATCAAAAAATATCATAGAACATAAATTGTAGGAAACCTAATTCTCTACAAAAAAGGTCTCTTAACATTTTGCCATAGCTCGCTTCGTTTCCGAGATATTTGCAGATTTATCTCAAGGGAAGGGGCCTGACGGACATATTTCGAGATATTTCTTCTTCTTGTTGTTCTTCTTTTGCACAGCTAAGCTGGAAGTGGCATTTGCAGCTCGCACTAGTGCAGAGTTATCTCAAAGAAAGGGGCCACGGTGTTTCTGTATCTCTATTATGTTGGTGCGGCTTCGGAACTTTTAAATATCTCGATATATCTCGAAAACTACGCTTCTGATCAAAAAATATCATAGAACATAAATTGTAGGAAACATAATTCTCTACAAAAAAGGTCTCTTAACATTTTGCTATAGCTCGCTTCGTTTCCGAGATATTTGCAGATTTATCTCAAGGGAAGGGGCCTGACGGACATATTTCGAGATATTTCTTCTTCTTGTTGTTCTTCTTCTGCACAGCTAAGCTGGAAGTGGCATTTGCAGCTCGCACTAGTGCAGAGTTATCTCACCGAAATGGGCCACGGTGTTTCTGTATCTCTATTATGTTGGTGCGGCTTCGGAACTTTTAAATATCTCGATATATCTCGAAAACTACGCTTCTGATCAAAAAATATCATAGAACATAAATTGTAGGAAACATAATTCTCTACAAAAAAGGTCTCTTAACATCTTGCCATAGCTCGCTTCGTTTCCGAGATATTTGCAGATTTATCTCAAGGGAAGGGGCCTGACGGACATATTTCGAGATATTTCTTCTTCTTGTTGTTCTTCTTCTGCACAGCTAAGCTGGAAGTGGCATTTGCAGCTCGCACTAGTGCAGAGTTATCTCAAAGAAAGGGGCCACGGTGTTTCTGTATCTCTATTATGTTGGTGCGGCTTCGGAACTTTTAAATATCTCGATATATCTCGAAAACTACGCTTCTGATCAAAAAATATCATAGAACATAAATTGTAGGAAACATAATTCTCTACAAAAAAGGTCTCTTAACATTTTGCGATAGCTCGCTTCGTTTCCGAGATATTTGCAGATTTATCTCAAGGGAAGGGGCCTGACGGACATATTTCGAGATATTTCTTCTTCTTGTTGTTCTTCTTCTGCACAGCTAAGCTGGAAGTGGCATTTGCGGCTCGCACTAGTGCAGAGTTATCTCAAGGAAAGGGGCCACGGTGTTTCTGTATCTCTATTATGTTGGTGCGGCTTCGGAACTTTTAAATATCTCGATATATCTCGAAAACTACGCTTCTGATCAAAAAATATCATACAACATAAATTGTAGGAAACATAATTCTCTACGAAAAAGGTCTCTTAACATTTTGCCATAGCTCGCTTCGTTTCCGAGATATTTGCAGATTCAGCTCAAAGGAACTGGCCTGACGGACATATTTCGAGATATTTCTTCTTCTTGTTGTTCTTCTTCTGCACAGCTAAGCTGGAAGTGGCATTTGCAGCTCGCAATAGTGCAGAGTGATCTCAAAGAGAGGGGCCACGGTGTTTCTGTATCTCTATTATGTTGGTGCGGCTTCGGAACTTTTAAATATCTTGATATATCTCGAGAACTACGCATCTGATCAAAAAATATCATAGAAGATAAAAAGTGGGAAACTTAATTCTCTACAAAAAAGGTCTCTTAACATATCGCCATAGCTCGCTTCGTTTCCGAGATATTTGCAGATATATCTCAAGGGAAGGGGCCTGACGGACATATTTCGAGATATTTCTTCTTCTTCTTGTTCTTCTTCTGCACAGCTAAGCTGGAAGTGGCATTTGCGGCTCGCACTAGTGCACAGTTATCTCAAAGAAAGGGGCCACGGTGTTTCTGTATCTCTATTATGTTGGTGCGTCTTCGGAACTTTTAAATATCTCGATATATCTCGAAAACTACGCTTCTGATCAAAAAATATCATAGAACATAAAAAGTAGGAAACTTAATTCTCTACAAAAAAGGTCTCTTAACATTTTGCCATAGCTCGCTTCGTTTCCGAGATATTTGCAGATTTATCTCAAGGGAAGGGGCCTAACGGACATATTTCGAGATATTTCTTCTTCTTGTTGTTCTTCTTCTGCACAGCTAAACTGGAAGTGGCATTTCCAGCTCGCAATAGTGCAGAGTTATCTCAAAGAAAGGGGCCACGGTGTTTCTGTATCTCTATTATGTTGGCGCGGTTTCGGAACTTTTAAATATCTTGATATATCTCGAGAACTACGCATCTGATCAAAAAATATCATAGAACATAAAAAGTAGGAAACTTAATTCTCTACAAAAAAGGTCTCTTAACATTTTGCCGTAGCTCGCTTCGTTTCCGAGATATTTGCAGATTTATCTCAAGGGAAGGGGCCTGACGGACGTATTTCGAGATATTTCTTCTTCTTGTTGTTCTTCTTCTGCACAGCTAAGCTGGAAGTGGCATTTGCGGCTCGCACTAGTGCAGAGTTATCTCAAAGAAAGGGGCCACGGTGTTTCTGTATCTCTATTATGTTGGTGCGGCTTCGGAACTTTTAAATATCTTGATATATCTCGAGAACTACGCATCTGATCAAAAAATATCATACTACATAAAAAGTAGGAAACTTAATTCTCTACAAGAAAGGTCTCTAAACATTTTGCCATAGCTCGCTTCGTTTCAGAGATATTTGCAGATTTATCTCAAGGGAAGGGGCCTGACGGACATATTTCGAGATATTTCTTCTTCTTGTTGTTCTTCTTCTGCACAGCTAAGCTGAAGTGGCATTTGCAGCTCGCACTAGTGCAGAGTTATCTCACCGAAATGGGCCACGGTGTTTCTGTATCTCTATTATGTTGGTGCGGCTTCGGAACTTTTAAATATCTCGATATATCTCGAAAACTACGCTTCTGATCAAAAAATATCATAGAACATAAATTGTAGGAAACATAATTCTCTACAAAAAAGGTCTCTTAACATTTTGCCATAGCTCGCTTCGTTTCCGAGATATTTGCAGATTTATCTCAAGGGAAGGGGCCTGACGGACATATTTCGAGATATTTCTTCTTCTTGTTGTTCTTCTTCTGCACAGCTAAGCTGGAAGTGGCATTTGCAGCTCGCACTAGTGCAGAGTTATCTCACCGAAATGGGCCACGGTGTTTCTGTATCTCTATTATGTTGGTGCGGCTTCGGAACTTTTAAATATCTCGATATATCTCGAAAACTACGCTTCTGATCAAAAAATATCATAGAACATAAATTGTAGGAAACATAATTCTCTACAAAAAAGGTCTCTTAACATTTTGCCATAGCTCGCTTCGTTTCCGAGATATTTGCAGATTTATCTCAAGGAAAGGGGCCTGACGGACATATTTCGAGATATTTCTTCTTCTTGTTGTTCTTCTTCTGCACAGCTAAGCTGGAAGTGGCATTTGCAGCTCGCACTAGTGCAGAGTTATCTCAAAGAAAGGGGCCACGGTGTTTCTGTATCTCTATTATGTTGGTGCGGCTTCGGAACTTTTAAATATCTCGATATATCTCGAAAACTACGCTTCTGATCAAAAAATATCATAGAACATAAATTGTAGGAAACATAATTCTCTACAAAAAAGGTCTCTTAACATTTTGCCATAGCTCGCTTCGTTTCCGAGATATTTGCAGATTTATCTCAAGGGAAGGGGCCTGACGGACATATTTCGAGATATTTCTTCTTCTTGTTGTTCTTCTTCTGCACAGCTAAGCTGGAAGTGGCATTTGCGGCTCGCACTAGTGCAGAGTTATCTCAAAGAAAGGGGCCACGGTGTTTCTGTATCTCTATTATGTTGGTGCGGCTTCGGAACTTTTAAATATCTCGATATATCTCGAAAACTACGCTTCTGATCAAAAAATATCATACAACATAAATTGTAGGAAACATAATTCTCTACAAAAAAGGTCTCTTAACATTTTGCCATAGCTCGCTTCGTTTCCGAGATATTTGCAGATTCAGCTCAAAGGAACTGGCCTGACGGACATATTTCGAGATATTTCTTCTTCTTGTTGTTCCTCCTCTGCACAGCTAAGCTGGAAGTGGCATTTGCAGCTCGCAATAGTGCAGAGTTATCTTAAAGAAAGGGGCCACGGTGTTTCTGTATCTCTATTATGTTGGTGCGGCTTCGGAACTTTTAAATATCTTGATATATCTCGAGAACTACGCATCTGATCAAAAAATGTCATAGAACATAAAAAGTAGGAAACTTAATTCTCTACAAAAAAGGTCTCTTAACATTTTGCCATAGCTCGCTTCGTTTCCGAGATATTTGCATATTTATCTCAAGGGAAGGGGCCTGACGGACATATTTCGAGATATTTCTTCTTCTTGTTGTTCTTCTTCTGCACAGCTAAGCTGGAAGTGGCATTTGCGGCTCGCACTAGTGCAGAGTTATCTCAAAGAAAGGGGCCACGGTGTTTCTGTATCTCTATTATGTTGGTGCGGCTTCGGAACTTTTAAATATCTCGATATATCTCGAAAACTACGCTTCTGATCAAAAAATATCATAGAACATAAAAAGTAGGAAACTCAATTCTCTACAAGAAAGGTCTCTAAACATTTTGCCATAGCTCGCTTCGTTTCCGAGATATTTGCAGATTTATCTCAAGGGAAGGGGCCTGACGGACATATTTCGAGATATTTCTTCTTCTTGTTGTTCTTCTTCTGCACAGCTAAGCTGGAAGTGGCATTTGCAGCTCGCAATAGTGCAGAGTGATCTCAAAGAGAGGGGCCACGGTGTTTCTGTATCTCTATTATGTTGGTGCGGCTTCGGAACTTTTAAATATCTTGATATATCTCGAGAACTACGCATCTGATCAAAAAATATCATAGAAGATAAAAAGTGGGAAACTTAATTCTCTACAAAAAAGGTCTCTTAACATTTCGCCATAGCTCGCTTCGTTTCCGAGATATTTGCAGATTTATCTCAAGGGAAGGGGCCTGACGGACATATTTCGAGATATTTCTTCTTCTTGTTGTTCTTCTTCTGCACAGCTAAGCTGGAAGTGGCATTTGCAGCTCGCACTAGTGCAGAGTTATCTCAAAGAAAGGGGCCACGGTGTTTCTGTATCTCTATTATGTTGGTGCGGCTTCGGAACTTTTAAATATCTCGATATATCTCGAAAACTACGCTTCTGATCAAAAAATATCATAGAACATAAATTGTAGGAAACATAATTGTCTACAAAAAAGGTCTCTTAACATTTTGCCATAGCTCGCTTCGTTTCCGAGATATTTGCAGATTTATCTCAAGGGAAGGGGCCTGACGGACATATTTCGAGATATTTCTTCTTCTTGTTGTTCTTCTTCTGCACAGCTAAGCTGGAAGTGGCATTTGCAGCTCGCACTAGTGCAGAGTTATCTCAAAGAAAGGGGCCACGGTGTTTCTGTATCTCTATTATGTTGGTGCGGCTTCGGAACTTTTAAATATCTCGATATATCTCGAAAACTACGCTTCTGATCAAAAAATATCATAGAACATAAATTGTAGGAAACATAATTCTCTCCAAAAACGTCTCTTAACATTTTGCCATAGCTCGCTTCGTTTCCGAGATATTTGCAGATATATCTCAAGGGAAGGGGCCTGACGGACATATTTCGAGATATTTCTTCTTCTTGTTGTTCTTCTTCTGCACAGCTAAGCTGGAAGTGGCATTTACAGCTCGCAATAGTGCAGAGTTATCTCAAAGAAAGGGGCCACGGTGTTTCTGTATCTCTATTATGTTGGTGCGGCTTCGGAACCTTTAAATATCTTGATATATCTCGAGAACTACGCGTCTGATCAAAAAATATCATAGAACATGAAAAGTAGGAAACTTAATTCTCTACAAAAAAGGTCTCTTAACATTTTGCCATAGCTCTCTTCGTTTCCGAGATATTTGCAGATTTATCTCAAGGCAAGGGGCCTGACGGACATATTTCGAGATATTTCTTCTTCTTGTTGTTCTTCTTCTGCACAGCTAAGCTGGAAGTGGCATTTGCAGCTCGCAATAGTGCAGAGTTATCTCAAAGAAAGGGGCCACGGTGTTTCTGTATCTCTATTATGTTGGTGCGGCTTCGGAACTTTTAAATATCTTGATATATCTCGAGAACTACGCGTCTGATCAAAAAATATCATAGAACATAAAAAGTAGGAAACATAATTCTCTACAAACACGGTCTCTTAACATTTTGCCATAGCTCGCTTCGTTTCCGAGATATTTGCAGATATATCTCAAGGGAAGGGGCCTGACGGACATATTTCGAGATATTTCTTCTTCTTGTTGTTCTTCTTCTGCACAGCTAAGCTGGAAGTGGCATTTGCGGCTCGCACTGGTGCACAGTTATCTCAAAGAAAGGGGCCACGGTGTTTCTGTATCTCTATTATGTTGGTGCGGCTTCGGAACTTTTAAATATCTCGATATATCTCGAAAAGTACGCTTCTGATCAAAAAATATCGTAGAACATAAATTGTAGGAAACATAATTCTCTACAAAAAAGGTCTCTTAACATTTTGCGATAGCTCGCTTCGTTTCCGAGATATTTGCAGATTTATCTCAAGGGAAGGGGCCTGACGGACATATTTCGAGATATTTCTTCTTCTTGTTGTTCTTCTTCTGCACAGCTAAGCTGGAAGTGGCATTTGCGGCTCGCACTAGTGCAGAGTTATCTCAAAGAAAGGGGCCACGGTGTTTCTGTATCCCTATTATGTTGGTGCGGCTTCGGAACTTTTAAATATCTTGATATATCTCGAGAACTACGCATCTGATCAAAAAATATCATAGAACATAAAAAGTAGGAAACTTAATTCTCTACAAAAAAGGTCTCTTAACATTTTGCCATAGCTCGCTTCGTTTCCGAGATATTTGCATATTTATCTCAAGGGAAGGGGCCTGACGGACATATTTCGAGATATTTCTTCTTCTTGTTGTTCTTCTTCTGCACAGCTGAGCTGGAAGTGGCATTTGCGGCTCGCAATAGTGCAGAGTTATCTCAAAGAAAGGGGCCACGGTGTTTCTGTATCTCTATTATGTTGGTGCGGCTTCGGAACTTTTAAATATCTCGATATATCTCGAAAACTACGCTTCTGATCAAAAAATATCATAGAACGTAAATTGTAGGAAATATTATTCTCTACAAAAAAGGTCTCTTAACGTTTTGCCATAGCTCGCTTCGTTTCCGAGATATTTGCAGATTCATCTCAAGGGAAGGGGTCTGACGGACATATTTCGAGATATTTCTTCTTCTTGTTGTTCTTCTTCTGCACAGCTAAGCTCGAAGTGGCATTTGCAGCTCGCAATAGTGCAGAGTTATTTCAAAGAAAGAGGCCACGGTGTTTCTGTACCTCTATTATGTTGGTGCAGCTTCGGAACTTTTAAATATCTTGATATATCTCGAGAACTACGCATGTGATCAAAAAATATCATCGAACATAAAAAGTAGGAAACTTAATTCTCTACAAAAAAGGTCTCTTAACATTTTGCCATAGCTCGCTTCGTTTCCGAGATATTTGCAGATTTATCTCAAGGGAAGTGGCCTGACGGACATATTTCGAGATATTTCTTCTTCTTGTTGTTCTTCTTCTGCACAGCTAAGCTGGAAGTGGCATTTGCAGCTCGGAATAGTGCAGAGTTATCTCACCGAAATGGGCCACGGTGTTTCTGTATCTCTATTATGTTGGTGCGGCTTCGGAACTTTTAAATATCTCGATATATCTCGAAAACTACGCTTCTGATCAAAAAATATCATAGAACATAAATTGTAGGAAACATAATTCTCTACAAAAAAGGTCTCTTAACATTTTGCCATAGCTCGCTTCCTTTCCGAGATATTTGCAGATTTATCTCAAGGGAAGGGGCCTGACGGACATATTTCGAGATATTTCTTCTTCTTGTTGTTCTTCTTCTGCACAGCTAAGCTGGAAGTGGCATTTGCAGCGCGCAATAGTGCAGAGTTATCTCAAAGAAAGGGGCCACGGTGTTTCTGTATCTCTATTATGTTGGTGCGGCTTCGGAACTTTTAAATATCTTGATATATCTCGAGAACTACGCATCTGATCAAAAAATATCATACTACATAAAAAGTAGGAAACTTAATTCTCTACAAGAAAGGTCTCTAAACATTTTGCCATAGCTCGCTTCGTTTCCGAGATATTTGCAGATTTATCTCAAGGGAAGGGGCCTGACGGACATATTTCGAGATATTTCTTCTTCTTGTTGTTCTTCTTCTGCACAGCTAAGCTGGAAGTGGCATTTGCAGCTCGCAATAGTGCAGAGTTATCTCAAAGAAAGGGGCCACGGTGTTTCTGTATCTCTATTATGTTGGTGCGTCTTCGGAACTTTTAAATATCTTGATATATCTCGAGAACTACGCATCTGATCAAAAAATATCATAGAACATAAAAAGTAGGAAACTTAATTCTCTACAAAAAAGGTCTCTTAACATTTTGCCATAGCTCGCTTCGTTTCCGAGATATTTGCATATTTATCTCAAGGGAAGGGGCCTGACGGACATATTTCGAGATATTTCTTCTTCTTGTTGTTCTTCTTCTGCACAGCTGAGCTGGAAGTGGCATTTGCGGCTCGCAATAGTGCAGAGTTATCTTAAAGAAAGGGGCCACGGTGTTTCTGTATCTCTATTATGTTGGTGCGGCTTCGGAACTTTTAAATATCTCGATATATCTCGAAAACTACGCTTCTGATCAAAAAATATCATAGAACGTAAATTGTAGGAAACTTAATTCTCTACAAAAAAGGTCTCTTAACATTTTGCCATAGCTCGCTTCGTTTCCGAGATATTTGCAGATTTATCTCAAGGGAAGTGGCCTGACGGACATATTTCGAGATATTTCTTCTTCTTGTTGTTCTTCTTCTGCACAGCTAAGCTCGAAGTGGCATTTGCAGCTCGCAATAGTGCAGAGTTATTTCAAAGAAAGAGGCCACGGTGTTTCTGTACCTCTATTATGTTGGTGCAGCTTCGGAACTTTTAAATATCTCGATATATCTCGAGAACTACGCTTCTGATCAAAAAATATCATAGAACATAAATTGTAGGAAACATAATTCTCTACAAAAAAGGTCTCTTAACATTTTGCCATAGCTCGCTTCGTTTCCGAGATATTTGCAGATTTATCTCAAGGGAAGGGGCCTGACGGACATATTTCGAGATATTTCTTCTTCTTGTTGTTCTTCTTCTGCACAGCTAAGCTGGAAGTGGCATTTGCAGCGCGCAATAGTGCAGAGTTATCTCAAAGAAAGGGGCCACGGTGTTTCTGTATCTCTATTATGTTGGTGCGGCTTCGGAACTTTTAAATATCTTGATATATCTCGAGAACTACGCATCTGATCAAAAAATATCATACTACATAAAAAGTAGGAAACTTAATTCTCTACAAGAAAGGTCTCTAAACATTTTGCCATAGCTCGCTTCGTTTCCGAGATATTTGCGGATTTATCTCAAGGGAAGGGGCCTGACGGACATATTTCGAGATATTTCTTCTTCTTGTTGTTCTTCTTCTGCACAGCTAAGCTGGAAGTGGCATTTGCAGCTCGCAATAGTGCAGAGTTATCTCAAAGAAAGGGGCCACGGTGTTTCTGTATGTCTATTATGTTGGTGCGTCTTCGGAACTTTTAAATATCTTGATATATCTCGAGAACTACGCATCTGATCAAAAAATATCATAGAACATAAAAAGTAGGAAACTTAATTCTCTACAAAAAAGGTCTCTTAACATTTTGCCATAGCTCGCTTCGTTTCCGAGATATTTGCATATTTATCTCAAGGGAAGGGGCCTGACGGACATATTTCGAGATATTTCTTCTTCTTGTTGTTCTTCTTCTGCACAGCTGAGCTGGAAGTGGCATTTGCGGCTCGCAATAGTGCAGAGTTATCTCAAAGAAAGGGGCCACGGTGTTTCTGTATCTCTATTATGTTGGTGCGGCTTCGGAACTTTTAAATATCTCGATATATCTCGAAAACTACGCTTCTGATCAAAAAATATCGTAGAGCATAAATTGTAGGAAACATAATTCTCTACAAAAAAGGTCTCTTAACATTTTGCGATAGCTCGCTTCGTTTCCGAGATATTTGCAGATTTATCTCAAGGGAAGGGGCCTGACGGACATATTTCGAGATATTTCTTCTTCTTGTTGTTCTTCTTCTGCACAGCTAAGCTGGAAGTGGCATTTGCAGCGCGCAATAGTGCAGAGTTATCTCAAAGAAAGGGGCCACGGTGTTTCTGTATCTCTATTATGTTGGTGCGGCTTCGGAACTTTTAAATATCTTGATATATCTCGAGAACTACGCATCTGATCAAAAAATATCATACTACATAAAAAGTAGGAAACTTAATTCTCTACAAGAAAGGTCTCTAAACATTTTGCCATAGCTCGCTTCGTTTCCGAGATATTTGCAGATTTATCTCAAGGGAAGGGGCCTGACGGACATATTTCGAGATATTTCTTCTTCTTGTTGTTCTTCTTCTGCACAGCTAAGCTGGAAGTGGCATTTGCAGCTCGCAATAGTGCAGAGTTATCTCAAAGAAAGGGGCCACGGTGTTTCTGTATGTCTATTATGTTGGTGCGTCTTCGGAACTTTTAAATATCTTGATATATCTCGAGAACTACGCATCTGATCAAAAAATATCATAGAACATAAAAAGTAGGAAACTTAATTCTCTACAAAAAAGGTCGCTTAACATTTTGCCATAGCTCGCTTCGTTTCCGAGATATTTGCAGATTTATCTCAAGGGAAGTGGCCTGACGGACATATTTCGAGATATTTCTTCTTCTTGTTGTTCTTCTTCTGCACAGCTAAGCTCGAAGTGGCATTTGCAGCTCGCAATAGTGCAGAGTTATTTCAAAGAAAGAGGCCACGGTGTTTCTGTACCTCTATTATGTTGGTGCAGCTTCGGAACTTTTAAATATCTCGATATATCTCGAGAACTACGCTTCTGATCAAAAAATATCATAGAACATAAATTGTAGGAAACATAATTCTCTACAAAAAAGGTCTCTTAACATTTTGCCATAGCTCGCTTCGTTTCCGAGATATTTGCAGATTTATCTCAAGGGAAGGGGCCTGACGGACATATTTCGAGATATTTCTTCTTCTTGTTGTTCTTCTTCTGCACAGCTAAGCTGGAAGTGGCATTTGCAGCGCGCAATAGTGCAGAGTTATCTCAAAGAAAGGGGCCACGGTGTTTCTGTATCTCTATTATGTTGGTGCGGCTTCGGAACTTTTAAATATCTTGATATATCTCGAGAACTACGCATCTGATCAAAAAATATCATACTACATAAAAAGTAGGAAACTTAATTCTCTACAAGAAAGGTCTCTAAACATTTTGCCATAGCTCGCTTCGTTTCCGAGATATTTGCAGATTTATCTCAAGGGAAGGGGCCTGACGGACATATTTCGAGATATTTCTTCTTCTTGTTGTTCTTCTTCTGCACAGCTAAGCTGGAAGTGGCATTTGCAGCTCGCACTAGTGCAGAGTTATCTCAAAGAAAGGGGCCACGGTGTTTCTGTATCTCTATTATGTTGGTGCGGCTTCGGAACTTTTAAATATCTCGATATATCTCGAAAACTACACTTCTGATCAAAAAATATCGTAGAACATAAATTGTAGGAAACATAATTCTCTACAAAAAAGGTCTCTTAACATTTTGCGATAGCTCGCTTTGTTTCCGAGATATTTGCAGATTTATCTCAAGGGAAGGGGCCTGACGGACATATTTCGAGATATTTCTTCTTCTTGTTGTTCTTCTTCTGCACAGCTAAGCTGTAAGTGGCATTTGCGGCTCGCACTAGTGCACAGTTATCTCAAAGAAAGGGGCCACGGTGTTTCTGTATCCCTATTATGTTGGTGCGGCTTCGGAACTTTTAAATATCTTGATATATCTCGAGAACTACGCATCTGATCAAAAAATATCATAGAACATAAAAAGTAGGAAACTTAATTCTCTACAAAAACGGTCTCTTAACATTTTGCCATAGCTCGCTTCGTTTCCGAGATATTTGCAGATTTATCTCAAGGGAAGGGGCCTGACGGACATATTTCGAGATATTTCTTCTTCTTGTTGTTCTTCTTCTGCACAGCTAAGCTGGAAGTGGCATTTGCGGCTCGCACTAGTGCAGAGTTATCTCAAAGAAAGGGGCCACGGTGTTTCTGTATCTCTATTATGTTGGTGCGGCTTCGGAACTTTTAAATATCTCGATATATCTCGAAAACTACGCTTCTGATCAAAAAATATCCTAGAACATAAATTGTAGGAAACATAATTCTCTACAAAAAAGGTCTCTTAACATTTTGCCATAGCTCGCTTCGTTTCCGAGATATTTGCAGATATATCTCAAGGGAAGGGGCCTGACGGACATATTTCGAGATATTTCTTCTTCTTGTTGTTCTTCTTCTGCACAGCTAAGCTGGAAGTGGCATTTACAGCTCGCAATAGTGCAGAGTTATCTCAAAGAAAGGGGCCACGGTGTTTCTGTATCTCTATTATGTTGGTGCGGCTTCGGAACTTTTAAATATCTTGATATATCTCGAGAACTACGCATCTGATCAAAAAATATCATAGAACATAAAAAGTAGGAAACTTAATTCTCTACAAAAAAGGTCTCTTAACATTTTGCCATAGCTCGCTTCGTTTCCGAGATATTTGCAGATTTATCTCAAGGGAAGGGGCCTGACGGACATATTTCGAGATATTTCTTCTTCTCGTTGTTCTTCTTCTGCACAGCTAAGCTGTAAGTGGCATTTGCGGCTCGCGCTAGTGCAGAGTTATCTCAAAGAAAGGGGCCACGGTGTTTCTGTATCTCTATTATGTTGGTGCGGCTTCGGAACTTTTAAATATCTTGATATATCTCGAGAACTACGCATCTGATCAAAAAATATCATAGAACATAAAAAGTAGGAAACTTAATTCTCTACAAAAAAGATCTCTTAACATTTTGCCATAGCTCGCTTCGTTTCCGAGATATTTGCAGATTTATCTCAAGGGAAGGGGCCTGACGGACATATTTCGAGATATTTCTTCTTCTCGTTGTTCTTCTTCTGCACAGCTAAGCTGTAAGTGGCATTTGCGGCTCGCGCTAGTGCAGAGTTATCTCAAAGAAAGGGGCCACGGTGTTTCTGTATCTCTATTATGTTGGTGCGGCTTCGGAACTTTTAAATATCTTGATATATCTCGAGAACTACGCATCTGATCAAAAAATATCATAGAACATAAAAAGTAGGAAACTTAATTCTCTACAAAAAAGGTCTCTTAACATTTTGCCATAGCTCGCTTCGTTTCCGAGATATTTGCAGATTTATCTCAAGGGAAGGGGCCTGACGGACATATTTCGAGATATTTCTTCTTCTCGTTGTTCTTCTTCTGCACAGCTAAGCTGTAAGTGGCATTTGCGGCTCGCGCTAGTGCAGAGTTATCTCAAAGAAAGGGGCCACGGTGTTTCTGTATCTCTATTATGTTGGTGCGGCTTCGGAACTTTTAAATATCTTGATATATCTCCAGAACTACGCATCTGATCAAAAAATATCATAGAACATAAAAAGTAGGAAACTTAATTCTCTACAAAAAAGATCTCTTAACATTTTGCCATAGCTCGCTTCGTTTCCGAGATATTTGCAGATTTATCTCAAGGGAAGGGGCCTGACGGACATATTTCGAGATATTTCTTCTTCTCGTTGTTCTTCTTCTGCACAGCTAAGCTGTAAGTGGCATTTGCGGCTCGCGCTAGTGCAGAGTTATCTCAAAGAAAGGGGCCACGGTGTTTCTGTATCTCTATTATGTTGGTGCGGCTTCGGAACTTTTAAATATCTTGATATATCTCGAGAACTACGCATCTGATCAAAAAATATCATAGAACATAAAAAGTAGGAAACTTAATTCTCTACAAAAAAGATCTCTTAACATTTTGCCATAGCTCGCTTCGTTTCCGAGATATTTGCAGATTTATCTCAAGGGAAGGGGCCTGACGGACATATTTCGAGATACTTCTTCTTCTTGTTGTTCTTCTTCTGCACAGCTAAGCTGGAAGTGGCATTTACAGCTCGCAATAGTGCAGAGTTATCTCAAAGAAAGGGGCCACGGTGTTTCTGTATCTCTATTATGTTGGTGCGGCTTCGGAACTTTTAAATATCTTAATATATCTCGAGAACTACGCATCTGATCAAAAAATATCATAGAACATAAAAAGTAGGAAACTTAATTCTCTACAAAAAAGGTCTCTTAACATTTTGCCATAGCTCGCTTCGTTTCCGAGATATTTGCAGATTTATCTCAAGGGAAGGGGCCTCACGGACATATTTCGAGATATTTCTTCTTCTTGTTGTTCTTCTTCTGCACAGCTAAGCTGGAAGTGGCATTTGTAGCTCGCAATAGTGCAGAGATATCTCAAAGAAAGGGGCCACGGTGTTTCTGTATCTCTATTATGTTGGTGCGGCTTCGGAACTTTTAAATATCTTGATATATCTCGAGAACTACGCGTCTGATCAAAAAATATCATAGAACATAAAAAGTAGGAAACATAATTCTGTACAAAAAAGGTCTCCTAACATTTTGCCATAGCTCGCTTCGTTTCCGAGATATTTGCAGATTTATCTCAAGGGAAGGGGCCTGACGGACATATTTCGAGATATTTCTTCTTCTTGTTGTTCTTCTTCTGCACAGCTAAGCTGGAAGTGGCATTTGCGGCTCGCACTAGTGCACAGTTATCTCAAAGAAAGGGGCCACGGTGTTTCTGTATCTCTATTATGTTGGTGCGGCTTCGGAACTTTTAAGTATCTCGATATATCTCGAAAACTACGCTTCTGATCAAAAAATATCATAGAACATAAAAAGTAGGAAACTTAATTCGCTACAAAAAAGATCTCTTAACATTTTGCCATAGCTCGCTTCGTTTCCGAGATATTTGCAGATTCAGCTCGAAGGAACTGGCCTGACGGACATATTTCGAGATATTTCTTCTTCTTGTTGTTCTTCCTCTGCACAGCTAAGCTGGAAGTGGCATTTGCAGCTCGCAATAGTGCAGAGTTATCTCAAAGAAAGGGGCCACGGTGTTTCTGTATCTCTATTATGTTGGTGGGGCTTCGGAACTTTTAAATATCTTGATATATCTCGAGAACTACGCATCTGATCAAAAAATATCATAGAACATAAAAAGTAGGACACTTAATTCTCTACAAAAAAGGTCGCTTAACATTTTGCCATAGCTCGCTTCGTTTCCGAGATATTTGCATATTTATCTCAAGGGAAGGGGCCTGACGGACATATTTCGAGATATTTCTTCTTCTTGTTGTTCTTCTTCTGCACAGCTAAGCTGGAAGTGGCATTTGCGGCTCGCACTAGTGCAGAGTTATCTCAAAGAAAGGGGCCACGGTGTTTCTGTATCTCTATTATGTTGGTGCGGCTTCGGAACTTTTAAATATCTCGATATATCTCGAAAACTACGCTTCTGATCAAAAAATGTCATAGAACATAAATTGTAGGAAACATAATTCTCTACAAAAAAGGTCTCTCAACATTTTGCCATAGCTCGCTTCGTTTCCGAGATATTTGCAGATATATCTCAAGGGCAGGGGCCTGACGGACATATTTCGAGATATTTCTTCTTCTTGTTGTTCTTCTTCTGCACAGCTAAACTGGAAGTGGCATTTCCAGCTCGCAATAGTGCAGAGTTATCTCAAAGAAAGGAGCCACGGTGTTTCTGTATCTCTATTATGTTGGTGCGGCTTCGGAACTTTGAAATATCTTGACATATCTCGAGAACTACGCATCTGATCAAAAAATATCATAGAACATGAAATGTAGGAAACTTAATTCTCTACAAAAAAGGTCTCTTAACATTTTGCCATAGCTCGCTTCGTTTCCGAGATATTTGCAGATTTATCTCAAGGGAAGGGGCCTGACGGACATATTTCGAGATATTTCTTCTTCTCGTTGTTCTTCTTCTGCACAGCTAAGCTGTAAGTGGCATTTGCGGCTCGCACTAGTGCAGAGTTATCTCAAAGAAAGGGGCCACGGTGTTTCTGTATCTCTATTATGTTGGTGCGGCTTCGGAACCTTTAAATATCTCGATATATCTCGAAAACTACGCTTCTGATCAAAAAATATCATAGAACATAAATTGTAGGAAACATAATTCTCTACAAAAAAGGTCTCTTAACATTTTGCCATAGCTCGCTTCGTTTCCGAGATATTTGCAGATTTATCTCAAGGGAGGGGCCTAACGGACATATTTCGAGATATTTCTTCTTCTTGTTGTTCTTCTTCTGCACAGCTAAGCTGGAAGCGGCATTTGCGGCTCGCACTAGTGCAGAGTTATCTCAAAGAATGGGGCCACGGTGTTTCTGTATCTCTGTTATGTTGGTGCGGTTTCGGAACTTTTAAATATCTTGATATATCTCGAGAACTACGCATCTGATCAAAAAATATCATAGAACATAAATTGTAGGAAACATAATTCTCTACAAAAAAGGTCTCTTAACATTTTGCCATAGCTCGCTTCGTTTCCGAGATATTTGCAGATATATCTCAAGGGCAGGGGCCTGACGGACATATTTCGAGATATTTCTTCTTCTTGTTGTTCTTCTTCTGCACAGCTAAACTGGAAGTGGCATTTCCAGGTCGCAATCGTGCAGAGTTATCTCAAAGAAAGGGGCCACGGTGTTTCTGTATCTCTATTATGTTGGTGCGGCTTCGGAACTTTTAAATATCTTGATATATCTCGAGAACTACGCCTCTGATCGAAAAATATCATAGAACATAAAAAGTAGGAAACTTAATTTTCTACAAAAAAGGTCTCTTAACATTTTGCCATAGCTCGCTTCGTTTCCGAGATATTTGCAGATTTATCTCAAGGGAAGGGGCCTGACGGACATATTTCGAGATATTTCTTCTTCTTGTTGTTCTTCTTCTGCACAGCTAAGCTGGAAGTGGCATTTGCAGCGCGCAATAGTGCAGAGTTATCTCAAAGAAAGGGGCCACGGTGTTTCTGTATCTCTATTATGTTGGTGCGGCTTCGGAACTTTTAAATATCTCGATATATCTCGAAAACTACGCTTCTGATCAAAAAATATCGTAGAACATAAATTGTAGGAAACATAATTCTCTACAAAAAACGTCTCTTAACATTTTGCCATAGCTCGCTTCGTTTCCGAGATATTTGCAGATTCAGCTCGAAGGAACGGGCCTGACGGACATATTTCGAGATACTTCTTCTTCTTGTTGTTCTTCCTCTGCACAGCTAAGCTGGAAGTGGCATTTGCAGCTCGCAATAGTGCAGAGTTACCTCAAAGAAAGGGGCCACGGTGTTTCTGTATCTCTATTATGTTGGTGCGGCTTCGGAACTTTTAAATATCTTGATATATCGCGAGAACTACGCATCTGATCAAAAAATATCATAGAACATAAAAAGTAGGAAACTTAATTCTCTATAAAAAAGGTCTCTTAACATTTTGCCATAGCTCGCTTCGTTTCCGAGATATTTGCAGATTTATCTCAAGGGAAGGGGCCTGACGGACATATTTCGAGATATTTCTTCTTCTTGTTGTTCTTCTTCTGCACAGCTGAGCTGGAAGTGGCATTTGCAGGTCGCAATAGTGCAGAGTTATCTCAAAGAAAGGGGCCACGGTGTTTCTGTATCTCTATTATGTTGGTGCGGCTTCGGAACTTTTAAATATCTCGATATATCTCGAAAACTACGCTTCTGATCAAAAAATATCATAGAACATAAATTGTAGGCAACATAATTCTCTACAAAAAACGTCTCTTAACATTTTGCCATAGCTCGCTTTGTTTCCGAGATATTTGCAGATTCAGCTCAAAGGAACTGGCCTGACGGACATATTTCGAGATATTTCTTCTTCTTGTTGTTCTTCCTCTGCACAGCTAAGCTGGAAGTGGCATTTGCAGCTCGCAATAGTGCAGAGTTATCTCAAAGAAAGGGGCCACGGTGTTTCTGTATCTCTATTATGTTGGTGCGGCTTCGGAACTTTTAAATATCTTGATATATCTCGAGAACTACGCCTCTGATCAAAAAATATCATAGAACGTAAATTGTAGGAAACATTATTCTCTACAAAAAAGGTCTCTTAACATTTTGCCATAGTTCGCTTCGTTTCCGAGATATTTGCAGATTTATCTCAAGGGAAGGGTCCTGATGGACATATTTCGAGATATTTCTTCTTCTTGTTGTTCTTCTTCTGCACAGCTAAACTGGAAGTGGCATTTCCAGCTCGCAATCGTGCAGAGTTATCTCAAAGAACGGGGCCACGGTGTTTCTGTATCTCTATTATGTTGGTGCGGCTTCGGAACTTTTAAATATCTTGATATATCTCGAGAACTACGCCTCTGATCGAAAAATATCATAGAACGTAAAAAGTAGGAAACTTAATTCTCTACAAAAAAGGTCTCTTAACATTTTGCCATAGCTCGCTTCGTTTCCGAGATATTTGCAGATTTATCTCAAGGGAAGGGGCCTGACGGACATATTTCGAGATATTTCTTCTTCTTGTTGTTCTTCTTCTGCACAGCTAAGCTGGAAGTGGCATTTGCAGCGCGCAATAGTGCAGAGTTATCTCAAAGAAAGGGGCCACGGTGTTTCTGTATCTCTATTATGTTGGTGCGGCTTCGGAACTTTTAAATATCTTGATACATCTCGAGAACTACGCATCTGATCAAAAAATATCATAGAAGATAAAAAGTAGGAAACTTAATTGTCTACAAAAAAGGTCTCTTAAAATTTCGCCATAGCTCGCTTCGTTTCCGAGATATTTGCAGATTTATCTCAAGGGAAGGGGCCTGTCGGACATATTTCGAGATATTTCTTCTTCTTGTTGTTCTTCTTCTGCACAGCTAAGCTGGAAGTGGCATTTGCGGCTCGCACTAGTGCAGAGTTATCTCAAAGAAAGGGGCCACGGTGTTTCTGTATCTCTATTATGTTGGTGCGGCTTCGGAACTTTTAAATATCTCGATATATCTCGAAAACTACGCTTCTGATCAAAAAATATCATAGAACATAAATTGTAGGAAACATAATTCTCTACAAAAAACGTCTCTTAACATTTTGCCATAGCTCGCTTCGTTTCCGAGATATTTGCAGATTCAGCTCAAAGGAACGGGCCTGACGGACATATTTCGAGATACATCTTCTTCTTGTTGTTCTTCCTCTGCACAGCTAAGCTGGAAGTGGCATTTGCAGCTCGCAATAGTGCAGAGTTATCTCAAAGAAAGGGGCCACGGTGTTTCTGTATCTCTATTATGTTGGTGCGGCTTCGGAACTTTTAAATATCTTGATATATCTCGAAAACTACGCATCTGATCAAAAAATATCATAGAACATAAAAAGTAGGAAACTTAATTCTCTACAAAAAAGGTCTCTTAACATTTTGCCATAGCTCGCTTCGTTTCCGAGATATTTGCAGATTTATCTCAAGGGAAGGGGCCTGACGGACATATTTCGAGATATTTCTTCTTCTTGTTGTTCTTCTTCTGCACAGCTAACCTGGAAGTGGCATTTGCAGGTCGCAATAGTGCAGAGTTATCTCAAAGAAAGGGGCCACGGTGTTTCTGTATCTCTATTATGTTGGTGCGGCTTCGGAACTTTTAAATATCTCGATATATCTCGAAAACTACGCTTCTGATCAAAAAATATCATAGAACATAAATTGTAGGAAACATAATTCTCTACAAAAAACGTCTCTTAACATTTTGCCATAGCTCGCTTCGTTTCCGAGATATTTGCAGATTCAGCTCAAAGGAACTGGCCTGACGGACATATTTCGAGATATTTCTTCTTCTTGTTGTTCTTCCTCTGCACAGCTAAGCTGGAAGTGGCATTTGCAGCTCGCAATAGTGCAGAGTTATCTCAAAGAAAGGGGCCACGGTGTTTCTGTATCTCTATTATGTTGGTGCGGCTTCGGAACTTTTAAATATCTTGATATATCTCGAGAACTACGCATCTGATCAAAAAATATCATAGAACATAAAAAGTAGGAAACTTAATTCTCTACAAAAAAGGTCTCTTAACATTTTGCCATAGCTCGCTTCGTTTCCGAGATATTTGCAGATATATCTCAAGGGAAGGGGCCTGCCGGACATATTTCGAGATATTTCTTCTTCTTGTTGTTCTTCTTCTGCACAGCTAAGCTGGAAGTGGCATTTACAGCTCGCAATAGTGCAGAGTTATCTCAAAGAAAGGGGCCACGGTGTTTCTGTATCTCTATTATGTTGGTGCTGCTTCGGAACTTTTAAATATCTTGATATATCTCGAGAACTACGCATCTGATCAAAAAATATCATAGAACATGAAAAGTAGGAAACTTAATTCTCTACAAAAAAGGTCTCTTAACATTTTGCCATAGCTCGCTTCGTTCCCGAGATATTTGCAGATTTATCTCAAGGGAAGGGGCCTGACCGACATATTTCGAGATATTTCTTCTTCTTGTTGTTCTTCTTCTGCACAGCTAAGCTGGAAGTGGCATTTGCGGCTCGCACTAGTGCAGAGTTATCTCAAAGAAAGGGGCCACGGTGTTTCTGTATCTCTATTATGTTGGTGCGGCTTCGGAACTTTTAAATATCTCGATATATCTCGAAAACTACGCTTCTGATCAAAAAATATCATAGAACATAAGTTGTAGGAAACATAATTCTCTACAAAAAACGTCTCTTAACATTTTGCCATAGCTCGCTTCGTTTCCGAGATATTTGCAGATTCAGCTCAAAGGAACGGGCCTGACGGACATATTTCGAGATACTTCTTCTTCTTGTTGTTCTTCCTCTGCACAGCTAAGCTGGAAGTGGCATTTGCAGCTCGCAATAGTGCAGAGTTATCTCAAAGAAAGGGGCCACGGTGTTTCTGTATCTCTATTATGTTGGTGCGGCTTCGGAACTTTTAAATATCTTGATATATCTCGAAAACTACGCATCTGATCAAAAAATATCATAGAACATAAAAAGTAGGAAACTTAATTCTCTACAAAAAAGTTCTCTTAACATTTTGCCATAGCTAGCTTCGTTTCCGAGATATTTGCAGATTTATCTCAAGGGAAGGGGCCTGACGGACATATTTCGAGATATTTCTTCTTCTTGTTGTTCTTCTTCTGCACAGCTGAGCTGGAAGTGGCATTTGCGGCTCGCAATAGTGCAGAGTTATCTTAAAGAAAGGGGCCACGGTGTTTCTGTATCTCTATTATGTTGGTGCGGCTTCGGAACTTTTAAATATCTCGATATATCTCGAAAACTACGCTTCTGATCAAAAAATATCATAGAACGTAAATTGTAGGAAACTTAATTCTCTACAAAAAAGGTCTCTTAACATTTTGCCATAGCTCGCTTCGTTTCCGAGATATTTGCAGATTTATCTCAAGGGAAGTGGCCTGACGGACATATTTCGAGATATTTCTTCTTCTTGTTGTTCTTCTTCTGCACAGCTAAGCTCGAAGTGGCATTTGCAGCTCGCAATAGTGCAGAGTTATTTCAAAGAAAGAGGCCACGGTGTTTCTGTACCTCTATTATGTTGGTGCAGCTTCGGAACTTTTAAATATCTCGATATATCTCGAGAACTACGCTTCTGATCAAAAAATATCATAGAACATAAATTGTAGGAAACATAATTCTCTACAAAAAAGGTCTCTTAACATTTTGCCATAGCTCGCTTCGTTTCCGAGATATTTGCAGATTTATCTCAAGGGAAGGGGCCTGACGGACATATTTCGAGATATTTCTTCTTCTTGTTGTTCTTCTTCTGCACAGCTAAGCTGGAAGTGGCATTTGCAGCGCGCAATAGTGCAGAGTTATCTCAAAGAAAGGGGCCACGTTGTTTCTGTATCTCTATTATGTTGGTGCGGCTTCGGAACTTTTAAATATCTTGATATATCTCGAGAACTACGCATCTGATCAAAAAATATCATACTACATAAAAAGTAGGAAACTTAATTCTCTACAAGAAAGGTCTCTAAACATTTTGCCATAGCTCGCTTCGTTTCCGAGATATTTGCGGATTTATCTCAAGGGAAGGGGCCTGACGGACATATTTCGAGATATTTCTTCTTCTTGTTGTTCTTCTTCTGCACAGCTAAGCTGGAAGTGGCATTTGCAGCTCGCAATAGTGCAGAGTTATCTCAAAGAAAGGGGCCACGGTGTTTCTGTATGTCTATTATGTTGGTGCGTCTTCGGAACTTTTAAATATCTTGATATATCTCGAGAACTACGCATCTGATCAAAAAATATCATAGAACATAAAAAGTAGGAAACTTAATTCTCTACAAAAAAGGTCTCTTAACATTTTGCCATAGCTCGCTTCGTTTCCGAGATATTTGCATATTTATCTCAAGGGAAGGGGCCTGACGGACATATTTCGAGATATTTCTTCTTCTTGTTGTTCTTCTTCTGCACAGCTGAGCTGGAAGTGGCATTTGCGGCTCGCAATAGTGCAGAGTTATCTCAAAGAAAGGGGCCACGGTGTTTCTGTATCTCTATTATGTTGGTGCGGCTTCGGAACTTTTAAATATCTCGATATATCTCGAAAACTACGCTTCTGATCAAAAAATATCGTAGAGCATAAATTGTAGGAAACATAATTCTCTACAAAAAAGGTCTCTTAACATTTTGCGATAGCTCGCTTCGTTTCCGAGATATTTGCAGATTTATCTCAAGGGAAGGGGCCTGACGGACATATTTCGAGATATTTCTTCTTCTTGTTGTTCTTCTTCTGCACAGCTAAGCTGGAAGTGGCATTTGCAGCGCGCAATAGTGCAGAGTTATCTCAAAGAAAGGGGCCACGGTGTTTCTGTATCTCTATTATGTTGGTGCGGCTTCGGAACTTTTAAATATCTTGATATATCTCGAGAACTACGCATCTGATCAAAAAATATCATACTACATAAAAAGTAGGAAACTTAATTCTCTACAAGAAAGGTCTCTAAACATTTTGCCATAGCTCGCTTCGTTTCCGAGATATTTGCAGATTTATCTCAAGGGAAGGGGCCTGACGGACATATTTCGAGATATTTCTTCTTCTTGTTGTTCTTCTTCTGCACAGCTAAGCTGGAAGTGGCATTTGCAGCTCGCAATAGTGCAGAGTTATCTCAAAGAAAGGGGCCACGGTGTTTCTGTATGTCTATTATGTTGGTGCGTCTTCGGAACTTTTAAATATCTTGATATATCTCGAGAACTACGCATCTGATCAAAAAATATCATAGAACATAAAAAGTAGGAAACTTAATTCTCTACAAAAAAGGTCGCTTAACATTTTGCCATAGCTCGCTTCGTTTCCGAGATATTTGCAGATTTATCTCAAGGGAAGTGGCCTGACGGACATATTTCGAGATATTTCTTCTTCTTGTTGTTCTTCTTCTGCACAGCTAAGCTCGAAGTGGCATTTGCAGCTCGCAATAGTGCAGAGTTATTTCAAAGAAAGAGGCCACGGTGTTTCTGTACCTCTATTATGTTGGTGCAGCTTCGGAACTTTTAAATATCTCGATATATCTCGAGAACTACGCTTCTGATCAAAAAATATCATAGAACATAAATTGTAGGAAACATAATTCTCTACAAAAAAGGTCTCTTAACATTTTGCCATAGCTCGCTTCGTTTCCGAGATATTTGCAGATTTATCTCAAGGGAAGGGGCCTGACGGACATATTTCGAGATATTTCTTCTTCTTGTTGTTCTTCTTCTGCACAGCTAAGCTGGAAGTGGCATTTGCAGCGCGCAATAGTGCAGAGTTATCTCAAAGAAAGGGGCCACGGTGTTTCTGTATCTCTATTATGTTGGTGCGGCTTCGGAACTTTTAAATATCTTGATATATCTCGAGAACTACGCATCTGATCAAAAAATATCATACTACATAAAAAGTAGGAAACTTAATTCTCTACAAGAAAGGTCTCTAAACATTTTGCCATAGCTCGCTTCGTTTCCGAGATATTTGCAGATTTATCTCAAGGGAAGGGGCCTGACGGACATATTTCGAGATATTTCTTCTTCTTGTTGTTCTTCTTCTGCACAGCTAAGCTGGAAGTGGCATTTGCAGCTCGCACTAGTGCAGAGTTATCTCAAAGAAAGGGGCCACGGTGTTTCTGTATCTCTATTATGTTGGTGCGGCTTCGGAACTTTTAAATATCTCGATATATCTCGAAAACTACACTTCTGATCAAAAAATATCGTAGAACATAAATTGTAGGAAACATAATTCTCTACAAAAAAGGTCTCTTAACATTTTGCGATAGCTCGCTTTGTTTCCGAGATATTTGCAGATTTATCTCAAGGGAAGGGGCCTGACGGACATATTTCGAGATATTTCTTCTTCTTGTTGTTCTTCTTCTGCACAGCTAAGCTGTAAGTGGCATTTGCGGCTCGCACTAGTGCACAGTTATCTCAAAGAAAGGGGCCACGGTGTTTCTGTATCCCTATTATGTTGGTGCGGCTTCGGAACTTTTAAATATCTTGATATATCTCGAGAACTACGCATCTGATCAAAAAATATCATAGAACATAAAAAGTAGGAAACTTAATTCTCTACAAAAACGGTCTCTTAACATTTTGCCATAGCTCGCTTCGTTTCCGAGATATTTGCAGATTTATCTCAAGGGAAGGGGCCTGACGGACATATTTCGAGATATTTCTTCTTCTTGTTGTTCTTCTTCTGCACAGCTAAGCTGGAAGTGGCATTTGCGGCTCGCACTAGTGCAGAGTTATCTCAAAGAAAGGGGCCACGGTGTTTCTGTATCTCTATTATGTTGGTGCGGCTTCGGAACTTTTAAATATCTCGATATATCTCGAAAACTACGCTTCTGATCAAAAAATATCCTAGAACATAAATTGTAGGAAACATAATTCTCTACAAAAAAGGTCTCTTAACATTTTGCCATAGCTCGCTTCGTTTCCGAGATATTTGCAGATATATCTCAAGGGAAGGGGCCTGACGGACATATTTCGAGATATTTCTTCTTCTTGTTGTTCTTCTTCTGCACAGCTAAGCTGGAACTGGCATTTACAGCTCGCAATAGTGCAGAGTTATCTCAAAGAAAGGGGCCACGGTGTTTCTGTATCTCTATTATGTTGGTGCGGCTTCGGAACTTTTAAATATCTTGATATATCTCGAGAACTACGCATCTGATCAAAAAATATCATAGAACATAAAAAGTAGGAAACTTAATTCTCTACAAAAAAGGTCTCTTAACATTTTGCCATAGCTCGCTTCGTTTCCGAGATATTTGCAGATTTATCTCAAGGGAAGGGGCCTGACGGACATATTTCGAGATATTTCTTCTTCTCGTTGTTCTTCTTCTGCACAGCTAAGCTGTAAGTGGCATTTGCGGCTCGCGCTAGTGCAGAGTTATCTCAAAGAAAGGGGCCACGGTGTTTCTGTATCTCTATTATGTTGGTGCGGCTTCGGAACTTTTAAATATCTTGATATATCTCGAGAACTACGCATCTGATCAAAAAATATCATAGAACATAAAAAGTAGGAAACTTAATTCTCTACAAAAAAGATCTCTTAACATTTTGCCATAGCTCGCTTCGTTTCCGAGATATTTGCAGATTTATCTCAAGGGAAGGGGCCTGACGGACATATTTCGAGATATTTCTTCTTCTCGTTGTTCTTCTTCTGCACAGCTAAGCTGTAAGTGGCATTTGCGGCTCGCGCTAGTGCAGAGTTATCTCAAAGAAAGGGGCCACGGTGTTTCTGTATCTCTATTATGTTGGTGCGGCTTCGGAACTTTTAAATATCTTGATATATCTCGAGAACTACGCATCTGATCAAAAAATATCATAGAACATAAAAAGTAGGAAACTTAATTCTCTACAAAAAAGGTCTCTTAACATTTTGCCATAGCTCGCTTCGTTTCCGAGATATTTGCAGATTTATCTCAAGGGAAGGGGCCTGACGGACATATTTCGAGATATTTCTTCTTCTCGTTGTTCTTCTTCTGCACAGCTAAGCTGTAAGTGGCATTTGCGGCTCGCGCTAGTGCAGAGTTATCTCAAAGAAAGGGGCCACGGTGTTTCTGTATCTCTATTATGTTGGTGCGGCTTCGGAACTTTTAAATATCTTGATATATCTCGAGAACTACGCATCTGATCAAAAAATATCATAGAACATAAAAAGTAGGAAACTTAATTCTCTACAAAAAAGATCTCTTAACATTTTGCCATAGCTCGCTTCGTTTCCGAGATATTTGCAGATTTATCTCAAGGGAAGGGGCCTGACGGACATATTTCGAGATATTTCTTCTTCTCGTTGTTCTTCTTCTGCACAGCTAAGCTGTAAGTGGCATTTGCGGCTCGCGCTAGTGCAGAGTTATCTCAAAGAAAGGGGCCACGGTGTTTCTGTATCTCTATTATGTTGGTGCGGCTTCGGAACTTTTAAATATCTTGATATATCTCGAGAACTACGCATCTGATCAAAAAATATCATAGAACATAAAAAGTAGGAAACTTAATTCTCTACAAAAAAGATCTCTTAACATTTTGCCATAGCTCGCTTCGTTTCCGAGATATTTGCAGATTTATCTCAAGGGAAGGGGCCTGACGGACATATTTCGAGATACTTCTTCTTCTTGTTGTTCTTCTTCTGCACAGCTAAGCTGGAAGTGGCATTTACAGCTCGCAATAGTGCAGAGTTATCTCAAAGAAAGGGGCCACGGTGTTTCTGTATCTCTATTATGTTGGTGCGGCTTCGGAACTTTTAAATATCTTAATATATCTCGAGAACTACGCATCTGATCAAAAAATATCATAGAACATAAAAAGTAGGAAACTTAATTCTCTACAAAAAAGGTCTCTTAACATTTTGCCATAGCTCGCTTCGTTTCCGAGATATTTGCAGATTTATCTCAAGGGAAGGGGCCTCACGGACATATTTCGAGATATTTCTTCTTCTTGTTGTTCTTCTTCTGCACAGCTAAGCTGGAAGTGGCATTTGTAGCTCGCAATAGTGCAGAGATATCTCAAAGAAAGGGGCCACGGTGTTTCTGTATCTCTATTATGTTGGTGCGGCTTCGGAACTTTTAAATATCTTGATATATCTCGAGAACTACGCGTCTGATCAAAAAATATCATAGAACATAAAAAGTAGGAAACATAATTCTGTACAAAAAAGGTCTCCTAACATTTTGCCATAGCTCGCTTCGTTTCCGAGATATTTGCAGATTTATCTCAAGGGAAGGGGCCTGACGGACATATTTCGAGATATTTCTTCTTCTTGTTGTTCTTCTTCTGCACAGCTAAGCTGGAAGTGGCATTTGCGGCTCGCACTAGTGCACAGTTATCTCAAAGAAAGGGGCCACGGTGTTTCTGTATCTCTATTATGTTGGTGCGGCTTCGGAACTTTTAAGTATCTCGATATATCTCGAAAACTACGCTTCTGATCAAAAAATATCATAGAACATAAAAAGTAGGAAACTTAATTCTCTACAAAAAAGATCTCTTAACATTTTGCCATAGCTCGCTTCGTTTCCGAGATATTTGCAGATCTATCTCAAGGGAAGGGGCCTGACGGACATATTTCGAGATATTTCTTCTTCTCGTTGTTCTTCTTCTGCACAGCTAAGCTGGAAGTGGCATTTGCAGCTCGCAATAGTGCAGAGATATCTCAAAGAAAGGGGCCACGGTGTTTCTGTATCTCTATTATGTTGGTGCGGCTTCGGAACTTTTAAATATCTTGATATATCTCGAGAACTACGCGTCTGATCAAAAAATATCATAGAACATAAAAAGTAGGAAACATAATTCTGTACAAAAAAGGTCTCCTAACATTTTGCCATAGCTCGCTTCGTTTCCGAGATATTTGCAGATTTATCTCAAGGGAAGGGGCCTGACGGACATATTTCGAGATATTTCTTCTTCTTGTTGTTCTTCTTCTGCACAGCTAAGCTGGAAGTGGCATTTGCGGCTCGCACTAGTGCACAGTTATCTCAAAGAAAGGGGCCACGGTGTTTCTGTATCTCTATTATGTTGGTGCGGCTTCGGAACTTTTAAGTATCTCGATATATCTCGAAAACTACGCTTCTGATCAAAAAATATCATAGAACATAAATTGTAGGAAACATAATTCTCTACAAAAAACGTCTCTTAACATTTTGCCATAGCTCGCTTCGTTTCCGAGATATTTGCAGATTCAGCTCAAAGGAACTGGCCTGACGGACATATTTCGAGATATTTCTTCTTCTTGTTGTTCTTCCTCTGCACAGCTAAGCTGGAAGTGGCATTTGCAGCTCGCAATAGTGCAGAGTTATCTCAAAGAAAGGGGCCACGGTGTTTCTGTATCTCTATTATGTTGGTGGGGCTTCGGAACTTTTAAATATCTTGATATATCTCGAGAACTACGCATCTGACCAAAAAATATCATAGAACATAAAAAGTAGGACACTTAATTCTCTACAAAAAAGGTCGCTTAACATTTTGCCATAGCTCGCTTCGTTTCCGAGATATTTGCATATTTATCTCAAGGGAAGGGGCCTGACGGACATATTTCGAGATATTTCTTCTTCTTGTTGTTCTTCTTCTGCACAGCTGAGCTGGAAGTGGCATTTGCAGGTCGCAATAGTGCAGAGTTATCTCAAAGAAAGGGGCCACGGTGTTTCTGTATCTCTATTATGTTGGTGCGGCTTCGGAACTTTTAAATATCTCGATATATCTCGAAAACTACGCTTCTGATCAAAAAATGTCATAGAACGTAAAAAGTAGGAAACTTAATTCTCTACAAAAAAGGTCTCTTAACATTTTGCCATAGCTCTCTTCGTTTCCGAGATATTTCCAGATTTATCTCAAGGGAAGGGGCCTCACGGACATATTTCAAGATATTTCTTCTTCTTGTTGTTCTTCTTCTGACCAGCTAAACTGGAAGTGGCATTTCCAGCTCGCAATAGTGCAGAGTTATCTCAAAGAAAGGAGCCACGGTGTTTCTGTATCTCTATTATGTTGGTGCGGCTTCGGAACTTTTAAATATCTTGATATATCTCGAGAACTACGCGTCTGATCAAAAAATATCATAAAACATAAAAAGTAGGAAACATAATTCTGTACAAAAAAGGTCTCTTAACATTTTGCCATAGCTCGCTTCGTTTCCGAGATATTTGCAGATTTATCTCAAGGGAAGGGGCCTGACGGACATATTTCGAGATATTTCTTCTTCTTGTTGTTCTTCTTCTGCACAGCTAAGCTGGAACTGGCATTTACAGCTCGCAATAGTGCAGAGTTATCTCAAAGAAAGGGGCCACGGTGTTTCTGTATCTCTATTATGTTGGTGCGGCTTCGGAACTTTTAAATATCTCGATATATCTCGAAAACTACGCTTCTGATCAAAAAATATCGTAGAACATAAATTGTAGGAAACATAATTCTCTACAAAAAACGTCTCTTAACATTTTGCCATAGCTCGCTTCGTTTCCGAGATATTTGCAGATTCAGCTCAAAGGAACGGGCCTGACGGACATATTTCGAGATACTTCTTCTTCTTGTTGTTCTTCCTCTGCACAGCTAAGCTGGAAGTGGCATTTGCAGCTCGCAATAGTGCAGAGTTACCTCAAAGAAAGGGGCCACGGTGTTTCTGTATCTCTATTATGTTGGTGCGGCTTCGGAACTTTTAAATATCTTGATATATCTCGAGAACTACGCATCTGATCAAAAAATATCATAGAACATAAAAAGTAGGAAACTTAATTCTCTACAAAAAAGGTCTCTTAACATTTTGCCATAGCTCGCTTCGTTTCCGAGATATTTGCAGATTTATCTCAAGGGAAGGGGCCTGACGGACATATTTCGAGATATTTCTTCTTCTCGTTGTTCTTCTTCTGCACAGCTAAGCTGTAAGTGGCATTTGCGGCTCGCGCTAGTGCAGAGTTATCTCAAAGAAAGGGGCCACGGTGTTTCTGTATCTCTATTATGTTGGTGCGGCTTCGGAACTTTTAAATATCTTGATATATCTCGAGAACTACGCATCTGATCAAAAAATATCATAGAACATAAAAAGTAGGAAACTTAATTCTCTACAAAAAAGATCTCTTAACATTTTGCCATAGCTCGCTTCGTTTCCGAGATATTTGCAGATTTATCTCAAGGGAAGGGGCCTGACGGACATATTTCGAGATATTTCTTCTTCTCGTTGTTCTTCTTCTGCACAGCTAAGCTGTAAGTGGCATTTGCGGCTCGCGCTAGTGCAGAGTTATCTCAAAGAAAGGGGCCACGGTGTTTCTGTATCTCTATTATGTTGGTGCGGCTTCGGAACTTTTAAATATCTTGATATATCTCGAGAACTACGCATCTGATCAAAAAATATCATAGAACATAAAAAGTAGGAAACTTAATTCTCTACAAAAAAGATCTCTTAACATTTTGCCATAGCTCGCTTCGTTTCCGAGATATTTGCAGATTTATCTCAAGGGAAGGGGCCTGACGGACATATTTCGAGATACTTCTTCTTCTTGTTGTTCTTCTTCTGCACAGCTAAGCTGGAAGTGGCATTTGCAGCTCGCAATAGTGCAGAGTTATCTCAAAGAAAGGGGCCACGGTGTTTCTGTATCTCTATTATGTTGGTGCGGCTTCGGAACTTTTAAATATCTTAATATATCTCGAGAACTACGCATCTGATCAAAAAATATCATAGAACATAAAAAGTAGGAAACTTAATTCTCTACAAAAAAGGTCTCTTAACATTTTGCCATAGCTCGCTTCGTTTCCGAGATATTTGCAGATTTATCTCAAGGGAAGGGGCCTCACGGACATATTTCGAGATATTTCTTCTTCTGCACAGCTAAGCTGGAAGTGGCATTTGTAGCTCGCAATAGTGCAGAGATATCTCAAAGAAAGGGGCCACGGTGTTTCTGTATCTCTATTATGTTGGTGCGGCTTCGGAACTTTTAAATATCTTGATATATCTCGAGAACTACGCGTCTGATCAAAAAATATCATAGAACATAAAAAGTAGGAAACATAATTCTGTACAAAAAAGGTCTCCTAACATTTTGCCATAGCTCGCTTCGTTTCCGAGATATTTGCAGATTTATCTCAAGGGAAGGGGCCTGACGGACATATTTCGAGATATTTCTTCTTCTTGTTGTTCTTCTTCTGCACAGCTAAGCTGGAAGTGGCATTTGCGGCTCGCACTAGTGCACAGTTATCTCAAAAAAAGGGGCCACGGTGTTTCTGTATCTCTATTATGTTGGTGCGGCTTCGGAACTTTTAAGTATCTCGATATATCTCGAAAACTACGCTTCTGATCAAAAAATATCATAGAACATAAAAAGTAGGAAACTTAATTCGCTACAAAAAAGATCTCTTAACATTTTGCCATAGCTCGCTTCGTTTCCGAGATATTTGCAGATTTATCTCAAGGGAAGGGGCCTGACGGACATATTTCGAGATATTTCTTCTTCTCGTTGTTCTTCTTCTGCACAGCTAAGCTGGAAGTGGCATTTGCAGCTCGCAATAGTGCAGAGATATCTCAAAGAAAGGGGCCACGGTGTTTCTGTATCTCTATTATGTTGGTGCGGCTTCGGAACTTTTAAATATCTCGATATATCTCGAAAACTACGCTTCTGATCAAAAAATATCATAGAACATAAATTGTAGGAAACATAATTCTCTACAAAAAACGTCTCTTAACATTTTGCCATAGCTCGCTTCGTTTCCGAGATATTTGCAGATTCAGCTCAAAGGAACTGGCCTGACGGACATATTTCGAGATATTTCTTCTTCTTGTTGTTCTTCCTCTGCACAGCTAAGCTGGAAGTGGCATTTGCAGCTCGCAATAGTGCAGAGTTATCTCAAAGAAAGGGGCCACGGTGTTTCTGTATCTCTATTATGTTGGTGGGGCTTCGGAACTTTTAAATATCTTGATATATCTCGAGAACTACGCATCTGATCAAAAAATATCATAGAACATAAAAAGTAGGACACTTAATTCTCTACAAAAAAGGTCGCTTAACATTTTGCCATAGCTCGCTTCGTTTCCGAGATATTTGCATATTTATCTCAAGGGAAGGGGCCTGACGGACATATTTCGAGATATTTCTTCTTCTTGTTGTTCTTCTTCTGCACAGCTAAGCTGGAAGTGGCATTTGCGGCTCGCACTAGTGCAGAGTTATCTCAAAGAAAGGGGCCACGGTGTTTCTGTATCTCTATTATGTTGGTGCGGCTTCGGAACTTTTAAATATCTCGATATATCTCGAAAACTACGCTTCTGATCAAAAAATGTCATAGAACATAAATTGTAGGAAACATAATTCTCTACAAAAAAGGTCTCTCAACATTTTGCCATAGCTCGCTTCGTTTCCGAGATATTTGCAGATATATCTCAAGGGCAGGGGCCTGACGGACATATTTCGAGATATTTCTTCTTCTTGTTGTTCTTCTTCTGCACAGCTAAACTGGAAGTGGCATTTCCAGCTCGCAATAGTGCAGAGTTATCTCAAAGAAAGGAGCCACGGTGTTTCTGTATCTCTATTATGTTGGTGCGGCTTCGGAACTTTGAAATATCTTGATATATCTCGAGAACTACGCATCTGATCAAAAAATATCATAGAACATGAAATGTAGGAAACTTAATTCTCTACAAAAAAGGTCTCTTAACATTTTGCCATAGCTCGCTTCGTTTCCGAGATATTTGCAGATTTATCTCAAGGGAAGGGGCCTGACGGACATATTTCGAGATATTTCTTCTTCTCGTTGTTCTTCTTCTGCACAGCTAAGCTGTAAGTGGCATTTGCGGCTCGCACTAGTGCAGAGTTATCTCAAAGAAAGGGGCCACGGTGTTTCTGTATCTCTATTATGTTGGTGCGGCTTCGGAACCTTTAAATATCTCGATATATCTCGAAAACTACGCTTCTGATCAAAAAATATCATAGAACATAAATTGTAGGAAACATAATTCTCTACAAAAAAGGTCTCTTAACATTTTGCCATAGCTCGCTTCGTTTCCGAGATATTTGCAGATTTATCTCAAGGGAAGGGGCCTAACGGACATATTTCGAGATATTTCTTCTTCTTGTTGTTCTTCTTCTGCACAGCTAAGCTGGAAGCGGCATTTGCGGCTCGCACTAGTGCAGAGTTATCTCAAAGAATGGGGCCACGGTGTTTCTGTATCTCTGTTATGTTGGTGCGGTTTCGGAACTTTTAAATATCTTGATATATCTCGAGAACTACGCATCTGATCAAAAAATATCATAGAACATAAATTGTAGGAAACATAATTCTCTACAAAAAAGGTCTCTTAACATTTTGCCATAGCTCGCTTCGTTTCCGAGATATTTGCAGATATATCTCAAGGGCAGGGGCCTGACGGACATATTTCGAGATATTTCTTCTTCTTGTTGTTCTTCTTCTGCACAGCTAAACTGGAAGTGGCATTTCCAGGTCGCAATCGTGCAGAGTTATCTCAAAGAAAGGGGCCACGGTGTTTCTGTATCTCTATTATGTTGGTGCGGCTTCGGAACTTTTAAATATCTTGATATATCTCGAGAACTACGCCTCTGATCGAAAAATATCATAGAACATAAAAAGTAGGAAACTTAATTTTCTACAAAAAAGGTCTCTTAACATTTTGCCATAGCTCGCTTCGTTTCCGAGATATTTGCAGATTTATCTCAAGGGAAGGGGCCTGACGGACATATTTCGAGATATTTCTTCTTCTTGTTGTTCTTCTTCTGCACAGCTAAGCTGGAAGTGGCATTTGCAGCGCGCAATAGTGCAGAGTTATCTCAAAGAAAGGGGCCACGGTGTTTCTGTATCTCTATTATGTTGGTGCGGCTTCGGAACTTTTAAATATCTCGATATATCTCGAAAACTACGCTTCTGATCAAAAAATATCGTAGAACATAAATTGTAGGAAACATAATTCTCTACAAAAAACGTCTCTTAACATTTTGCCATAGCTCGCTTCGTTTCCGAGATATTTGCAGATTCAGCTCAAAGGAACTGGCCTGACGGACATATTTCGAGATATTTCTTCTTCTTGTTGTTCTTCTTCTGCACAGCTGAGCTGGAAGTGGCATTTGCAGGTCGCAATAGTGCAGAGTTATCTCAAAGAAAGGGGCCACGGTGTTTCTGTATCTCTATTATGTTGGTGCGGCTTCGGAACTTTTAAATATCTCGATATATCTCGAAAACTACGCTTCTGATCAAAAAATATCATAGAACATAAATTGTAGGCAACATAATTCTCTACAAAAAACGTCTCTTAACATTTTGCCATAGCTCGCTTTGTTTCCGAGATATTTGCAGATTCAGCTCAAAGGAACTGGCCTGACGGACATATTTCGAGATATTTCTTCTTCTTGTTGTTCTTCCTCTGCACAGCTAAGCTGGAAGTGGCATTTGCAGCTCGCAATAGTGCAGAGTTATCTCAAAGAAAGGGGCCACGGTGTTTCTGTATCTCTATTATGTTGGTGCGGCTTCGGAACTTTTAAATATCTTGATATATCTCGAGAACTACGCCTCTGATCGAAAAATATCATAGAACGTAAAAAGTAGGAAACTTAATTCTCTACAAAAAAGGTCTCTTAACATTTTGCCATAGCTCGCTTCGTTTCCGAGATATTTGCAGATTTATCTCAAGGGAAGGGGCCTGACGGACATATTTCGAGATATTTCTTCTTCTTGTTGTTCTTCTTCTGCACAGCTAAGCTGGAAGTGGCATTTGCAGCGCGCAATAGTGCAGAGTTATCTCAAAGAAAGGGGCCACAGTGTTTCTGTATCTCTATTATGTTGGTGCGGCTTCGGAACTTTTAAATATCTTGATACATCTCGAGAACTACGCATCTGATCAAAAAATATCATAGAAGATAAAAAGTAGGAAACTTAATTGTCTACAAAAAAGGTCTCTTAAAATTTCGCCATAGCTCGCTTCGTTTCCGAGATATTTGCAGATTTATCTCAAGGGAAGGGGCCTGTCGGACATATTTCGAGATATTTCTTCTTCTTGTTGTTCTTCTTCTGCACAGCTAAGCTGGAAGTGGCATTTGCGGCTCGCACTAGTGCAGAGTTATCTCAAAGAAAGGGGCCACGGTGTTTCTGTATCTCTATTATGTTGGTGCGGCTTCGGAACTTTTAAATATCTCGATATATCTCGAAAACTACGCTTCTGATCAAAAAATATCATAGAACATAAATTGTAGGAAACATAATTCTCTACAAAAAACGTCTCTTAACATTTTGCCATAGCTCGCTTCGTTTCCGAGATATTTGCAGATTCAGCTCAAAGGAACGGGCCTGACGGACATATTTCGAGATACATCTTCTTCTTGTTGTTCTTCCTCTGCACAGCTAAGCTGGAAGTGGCATTTGCAGCTCGCAATAGTGCAGAGTTATCTCAAAGAAAGGGGCCACGGTGTTTCTGTATCTCTATTATGTTGGTGCGGCTTCGGAACTTTTAAATATCTTGATATATCTCGAAAACTACGCATCTGATCAAAAAATATCATAGAACATAAAAAGTAGGAAACTTAATTCTCTACAAAAAAGGTCTCTTAACATTTTGCCATAGCTCGCTTCGTTTCCGAGATATTTGCAGATTTATCTCAAGGGAAGGGGCCTGACGGACATATTTCGAGATATTTCTTCTTCTTGTTGTTCTTCTTCTGCACAGCTAACCTGGAAGTGGCATTTGCAGGTCGCAATAGTGCAGAGTTATCTCAAAGAAAGGGGCCACGGTGTTTCTGTATCTCTATTATGTTGGTGCGGCTTCGGAACTTTTAAATATCTCGATATATCTCGAAAACTACGCTTCTGATCAAAAAATATCATAGAACATAAATTGTAGGAAACATAATTCTCTACAAAAAACGTCTCTTAACATTTTGCCATAGCTCGCTTCGTTTCCGAGATATTTGCAGATTCAGCTCAAAGGAACGGGCCTGACGGACATATTTCGAGATATTTCTTCTTCTTGTTGTTCTTCTTCTGCACAGCTAAGCTGGAAGTGGCATTTACAGCTCGCAATAGTGCAGAGTTATCTCAAAGAAAGGGGCCACGGTGTTTCTGTATCTCTATTATGTTGGTGCTGCTTCGGAACTTTTAAATATCTTGATATATCTCGAGAACTACGCATCTGATCAAAAAATATCATAGAACATGAAAAGTAGGAAACTTAATTCTCTACAAAAAAGGTCTCTTAACATTTTGCCATAGCTCGCTTCGTTCCCGAGATATTTGCAGATTTATCTCAAGGGAAGGGGCCTGACCGACATATTTCGAGATATTTCTTCTTCTTGTTGTTCTTCTTCTGCACAGCTAAGCTGGAAGTGGCATTTGCGGCTCGCACTAGTGCAGAGTTATCTCAAAGAAAGGGGCCACGGTGTTTCTGTATCTCTATTATGTTGGTGCGGCTTCGGAACTTTTAAATATCTCGATATATCTCGAAAACTACGCTTCTGATCAAAAAATATCATAGAACGTAAATTGTAGGAAACATTATTCTCTACAAAAAAGGTCTCTTAACATTTTGCCATAGCTCAATTCGTTTCCGAGATATTTGCAGATTTATCTCAAGGGAAGGGGCCTGACGGACATATTTCGAGATATTTCTTCTTCTTGTTGTTCTTCTTCTGCACAGCTAAGCTGGAAGTGGCATTTGCAGCGCGCAATAGTGCAGAGTTATCTCAAAGAAAGGGGCCACGGTGTTTCTGTATCTCTATTATGTTGGTGCGGCTTCGGAACTTTTAAATATCTTGATATATCTCGAGAACTACGCATCTGATCAAAAAATATCATAGAAGATAAAAAGTAGGAAACTTAATTCTCTACAAAAAAGGTCTCTTAACATTTCGCCATAGCTCGCTTCGTTTCCGAGATATTTGCAGATTTATCTCAAGGGAAGGGCCCTGTCGGACATATTTCGAGATATTTCTTCTTCTTGTTGTTCTTCTTCTGCACAGCTAAGCTGGAAGTGGCATTTGCGGCTCGCACTAGTGCAGAGTTATCTCAAAGAAAGGGGCCACGGTGTTTCTGTATCTCTATTATGTTGGTGCGGCTTCGGAACTTTTAAATATCTCGATATATCTCGAAAACTACGCTTCTGATCAAAAAATATCATAGAACATAAGTTGTAGGAAACATAATTCTCTACAAAAAACGTCTCTTAACATTTTGCCATAGCTCGCTTCGTTTCCGAGATATTTGCAGATTCAGCTCAAAGGAACGGGCCTGACGGACATATTTCGAGATACTTCTTCTTCTTGTTGTTCTTCCTCTGCACAGCTAAGCTGGAAGTGGCATTTGCAGCTCGCAATAGTGCAGAGTTATCTCAAAGAAAGGGGCCACGGTGTTTCTGTATCTCTATTATGTTGGTGCGGCTTCGGAACTTTTAAATATCTTGATATATCTCGAAAACTACGCATCTGATCAAAAAATATCATAGAACATAAAAAGTAGGAAACTTAATTCTCTACAAAAAAGTTCTCTTAACATTTTGCCATAGCTAGCTTCGTTTCCGAGATATTTGCAGATTTATCTCAAGGGAAGGGGCCTGACGGACATATTTCGAGATATTTCTTCTTCTTGTTGTTCTTCTTCTGCACAGCTAACCTGGAAGTGGCATTTGCAGGTCGCAATAGTGCAGAGTTATCTCAAAGAAAGGGGCCACGGTGTTTCTGTATCTCTATTATGTTGGTGCGGCTTCGGAACTTTTAAATATCTCGATATATCTCGAAAACTACGCTTCTGATCAAAAAATATCATAGAACATAAATTGTAGGAAACATAATTCTCTACAAAAAACGTCTCTTAACATTTTGCCATAGCTCGCTTCGTTTCCGAGATATTTGCAGATTCAGCACAAAGGAACTGGCCTGACGGACATATTTCGAGATATTTCTTCTTCTTGTTGTTCTTCCTCTGCACAGCTAAGCTGGAAGTGGCATTTGCAGCTCGCAATAGTGCAGAGTTATCTCAAAGAAAGGGGCCACGGTGTTTCTGTATCTCTATTATGTTGGTGCGGCTTCGGAACTTTTAAATATCTTGATATATCTCGAGAACTACGCATCTGATCAAAAAATATCATAGAACATAAAAAGTAGGAAACTTAATTCTCTACAAAAAAGGTCTCTTAACAATTTGCCATAGCTCGCTTCGTTTCCGAGATATTTGCAGATATATCTCAAGGGAAGGGGCCTGCCGGACATATTTCGAGATATTTCTTCTTCTTGTTGTTCTTCTTCTGCACAGCTAAGCTGGAAGTGGCATTTACAGCTCGCAATAGTGCAGAGTTATCTCAAAGAAAGGGGCCACGGTGTTTCTGTATCTCTATTATGTTGGTGCTGCTTCGGAACTTTTAAATATCTTGATATATCTCGAGAACTACGCATCTGATCAAAAAATATCATAGAACATGAAAAGTAGGAAACTTAATTCTCTCCAAAAAAGGTCTCTTAACATTTTGCCATAGCTCGCTTCGTTCCCGAGATATTTGCAGATTTATCTCAAGGGAAGGGGCCTGACCGACATATTTCGAGATATTTCTTCTTCTTGTTGTTCTTCTTCTGCACAGCTAAGCTGGAAGTGGCATTTGCGGCTCGCACTAGTGCAGAGTTATCTCAAAGAAAGGGGCCACGGTGTTTCTGTATCTCTATTATGTTGGTGCGGCTTCGGAACTTTTAAATATCTCGATATATCTCGAAAACTACGCTTCTGACCAAAAAATATCATAGAACCTAAATTGTAGGAAACATAATTCTCTACAAAAAAGGTCTCTTAACATTTTGCCATAGCTCGCTTCGTTTCCGAGATATTTGCAGATATATCTCAAGGGAAGGGGCCTGACGGACATATTTCGAGATATTTCTTCTTCTTGTTGTTCTTCTTCTGCACAGCTAAGCTGGAAGTGGCATTTACAGCTCGCAATAGTGCAGAGTTATCTCAAAGAAAGGGGCCACGGTGTTTCTGTATCTCTATTATGTTGCTGCTGCTTCGGAACTTTTAAATATCTTGATATATCTCGAGAACTACGCATCTGATCAAAAAATATCATAGAACATGAAAAGTAGGAAACTTAATTCTCTACAAAAAAGGTCTCTTAACATTTTCCCATAGCTCGCTTCGTTTCCGAGATATTTGCAGATTTATCTCAAGGGAAGGGGCCTGACGGACATATTTCGAGATATTTCTTCTTCTTGTTGTTCTTCTTCTGCACAGCTAAGCTGGAAGTGGCATTTGCGGCTCGCACTAGTGCAGAGTTATCTCAACGAAAGGAGCCACGGTGTTTCTGTATCTCTATTATGTTGGTGCGGCTTCGGAACTTTTAAATATTTCGATATATCTCGAAAACTACGCTTCTGATCAAAAAATATCATAGAACGTAAATTGTAGGAAACATTATTCTCTACAAAAAAGGTCTGTTAACATTTTGCCATAGCTCGATTCGTTTCCGAGATATTTGCAGATTTATCTCAAGGGAAGGGGCCTGACGGACATATTTCGAGATATTTCTTCTTCTTGTTGTTCTTCTTCTGCACAGCTAAGCTGGAAGTGGCATTTGCAGCGCGCAATAGTGCAGAGTTATCTCAAAGAAAGGGGCCACGGTGTTTCTGTATCTCTATTATGTTGGTGCGGCTTCGGAACTTTTAAATATCTTGATATATCTCGAGAACTACGCATCTGATCAAAAAATATCATAGAAGATAAAAAGTAGGAAACTTAATTCTCTACAAAAAAGGTCTCTTAACATTTCGCCATAGCTCGCTTCGTTTCCGAGATATTTGCAGATTTATCGGAAGGGAAGGGCCCTGTCGGACATATTTCGAGATATTTCTTCTTCTTGTTGTTCTTCTTCTGCACAGCTAAGCTGGAAGTGGCATTTGCGGCTCGCACTAGTGCAGAGTTATCTCAAAGAAAGGGGCCACGGTGTTTCTGTATCTCTATTATGTTGGTGCGGCTTCGGAACTTTTAAATATCTCGATATATCTCGAAAACTACGCTTCTGACCAAAAAATATCATAGAACCTAAATTGTAGGAAACATAATTCTCTACAAAAAAGGTCTCTTAACATTTTGCCATAGCTCGCTTCGTTTCCGAGATATTTGCAGATATATCTCAAGGGAAGGGGCCTGACGGACATATTTCGAGATATTTCTTCTTCTTGTTGTTCTTCTTCTGCACAGCTAAGCTGGAAGTGGCATTTACAGCTCGCAATAGTGCAGAGTTATCTCAAAGAAAGGGGCCACGGTGTTTCTGTATCTCTATTATGTTGCTGCTGCTTCGGAACTTTTAAATATCTTGATATATCTCGAGAACTACGCATCTGATCAAAAAATATCATAGAACATGAAAAGTAGGAAACTTAATTCTCTACAAAAAAGGTCTCTTAACATTTTGCCATAGCTCGCTTCGTTTCCGAGATATTTGCAGATTTATCTCAAGGGAAGGGGCCTGACGGACATATTTCGAGATATTTCTTCTTCTTGTTGTTCTTCTTCTGCACAGCTAAGCTGGAAGTGGCATTTGCGGCTCGCACTAGTGCAGAGTTATCTCAACGAAAGGAGCCACGGTGTTTCTGTATCTCTATTATGTTGGTGCGGCTTCGGAACTTTTAAATATTTCGATATATCTCGAAAACTACGCTTCTGATCAAAAAATATCATAGAACGTAAATTGTAGGAAACATTATTCTCTACAAAAAAGGTCTCTTAACATTTTGCCATAGCTCGATTCGTTTCCGAGATATTTGCAGATTTATCTCAAGGGAAGGGGCCTGACGGACATATTTCGAGATATTTCTTCTTCTTGTTGTTCTTCTTCTGCACAGCTAAGCTGGAAGTGGCATTTGCAGCGCGCAATAGTGCAGAGTTATCTCAAAGAAAGGGGCCACGGTGTTTCTGTATCTCTATTATGTTGGTGCGGCTTCGGAACTTTTAAATATCTTGATATATCTCGAGAACTACGCATCTGATCAAAAAATATCATAGAAGATAAAAAGTAGGAAACTTAATTCTCTACAAAAAAGGTCTCTTAACATTTCGCCATAGCTCGCTTCGTTTCCGAGATATTTGCAGATTTATCGGAAGGGAAGGGCCCTGTCGGACATATTTCGAGATATTTCTTCTTCTTGTTCTTCTTCTGCACAGCTAAGCTGGAAGTGGCATTTGCGGCTCGCACTAGTGCAGAGTTATCTCAAAGAAAGGGGCCACGGTGTTTCTGTATCTCTATTATGTTGGTGCGGCTTCGGAACTTTTAAATATCTTGATATATCTCGAGAACTACGCATCTGATCAAAAAATATCATAGAACATGAAAAGTAGGAAACTTAATTCTCTACAAAAAAGGTCTCTTAACATTTTGCCATAGCTCGCTTCGTTTCCGAGATATTTGCAGATTTATCTCAAGGGAAGGGGCCTGACGGACATATTTCGAGATATTTCTTCTTCTTGTTGTTCTTCTTCTGCACAGCTAAGCTGGAAGTGGCATTTGCGGCTCGCACTAGTGCAGAGTTATCTCAACGAAAGGAGCCACGGTGTTTCTGTATCTCTATTATGTTGGTGCGGCTTCGGAACCTTTAAATATCTCGATATATCTCGAAAACTACGCTTCTGATCAAAAAATATAATAGAACATAAATTGTAGGAAACATAATTCTCTACAAAAAAGGTCTCTTAACATTTTGCCATAGCTCGCTTCGTTTCCGAGATATTTGCAGATTTATCTCAAGGGAAGGGGCCTAACGGACATATTTCGAGATATTTCTTCTTCTTGTTGTTCTTCTTCTGCACAGCTAAGCTGGAAGCGGCATTTGCGGCTCGCACTAGTGCAGAGTTATCTCAAAGAATGGGGCCACGGTGTTTCTGTATCTCTGTTATGTTGGTGCGGTTTCGGAACTTTTAAATATCTTGATATATCTCGAGAACTACGCATCTGATCAAAAAATATCATAGAACATAAATTGTAGGAAACATAATTCTCTACAAAAAAGGTCTCTTAACATTTTGCCATAGCTCGCTTGGTTTCCGAGATATTTGCAGATATATCTCAAGGGCAGGGGCCTGACGGACATATTTCGAGATATTTCTTCTTCTTGTTGTTCTTCTTCTGCACAGCTAAACTGGAAGTGGCATTTCCAGGTCGCAATCGTGCAGAGTTATCTCAAAGAAAGGGGCCACGGTGTTTCTGTATCTCTATTATGTTGGTGCGGCTTCGGAACTTTTAAATATCTTGATATATCTCGAGAACTACGCCTCTGATCGAAAAATATCATAGAACATAAAAAATAGGAAACTTAATTTTCTACAAAAAAGGTCTCTTAAAATTTCGCCATAGCTCGCTTCGTTTCCGAGATATTTGCAGATTTATCTCAAGGGAAGGGGCCTGTCGGACATATTTCGAGATATTTCTTCTTCTTGTTGTTCTTCTTCTGCACAGCTAAGCTGGAAGTGGCATTTGCGGCTCGCACTAGTGCAGAGTTATCTCAAAGAAAGGGGCCACGGTGTTTCTGTATCTCTATTATGTTGGTGCGGCTTCGGAACTTTTAAATATCTCGATATATCTCGAAAACTACGCTTCTGATCAAAAAATATCATAGAACATAAATTGTAGGAAACATAATTCTCTACAAAAAACGTCTCTTAACATTTTGCCATAGCTCGCTTCGTTTCCGAGATATTTGCAGATTCAGCTCAAAGGAACGGGCCTGACGGACATATTTCGAGATACATCTTCTTCTTGTTGTTCTTCCTCTGCACAGCTAAGCTGGAAGTGGCATTTGCAGCTCGCAATAGTGCAGAGTTATCTCAAAGAAAGGGGCCACGGTGTTTCTGTATCTCTATTATGTTGGTGCGGCTTCGGAACTTTTAAATATCTTGATATATCTCGAAAACTACGCATCTGATCAAAAAATATCATAGAACATAAAAAGTAGGAAACTTAATTCTCTACAAAAAAGTTCTCTTAACATTTTGCCATAGCTCGCTTCGTTTCCGAGATATTTGCAGATTTATCTCAAGGGAAGGGGCCTGACGGACATATTTCGAGATATTTCTTCTTCTTGTTGTTCTTCTTCTGCACAGCTAACCTGGAAGTGGCATTTGCAGGTCGCACTAGTGCAGAGTTATCTCAAAGAAAGGGGCCACGGTGTTTCTGTATCTCTATTATGTTGGTGCGGCTTCGGAACTTTTAAATATCTCGATATATCTCGAAAACTACGCTTCTGACCAAAAAATATCATAGAACCTAAATTGTAGGAAACATAATTCTCTACAAAAAAGATCTCTTAACATTTTGCCATAGCTCGCTTGGTTTCCGAGAAATTTGCAGATATATCTCAAGGGAAGGGGCCTGACGGACATATTTCGAGATATTTCTTCTTCTTGTTGTTCTTCTTCTGCACAGCTAAGCTGGAAGTGGCATTTACAGCTCGCAATAGTGCAGAGTTATCTCAAAGAAAGGGGCCACGGTGTTTCTGTATCTCTATTATGTTGCTGCTGCTTCGGAACTTTTAAATATCTTGATATATCTCGAGAACTACGCATCTGATCAAAAAATATCATAGAAAATGAAAAGTAGGAAACTTAATTCTCTACAAAAAAGGTCTCTTAACATTTTGCCATAGCTCGCTTCGTTTCCGAGATATTTGCAGATTTATCTCAAGGGAAGGGGCCTGACCGACATATTTCGAGATATTTCTTCTTCTTGTTGTTCTTCTTCTGCACAGCTAAGCTGGAAGTGGCATTTGCGGCTCGCACTAGTGCAGAGTTATCTCAAAGAAAGGGGCCACGGTGTTTCTGTATCTCTATTATGTTGGTGCGGCTTCGGAACTTTTAAATATCTCGATATATCTCGAAAACTACGCTTCTGACCAAAAAATATCATAGAACCTAAATTGTAGGAAACATAATTCTCTACAAAAAAGGTCTCTTAACATTTTGCCATAGCTCGCTTGGTTTCCGAGAAATTTGCAGATATATCTCAAGGGAAGGGGCCTGACGGACATATTTCGAGATATTTCTTCTTCTTGTTGTTCTTCTTCTGCACAGCTAAGCTGGAAGTGGCATTTGCAGCTCGCAATAGTGCAGAGTTATCTCAAAGAAAGGGGCCACGGTGTTTCTGTATCTCTATTATGTTGGTGCGGCTTCGGAACTTTTAAATATCTTGATATATCTCGAGAACTACGCATCTGATCAAAAAATATCATAGAACATAAAAAGTAGGAAACTTAATTCTCTACAAAAAAGGTCTCTTAACATTTTGCCATAGCTCGCTTCGTTTCCGAGATATTTGCAGATATATCTCAAGGGAAGGGGCCTGCCGGACATATTTCGAGATATTTCTTCTTCTTGTTGTTCTTCTTCTGCACAGCTAAGCTGGAAGTGACATTTACAGCTCGCAATAGTGCAGAGTTATCTCAAAGAAAGGGGCCACGGTGTTTCTGTATCTCTATTATGTTGGTGCTGCTTCGGAACTTTTAAATATCTTGATATATCTCGAGAACTACGCATCTGATCAAAAAATATCATAGAACATGAAAAGTAGGAAACTTAATTCTCTCCAAAAAAGGTCTCTTAACATTTTGCCATAGCTCGCTTCGTTCCCGAGATATTTGCAGATTTATCTCAAGGGAAGGGGCCTGACCGACATATTTCGAGATATTTCTTCTTCTTGTTGTTCTTCTTCTGCACAGCTAAGCTGGAAGTGGCATTTGCGGCTCGCACTAGTGCAGAGTTATCTCAAAGAAAGGGGCCACGGTGTTTCTGTATCTCTATTATGTTGGTGCGGCTTCGGAACTTTTAAATATCTTGATATATCTCGAGAACTACGCATCTGATCAAAAAATATCATAGAACATAAAAAGTAGGAAACTTAATTCTCTACAAAAAAGGTCTCTTAACATTTTGCCATAGCTCGCTTCGTTTCCGAGATATTTGCAGATATATCTCAAGGGAAGGGGCCTGCCGGACATATTTCGAGATATTTCTTCTTCTTGTTGTTCTTCTTCTGCACAGCTAAGCTGGAAGTGGCATTTACAGCTCGCAATAGTGCAGAGTTATCTCAAAGAAAGGGGCCACGGTGTTTCTGTATCTCTATTATGTTGGTGCGGCTTCGGAACTTTTAAATATTTCGATATATCTCGAAAACTACGCTTCTGATCAAAAAATATCATAAAACGTAAATTGTAGGAAACATTATTCTCTACAAAAAAGGTCTCTTAACATTTTGCCATAGCTCGATTCGTTTCCGAGATATTTGCAGATTTATCTCAAGGGAAGGGGCCTGACGGACATATTTCGAGATATTTCTTCTTCTTGTTGTTCTTCTTCTGCACAGCTAAGCTGGAAGTGGCATTTGCAGCGCGCAATAGTGCAGAGTTATCTCAAAGAAAGGGGCCACGGTGTTTCTGTATCTCTATTATGTTGGTGCGGCTTCGGAACTTTTAAATATCTTGATATATCTCGAGAACTACGCATCTGATCAAAAAATATCATAGAAGATAAAAAGTAGGAAACTTAATTCTCTACAAAAAAGGTCTCTTAACATTTCGCCATAGCTCGCTTCGTTTCCGAGATATTTGCAGATTTATCTCAAGGGAAGGGCCCTGTCGGACATATTTCGAGATATTTCTTCTTCTTGTTGTTCTTCTTCTGCACAGCTAAGCTGGAAGTGGCATTTGCGGCTCGCACTAGTGCAGAGTTATCTCAAAGAAAGGGGCCACGGTGTTTCTGTATCTCTATTATGTTGGTGCGGCTTCGGAACTTTTAAATATCTCGATATATCTCGAAAACTACGCTTCTGATCAAAAAATATCATAGAACATAAATTGTAGGAAACATAATTCTCTACAAAAAACGTCTCTTAACATTTTGCCATAGCTCGCTTCGTTTCCGAGATATTTGCAGATTCAGCTCAAAGGAACGGGCCTGACGGACATATTTCGAGATATTTCCTCTTCTTGTTGTTCTTCTTCTGCACAGCTAAGCTGGAAGTGGCATTTACAGCTCGCAATAGTGCAGAGTTATCTCAAAGAAAGGGGCCACGGTGTTTCTGTATCTCTATTATGTTGGTGCGGCTTCGGAACTTTTAAATATCTTGATATATCTCGAGAACTACGCATCTGATCAAAAAATATCATAGAACATAAAAAGTAGGAAACTTAATTCTCTACAAAAAAGGTCTCTTAAGATTTTGCCATAGCTCGCTTCGTTTCCGAGATATTTGCAGATTTATCTCAAGGGAAGGGGCCTGACGGACATATTTCGAGATATTTCTTCTTCTTGTTGTTCTTCTTCTGCACAGCTGAGCTGGAAGTGGCATTTGCGGCTCGCACTAGTGCAGAGTTATCTCAAAGAAAGGGGCCACGGTGTTTCTGTATCTCTATTATGTTGGTGCGGCTTCGCAACTTTTAAATATCTCGATATATCTCGAAAACTACGCTTCTGATCAAAAAATATCATAGAACATAAATTGTAGGAAACATAATTCTCTACAAAAAACGTCTCTTAACATTTTGCCATAGCTCGCTTCGTTTCCGAGATATTTGCAGATTCAGCTCAAAGGAACGGGCCTGACGGACATATTTCGAGATACATCTTCTTCTTGTTGTTCTTCCTCTGCAGAGCTAAGCTGGAAGTGGCATTTGCAGCTCGCAATAGTGCAGAGTTATCTCAAAGAAAGGGGCCACGGTGTTTCTGTATCTCTATTATGTTGGTGCGGCTTCGGAACTTTTAAATATCTTGATATATCTCGAAAACTACGCATCTGATCAAAAAATATCATAGAACATAAATTGTAGGAAACTTAATTCTCTACAAAAAAGGTCTCTTAACATTTTGCCATAGCTCGCTTCGTTTCCAAGATATTTGCAGATTTATCTCAAGGGAAGGGGCCTGACGGACATATTTCGAGATATTTCTTCTTCTTGTTGTTCTTCTTCTGCACAGCTAAGCTGGAAGTGGCATTTGCAGCGCGCAATAGTGCAGAGTTATCTCAAAGAAAGGGGCCACGGTGTTTCTGTATCTCTATTATGTTGGTGCGGCTTCGGAACTTTTAAATATCTTGATATATCTCGAGAACTACGCATCTGATCAAAAAATATCATAGAACATGAAAAGTAGGAAACTTAATTCTCTACAAAAAAGGTCTCTTAATATTTTGCCATAGCTCTCTTCGTTTCCGAGATATTTGCAGATTTATCTCAAGGGAAGGGGCCTGACGGACATATTTCGAGATATTTCTTCTTCTTGTTGTTCTTCTTCTGCACAGCTAAGCTGGAAGTGGCATTTGCAGCTCGCAATAGTGCAGAGTTATCTCAAAGAAAGGGGCCACGGTGTTTCTGTATCTCTATTATGTTGGTGCGGCTTCGGAACTTTTAAATATCTTGATATATCTCGAGAACTACGCATCTGATCAAAAAATATCATAGAACATAAAAAGTAGGAAGCTTAATTCTCTACAAAAAAGGTCTCTTAACATTTTGCCATAGCTCGCTTCGTTTCCGAGATATTTGCAGATTTATCTCAAGGGAAGGGGCCTAACGGACATATTTCGAGATATTTCTTCTTCTTGTTGTTCTTCTTCTGCACAGCTAAACTGGAAGTGGCATTTCCAGCTCGCAATAGTGCAGAGTCATCTCAAAGAAAGGGGCCACGGTGTTTCTGTATCTCTATTATGTTGGTGCGGCTTCGGAACTTTTAAATATCTCGATATATCTCGAAAACTACGCTTCTGATCAAAAAATATCATAGAACATAAATTGTAGGAAACATAATTCTCTACAAAAAAGGTCTCTTAACATTTTGCCATAGCTCGCTTCGTTTCCGAGATATTTGCAGATATATCTCAAGGGCAGGGGCCTGACGGACATATTTCGAGATATTTCTTCTTCTTGTTGTTCTTCTTCTGCACAGCTAAACTGGAAGTGGCATTTCCAGGTCGCAATCGTGCAGAGTTATCTCAAAGAAAGGGGCCACGGTGTTTCTGTATCTCTATTATGTTGGTGCGGCTTCGGAACTTTTAAATATCTTGATATATCTCGAGAACTACGCCTCTGATCGAAAAATATCATAGAACATAAAAAATAGGAAACTTAATTTTCTACAAAAAAGGTCTCTTAAAATTTCGCCATAGCTCGCTTCGTTTCCGAGATATTTGCAGATTTATCTCAAGGGAAGGGGCCTGTCGGACATATTTCGAGATATTTCTTCTTCTTGTTGTTCTTCTTCTGCACAGCTAAGCTGGAAGTGGCATTTGCGGCTCGCACTAGTGCAGAGTTATCTCAAAGAAAGGGGCCACGGTGTTTCTGTATCTCTATTATGTTGGTGCGGCTTCGGAACTTTTAAATATCTCGATATATCTCGAAAACTACGCTTCTGATCAAAAAATATCATAGAACATGAAAAGTAGGAAACTTAATTCTCTACAAAAAAGGTCTCTTAACATTTTGCCATAGCTCGCTTCGTTTCCGAGATATTTGCAGATTTATCTCAAGGGAAGGGGCCTGACGGACATATTTCGAGATATTTCTTCTTCTTGTTGTTCTTCTTCTGCACAGCTAAGCTGGAAGTGGCATTTGCGGCTCGCACTAGTGCAGAGTTATCTCAACGAAAGGAGCCACGGTGTTTCTGTATCTCTATTATGTTGGTGCGGCTTCGGAACTTTTAAATATTTCGATATATCTCGAAAACTACGCTTCTGATCAAAAAATATCATAGAACGTAAATTGTAGGAAACATTATTCTCTACAAAAAAGGTCTCTTAACATTTTGCCATAGCTCCATTCGTTTCCGAGATATTTGCAGATTTATCTCAAGGGAAGGGGCCTGACGGACATATTTCGAGATATTTCTTCTTCTTGTTGTTCTTCTTCTGCACAGCTAAGCTGGAAGTGGCATTTGCAGCGCGCAATAGTGCAGAGTTATCTCAAAGAAAGGGGCCACGGTGTTTCTGTATCTCTATTATGTTGGTGCGGCTTCGGAACTTTTAAATATCTTGATATATCTCGAGAACTACGCATCTGATCAAAAAATATCATAGAAGATAAAAAGTAGGAAACTTAATTCTCTACAAAAAAGGTCTCTTAACATTTCGCCATAGCTCGCTTCGTTTCCGAGATATTTGCAGATTTATCTCAAGGGAAGGGCCCTGTCGGACATATTTCGAGATATTTCTTCTTCTTGTTGTTCTTCTTCTGCACAGCTAAGCTGGAAGTGGCATTTGCGGCTCGCACTAGTGCAGAGTTATCTCAAAGAAAGGGGCCACGGTGTTTCTGTATCTCTATTATGTTGGTGCGGCTTCGGAACTTTTAAATATCTCGATATATCTCGAAAACTACGCTTCTGATCAAAAAATATCATAGAACATAAATTGTAGGAAACATAATTCTCTACAAAAAACGTCTCTTAACATTTTGCCATAGCTCGCTTCGTTTCCGAGATATTTGCAGATTCAGCTCAAAGGAACGGGCCTGACGGACATATTTCGAGATACTTCTTCTTCTTGTTGTTCTTCCTCTGCACAGCTAAGCTGGAAGTGGCATTTGCAGCTCGCAATAGTGCAGAGTTATCTCAAAGAAAGGGGCCACGGTGTTTCTGTATCTCTATTATGTTGGTGCGGCTTCGGAACTTTTAAATATCTTGATATATCTCGAGAACTACGCATCTGATCAAAAAATATCATAGAACATAAAAAGTAGGAAACTTAATTCTCTACAAAAAAGGTCTCTTAACATTTTGCCATAGCTCGCTTCGTTTCCGAGATATTTGCAGATTTATCTCAAGGGAAGGGGCCTGACGGACATATTTCGAGATATTTCTTCTTCTTGTTGTTCTTCTTCTGCACAGCTGAGCTGGAAGTGGCATTTGCGGCTCGCAATAGTGCAGAGTTATCTCAAAGAAAGGGGCCACGGTGTTTCTGTATCTCTATTATGTTGGTGCGGCTTCGGAACTTTTAAATATCTTGATATATCTCGAGAACTACGCATCTGATCAAAAAATATCATAGAACATGAAAAGTAGGAAACTTAATTCTCTACAAAAAAGGTCTCTTAATATTTTGCCATAGCTCTCTTCGTTTCCGAGATATTTGCAGATTTATCTCAAGGGAAGGGGCCTGACGGACATATTTCGAGATATTTCTTCTTCTTGTTGTTCTTCTTCTGCACAGCTAAGCTGGAAGTGGCATTTGCAGCTCGCAATAGTGCAGAGTTATCTCAAAGAAAGGGGCCACGGTGTTTCTGTATCTCTATTATGTTGGTGCGGCTTCGGAACTTTTAAATATCTTGATATATCTCGAGAACTACGCATCTGATCAAAAAATATCATAGAACATAAAAAGTAGGAAGCTTAATTCTCTACAAAAAAGGTCTCTTAACATTTTGCCATAGCTCGCTTCGTTTCCGAGATATTTGCAGATTTATCTCAAGGGAAGGGGCCTAACGGACATATTTCGAGATATTTCTTCTTCTTGTTGTTCTTCTTCTGCACAGCTAAACTGGAAGTGGCATTTCCAGCTCGCAATAGTGCAGAGTCATCTCAAAGAAAGGGGCCACGGTGTTTCTGTATCTCTATTATGTTGGTGCGGCTTCGGAACTTTTAAATATCTCGATATATCTCGAGAACTACGCATCTGATCAAAAAATATCATAGAACATGAAAAGTAGGAAACTTAATTCTCTACAAAAAAGGTCTCTTAATATTTTGCCATAGCTCTCTTCGTTTCCGAGATATTTGCAGATTTATCTCAAGGGAAGGGGCCTGACGGACATATTTCGAGATATTTCTTCTTCTTGTTGTTCTTCTTCTGCACAGCTAAGCTGGAAGTGGCATTTGCAGCTCGCAATAGTGCAGAGTTATCTCAAAGAAAGGGGCCACGGTGTTTCTGTATCTCTATTATGTTGGTGCGGCTTCGGAACTTTTAAATATCTTGATATATCTCGAGAACTACGCATCTGATCAAAAAATATCATAGAACATAAAAAGTAGGAAACTTAATTCTCTACAAAAAAGTTCTCTTAACATTTTGCCATAGCTCGCTTCGTTTCCGAGATATTTGCAGATTTATCTCAAGGGAAGGGGCCTAACGGACATATTTCGAGATATTTCTTCTTCTTGTTGTTCTTCTTCTGCACAGCTGAGCTGGAAGTGGCATTTGCGGCTCGCACTAGTGCAGAGTTATCTCAAAGAAAGGGGCCACGGTGTTTCTGTATCTCTATTATGTTGGTGCGGCTTCGCAACTTTTAAATATCTCGATATATCTCGAAAACTACGCTTCTGATCAAAAAATATCATAGAACATAAATTGTAGGAAACATAATTCTCTACAAAAAACGTCTCCTAACATTTTGCCATAGCTCGCTTCGTTTCCGAGATATTTGCAGATTCAGCTCAAAGGAACGGGCCTGACGGACATATTTCGAGATACATCTTCTTCTTGTTGTTCTTCCTCTGCACAGCTAAGCTGGAAGTGGTATTTGCAGCTCGCAATAGTGCAGAGTTATCTCAAAGAAAGGGGCCGCGGTGTTTCTGTATCTCTATTATGTTGGTGCGGCTTCGGAACTTTTAAATATCTTGATATATCTCGAAAACTACGCATCTGATCAAAAAATATCATAGAACATAAATTGTAGGAAACTTAATTCTCTACAAAAAAGGTCTCTTAACATTTTGCCATAGCTCGCTTCGTTTCCGAGATATTTGCAGATTTATCTCAAGGGAAGGGGCCTGACGGACATATTTCGAGATATTTCTTCTTCTTGTTGGTCTTCTTCTGCACAGCTAAGCTGGAAGTGGCATTTGCAGCGCGCAATAGTGCAGAGTTATCTCAAAGAAAGGGGCCACGGTGTTTCTGTATCTCTATTATGTTGGTGCGGCTTCGGAACTTTTAAATATCTTGATATATCTCGAGAACTACGCATCTGATCAAAAAATATCATAGAACATGAAAAGTAGGAAACTTAATTCTCTACAAAAAAGGTCTCTTAATATTTTGCCATAGCTCTCTTCGTTTCCGAGATATTTGCAGATTTATCTCAAGGGAAGGGGCCTGACGGACATATTTCGAGATATTTCTTCTTCTTGTTGTTCTTCTTCTGCACAGCTAAGCTGGAAGTGGCATTTGCAGCTCGCAATAGTGCAGAGTTATCTCAAAGAAAGGGGCCACGGTGTTTCTGTATCTCTATTATGTTGGTGCGGCTTCGGAACTTTTAAATATCTTGATATATCTCGAGAACTACGCATCTGATCAAAAAATATCATAGAACATAAAAAGTAGGAAACTTAATTCTCTACAAAAAAGTTCTCTTAACATTTTGCCATAGCTCGCTTCGTTTCCGAGATATTTGCAGATTTATCTCAAGGGAAGGGGCCTAACGGACATATTTCGAGATATTTCTTCTTCTTGTTGTTCTTCTTCTGCACAGCTGAGCTGGAAGTGGCATTTGCGGCTCGCACTAGTGCAGAGTTATCTCAAAGAAAGGGGCCACGGTGTTTCTGTATCTCTATTATGTTGGTGCGGCTTCGCAACTTTTAAATATCTCGATATATCTCGAAAACTACGCTTCTGATCAAAAAATATCATAGAACATAAATTGTAGGAAACATAATTCTCTACAAAAAACGTCTCTTAACATTTTGCCATAGCTCGCTTCGTTTCCGAGATATTTGCAGATTCAGCTCAAAGGAACGGGCCTGACGGACATATTTCGAGATACATCTTCTTCTTGTTGTTCTTCCTCTGCACAGCTAAGCTGGAAGTGGCATTTGCAGCTCGCAATAGTGCAGAGTTATCTCAAAGAAAGGGGCCGCGGTGTTTCTGTATCTCTATTATGTTGGTGCGGCTTCGGAACTTTTAAATATCTTGATATATCTCGAAAACTACGCATCTGATCAAAAAATATCATAGAACATAAATTGTAGGAAACTTAATTCTCTACAAAAAAGGTCTCTTAACATTTTGCCATAGCTCGCTTCGTTTCCGAGATATTTGCAGATTTATCTCAAGGGAAGGGGCCTGACGGACATATTTCGAGATATTTCTTCTTCTTGTTGGTCTTCTTCTGCACAGCTAAGCTGGAAGTGGCATTTGCAGCGCGCAATAGTGCAGAGTTATCTCAAAGAAAGGGGCCACGGTGTTTCTGTATCTCTATTATGTTGGTGCGGCTTCGGAACTTTTAAATATCTTGATATATCTCGAGAACTACGCATCTGATCAAAAAATATCATAGAACATGAAAAGTAGGAAACTTAATTCTCTACAAAAAAGGTCTCTTAATATTTTGCCATAGCTCTCTTCGTTTCCGAGATATTTGCAGATTTATCTCAAGGGAAGGGGCCTGACGGACATATTTCGAGATATTTCTTCTTCTTGTTGTTCTTCTTCTGCACAGCTAAGCTGGAAGTGGCATTTGCAGCTCGCAATAGTGCAGAGTTATCTCAAAGAAAGGGGCCACGGTGTTTCTGTATCTCTATTATGTTGGTGCGGCTTCGGAACTTTTAAATATCTTGATATATCTCGAGAACTACGCATCTGATCAAAAAATATCATAGAACATAAAAAGTAGGAAACTTAATTCTCTACAAAAAAGTTCTCTTAACATTTTGCCATAGCTCGCTTCGTTTCCGAGATATTTGCAGATTTATCTCAAGGGAAGGGGCCTAACGGACATATTTCGAGATATTTCTTCTTCTTGTTGTTCTTCTTCTGCACAGCTGAGCTGGAAGTGGCATTTGCGGCTCGCACTAGTGCAGAGTTATCTCAAAGAAAGGGGCCACGGTGTTTCTGTATCTCTATTATGTTGGTGCGGCTTCGCAACTTTTAAATATCTCGATATATCTCGAAAACTACGCTTCTGATCAAAAAATATCATAGAACATAAATTGTAGGAAACATAATTCTCTACAAAAAACGTCTCTTAACATTTTGCCATAGCTCGCTTCGTTTCCGAGATATTTGCAGATTCAGCTCAAAGGAACGGGCCTGACGGACATATTTCGAGATACATCTTCTTCTTGTTGTTCTTCCTCTGCACAGCTAAGCTGGAAGTGGCATTTGCAGCTCGCAATAGTGCAGAGTTATCTCAAAGAAAGGGGCCGCGGTGTTTCTGTATCTCTATTATGTTGGTGCGGCTTCGGAACTTTTAAATATCTTGATATATCTCGAAAACTACGCATCTGATCAAAAAATATCATAGAACATAAATTGTAGGAAACTTAATTCTCTACAAAAAAGGTCTCTTAACATTTTGCCATAGCTCGCTTCGTTTCCGAGATATTTGCAGATTTATCTCAAGGGAAGGGGCCTGACGGACATATTTCGAGATATTTCTTCTTCTTGTTGTTCTTCTTCTGCACAGCTAAGCTGGAAGTGGCATTTGCAGCGCGCAATAGTGCAGAGTTATCTCAAAGAAAGGGGCCACGGTGTTTCTGTATCTCTATTATGTTGGTGCGGCTTCGGAACTTTTAAATATCTTGATATATCTCGAGAACTACGCATCTGATCAAAAAATATCATAGAACATGAAAAGTAGGAAACTTAATTCTCTACAAAAAAGGTCTCTTAATATTTTGCCATAGCTCTCTTCGTTTCCGAGATATTTGCAGATTTATCTCAAGGGAAGGGGCCTGACGGACATATTTCGAGATATTTCTTCTTCTTGTTGTTCTTCTTCTGCACAGCTAAGCTGGAAGTGGCATTTGCAGCTCGCAATAGTGCAGAGTTATCTCAAAGAAAGGGGCCACGGTGTTTCTGTATCTCTATTATGTTGGTGCGGCTTCGGAACTTTTAAATATCTTGATATATCTCGAGAACTACGCATCTGATCAAAAAATATCATAGAACATAAAAAGTAGGAAACTTAATTCTCTACAAAAAAGGTCTCTTAACATTTTGCCATAGCTCGCTTCGTTTCCGAGATATTTGCAGATTTATCTCAAGGGAAGGGGCCTAACGGACATATTTCGAGATATTTCTTCTTCTTGTTGTTCTTCTTCTGCACAGCTAAACTGGAAGTGGCATTTCCAGCTCGCAATAGTGCAGAGTCATCTCAAAGAAAGGGGCCACGGTGTTTCTGTATCTCTATTATGTTGGTGCGGCTTCGGAACTTTTAAATATCTCGATATATCTCGAAAACTACGCTTCTGATCAAAAAATATCATAGAACATAAATTGTAGGAAACATAATTCTCGACAAAAAAGGTCTCTTAACATTTTGCCATAGCTCGCTTCGTTTCCGAGATATTTGCAGATATATCTCAAGGGAAGGGGCCTGACGGACATATTTCGAGATATTTCTTCTTCTTGTTGTTCTTCTTCTGCACAGCTAAGCTGGAAGTGGCATTTACAGCTCACAATAGTGCAGAGTTATCTCAAAGAAAGGGGCCACGGTGTTTCTGTATCTCTATTATGTTGGTGCGGCTTCGGAACTTTTAAATATCTTGATATATCTCGAGAACTACGCATCTGATCAAAAAATATCATAGAACATGAAAAGTAGGAAACTTAATTCTCTACAAAAAAGGTCTCTTAATATTTTGCCATAGCTCTCTTCGTTTCCGAGATATTTGCTGATTTATCTCAAGGGAAGGGGCCTGACGGACATATTTCGAGATATTTCTTCTTCTTGTTGTTCTTCTTCTGCACAGCTAAGCTGGAAGTGGCATTTGCAGCTCGCAATAGTGCAGAGTTATCTCAAAGAAAGGGGCCACGGTGTTTCTGTATCTCTATTATGTTGGTGCGGCTTCGGAACTTTTAAATATCTTGATATATCTCGAGAACTACGCATCTGATCAAAAAATATCATAGAACATAAAAAGTAGGAAACTTAATTCTCTACAAAAAAGTTCTCTTAACATTTTGCCATAGCTCGCTTCGTTTCCGAGATATTTGCAGATTTATCTCAAGGGAAGGGGCCTAACGGACATATTTCGAGATATTTCTTCTTCTTGTTGTTCTTCTTCGGCACAGCTAAACTGGAAGTGGCATTTCCAGCTCGCAATAGTGCAGAGTCATCTCAAAGAAAGGGGCCACGGTGTTTCTGTATCTCTATTATGTTGGTGCGGCTTCGGAACTTTTAAATATCTCGATATATCTCGAAAACTACGCTTCTGATCAAAAAATATCATAGAACATAAATTGTAGGAAACATAATTCTCGACAAAAAAGGTCTCTTAACATTTTGCCATAGCTCGCTTCGTTTCCGAGATATTTGCAGATATATCTCAAGGGAAGGGGCCTGACGGACATATTTCAAGATATTTCTTCTTCTTGTTGTTCTTCTTCTGCACAGCTAAGCTGGAAGTGGCATTTACAGCTCGCAATAGTGCAGAGTTATCTCAAAGAAAGGGGCCACGGTGTTTCTGTATCTCTATTATGTTGGTGCGGCTTCGGAACTTTTAAATATCTTGATATATCTCGAGAACTACGCATCTGATCAAAAAATGTCATAGAACGTAAAAAGTAGGAAACTTAATTCTCTACAAAAAAGGTCTCTTAACATTTTGCCATAGCTCTCTTCGTTTCCGAGATATTTCCAGATTTATCTCAAGGGAAGGGGCCTGACGGACATATTTCGAGATATTTCTTCTTCTTGTTGTTCTTCTTCTGCACAGCTAAGCTGGAAGTGGCATTTACAGCTCGCAATAGTGCAGAGTTATCTCAAAGAAAGGGGCCACGGTGTTTCTGTATCTCTATTATGTTGGTGCGGCTTCGGAACTTTTAAATATCTTGATATATCTCGAGAACTACGCATCTGATCAAAAAATATCATAGAACATGAAAAGTAGGAAACTTAATTCTCTACAAAAAAGGTCTGTTAACATTTTGCCATAGCTCTCTTCGTTTGCGAGATATTTGCAGATTTATCTCAAGGGAAGGGGCCTGACGGACATATTTCGAGATATTTCTTCTTCTTGTTGTTCTTCTTCTGCACAGCTAAGCTGGAAGTGGCATTTGCAGCTCGCAATAGTGCAGAGTTATCTCAAAGGAAGGGGCCACGGTGTTTCTGTATCTCTATTATGTTGGTGCGGCTTCGGAACTTTTAAGTATCTTGATATATCTCGAGAACTACGCATCTGATCAAAAAATATCATAGAACATAAGAAGTAGGAAACTTAATTCTCTACAAAAAAGGTCTCTTAACATTTTGCCATAGCTCGCTTCGTTTCCGAGATATTTGCAGATTTATCTCAAGGGAAGGGGCCTGACGGACATATTTCGAGATATTTCTTCTTCTTGTTGTTCTTCTTCTGCACAGCTAAGCTGGAAGTGGCATTTGCAGCTCGCACTAGTGCAGAGTTATCTCAAAGAAAGGGGCCACGGTGTTTCTGTATCTCTATTATGTTGGTGCGGCTTCGGAACTTTTAAGTATCTTGATATATCTCGAGAACTACGCATCTGATCAAAAAATATCATAGAAGATAAAAAGTAGGAAACTTAATTCTCTACAAAAAAGGTCTCTTAACATTTTGCCATAGCTCTCTTCGTTTCCGAGATATTTGCAGATTTATCTCAAGGGAAGGGGCCTGACGGACATATTTCGAGATATTTCTTCTTCTTGTTGTTCTTCTTCTGCACAGCTAAACTGGAAGTGGCATTTCCAGCTCGCAATCGTGCAGAGTTATCTCAAAGAAAGGGGCCACGGTGTTTCTGTATCTCTATTATGTTGGTGCGGCTTCGGAACTTTTAAATATCTTGATATATCTCGAGAACTACGCCTCTGATCGAAAAATATCATAGAACATAAAAAGTAGGAAACTTAATTCTCTACAAAAAAGGTCTCTTAACATTTTGCCATAGCTCGCTTCGTTTCCGAGATATTTGCAGATTTATCTCAAGGGAAGGGGCCTGACGGACATATTTCGAGATATTTCTTCTTCTTGTTGTTCTTCTTCTGCACAGCTAAGCTGGAAGTGGCATTTGCGGCTCGCACTAGTGCAGAGTTATCTCAAAGAAAGGAGCCACGGTGTTTCTGTATCTCTATTATGTTGGTGCGGCTTCGGAACTTTTAAATATTTCGATATATCTCGAAAACTACGCTTCTGATCAAAAAATATCATAGAACGTAAATTGTAGGAAACATTATTCTCTACAAAAAAGGTCTCTTAACATTTTGCCATAGCTCGCTTCGTTTCCGAGATATTTGCAGATATATCTCAAGGGAAGGGGCCTGACGGACATATTTCGAGATATTTCTTCTTCTTGTTGTTCTTCTCCTGCACAGCTAAGCTGGAAGTGGCATTTACAGCTCGCAATAGTGCAGAGTTATCTCAAAGAAAGGGGCCACGGTGTTTCTGTATCTCTATTATGTTGGTGCTGCTTCGGAACTTTTAAATATCTTGATATATCTCGAGAACTACGCATCTGATCAAAAAATATCATAGAACATGAAAAGTAGGAAACTTAATTCTCTACAAAAAAGGTCTCTTAACATTTTGCCATAGCTCTCTTCGTTTCCGAGATATTTGCAGATTTATCTCAAGGGAAGGGGCCTGACGGACATATTTCGAGATATTTCTTCTTCTTGTTGTTCTTCTTCTGCACAGCTAAACTGGAAGTGGCATTTCCAGCTCGCAATCGTGCAGAGTTATCTCAAAGAAAGGGGCCACGGTGTTTCTGTATCTCTATTATGTTGGTGCGGCTTCGGAACTTTTAAATATCTTGATATATCTCGAGAACTACGCCTCTGATCGAAAAATATCATAGAACATAAAAAGTAGGAAACTTAATTCTCTACAAAAAAGGTCTCTTAACATTTTGCCATAGCTCGCTTCGTTTCCGAGATATTTGCAGATTTATCTCAAGGGAAGGGGCCTGACGGACATATTTCGAGATATTTCTTCTTCTTGTTGTTCTTCTTCTGCACAGCTAAGCTGGAAGTGGCATTTGCGGCTCGCACTAGTGCAGAGTTATCTCAAAGAAAGGAGCCACGGTGTTTCTGTATCTCTATTATGTTGGTGCGGCTTCGGAACTTTTAAATATTTCGATATATCTCGAAAACTACGCTTCTGATCAAAAAATATCATAGAACGTAAATTGTAGGAAACATTATTCTCTACAAAAAAGGTCTCTTAACATTTTGCCATAGCTCGATTCGTTTCCGAGATATTTGCAGATTTATCTCAAGGGAAGGGGCCTGACGGACATATTTCGAGATATTTCTTCTTCTTGTTGTTCTTCTTCTGCACAGCTAAGCTGGAAGTGGCATTTGCAGCGCGCAATAGTGCAGAGTTATCTCAAAGAAAGGGGCCACGGTGTTTCTGTATCTCTATTATGTTGGTGCGGCTTCGGAACTTTTAAATATCTTGATATATCTCGAGAACTACGCATCTGATCAAAAAATATCATAGAAGATAAAAAGTAGGAAACTTAATTCTCTACAAAAAAGGTCTCTTAACGTTTCGCCATAGCTCGCTTCGTTTCCGAGATATTTGCAGATTTATCTCAAGGGAAGGGGCCTGTCGGACATATTTCGAGATATTTCTTCTTCTTGTTGTTCTTCTTCTGCACAGCTAAGCTGGAAGTGGCATTTGCGGCTCGCACTAGTGCAGAGTTATCTCAAAGAAAGGGGCCACGGTGTTTCTGTATCTCTATTATGTTGGTGCGGCTTCGGAACTTTTAAATATCTTGATATATCTCGAGAACTACGCATCTGATCAAAAAATATCATAGAACATAAAAAGTAGGAAACTTAATTCTCTACAAAAAAGTTCTCTTAACATTTTGCCATAGCTCGCTTCGTTTCCGAGATATTTGCAGATTTATCTCAAGGGAAGGGGCCTAACGGACATATTTCGAGATATTTCTTCTTCTTGTTGTTCTTCTTCTGCACAGCTGAGCTGGAAGTGGCATTTGCGGCTCGCACTAGTGCAGAGTTATCTCAAAGAAAGGGGCCACGGTGTTTCTGTATCTCTATTATGTTGGTGCGGCTTCGGAACTTTTAAATATCTTGATATATCTCGAAAACTACGCATCTGATCAAAAAATATCATAGAACATAAATTGTAGGAAACTTAATTCTCTACAAAAAAGGTCTCTTAACATTTTGCCATAGCTCGCTTCGTTTCCGAGATATTTGCAGATTTATCTCAAGGGAAGGGGCCTGACGGACATATTTCGAGATATTTCTTCTTCTTGTTGTTCTTCTTCTGCACAGCTAAGCTGGAAGTGGCATTTGCAGCGCGCAATAGTGCAGAGTTATCTCAAAGAAAGGGGCCACGGTGTTTCTGTATCTCTATTATGTTGGTGCGGCTTCGGAACTTTTAAATATCTTGATATATCTCGAGAACTACGCATCTGATCAAAAAATATCATAGAACATGAAAAGTAGGAAACTTAATTCTCTACAAAAAAGGTCTCTTAATATTTTGCCATAGCTCTCTTCGTTTCCGAGATATTTGCAGATTTATCTCAAGGGAAGGGGCCTGACGGACATATTTCGAGATATTTCTTCTTCTTGTTGTTCTTCTTCTGCACAGCTAAGCTGGAAGTGGCATTTGCAGCTCGCAATAGTGCAGAGTTATCTCAAAGAAAGGGGCCACGGTGTTTCTGTATCTCTATTATGTTGGTGCGGCTTCGGAACTTTTAAATATCTTGATATATCTCGAGAACTACGCATCTGATCAAAAAATATCATAGAACATAAAAAGTAGGAAACTTAATTCTCTACAAAAAAGTTCTCTTAACATTTTGCCATAGCTCGCTTCGTTTCCGAGATATTTGCAGATTTATCTCAAGGGAAGGGGCCTAACGGACATATTTCGAGATATTTCTTCTTCTTGTTGTTCTTCTTCTGCACAGCTGAGCTGGAAGTGGCATTTGCGGCTCGCACTAGTGCAGAGTTATCTCAAAGAAAGGGGCCACGGTGTTTCTGTATCTCTATTATGTTGGTGCGGCTTCGCAACTTTTAAATATCTCGATATATCTCGAAAACTACGCTTCTGATCAAAAAATATCATAGAACATAAATTGTAGGAAACATAATTCTCTACAAAAAACGTCTCTTAACATTTTGCCATAGCTCGCTTCGTTTCCGAGATATTTGCAGATTCAGCTCAAAGGAACGGGCCTGACGGACATATTTCGAGATACATCTTCTTCTTGTTGTCCTTCCTCTGCACAGCTAAGCTGGAAGTGGCATTTGCAGCTCGCAATAGTGCAGAGTTATCTCAAAGAAAGGGGCCGCGGTGTTTCTGTATCTCTATTATGTTGGTGCGGCTTCGGAACTTTTAAATATCTTGATATATCTCGAAAACTACGCATCTGATCAAAAAATATCATAGAACATAAATTGTAGGAAACTTAATTCTCTACAAAAAAGGTCTCTTAACATTTTGCCATAGCTCGCTTCGTTTCCGAGATATTTGCAGATTTATCTCAAGGGAAGGGGCCTGACGGACATATTTCGAGATATTTCTTCTTCTTGTTGTTCTTCTTCTGCACAGCTAAGCTGGAAGTGGCATTTGCAGCGCGCAATAGTGCAGAGTTATCTCAAAGAAAGGGGCCACGGTGTTTCTGTATCTCTATTATGTTGGTGCGGCTTCGGAACTTTTAAATATCTTGATATATCTCGAGAACTACGCATCTGATCAAAAAATATCATAGAACATGAAAAGTAGGAAACTTAATTCTCTACAAAAAAGGTCTCTTAATATTTTGCCATAGCTCTCTTCGTTTCCGAGATATTTGCAGATTTATCTCAAGGGAAGGGGCCTAACGGACATATTTCGAGATATTTCTTCTTCTTGTTGTTCTTCTTCTGCACAGCTGAGCTGGAAGTGGCATTTGCGGCTCGCACTAGTGCAGAGTTATCTCAAAGAAAGGGGCCACGGTGTTTCTGTATCTCTATTATGTTGGTGCGGCTTCGCAACTTTTAAATATCTCGATATATCTCGAAAACTACGCTTCTGATCAAAAAATATCATAGAACATAAATTGTAGGAAACATAATTCTCTACAAAAAACGTCTCTTAACATTTTGCCATAGCTCGCTTCGTTTCCGAGATATTTGCAGATTCAGCTCAAAGGAACGGGCCTGACGGACATATTTCGAGATACATCTTCTTCTTGTTGTTCTTCCTCTGCACAGCTAATCTGGAAGTGGCATTTGCAGCTCGCAATAGTGCAGAGTTATCTCAAAGAAAGGGGCCGCGGTGTTTCTGTATCTCTATTATGTTGGTGCGGCTTCGGAACTTTTAAATATCTTGATATATCTCGAAAACTACGCATCTGATCAAAAAATATCATAGAACATAAATTGTAGGAAACTTAATTCTCTACAAAAAAGGTCTCTTAACATTTTGCCATAGCTCGCTTCGTTTCCGAGATATTTGCAGATTTATCTCAAGGGAAGGGGCCTGACGGACATATTTCGAGATATTTCTTCTTCTTGTTGTTCTTCTTCTGCACAGCTAAGCTGGAAGTGGCATTTGCAGCTCGCAATAGTGCAGAGTTATCTCAAAGAAAGGGGCCACGGTGTTTCTGTATCTCTATTATGTTGGTGCGGCTTCGGAACTTTTAAATATCTTGATATATCTCGAGAACTACGCATCTGATCAAAAAATATCATAGAACATAAAAAGTAGGAAACTTAATTCTCTACAAAAAAGGTCTCTTAACATTTTGCCATAGCTCGCTTCGTTTCCGAGATATTTGCAGATTTATCTCAAGGGAAGGGGCCTAACGGACATATTTCGAGATATTTCTTCTTCTTGTTGTTCTTCTTCTGCACAGCTAAACTGGAAGTGGCATTTCCAGCTCGCAATAGTGCAGAGTCATCTCAAAGAAAGGGGCCACGGTGTTTCTGTATCTCTATTATGTTGGTGCGGCTTCGGAACTTTTAAATATCTCGATATATCTCGAAAACTACGCTTCTGATCAAAAAATATCATAGAACATAAATTGTAGGAAACATAATTCTCGACAAAAAAGGTCTCTTAACATTTTGCCATAGCTCGCTTCGTTTCCGAGATATTTGCAGATATATCTCAAGGGAAGGGGCCTGACGGACATATTTCGAGATATTTCTTCTTCTTGTTGTTCTTCTTCTGCACAGCTAAGCTGGAAGTGGCATTTACAGCTCGCAATAGTGCAGAGTTATCTCAAAGAAAGGGGCCACGGTGTTTCTGTATCTCTATTATGTTGGTGCGGCTTCGGAACTTTTAAATATCTTGATATATCTCGAGAACTACGCATCTGATCAAAAAATATCATAGAACATGAAAAGTAGGAAACTTAATTCTCTACAAAAAAGGTCTCTTAATATTTTGCCATAGCTCTCTTCGTTTCCGAGATATTTGCAGATTTATCTCAAGGGAAGGGGCCTGACGGACATATTTCGAGATATTTCTTCTTCTTGTTGTTCTTCTTCTGCACAGCTAAGCTGGAAGTGGCATTTGCAGCTCGCAATAGTGCAGAGTTATCTCAAAGAAAGGGGCCACGGTGTTTCTGTATCTCTATTATGTTGGTGCGGCTTCGGAACTTTTAAATATCTTGATATATCTCGAGAACTACGCATCTGATCAAAAAATATCATAGAACATAAAAAGTAGGAAACTTAATTCTCTACAAAAAAGTTCTCTTAACATTTTGCCATAGCTCGCTTCGTTTCCGAGATATTTGCAGATTTATCTCAAGGGAAGGGGCCTAACGGACATATTTCGAGATATTTCTTCTTCTTGTTGTTCTTCTTCGGCACAGCTAAACTGGAAGTGGCATTTCCAGCTCGCAATAGTGCAGAGTGATCTCAAAGAAAGGGGCCACGGTGTTTCTGTATCTCTATTATGTTGGTGCGGCTTCGGAACTTTTAAATATCTCGATATATCTCGAAAACTACGCTTCTGATCAAAAAATATCATAGAACATAAATTGTAGGAAACATAATTCTCGACAAAAAAGGTCTCTTAACATTTTGCCATAGCTCGCTTCGTTTCCGAGATATTTGCAGATATATCTCAAGGGAAGGGGCCTGACGGACATATTTCAAGATATTTCTTCTTCTTGTTGTTCTTCTTCTGCACAGCTAAGCCGGAAGTGGCATTTACAGCTCGCAATAGTGCAGAGTTATCTCAAAGAAAGGGGCCACGGTGTTTCTGTATCTCTATTATGTTGGTGCGGCTTCGGAACTTTTAAATATCTTGATATATCTCGAGAACTACGCATCTGATCAAAAAATGTCATAGAACGTAAAAAGTAGGAAACTTAATTCTCTACAAAAAAGGTCTCTTAACATTTTGCCATAGCTCTCTTCGTTTCCGAGATATTTCCAGATTTATCTCAAGGGAAGGGGACTGACGGACATATTTCGAGATATTTCTTCTTCTTGTTGTTCTTCTTCTGCACAGCTAAGCTGGAAGTGGCATTTACAGCTCGCAATAGTGCAGAGTTATCTCAAAGAAAGGGGCCACGGTGTTTCTGTATCTCTATTATGTTGGTGCGGCTTCGGAACTTTTAAATATCTTGATATATCTCGAGAACTACGCATCTGATCAAAAAATATCATAGAACATAAAAAGTAGGAAACTTAATTCTCTACAAAAAAGGTCTCTTAACATTTTGCCATAGCTCGCTTCGTTTCCGAGATATTTGCAGATTTATCTGAAGGGAAGGGGCCTGACGGACGTATTTCGAGATATTTATTCTTCTTGTTGTTCTTCTTCTGCACAGCTAAGCTGGAAGTGGCATTTGCGGCTCGCACTAGTGCAGAGTTATCTCAAAGAAAGGGGCCACGGTGTTTCTGTATCTCTATTATGTTGGTGCGGCTTCGGAACTTTTAAATATCTCGATATATCTCGAAAACTACGCTTCTGCTCAAAAAATATCATAGAACATAAATTGTAAGAAACATGATTCTCTACAAAAAAGGTCTCTTAACATTTTGCCATAGCTCGCTTCGTTTCCGAGATATTTGCAGATTTATCTCAAGGGAAGGGGCCTGACGGACGTATTTCGAGATATTTCTTCTTCTTGTTGTTCTTCCTCTGCACAGCTAAGCTGGAAGTGGCATTTGCAGCTCGCAATAGTGCAGAGTTATCTCAAAGAAAGGGGCCACGGTGTTTCTGTATCTCTATTATGTTGGTGCGGCTTCGGAACTTTTAAGTATCTTGATATATCTCGAGAACTACGCATCTGATCAAAAAATATCATAGAAGATAAAAAGTAGGAAACTTAATTCTCTACAAAAAAGGTCTCTTAACATTTCGCTATAGCTCGCTTCGTTTCCGAGATATTTGCAGATTTATCTCAAGGGAAGGGGCCTGTCGGATATATTTCGAGATATTTCTTCTTCTTGTTGTTCTTCTTCTGCACAGCTAAGCTGGAAGTGGCATTTGCGGCTCGCACTAGTGCAGAGTTATCTCAAAGAAAGGGGCCACGGTGTTTCTGTATCTCTATTATGTTGGTGCGGCTTCGGAACTTATAAATATCTCGATATATCTCGAAAACTACGCTTCTGACCAAAAAATATCATAGAACCTAAATTGTAGGAAACATAATTCTCTACAAAAAAGGTCTCTTAACATTTTGCCATAGCTCGCTTCGTTTCCGAGATATTTGCAGATATATCTCAAGGGAAGGGGCCTGACGGACATATTTCGAGATATTTCTTCTTCTTGTTGTTCTTCTCCTGCACAGCTAAGCTGGAAGTGGCATTTACAGCTCGCAATAGTGCAGAGTTATCTCAAAGAAAGGGGCCACGGTGTTTCTGTATCTCTATTATGTTGGTGCTGCTTCGGAACTTTTAAATATCTTGATATATCTCGAGAACTACGCATCTGATCAAAAAATATCATAGAACATGAAAAGTAGGAAACTTAATTCTCTACAAAAAAGGTCTCTTAACATTTTGCCATAGCTCTCTTCGTTTCCGAGATATTTGCAGATTTATCTCAAGGGAAGGGGCCTGACGGACATATTTCGAGATATTTCTTCTTCTTGTTGTTCTTCTTCTGCACAGCTAAACTGGACGTGGCATTTCCAGCTCGCAATCGTGCAGAGTTATCTCAAAGAAAGGGGCCACGGTGTTTCTGTATCTCTATTATGTTGGTGCGGCTTCGGAACTTTTAAATATCTTGATATATCTCGAGAACTACGCCTCTGATCGAAAAATATCAGAGAACATAAAAAGTAGGAAACTTAATTCTCTACAAAAAAGGTCTCTTAACATTTTGCCATAGCTCGCTTCGTTTCCGAGATATTTGCAGATTTATCTCAAGGGAAGGGGCCTGACGGACATATTTCGAGATATTTCTTCTTCTTGTTGTTCTTCTCCTGCACAGCTAAGCTGGAAGTGGCATTTGCGGCTCGCACTAGTGCAGAGTTATCTCAAAGAAAGGAGCCACGGTGTTTCTGTATCTCTATTATGTTGGTGCGGCTTCGGAACTTTTAAATATTTCGATATATCTCGAAAACTACGCTTCTGATCAAAAAATATCATAGAACGTAAATTGTAGGAAACATTATTCTCTACAAAAAAGGTCTCTTAACATTTTGCCATAGCTCGCTTCGTTTCCGAGATATTTGCAGATATATCTCAAGGGAAGGGGCCTGACGGACATATTTCGAGATATTTCTTCTTCTTGTTGTTCTTCTCCTGCACAGCTAAGCTGGAAGTGGCATTTACAGCTCGCAATAGTGCAGAGTTATCTCAAAGAAAGGGGCCACGGTGTTTCTGTATCTCTATTATGTTGGTGCTGCTTCGGAACTTTTAAATATCTTGATATATCTCGAGAACTACGCATCTGATCAAAAAATATCATAGAACATGAAAAGTAGGAAACTTAATTCTCTACAAAAAAGGTCTCTTAACATTTTGCCATAGCTCTCTTCGTTTCCGAGATATTTGCAGATTTATCTCAAGGGAAGGGGCCTGACGGACATATTTCGAGATATTTCTTCTTCTTGTTGTTCTTCTTCTGCACAGCTAAACTGGAAGTGGCATTTCCAGCTCGCAATCGTGCAGAGTTATCTCAAAGAAAGGGGCCACGGTGTTTCTGTATCTCTATTATGTTGGTGCGGCTTCGGAACTTTTAAATATCTTGATATATCTCGAGAACTACGCCTCTGATCGAAAAATATCATAGAACATAAAAAGTAGGAAACTTAATTCTCTACAAAAAAGGTCTCTTAACATTTTGCCATAGCTCGCTTCGTTTCCGAGATATTTGCAGATTTATCTCAAGGGAAGGGGCCTGACGGACATATTTCGAGATATTTCTTCTTCTTGTTGTTCTTCTTCTGCACAGCTAAGCTGGAAGTGGCATTTGCGGCTCGCACTAGTGCAGAGTTATCTCAAAGAAAGGGGCCACGGTGTTTCTGTATCTCTATTATGTTGGTGCGGCTTCGGAACTTTTAAATATCTCGATATATCTCGAAAACTACGCTTCTGATCAAAAAATATCATAGAACATAAATTGTAGGAAACATAATTCTCGACAAAAAAGGTCTCTTAACATTTTGCCATAGCTCGCTTCGTTTCCGAGATATTTGCAGATATATCTCAAGGGAAGGGGCCTGACGGACATATTTCGAGATATTTCTTCTTCTTGTTGTTCTTCTTCTGCACAGCTAAGCTGGAAGTGGCATTTACAGCTCGCAATAGTGCAGAGTTATCTCAAAGAAAGGGGCCACGGTGTTTCTGTATCTCTATTATGTTGGTGCGGCTTCGGAACTTTTAAATATCTTGATATATCTCGAGAACTACGCATCTGATCAAAAAATATCATAGAACATGAAAAGTAGGAAACTTAATTCTCTACAAAAAAGGTCTCTTAATATTTTGCCATAGCTCTCTTCGTTTCCGAGATATTTGCAGATTTATCTCAAGGGAAGGGGCCTGACGGACATATTTCGAGATATTTCTTCTTCTTGTTGTTCTTCTTCTGCACAGCTAAGCTGGAAGTGGCATTTGCAGCTCGCAATAGTGCAGAGTTATCTCAAAGAAAGGGGCCACGGTGTTTCTGTATCTCTATTATGTTGGTGCGGCTTCGGAACTTTTAAATATCTTGATATATCTCGAGAACTACGCATCTGATCAAAAAATATCATAGAACATAAAAAGTAGGAAACTTAATTCTCTACAAAAAAGTTCTCTTAACATTTTGCCATAGCTCGCTTCGTTTCCGAGATATTTGCAGATTTATCTCAAGGGAAGGGGCCTAACGGACATATTTCGCGATATTTCTTCTTCTTGTTGTTCTTCTTCTGCACAGCTGAGCTGGAAGTGGCATTTGCGGCTCGCACTAGTGCAGAGTTATCTCAAAGAAAGGGGCCACGGTGTTTCTGTATCTCTATTATGTTGGTGCGGCTTCGCAACTTTTAAATATCTCGATATATCTCGAAAACTACGCTTCTGATCAAAAAATATCATAGAACATAAATTGTAGGAAACATAATTCTCTACAAAAAACGTCTCTTAACATTTTGCCATAGCTCGCTTCGTTTCCGAGATATTTGCAGATTCAGCTCAAAGGAACGGGCCTGACGGACATATTTCGAGATATTTCTTCTTCTTGTTGTTCTTCTTCTGCACAGCTAAGCTGGAAGTGGCATTTGCGGCTCGCACTAGTGCAGAGTTATCTCAAAGAAAGGGGCCACGGTGTTTCTGTATCTCTATTATGTTGGTGCGGCTTCGGAACTTTTAAATATCTCGATATATCTCGAAAACTACGCTTCTGATCAAAAAATATCATAGAACATGAAAAGTAGGAAACTTAATTCTCTACAAAAAAGGTCTCTTAACATTTTGCCATAGCTCTCTTCGTTTCCGAGATATTTGCAGATTTATCTCAAGGGAAGGGGCCTGACGGACATATTTCGAGATATTTCTTCTTCTTGTTGTTCTTCTCCTGCACAGCTAAGCTGGAAGTGGCATTTACAGCTCGCAATAGTGCGGAGTTATCTCAAAGAAAGGGGCCACGGTGTTTCTGTATCTCTATTATGTTGGTGCTGCTTCGGAACTTTTAAATATCTTGATATATCTCGAGAACTACGCATCTGATCAAAAAATATCATAGAACATAAAAAGTAGGAAACTTAATTCTCTACAAAAAAGGTCTCTTAACATTTTGCCATAGCTCGCTTCGTTTCCGAGATATTTGCAGATTTATCTCAAGGGAAGGGGCCTGACGGACATATTTCGAGATATTTCTTCTTCTTGTTGTTCTTCTTCTGCACAGCTAAGCTGGAAGTGGCATTTGCGGCTCGCACTAGTGCAGAATTATCTCAAAGAAAGGGGCCACGGTGTTTCTGTATCTCTATTATGTTGGTGCGGCTTCGGAACTTTTAAATATCTCGATATATCTCGAAAACTACGCTTCTGATCAAAAAATATCATAGAACATAAATTGTAGGAAACATAATTCTCGACAAAAAAGGTCTCTTAACATTTTGCCATAGCTCGCTTCGTTTCCGAGATATTTGCAGATATATCTCAAGGGAAGGGGCCTGACGGACATATTTCGAGATATTTCTTCTTCTTGTTGTTCTTCTTCTGCACAGCTAAGCTGGAAGTGGCATTTACAGCTCGCAATAGTGCAGAGTTATCTCAAAGAAAGGGGCCACGGTGTTTCTGTATCTCTATTATGTTGGTGCGGCTTCGGAACTTTTAAATATCTTGATATATCTCGAAAACTACGCTTCTGATCAAAAAATATCATAGAACATAAATTGTAGGAAACATAATTCTCTACAAAAAACGTCTCTTAACATTTTGCCATAGCTCGCTTCGTTTCCGAGATATTTGCAGATTCAGCTCAAAGGAACGGGCCTGACGGACATATTTCGAGATATTTCTTCTTCTTGTTGTTCTTCTTCTGCACAGCTAAGCTGGAAGTGGCATTTGCGGCTCGCACTAGTGCAGAGTTATCTCAAAGAAAGGGGCCACGGTGTTTCTGTATCTCTATTATGTTGGTGCGGCTTCGGAACTTTTAAATATCTCGATATATCTCGAAAACTACGCTTCTGATCAAAAAATATCATAGAACATGAAAAGTAGGAAACTTAATTCTCTACAAAAAAGGTCTCTTAACATTTTGCCATAGCTCTCTTCGTTTCCGAGATATTTGCAGATTTATCTCAAGGGAAGGGGCCTGACGGACATATTTCGAGATATTTCTTCTTCTTGTTGTTCTTCTTCTGCACAGCTAAACTGGAAGTGGCATTTCCAGCTCGCAATCGTGCAGAGTTATCTCAAAGAAAGGGGCCACGGTGTTTCTGTATCTCTATTATGTTGGTGCGGCTTCGGAACTTTTAAATATCTTGATATATCTCGAGAACTACGCCTCTGATCGAAAAATATCATAGAACATAAAAAGTAGGAAACTTAATTCTCTACAAAAAAGGTCTCTTAACATTTTGCCATAGCTCGCTTCGTTTCCGAGATATTTGCAGATATATCTCAAGGGAAGGGGCCTGACGGACATATTTCGAGATATTTCTTCTTCTTGTTGTTCTTCTTCTGCACAGCTGAGCTGGAAGTGGCATTTGCGACTCGCACTAGTGCAGAGTTATCTCAAAGAAAGGGGCCACGGTGTTTCTGTATCTCTATTATGTTGGTGCGGCTTCGCAACTTTTAAATATCTCGATATATCTCGAAAACTACGCTTCTGATCAAAAAATATCATAGAACATAAATTGTAGGAAACATAATTCTCTACAAAAAACGTCTCTTAACATTTTGCCATAGCTCGCTTCGTTTCCGAGATATTTGCAGATTCAGCTCAAAGGAACGGGCCTGACGGACATATTTCGAGATACATCTTCTTCTTGTTGTTCTTCCTCTGCACAGCTAAGCTGGAAGTGGCATTTGCAGCTCGCAATAGTGCAGAGTTATCTCAAAGAAAGGGGCCGCGGTGTTTCTGTATCTCTATTATGTTGGTGCGGCTTCGGAACTTTTAAATATCTTGATATATCTCGAAAACTACGCATCTGATCAAAAAATATCATAGAACATAAATTGTAGGAAACTTAATTCTCTACAAAAAAGGTCTCTTAACATTTTGCCATAGCTCGCTTCGTTTCCGAGATATTTGCAGATTTATCTCAAGGGAAGGGGCCTGACGGACATATTTCGAGATATTTCTTCTTCTTGTTGTTCTTCTTCTGCACAGCTAAGCTGGAAGTGGCATTTGCAGCGCGCAATAGTGCAGAGTTATCTCAAAGAAAGGGGCCACGGTGTTTCTGTATCTCTATTATGTTGGTGCGGCTTCGGAACTTTTAAATATCTTGATATATCTCGAGAACTACGCATCTGATCAAAAAATATCATAGAACATGAAAAGTAGGAAACTTAATTCTCTACAAAAAAGGTCTCTTAACATTTTGCCATAGCTCGCTTCGTTTCCGAGATATTTGCAGATTTATCTCAAGGGAAGGGGCCTGACGGACATATTTCGAGATATTTCTTCTTCTTGTTGTTCTTCTTCTGCACAGCTAAGCTGGAAGTGGCATTTGCAGCGCGCAATAGTGCAGAGTTATCTCAAAGAAAGGGGCCACGGTGTTTCTGTATCTCTATTATGTTGGTGCGGCTTCGGAACTTTTAAATATCTTGATATATCTCGAGAACTACGCATCTGATCAAAAAATATCATAGAACATGAAAAGTAGGAAACTTAATTCTCTACAAAAAAGGTCTCTTAATATTTTGCCATAGCTCTCTTCGTTTCCGAGATATTTGCAGATTTATCTCAAGGGAAGGGGCCTGACGGACATATTTCGAGATATTTCTTCTTCTTGTTGTTCTTCTTCTGCACAGCTAAGCTGGAAGTGGCATTTGCAGCTCGCAATAGTGCAGAGTTATCTCAAAGAAAGGGGCCACGGTGTTTCTGTATCTCTATTATGTTGGTGCGGCTTCGGAACTTTTAAATATCTTGATATATCTCGAGAACTACGCATCTGATCAAAAAATATCATAGAACATAAAAAGTAGGAAACTTAATTCTCTACAAAAAAGGTCTCTTAACATTTTGCCATAGCTCGCTTCGTTTCCGAGATATTTGCAGATTTATCTCAAGGGAAGGGGCCTAACGGACATATTTCGAGATATTTCTTCTTCTTGTTGTTCTTCTTCTGCACAGCTAAACTGGAAGTGGCATTTCCAGCTCGCAATAGTGCAGAGTCATCTCAAAGAAAGGGGCCACGGTGTTTCTGTATCTCTATTATGTTGGTGCGGCTTCGGAACTTTTAAATATCTCGATATATCTCGAAAACTACGCTTCTGATCAAAAAATATCATAGAACATAAATTGTAGGAAACATAATTCTCGACAAAAAAGGTCTCTTAACATTTTGCCATAGCTCGCTTCGTTTCCGAGATATTTGCAGATATATCTCAAGGGAAGGGGCCTGACGGACATATTTCGAGATATTTCTTCTTCTTGTTGTTCTTCTTCTGCACAGCTAAGCTGGAAGTGGCATTTACAGCTCGCAATAGTGCAGAGTTATCTGAAAGAAAGGGGCCACGGTGTTTCTGTATCTCTATTATGTTGGTGCGGCTTCGGAACTTTTAAATATCTTGATATATCTCGAGAACTACGCATCTGATCAAAAAATATCATAGAACATGAAAAGTAGGAAACTTAATTCTCTACAAAAAAGGTCTCTTAATATTTTGCCATAGCTCTCTTCGTTTCCGAGATATTTGCAGATTTATCTCAAGGGAAGGGGCCTGACGGACATATTTCGAGATATTTCTTCTTCTTGTTGTTCTTCTTCTGCACAGCTAAGCTGGAAGTGGCATTTGCAGCTCGCAATAGTGCAGAGTTATCTCAAAGAAAGGGGCCACGGTGTTTCTGTATCTCTATTATGTTGGTGCGGCTTCGGAACTTTTAAATATCTTGATATATCTCGAGAACTACGCATCTGATCAAAAAATATCATAGAAAATAAAAAGTAGGAAACTTAATTCTCTACAAAAAAGTTCTCTTAACATTTTGCCATAGCTCGCTTCGTTTCCGAGATATTTGCAGATTTATCTCAAGGGAAGGGGCCTAACGGACATATTTCGAGATATTTCTTCTTCTTGTTGTTCTTCTTCGGCACAGCTAAACTGGAAGTGGCATTTCCAGCTCGCAATAGTGCAGAGTCATCTCAAAGAAAGGGGCCACGGTGTTTCTGTATCTCTACTATGTTGGTGCGGCTTCGGAACTTTTAAATATCTCGATATATCTCGAAAACTACGCTTCTGATCAAAAAATATCATAGAACATAAATTGTAGGAAACATAATTCTCGACAAAAAAGGTCTCTTAACATTTTGCCATAGCTCGCTTCGTTTCCGAGATATTTGCAGATATATCTCAAGGGAAGGGGCCTGACGGACATATTTCAAGATATTTCTTCTTCTTGTTGTTCTTCTTCTGCACAGCTAAGCTGGAAGTGGCATTTACAGCTCGCAATAGTGCAGAGTTATCTCAAAGAAAGGGGCCACGGTGTTTCTGTATCTCTATTATGTTGGTGCGGCTTCGGAACTTTTAAATATCTTGATATATCTCGAGAACTACGCATCTGATCAAAAAATGTCATAGAACGTAAAAAGTAGGAAACTTAATTCTCTACAAAAAAGGTCTCTTAACATTTTGCCATAGCTCTCTTCGTTTCCGAGATATTTCCAGATTTATCTCAAGGGAAGGGGCCTGACGGACATATTTCGAGATATTTCTTCTTCTTGTTGTTCTTCTTCTGCACAGCTAAGCTGGAAGTGGCATTTACAGCTCGCAATAGTGCAGAGTTATCTCAAAGAAAGGGGCCACGGTGTTTCTGTATCTCTATTATGTTGGTGCGGCTTCGGAACTTTTAAATATCTTGATATATCTCGAGAACTACGCATCTGATCAAAAAATATCATAGAACATAAAAAGTAGGAAACTTAATTCTCTACAAAAAAGGTCTCTTAACATTTTGCCATAGCTCGCTTCGTTTCCGAGATATTTGCAGATTTATCTGAAGGGAAGGGGCCTGACGGACGTATTTCGAGATATTTCTTCTTCTTGTTGTTCTTCTTCTGCACAGCTAAGCTGGAAGTGGCATTTGCGGCTCGCACTAGTGCAGAGTTATCTCAAAGAAAGGGGCCACGGTGTTTCTGTATCTCTATTATGTTGGTGCGGCTTCGGAACTTTTAAATATCTCGATATATCTCGAAAACTACGCTTCTGCTCAAAAAATATCATAGAACATAAATTGTAAGAAACATGATTCTCTACAAAAAAGGTCTCTTAACATTTTGCCATAGCTCGCTTCGTTTCCGAGATATTTGCAGATTTATCTCAAGGGAAGGGGCCTGACGGACGTATTTCGAGATATTTCTTCTTCTTGTTGTTCTTCCTCTGCACAGCTAAGCTGGAAGTGGCATTTGCAGCTCGCAATAGTGCAGAGTTATCTCAAAGAAAGGGGCCACGGTGTTTCTGTATCTCTATTATGTTGGTGCGGCTTCGGAACTTTTAAGTATCTTGATATATCTCGAGAACTACGCATCTGATCAAAAAATATCATAGAAGATAAAAAGTAGGAAACTTAATTCTCTACAAAAAAGGTCTCTTAACATTTCGCTATAGCTCGCTTCGTTTCCGAGATATTTGCAGATTTATCTCAAGGGAAGGGGCCTGTCGGATATATTTCGAGATATTTCTTCTTCTTGTTGTTCTTCTTCTGCACAGCTAAGCTGGAAGTGGCATTTGCGGCTCGCACTAGTGCAGAGTTATCTCAAAGAAAGGGGCCACGGTGTTTCTGTATCTCTATTATGTTGGTGCGGCTTCGGAACTTTTAAATATCTCGATATATCTCGAAAACTACGCTTCTGATCAAAAAATATCATAGAACATAAATTGTAGGAAACATAATTCTCTACAAAAAACGTCTCTTAACATTTTGCCATAGCTCGCTTCGTTTCCGAGATATTTGCAGATTCAGCTCAAAGGAACGGGCCTGACGGACATATTTCGAGATACATCTTCTTCTTGTTGTTCTTCCTCTGCACAGCTAAGCTGGAAGTGGCATTTGCAGCTCGCAATAGTGCAGAGTTATCTCAAAGAAAGGGGCCACGGTGTTTCTGTATCTCTATTATGTTGGTGCGGCTTCGGAACTTTTAAATATCTTGATATATCTCGAAAACTACGCATCTGATCAAAAAATATCATAGAACATAAAAAGTAGGAAACTTAATTCTCTACAAAAAAGGTCTCTTAACATTTTGCCATTGCTCGCTTCGTTTCCGAGATATTTGCAGATTTATCTCAAGGGAAGGGGCCTGACGGACATATTTCGAGATATTTCTTCTTCTTGTTGTTCTTCTTCTGCACAGCTGAGCTGGAAGTGGCATTTGCAGGTCGCAATAGTGCAGAGTTATCTCAAAGAAAGGGGCCACGGTGTTTCTGTATCTCTATTATGTTGGTGCGGCTTCGGAACTTTTAAATATCTCGATATATCTCGAAAACTACGCTTCTGATCAAAAAATATCATAGAACATAAATTGTAGGAAACATAATTCTCTACAAAAAACGTCTCTTAACATTTTGCCATAGCTCGCTTCGTTTCCGAGATATTTGCAGATTCAGCTCAAAGGAACTGGCCTGACGGACATATTTCGAGATATTTCTTCTTCTTGTTGTTCTTCCTCTGCACAGCTAAGCTGGAAGTGGCATTTGCAGCTCGCAATAGTGCAGAGTTATCTCAAAGAAAGGGGCCACGGTGTTTCTGTATCTCTATTATGTTGGTGCGGCTTCGGAACTTTTAAATATCTTGATATATCTCGAGAACTACGCATCTGATCAAAAAATATCATAGAACATAAAAAGTAGGAAACTTAATTCTCTACAAAAAAGGTCTCTCAACATTTTGCCATAGCTCGCTTCGTTTCCGAGATATTTGCAGATATATCTCAAGGGAAGGGGCCTGCCGGACATATTTCCAGATATTTCTTCTTCTTGTTGTTCTTCTTCTGCACAGCTAAGCTGGAAGTGGCATTTACAGCTCGCAATATTGCAGAGTTATCTCAAAGAAAGGGGCCACGGTGTTTCTGTATCTCTATTATGTTGGTGCTGCTTCGGAACTTTTAAATATCTTGATATATCTCGAGAACTACGCATCTGATCAAAAAATATCATAGAACATGAAAAGTAGGAAACTTAATTCTCTACAAAAAAGGTCTCTTAACATTTTGCCATAGCTCGCTTCGTTCCCGAGATGTTTGCAGATTTATCTCAAGGGAAGGGGCCTGACCGACATATTTCGAGATATTTCTTCTTCTTGTTGTTCTTCTTCTGCACAGCTAAGCTGGAAGTGGCATTTGCGGCTCGCACTAGTGCAGAGTTATCTCAAAGAAAGGGGCCACGGTGTTTCTGTATCTCTATTATGTTGGTGCGGCTTCGGAACTTTTAAATATCTCGATATATCTCGAAAACTACGCTTCTGATCAAAAAATATCATAGAACATAAATTGTAGGAAACATAATTCTCTACAAAAAACGTCTCTTAACATTTTGCCATAGCTCGCTTCGTTTCCGAGATATTTGCAGATTCAGCTCAAAGGAACGGGCCTGACGGACATATTTCGAGATACATCTTCTTCTTGTTGTTCTTCCTCTGCACAGCTAAGCTGGAAGTGGCATTTGCAGCTCGCAATAGTGCAGAGTTATCTCAAAGAAAGGGGCCACGGTGTTTCTGTATCTCTATTATGTTGGTGCGGCTTCGGAACTTTTAAATATCTTGATATATCTCGAAAACTACGCATCTGATCAAAAAATATCATAGAACATAAAAAGTAGGAAACTTAATTCTCTACAAAAAAGGTCTCTTAACATTTTGCCATTGCTCGCTTCGTTTCCGAGATATTTGCAGATTTATCTCAAGGGAAGGGGCCTGACGGACATATTTCGAGATATTTCTTCTTCTTGTTGTTCTTCTTCTGCACAGCTGAGCTGGAAGTGGCATTTGCAGGTCGCAATAGTGCAGAGTTATCTCAAAGAAAGGGGCCACGGTGTTTCTGTATCTCTATTATGTTGGTGCGGCTTCGGAACTTTTAAATATCTCGATATATCTCGAAAACTACGCTTCTGATCAAAAAATATCATAGAACATAAATTGTAGGAAACATAATTCTCTACAAAAAACGTCTCTTAACATTTTGCCATAGCTCGCTTCGTTTCCGAGATATTTGCAGATTCAGCTCAAAGGAACTGGCCTGACGGACATATTTCGAGATATTTCTTCTTCTTGTTGTTCTTCCTCTGCACAGCTAAGCTGGAAGTGGCATTTGCAGCTCGCAATAGTGCAGAGTTATCTCAAAGAAAGGGGCCACGGTGTTTCTGTATCTCTATTATGTTGGTGCGGCTTCGGAACTTTTAAATATCTTGATATATCTCGAGAACTACGCATCTGATCAAAAAATATCATAGAACATAAAAAGTAGGAAACTTAATTCTCTACAAAAAAGGTCTCTCAACATTTTGCCATAGCTCGCTTCGTTTCCGAGATATTTGCAGATATATCTCAAGGGAAGGGGCCTGCCGGACATATTTCCAGATATTTCTTCTTCTTGTTGTTCTTCTTCTGCACAGCTAAGCTGGAAGTGGCATTTACAGCTCGCAATAGTGCAGAGTTATCTCAAAGAAAGGGGCCACGGTGTTTCTGTATCTCTATTATGTTGGTGCTGCTTCGGAACTTTTAAATATCTTGATATATCTCGAGAACTACGCATCTGATCAAAAAATATCATAGAACATGAAAAGTAGGAAACTTAATTCTCTACAAAAAAGGTCTCTTAACATTTTGCCATAGCTCGCTTCGTTCCCGAGATGTTTGCAGATTTATCTCAAGGGAAGGGGCCTGACCGACATATTTCGAGATATTTCTTCTTCTTGTTGTTCTTCTTCTGCACAGCTAAGCTGGAAGTGGCATTTGCGGCTCGCACTAGTGCAGAGTTATCTCAAAGAAAGGGGCCACGGTGTTTCTGTATCTCTATTATGTTGGTGCGGCTTCGGAACTTTTAAATATCTCGATATATCTCGAAAACTACGCTTCTGACCAAAAAATATCATAGAACCTAAATTGTAGGAAACATAATTCTCTACAAAAAAGGTCTCTTAACATTTTGCCATAGCTCGCTTCGTTTCCGAGATATTTGCAGATATATCTCAAGGGAAGGGGCCTGACGGACATATTTCGAGATATTTCTTCTTCTTGTTGTTCTTCTCCTGCACAGCTAAGCTGGAAGTGGCATTTACAGCTCGCAATAGTGCAGAGTTATCTCAAAGAAAGGGGCCACGGTGTTTCTGTATCTCTATTATGTTGGTGCTGCTTCGGAACTTTTAAATATCTTGATATATCTCGAGAACTACGCATCTGATCAAAAAATATCATAGAAGATAAAAAGTAGGAAACTTAATTCTATACAAAAAAGGTCTCTTAACATTTTGCCATAGCTCGCTTCGTTTCCGAGATATTTGCAGATTTATCTCAAGGGAAGGGGCCTGACGGACATATTTCGAGATATTTCTTCTTCTTGTTGTTCTTCTTCTGCACAGCTAAGCTGGAAGTGGCATTTGCAGCTCGCAATAGTGCAGAGTTATCTCAAAGAAAGGGGCCACGGTGTTTCTGTATCTCTATTATGTTGGTGCGGCTTCGGAACTTTTAAATATCTTGATATATCTCGAGAACTACGCATCTGATCAAAAAATATCATAGAACGTGAAAAGTATGAAACTTAATTCTCTACAAAAAAGGTCTCTTAACATTTTGCCATAGCTCTCTTCGTTTCCGAGATATTTGCAGATTTATCTCAAGGGAAGGGGCCTGACGGACATATTTCGAGATATTTCTTCTTCTTGTTGTTCTTCTTCTGCACAGCTAAGCTGGAAGTGGCATTTGCAGCTCGCAATAGTGCAGAGTTATCTCAAAGAAAGGGGCCACGGTGTTTCTGTATCTCTATTATGTTGGTGCGGCTTCGGAACTTTTAAATATCTTGATATATCTCGAGAACTACGCATCTGATCAAAAAATATCATAGAACATAAAAAGTAGGAAACTTAATTCTCTACAAAAAAGGTCTCTTAACATTTTGCCATAGCTCGCTTGGTTTCCGAGATATTTGCAGATTTATCTCAAGGGAAGGGGCCTAACGGACATATTTCGAGATATTTCTTCTTCTTGTTGTTCTTCTTCTGCACAGCTAAACTGGAAGTGGCATTTCCAGCTCGCAATAGTGCAGAGTCATCTCAAAGAAAGGGGCCACGGTGTTTCTGTATCTCTATTATGTTGGTGCGGCTTCGGAACTTTTAAATATCTCGATATATCTCGAAAACTACGCTTCTGATCAAAAAATATCATAGAACATAAATTGTAGGAAACATAATTCTCGACAAAAAAGGTCTCTTAACATTTTGCCATAGCTCGCTTCGTTTCCGAGATATTTGCAGATATATCTCAAGGGAAGGGGCCTGACGGACATATTTCGAGATATTTCTTCTTCTTGTTGTTCTTCTTCTGCACAGCTAAGCTGGAAGTGGCATTTACAGCTCGCAATAGTGCAGAGTTATCTCAAAGAAAGGGACCACGGTGTTTCTGTATCTCTATTATGTTGGTGCGGCTTCGGAACTTTTAAATATCTCGATATATCTCGAAAACTACGCTTCTGATCAAAAAATATCATAGAACATAAATTGTAGGAAACTTAATTCTCTACAAAAAAGGTCTCTTAACATTTTGCCATAGCTCGCTTCGTTTCCGAGATATTTGCAGATTTATCTCAAGGGAAGGGGCCTGACGGACATATTTCGAGATATTTCTTCTTCTTGTTGTTCTTCTTCTGCACAGCTAAACTGGAAGTGGCATTTCCAGCTCGCAATAGTGCAGAGTCATCTCAAAGAAAGGGGCCACGGTGTTTCTGTATCTCTATTATGTTGGTGCGGCTTCGGAACTTTTAAATATCTTGATATATCTCGAGAACTACGCATCTGATCAAAAAATATCATAGAACATGAAAAGTAGGAAACTTAATTCTCTACAAAAAAGGTCTCTTAACATTTTGCCATAGCTCTCTTCGTTTGCGAGATATTTGCAGATTTATCTCAAGGGAATAGGCCTGACGGACATATTTCGAGATATTTCTTCTTCTTGTTGTTCTTCTTCTGCACAGCTAAGCTGGAAGTGGCATTTACAGCTCGCAATAGTGCAGAGTTATCTCAAAGAAAGGGACCACGGTGTTTCTGTATCTCTATTATGTTGGTGCGGCTTCGGAACTTTTAAATATCTCGATATATCTCGAGAACCACGCATCTGATCAAAAAATATCATAGAACATAAAAAGTAGGAAACTTAATTCTCTACAAAAACGGTCTCTTAACATTTTGCCATAGCTCGCTTCGTTTCCGAGATATTTGCAGATTTATCTCAAGGGAAGGGGCCTGACGGACATATTTCGAGATATTTCTTCTTCTTGTTGTTCTTCTTCTGCACAGCTAAACTGGAAGTGGCATTTCCAGCTCGCAATAGTGCAGAGTCATCTCAAAGAAAGGGGCCACGGTGTTTCTGTATCTCTATTATGTTGGTGCAGCTTCGGAACTTTTAAATATCTCGATATATCTCGAAAACTACGCTTCTGATCAAAAAATATCATAGAACATAAATTGTAGGAAACATAATTCTCGACAAAAAAGGTCTCTTAACATTTTGCCATAGCTCGCTTCGTTTCCGAGATATTTGCAGATATATCTCAAGGGAAGGGGCCTGACGGACATATTTCGAGATATTTCTTCTTCTTGTTGTTCTTCTTCTGCACAGCTAAGCTGGAAGTGGCATTTACAGCTCGCAATAGTGCAGAGTTATCTCAAAGAAAGGGGCCACGGTGTTTCTGTATCTCTATTATGTTGGTGCGGCTTCGGAACTTTTAAATATCTTGATATATCTCGAGAACTACGCATCTGATCAAAAAATATCATAGAACATGAAAAGTAGGAAACTTAATTCTCTACAAAAAAGGTCTCTTAACATTTTGCCATAGCTCTCTTCGTTTGCGAGATATTTGCAGATTTATCTCAAGGGAAGGGGCCTGACGGACATATTTCGAGATATTTCTTCTTCTTGTTGTTCTTCTTCTGCACAGCTAAGCTGGAAGTGGCATTTGCAGCTCGCAATAGTGCAGAGTTATCTCAAAGAAAGGGGCCACGGTGTTTCTGTATCTCTATTATGTTGGTGCGGCTTCGGAACTTTTAAATATCTTGATATATCTCGAGAACTACGCATCTGATCAAAAAATATCATAGAACGTGAAAAGTAGGAAACTTAATTCTCTACAAAAAAGGTCTCTTAACATTTTGCCATAGCTCGCTTCGTTTCCGAGATATTTGCAGATTTATCTCAAGGGAAGGGGCCTGACGGACATATTTCGAGATATTTCTTCTTCTCGTTGTTCTTCTTCTGCACAGCTAAGCTGGAAGTGGCATTTGCGGCTCGCAATAGTGCAGAGTTATCTCAAAGAAAGGGGCCACGGTGTTTCTGTATCTCTATTATGTTGGTGCGGCTTCGGAACTTTTAAATATCTTGATATATCTCGAGAACTACGCATCTGATCAAAAAATATCATAGAACATAAAAAGTACGAAACTTAATTCTCTACAAAAAAGGTCTCTTAACATTTTGCCATAGCTCTCTTCGTTTCCGAGATATTTGCAGATCTATCTCAAGGGAAGGGGCCTGACGGACATATTTCGAGATACTTCTTCTTCTTGTTGTTCTTCTTCTGCACAGCTAAGCTGGAAGTGGCATTTGCAGCTCGCAATAGTGCAGAGTTATCTCAAAGAAAGGGGCCACGGTGTTTCTGTATCTCTATTATGTTGGTGCGGCTGCGGAACTTTTAAATATCTTAATATATCTCGAGAACTACGCATCTAATCAAAAAATATCATACAACATAAAAAGTAGGAAACTTAATTCTCTACAAAAAAGGTCTCTTAACATTTTGCCATAGCTCGCTTCGTTTCCGAGATATTTGCAGATTTATCTCAAGGGAAGGGGCCTGACGGACATATTTCGAGATATTTCTTCTTCTTGTTGTTCTTCTTCTGCACAGCTAAGCTGGAAGTGGCATTTACAGCTCGCAATAGTGCAGAGTTATCTCAAAGAAAGGGGCCACGGTGTTTCTGTATCTCTATTATGTTGGTGCGGCTTCGGAACCTTTAAATATCTTGATATATCTCGAGAACTACGCATCTGATCAAAAAATCTCATAGAACATAAAAAGTAGGAAACTTAATTCTCTACAAAAAAGGTCTCTTAACATTTTGCCATAGCTCGCTTCGTTTCCGAGATATTTGCAGATATATCTCAAGGGAAGGGGCCTGACGGACATATTTCGAGATATTTCTTCTTCTCGTTGTTCTTCTTCTGCACAGCTAAGCTGTAAGTGGCATTTGCGGCTCGCGCTAGTGCAGAGTTATCTCAAAGAAAGGGGCCACGGTGTTTCTGTATCTCTATTATGTTGGTGCGGCTTCGGAACTTTTAAATATTTTGATATATCTCGAGAACTACGCATCTGATCAAAAAATATCATAGAACATAAAAAGTAGGAAACTTAATTCTCTACAAAAAAGATCTCTTAACATTTTGCCATAGCTCGCTTCGTTTCCGAGATATTTGCAGATTTATCTCAAGGGAAGGGGCCTGACGGACATATTTCGAGATATTTCTTCTTCTCGTTGTTCTTCTTCTGCACAGCTAAGCTGTAAGTGGCATTTGCGGCTCGCGCTAGTGCAGAGTTATCTCAAAGAAAGGGGCCACGGTGTTTCTGTATCTCTATTATGTTGGTGCGGCTTCGGACCTTTTAAATATCTTGATATATCTCGAGAACTACGCATCTGATCAAAAAATATCATAGAACATAAAAAGTAGGAAACTTAATTCTCTACAAAAAAGATCTCTTAACATTTTGCCATAGCTCGCTTCGTTTCCGAGATATTTGCAGATTTATCTCAAGGGAAGGGGCCTGACGGACATATTTCGAGATACTTCTTCTTCTTGTTGTTCTTCTTCTGCACAGCTAAGCTGGAAGTGGCATTTGCAGCTCGCAATAGTGCAGAGTTATCTCAAAGAAAGGGGCCACGGTGTTTCTGTATCTCTATTATGTTGGTGCGGCTTCGGAACTTTTAAATATCTTAATATATCTCGAGAACTACGCGTCTGATCAAAAAATATCATAGAACATAAAAAGTAGGAAACATAATTCTGTACAAAAAAGGTCTCCTAACATTTTGCCATAGCTCGCTTCGTTTCCGAGATATTTGCAGATTTATCTCAAGGGAAGGGGCCTGACGGACATATTTCGAGATATTTCTTCTTCTTGTTGTTCTTCTTCTGCACAGCTAAGCTGGAAGTGGCATTTGCGGCTCGCACTAGTGCACAGTTATCTCAAAGAAAGGGGCCACGGTGTATCTGTATCTCTATTATGTTGGTGCGGCTTCGGAACTTTTAAGTATCTCGATATATCTCGAAAACTACGCTTCTGATCAAAAAATATCATAGAACATAAAAAGTAGGAAACTTAATTCTCTACAAAAAAGATCTCTTTACATTTTGCCATAGCTCGCTTCGTTTCCGAGATATTTGCAGATTTATCTCAAGGGAAGGGGCCTGACGGACATATTTCGAGATATTTCTTCTTCTCGTTGTTCTTCTTCTGCACAGCTAAGCTGTAAGTGGCATTTGCGGCTCGCGCTAGTGCAGAGTTATCTCAAAGAAAGGGGCCACGGTGTTTCTGTATCTCTATTATGTTGGTGCGGCTTCGGACCTTTTAAATATCTTGATATATCTCGAGAACTACGCATCTGATCAAAAAATATCATAGAACATAAAAAGTAGGAAACTTAATTCTCTACAAAAAAGATCTCTTAACATTTTGCCATAGCTCGCTTCGTTTCCGAGATATTTGCAGATTTATCTCAAGGGAAGGGGCCTGACGGACATATTTCGAGATACTTCTTCTTCTTGTTGTTCTTCTTCTGCACAGCTAAGCGGGAAGTGGCATTTGCGGCTCGCGCTAGTGCAGAGTTATCTCAAAGAAAGGGGCCACGGTGTTTCTGTATCTCTATTATGTTGGTGCGGCTTCGGAACTTTTAAATATCTTGATATATCTCGAGAACTACGCATCTGATCAAAAAATATCGTAGAAGATAAAAAGTAGGAAACTTAATTCTCTACAAAAAAGGTCTCTTAACATTTCGCCATAGCTCGCTTCGTTTCCGAGATATTTGCAGATTTATCTCAAGGGAAGGGGCCTGTCGGACATATTTCGAGATATTTCTTCTTCTTGTTGTTCTTCTTCTGCACAGCTAAGCTGGAAGTGGCATTTGCGGCTCGCACTAGTGCAGAGTTATCTCAAAGAAAGGGGCCACGGTGTTTCTGTATCTCTATTATGTTGGTGCGGCTTCGGAACTTTTAAATATCTCGATATATCTCGAAAACTACGCTTCTGATCAAAAAATATCATACAACATAAATTGTAGGAAACAGAATTCTCTACAAAAAAGGTCTCTTAACATTTTGCCATAGCTCGCTTCGTTTCCGAGATATTTGCAGATATATCTCAAGGGAAGGGGCCTGACGGACATATTTCGAGATATTTCTTCTTCTTGTTGTTCTTCTTCTGCACAGCTAAGCTGGAAGTGGCATTTGCAGCTCGCAATAGTGCAGAGTTATCTCAAAGAAAGGGGCCACGGTGTTTCTGTATCTCTATTATGTTGGTGCGGCTTCGGAACTTTTAAATATCTTAATATATCTCGAGAACTACGCGTCTGATCAAAAAATATCATAGAACATAAAAAGTAGGAAACATAATTCTGTACAAAAAAGGTCTCCTAACATTTTGCCATAGCTCGCTTCGTTTCCGAGATATTTGCAGATTTATCTAAAGGGAAGGGGCCTGTCGGACATATTTCGAGATATTTCTTCTTCTTGTTGTTCTTCTTCTGCACAGCTAAGCTGGAAGTGGCATTTGCGGCTCGCACTAGTGCAGACTTATCTCAAAGAAAGGGGCCACGGTGTTTCTGTATCTCTATTATGTTGGTGCGGCTTCGGAACTTTTAAATATCTCGATATATCTCGAAAACTACGCTTCTGATCAAAAAATATGATAGAACATAAATTGTAGGAAACATAATTCTCTACAAAAAACGTCTCTTAACATTTTGCCATAGCTCGCTTCGTTTCCGAGATATTTGCAGATTTAGCTCAAAGGAACTGGCCTGACGGACATATTTCGAGATATTTCTTCTTCTTGTTGTTCTTCCTCTGCACAGCTAAGCTGGAAGTGGCATTTGCAGCGCGCAATAGTGCAGAGTTATCTCAAAGAAAGGGGCCACGGTGTTTCTGTATCTCTATTATGTTGGTGCGGCTTCGGAACTTTTAAATATCTCGATATATCTCGAAAACTACGCTTCTGATCAAAAAATGTCATAGAACGTAAATTGTAGGAAACATTATTCTCTACAAAAAAGGTCTTTTAACATTTTGCCATAGCTCGCTTCGTTTCCGAGATATTTGCAGATTTATCTCAAGGGAAGGGGCCTGACGGACATATTTCGAGATATTTCTTCTTCTTGTTGTTCTTCTTCTGCACAGCTGAGGTGGAAGTGGCATTTGCAGGTCGCAATAGTGCAGAGTTATCTCAAAGAAAGGGGCCACGGTGTTTCTGTATCTCTATTATGTTGGTGCGGCTTTGGAACTTTTAAATATCTCGATATATCTCGAAAACCACGCTTCTGATCAAAAAATATCATAGAACATAAATTGTAGGAAACTTAATTCTCTACAAAAAAGGTCTCTTAACATTTTGCCATAGCTCGCTTCGTTTCCGAGATATTTGCAGATTTATCTCAAGGGAAGGGGCCTGACGGACATATTTCGAGATATTTCTTCTTCTTGTTGTTCTTCTTCTGCACAGCTAAGCTGGAAGTGGCATTTGCAGCGCGCAATAGTGCAGAGTTATCTCAAAGAAAGGGGCCACGGTGTTTCTGTATCTCTATTATGTTGGTGCGGCTTCGGAACTTTTAAATATCTTGATATATCTCGAGAACTACGCATCTGATCAAAAAATATCGTAGAAGATAAAAAGTAGGAAACTTAATTCTCTACAAAAAAGGTCTCTTAACATTTCGCCATAGCTCGCTTCGTTTCCGAGATATTTGCAGATTTATCTCAAGGGAAGGGGCCTGTCGGACATATTTCGAGATATTTCTTCTTCTTGTTGTTCTTCTTCTGCACAGCTAAGCTGGAAGTGGCATTTGCGGCTCGCACTAGTGCAGAGTTATCTCAAAGAAAGGGGCCACGGTGTTTCTGTATCTCTATTATGTTGGTGCGGCTTCGGAACTTTTAAATATCTCGATATATCTCGAAAACTACGCTTCTGATCAAAAAATATGATAGAACATAAATTGTAGGAAACATAATTCTCTACAAAAAACGTCTCTTAACATTTTGCCATAGCTCGCTTCGTTTCCGAGATATTTGCAGATTCAGCTCAAAGGAACGGGCCTGACGGACATATTTCGAGATACTTCTTCTTCTTGTTGTTCTTCCTCTGCACAGCTAAGCTGGAAGTGGCATTTGCAGCTCGCAATAGTGCAGAGTTATCAAAGAAAGGGGCCACGGTGTTTCTGTATCTCTATTATGTTGGTGCGGCTTCGGAACTTTTAAATATCTTGATATATCTCGAGAACTACGCATCTGATCAAAAAATATCATAGAACATAAAAAGTAGGAAACATAATTCTCTATAAAAAACGTCTCTTAACATTTTGCCATAGCTCGCTTCGTTTCCGAGATATTTGCAGATTCAGCTCAAAGGAACTGGCCTGACGGACATATTTCGAGATATTTCTTCTTCTTGTTGTTCTTCCTCTGCACAGCTAAGCTGGAAGTGGCATTTGCAGCTCGCAATAGTGCAGAGTTATCTCAAAGAAAGGGGCCACGGTGTTTCTGTATCTCTATTATGTTGGTGCGGCTTCGGAACTTTTAAATATCTCGATATATCTCGAAAACTACGCTTCTGATCAAAAAATATCATAGAACATAAATTGTAGGAAACAGAATTCTCTACAAAAAAGGTCTCTTAACATTTCGCCATAGCTCGCTTCGTTTCCGAGATATTTGCAGATTTATCTCAAGGGAAGGGGCCTGTCGGACATATTTCGAGATATTTCTTCTTCTTGTTGTTCTTCTTCTGCACAGCTAAGCTGGAAGTGGCATTTGCGGCTCGCACTAGTGCAGAGTTATCTCAAAGAAAGGGGCCACGGTGTTTCTGTATCTCTATTATGTTGGTGCGGCTTCGGAACTTTTAAATATCTCGATATATCTCGAAAACTACGCTTCTGATCAAAAAATATGATAGAACATAAATTGTAGGAAACATAATTCTCTACAAAAAACGTCTCTTAACATTTTGCCATAGCTCGCTTCGTTTCCGAGATATTTGCAGATTCAGCTCAAAGGAACGGGCCTGACGGACATATTTCGAGATACTTCTTCTTCTTGTTGTTCTTCCTCTGCACAGCTAAGCTGGAAGTGGCATTTGCAGCTCGCAATAGTGCAGAGTTATCAAAGAAAGGGGCCACGGTGTTTCTGTATCTCTATTATGTTGGTGCGGCTTCGGAACTTTTAAATATCTTGATATATCTCGAGAACTACGCATCTGATCAAAAAATATCATAGAACATAAAAAGTAGGAAACTTAATTCTCTACAAAAAAGGTCTCTGAACATTTTGCCATAGCTCGCTTCGTTTCCGAGATATTTGCAGATTTATCTCAAGGGAAGGGGCCTGACGGACATATTTCGAGATATTTCTTCTTCTTGTTGTTCTTCTTCTGCACAGCTAAGCTGGAAGTGGCATTTGCGGCTCGCACTAGTGCAGAGTTATCTCAAAGAAAGGGGCCACGGTGTTTCTGTATCTCTATTATGTTGGTGCGGCTTCGGAACTTTTAAATATCTCGATATATCTCGAAAACTACGCTTCTGATCAAAAAATATCATACAACATAAATTGTAGGAAACAGAATTCTCTACAAAAAAGGTCTCTTAACATTTTGCCATAGCTCGCTTCGTTTCCGAGATATTTGCAGATATATCTCAAGGGAAGGGGCCTGACGGACATATTTCGAGATATTTCTTCTTCTTGTTGTTCTTCTTCTGCACAGCTAAGCTGGAAGTGGCATTTGCAGCTCGCAATAGTGCAGAGTTATCTCAAAGAAAGGGGCCACGGTGTTTCTGTATCTCTATTATGTTGGTGCGGCTTCGGAACTTTTAAATATCTTAATATATCTCGAGAACTACGCGTCTGATCAAAAAATATCATAGAACATAAAAAGTAGGAAACATAATTCTGTACAAAAAAGGTCTCCTAACATTTTGCCATAGCTCGCTTCGTTTCCGAGATATTTGCAGATTTATCTAAAGGGAAGGGGCCTGTCGGACATATTTCGAGATATTTCTTCTTCTTGTTGTTCTTCTTCTGCACAGCTAAGCTGGAAGTGGCATTTGCGGCTCGCACTAGTGCAGACTTATCTCAAAGAAAGGGGCCACGGTGTTTCTGTATCTCTATTATGTTGGTGCGGCTTCGGAACTTTTAAATATCTCGATATATCTCGAAAACTACGCTTCTGATCAAAAAATATGATAGAACATAAATTGTAGGAAACATAATTCTCTACAAAAAACGTCTCTTAACATTTTGCCATAGCTCGCTTCGTTTCCGAGATATTTGCAGATTCAGCTCAAAGGAACTGGCCTGACGGACATATTTCGAGATATTTCTTCTTCTTGTTGTTCTTCCTCTGCACAGCTAAGCTGGAAGTGGCATTAGCAGCTCGCACTAGTGCAGAGTTATCTCAAAGAAAGGGGCCACGGTGTTTCTGTATCCCTATTATGTAGGTGCGGCTTCGGAACTTTTAAATATCTCGATATATCTCGAAAACTACGCTTCTGATCAAAAAATATCATAGAACATAAATTGTAGGAAACATAATCCTCTACAAAAAACGTCTCTTAACATTTTGCCATAGCTCGCTTCGTTTCCGAGATATTTGCAGATTCAGCTCAAAGGAACTGGCCTGACGGACATATTTCGAGATATTTCTTCTTCTTGTTGTTCTTCCTCTGCACAGCTAAGCTGGAAGTGGCATTTGCAGCTCGCAATAGTGCAGAGTTATCTCAAAGAAAGGGGCCACGGTGTTTCTGTATCTCTATTATGTTGGTGCGGCTTCGGAACTTTTAAATATCTTGATATATCTCGAGATCTACGCATCTCATCAAAAAATATCATACAACATAAAAAGTAGGAAACTTAATTCTCTACAAAAAAGGTCTCTTAACATTTTGCCATAGCTCGCTTCGTTTCCGAGATATTTGCAGATTTATCTCAAGGGAAGGGGCCTGACGGACATATTTCGAGATATTTCTTCTTCTTGTTGTTCTTCTTCTGCACAGCTAAGCTGGAAGTGGCATTTGCAGCGCGCAATAGTGCAGAGTTATCTCAAAGAAAGGGGCCACGGTGTTTCTGTATCTCTATTATGTTGGTGCGGCTTCGGAACTTTTAAATATCTTGATATATCTCGAGAACTACGCATCTGATCAAAAAATATCGTAGAAGATAAAAAGTAGGAAACTTAATTCTCTACAAAAAAGGTCTCTTAACATTTCGCCATAGCTCGCTTCGTTTCCGAGATATTTGCAGATTTATCTCAAGGGAAGGGGCCTGTCGGACATATTTCGAGATATTTCTTCTTCTTGTTGTTCTTCTTCTGCACAGCTAAGCTGGAAGTGGCATTTGCGGCTCGCACTAGTGCAGAGTTATCTCAAAGAAAGGGGCCACGGTGTTTCTGTATCTCTATTATGTTGGTGCGGCTTCGGAACTTTTAAATATCTCGATATATCTCGAAAACTACGCTTCTGATCAAAAAATATGATAGAACATAAATTGTAGGAAACATAATTCTCTACAAAAAACGTCTCTTAACATTTTGCCATAGCTCGCTTCGTTTCCGAGATATTTGCAGATTCAGCTCAAAGGAACGGGCCTGACGGACATATTTCGAGATACTTCTTCTTCTTGTTGTTCTTCCTCTGCACAGCTAAGCTGGAAGTGGCATTTGCAGCTCGCAATAGTGCAGAGTTATCAAAGAAAGGGGCCACGGTGTTTCTGTATCTCTATTATGTTGGTGCGGCTTCGGAACTTTTAAATATCTTGATATATCTCGAGAACTACGCATCTGATCAAAAAATATCATAGAACATAAAAAGTAGGAAACATAATTCTCTATAAAAAACGTCTCTTAACATTTTGCCATAGCTCGCTTCGTTTCCGAGATATTTGCAGATTCAGCTCAAAGGAACTGGCCTGACGGACATATTTCGAGATATTTCTTCTTCTTGTTGTTCTTCCTCTGCACAGCTAAGCTGGAAGTGGCATTTGCAGCTCGCAATAGTGCAGAGTTATCTCAAAGAAAGGGGCCACGGTGTTTCTGTATCTCTATTATGTTGGTGCGGCTTCGGAACTTTTAAATATCTCGATATATCTCGAAAACTACGCTTCTGATCAAAAAATATCATAGAACATAAATTGTAGGAAACAGAATTCTCTACAAAAAAGGTCTCTTAACATTTTGCCATAGCTCGCTTCGTTTCCGAGATATTTGCAGATATATCTCAAGGGAAGGGGCCTGACGGACATATTTCGAGATATTTCTTCTTCTTGTTGTTCTTCTTCTGCACAGCTAAGCGGGAAGTGGCATTTGCGGCTCGCACTAGTGCAGAGTTATCTCAAAGAAAGGGGCCACGGTGTTTCTGTATCCCTATTATGTAGGTGCGGCTTCGGAACTTTTAAATATCTCGATATATCTCGAAAACTACGCTTCTGATCAAAAAATATCATAGAACATAAATTGTAGGAAACATAATCCTCTACAAAAAACGTCTCTTAACATTTTGCCATAGCTCGCTTCGTTTCCGAGATATTTGCAGATTCAGCTCAAAGGAACTGGCCTGACGGACATATTTCGAGATATTTCTTCTTCTTGTTGTTCTTCCTCTGCACAGCTAAGCTGGAAGTGGCATTTGCAGCTCGCAATAGTGCAGAGTTATCTCAAAGAAAGGGGCCACGGTGTTTCTGTATCTCTATTATGTTGGTGCGGCTTCGGAACTTTTAAATATCTTGATATATCTCGAGATCTACGCATCTCATCAAAAAATATCATACAACATAAAAAGTAGGAAACTTAATTCTCTACAAAAAAGGTCTCTTAACATTTTGCCATAGCTCGCTTCGTTTCCGAGATATTTGCAGATTTATCTCAAGGGAAGGGGCCTGACGGACATATTTCGAGATATTTCTTCTTCTTGTTGTTCTTCTTCTGCACAGCTAAGCTGGAAGTGGCATTTGCGGCTCGCACTAGTGCAGAGTTATCTCAAAGAAAGGGGCCACGGTGTTTCTGTATCTCTATTATGTTGGTGCGGCTTCGGAACTTTTAAATATCTTGATATATCTCGAGAACTACGCATCTGATCAAAAAATATCATAGAACATAAAAAGTAGGAAACTTAATTCTCTACAAAAAAGGTCTCTTAACATTTCGCCATAGCTCGCTTCGTTTCCGAGATATTTGCAGATTTATCTCAAGGGAAGGGGCCTGACGGACATATTTCGAGATATTTATTCTTCTTGTTGTTCTTCTTCTGCACAGCTAAGCTGGAAGTGGCATTTACAGCTCGCAATCGTGCAGAGTTATCTCAAAGAAAGGGGCCACGGTGTTTCTGTATCTCTTATTATGTTGGTGCGGCTTCGGAACTTTTAAATATCTTGATATATCTCGAGAACTACGCATCTGATCAAAAAATATCATAGAACATAAAAAGTAGGAAACTTAATTCTCTACAAAAAAGGTCTCTTAACATTTCGCCATAGCTCGCTTCGTTTCCGAGATATTTGCAGATTTATCTCAAGGGAAGGGGCCTGACGGACATATTTCGAGATATTTCTTCTTCTTGTTGTTCTTCTTCTGCACAGCTAAGCTGGAAGTGGCATTTGCGGCTCGCACTAGTGCAGAGTTATCTCAAAGAAAGGGGCCACGGTGTTTCTGTGTCCCTATTATGTTGGTGCGGCTTCGGAACTTTTAAATATCTCGATATATCTCGAAAACTACGCTTCTGATCAAAAAATATCATAGAACATAAATTGTAGGAAACATAATTCTCTACAAAAAACGTCTCTTAACATTTTGCCATAGCTCGCTTCGTTTCCGAGATATTTGCAGATTCAGCTCAAAGGAACTGGCCTGACGGACATATTTCGAGATATTTCTTCTTCTTGTTGTTCTTCCTCTGCACAGCTAAGCTGGAAGTGGCATTTGCAGCCCGCAATAGTGCAGAGTTATCTCAAAGAAAGGGGCCACGGTGTTTCTGTATCTCTATTATGTTGGTGCGGCGTCGGAACTTTTAAATATCTTGATATATCTCGAGAACTACGCATCTGATGAAAAAATATCATACAACATAAAAAGTAGGAAACTTAATTCTCTACAAAAAAGGTCTCTTAACATTTTGCCATAGCTCGCTTCGTTTCCGAGATATTTGCAGATATATCTCAAGGGAAGGGGCCTGACGGACATATTTCGAGATATTTCTTCTTCTTGTTGTTCTTCTTCTGCACAGCTAAACTGGAAGTGGCATTTCCAGCTCGCAATAGTGCAGAGTTATCTCAAAGAGAGGGGCCACGGTGTTTCTGTATCTCTATTATGTTGGTGCGGCTTCGGAACTTTTAAATATCTTGATATATCTCGAGAGCTACGCGTCTGATCAAAAAATATCATAGAAGATAAAAAGTGGGAAACATAATTCTCTACAAAAAAGGTCTCTTAACATTTTGCCATAGCTCGCTTCGTTTCCGAGATATTTGCAGATTTATCTCAAGGGAAGTGGCCTGACGGACATATTTCGAGATATTTCTTCTTCTTGTTGTTCTTCTTCTGCACAGCTAAGCTGGAAGTGGCATTTGCGGCTCGCACTAGTGCAGAGTTATCTCAAAGAAAGGGGCCACGGTGTTTCTGTATCTCTATTATGTTGGTGCGGCTTCGGAACTTTTAAATATCTTGATATATCTCGAGAACTACGCATCTGATCAAAAAATATCGTAGAACATAAAAAGTAGGAAACTTAATTCTCTACAAAAAAGGTCTCTCAACATTTTGCCATAGCTCGCTTCGTTTCCGAGATATTTGCAGATTTATCTCAAGGGAAGGGGCCTGACGGACATATTTCGAGATATTTCTTCTTCTTGTTGTTCTTCTTCTGCACAGCTAAGCTGGAAGCGGCATTTGCGGCTCGCACTAGTGCAGAGTTATCTCAAAGAAAGGGGCCACGGTGTTTCTGTATCTCTATTATGTTGGTGCGGCTTCGGAACTTTTAAATATCTCGATATATCTCGAAAACTACGCTTCTGATCAAAAAATATCATAGAACATAAATTGTAGGAAACAGAATTCTCTACAAAAAAGGTCTCTTAACATTTTGCCATAGCTCGCTTCGTTTCCGAGATATTTGCAGATATATCTCAAGGGAAGGGGCCTGACGGACATATTTCGAGATATTTCTTCTTCTTGTTGTTCTTCTTCTGCACAGCTAAGCTGGAAGTGGCATTTACAGCTCGCAATAGTGCAGAGTTATCTCAAAGAAAGGGGCCACGGTGTTTCTGTATCTCTATTATGTTGGTGCGGCTTCGGAACTTTTAAATATCTTGATATATCTCGAGAACTACGCATCTGATCAAAAAATATCATAGACCATAAAAAGTAGGAAACTTAATTCTCTACAAAAAAGGTCTCTTAACATTTTGCCATAGCTCGCTTCGTTTCCGAGATATTTGCAGATTTATCTCAAGGGAAGGGGCCTGACGGACATATTTCGAGATATTTCATCTTCTTGTTGTTCTTCTTCTGCACAGCTAAGCTGGAAGTGGCATTTGCGGCTCGCACTAGTGCAGAGTTATCTCAAAGAAAGGGGCCACGGTGTTTCTGTGTCCCTATTATGTTGGTGCGGCTTCGGAACTTTTAAATATCTCGATATATCTCGAAAAGTACGCTTCTGATCAAAAAATATCATAGAACATAAATTGTAGGAAACATAATTCTCTACAAAAAACGTCTCTTAACATTTTGCCATAGCTCGCTTCGTTTCCGAGATATTTGCAGATTCAGCTCAAAGGAACTGGCCTGACGGACATATTTCGAGATATTTCTTCTTCTTGTTGTTCTTCCTCTGCACAGCTAAGCTGGAAGTGGCATTTGCAGCCCGCAATAGTGCAGAGTTATCTCAAAGAAAGGGGCCACGGTGTTTCTGTATCTCTATTATGTTGGTGCGGCTTCGGAACTTTTAAATATCTTGATATATCTCGAGAACTACGCATCTGATCAAAAAATATCATACAACATAAAAAGTAGGAAACTTAATTCTCTACAAAAAAGGTCTCTTAACATTTTGCCATAGCTCGCTTCGTTTCCGAGATATTTGCAGATATATCTCAAGGGAAGGGGCCTGACGGACATATTTCGAGATATTTCTTCTTCTTGTTGTTCTTCTTCTGCACAGCTAAGCTGGAAGTGGCATTTGCAGCCCGCAATAGTGCAGAGTTATCTCAAAGAAAGGGGCCACGGTGTTTCTGTATCTCTATTATGTTGGTGCGGCGTCGGAACTTTTAAATATCTTGATATATCTCGAGAACTACGCATCTGATGAAAAAATATCATACAACATAAAAAGTAGGAAACTTAATTCTCTACAAAAAAGGTCTCTTAACATTTTGCCATAGCTCGCTTCGTTTCCGAGATATTTGCAGATTTATCTCAAGGGAAGGGGCCTGACGGACATATTTCGAGATATTTCTTCTTCTTGTTGTTCTTCTTCTGCACAGCTAAGCTGGAAGCGGCATTTGCGGCTCGCACTAGTGCAGAGTTATCTCAAAGAAAGGGGCCACGGTGTTTCTGTATCTCTATTATGTTGGTGCGGCTTCGGAACTTTTAAATATCTCGATATATCTCGAAAACTACGCTTCTGATCAAAAAATATCATAGAACATAAATTGTAGGAAACAGAATTCTCTACAAAAAAGGTCTCTTAACATTTTGCCATAGCTCGCTTCGTTTCCGAGATATTTGCAGATATATCTCAAGGGAAGGGGCCTGACGGACATATTTCGAGATATTTCTTCTTCTTGTTGTTCTTCTTCTGCACAGCTAAGCTGGAAGTGGCATTTACAGCTCGCAATAGTGCAGAGTTATCTCAAAGAAAGGGGCCACGGTGTTTCTGTATCTCTATTATGTTGGTGCGGCTTCGGAACTTTTAAATATCTTGATATATCTCGAGAACTACGCATCTGATCAAAAAATATCATAGACCATAAAAAGTAGGAAACTTAATTCTCTACAAAAAAGGTCTCTTAACATTTTGCCATAGCTCGCTTCGTTTCCGAGATATTTGCAGATTTATCTCAAGGGAAGGGGCCTGACGGACATATTTCGAGATATTTCATCTTCTTGTTGTTCTTCTTCTGCACAGCTAAGCTGGAAGTGGCATTTGCGGCTCGCACTAGTGCAGAGTTATCTCAAAGAAAGGGGCCACGGTGTTTCTGTGTCCCTATTATGTTGGTGCGGCTTCGGAACTTTTAAATATCTCGATATATCTCGAAAAGTACGCTTCTGATCAAAAAATATCATAGAACATAAATTGTAGGAAACATAATTCTCTACAAAAAACGTCTCTTAACATTTTGCCATAGCTCGCTTCGTTTCCGAGATATTTGCAGATTCAGCTCAAAGGAACTGGCCTGACGGACATATTTCGAGATATTTCTTCTTCTTGTTGTTCTTCCTCTGCACAGCTAAGCTGGAAGTGGCATTTGCAGCCCGCAATAGTGCAGAGTTATCTCAAAGAAAGGGGCCACGGTGTTTCTGTATCTCTATTATGTTGGTGCGGCTTCGGAACTTTTAAATATCTTGATATATCTCGAGAACTACGCATCTGATCAAAAAATATCATACAACATAAAAAGTAGGAAACTTAATTCTCTACAAAAAAGGTCTCTTAACATTTTGCCATAGCTCGCTTCGTTTCCGAGATATTTGCAGATATATCTCAAGGGAAGGGGCCTGACGGACATATTTCGAGATATTTCTTCTTCTTGTTGTTCTTCTTCTGCACAGCTAAGCTGGAAGTGGCATTTGCGGCTCGCACTAGTGCAGAGTTATCTCAAAGAAAGGGGCCACGGTGTTTCTGTATCTCTATTATGTTGGTGCGGCTTTGGAACTTTTAAATATCTCGATATATCTCGAAAACTACGCTTCTGATCAAAAAATATCATAGAACATAAATTGTAGGAAACATAATTCTCTACAAAAAAGGTCTCTTAACATTTTGCCATAGCTCGCTTCGTTTCCGAGATATTTGCAGATATATCTCAAGGGAAGGGGCCTGACGGACATATTTCGAGATATTTCTTCTTCTTGTTGTTCTTCTCCTGCACAGCTAAGCTGGAAGTGGCATTTACAGCTCGCAATACTGCAGAGTTATCTCAAAGAAAGGGGCCACGGTGTTTCTGTATCTCTATTATGTTGGTGCGGCTTCGGAACTTTTAAATATCTTGATATATCTCGAGAACTACGCATCTGATCAAAAAATATCATAGAACATAAAAAGTAGGAAACTTAATTCTCTACAAAAAAGGTCTCTTAACATTTTGCCATAGCTCGCTTCGTTTCCGAGATATTTGCAGATTTATCTCAAGGGAAGGGGCCTGACGGACATATTTCGAGATATTTCTTCTTCTTGTTGTTCTTCTTCTGCACAGCTAAGCTGGAAGTGGCATTTGCGGCTCGCACTAGTGCAGAGTTATCTCAAAGAAAGGGGCCACGGTGTTTCTGTATCCCTATTATGTTGGTGCGGCTTCGGAACTTTTAAATATCTCGATACATCTCGAAAACTACGCTTCTGATCAAAAAATATCATAGAACATAAATTGTAGGAAACATAATTCTCTACAAAAAACGTCTCTTAACATTTTGCCATAGCTCGCTTCGTTTCCGAGATATTTGCAGATATATCTCAAGGGAAGGGGCCTGACGGACATATTTCGAGATATGTCTTCTTCTTGTTGTTCTTCTTCTGCACAGCTAAGCTGGAAGTGGCATTTGCGGCTCGCACTAGTGCAGAGTTATTTCAAAGAAAGGGGCCACGGTGTTTCTGTATCTCTATTATGTTGGTGCGGCTTCGGAACTTTTAAATATCTTGATATATCTCGAGAACTACGCATCTGATCAGAAAATATCATAGAAGATAAAAAGTAGGAAACTTAATTCTCTACAAAAAAGGTCTCTTAACATTTTGCCATAGCTCGCTTCGTTTCCGAGATATTTGCAGATTCAGCTCAAAGGAACTGGCCTGACGGACATATTTCGAGATATTTCTTCTTCTTGTTGTTCTTCCTCTGCACAGCTAAGCTGGAAGTGGCATTTGCAGCTCGCAATAGTGCAGAGTTATCTCAAAGAAAGGGGCCACGGTGTTTCTGTATCTCTATTATGTTGGTGCGGCTTCGGAACTTTTAAATATCTCGATATATCTCGAAAACTACGCTTCTGATCAAAAAATATCATAGAACATAAAAAGTAGGAAACATAATTCTCTACAAAAAAGGTCTCTTAACATTTTGCCATAGCTCGCTTCGTTTCCGAGATATTTGCAGATTTATCTCAAGGGAAGGGGCCTAACGGACATATTTCGAGATATTTCTTCTTCTTGTTGTTCTTCTTCTGCACAGCTAAACTGGAAGTGGCATTTCCAGCTCGCAATAGTGCAGAGTTATCTCAAAGAGAGGGGCCACGGTGTTTCTGTATCTCTATTATGTTGGTGCGGCTTCGGAACTTTTAAATATCTTGATATATCTCGAGAGCTACGCGTCTGATCAAAAAATATCATAGAACATAAAAAGTAGGAAACATAATTCTGTACAAAAAAGGTCTCTTAACATTTTGCCATAGCTCGCTTCGTTTCCGAGATATTTGCAGATTTATCTCAAGGGAAGTGGCCTGACGGACATATTTCGAGATATTTCTTCTTCTTGTTGTTCTTCTTCTGCACCGCTAAGCTGGAAGTGGCATTTGCGGCTCGCACTAGTGCAGAGTTATCTCAAAGAAAGGGGCCACGGTGTTTCTGTATCTCTATTATGTTGGTGCGGCTTCGGAACTTTTAAATATCTTGATATATCTCGAGAACTACGCATCTGATCAGAAAATATCATAGAAGATAAAAAGTAGGAAACTTAATTCTCTACAAAAAACGTCTCTTAACATTTTGCCATAGCTCGCTTCGTTTCCGAGATATTTGCAGATTTATTTCAAGGTAAGGGGCCTGACGGACATATTTCGAGATATTTCTTCTTCTTGTTGTTCTTCTTCTGCACAGCTAAGCTGGAAGTGGCATTTACAGCTCGCAATAGTGCATAGTTATCTGAAAGAAAGGGGCCACGGTGTTTCTGTATCTCTATTATGTTGGTGCGGCTTCGGAACTTTTAAATATCTTGATATATCTCGAGAACTACGCATCTGATCAAAAAATATCATAGAACATAAAAAGTAGGAAACTCAATTCTCTACAAAAAAGGTCTCTTAACATTTTGCAATAGCTCGCTTCGTTTCCGAGATATTTGCAGATTTATCTCAAGGGAAGGGGCCTGACGGACATATTTCGAGATATTTCTTCTTCTTGTTGTTCTTCTTCTGCACAGCTAAGCTGGAAGTGGCATTTGCGGCTCGCACTAGTGCAGAGTTATCTCAAAGAAAGGGGCCACGGTGTTTCTGTATCCCTATTATGTTGGTGCGGCTTCGGAACTTTTAAATATCTCGATACATCTCGAAAACTACGCTTCTGATCAAAAAATATCATAGAACATAAATTGTAGGAAACATAATTCTCTACAAAAAACGTCTCTTAACATTTTGCCATAGCTCGCTTCGTTTCCGAGATATTTGCAGATATATCTCAAGGGAAGGGGCCTGACGGACATATTTCGAGATATGTCTTCTTCTTGTTGTTCTTCTTCTGCACAGCTAAGCTGGAAGTGGCATTTGCGGCTCGCACTAGTGCAGAGTTATTTCAAAGAAAGGGGCCACGGTGTTTCTGTATCTCTATTATGTTGGTGCGGCTTCGGAACTTTTAAATATCTTGATATATCTCGAGAACTACGCATCTGATCAGAAAATATCATAGAAGATAAAAAGTAGGAAACTTAATTCTCTACAAAAAAGGTCTCTTAACATTTTGCCATAGCTCGCTTCGTTTCCGAGATATTTGCAGATTCAGCTCAAAGGAACTGGCCTGACGGACATATTTCGAGATATTTCTTCTTCTTGTTGTTCTTCCTCTGCACAGCTAAGCTGGAAGTGGCATTTGCAGCTCGCAATAGTGCAGAGTTATCTCAAAGAAAGGGGCCACGGTGTTTCTGTATCTCTATTATGTTGGTGCGGCTTCGGAACTTTTAAATATCTCGATATATCTCGAAAACTACGCTTCTGATCAAAAAATATTATAGAACATAAAAAGTAGGAAACATAATTCTCTACAAAAAAGGTCTCTTAACATTTTGCCATAGCTCGCTTCGTTTCCGAGATATTTGCAGATTTATCTCAAGGGAAGGGGCCTAACGGACATATTTCGAGATATTTCTTCTTCTTGTTGTTCTTCTTCTGCACAGCTAAACTGGAAGTGGCATTTCCAGCTCGCAATAGTGCAGAGTTATCTCAAAGAGAGGGGCCACGGTGTTTCTGTATCTCTATTATGTTGGTGCGGCTTCGGAACTTTTAAATATCTTGATATATCTCGAGAGCTACGCGTCTGATCAAAAAATATCATAGAACATAAAAAGTAGGAAACATAATTCTGTACAAAAAAGGTCTCTTAACATTTTGCCATAGCTCGCTTCGTTTCCGAGATATTTGCAGATTTATCTCAAGGGAAGTGGCCTGACGGACATATTTCGAGATATTTCTTCTTCTTGTTGTTCTTCTTCTGCACCGCTAAGCTGGAAGTGGCATTTGCGGCTCGCACTAGTGCAGAGTTATCTCAAAGAAAGGGGCCACGGTGTTTCTGTATCTCTATTATGTTGGTGCGGCTTCGGAACTTTTAAATATCTTGATATATCTCGAGAACTACGCATCTGATCAGAAAATATCATAGAAGATAAAAAGTAGGAAACTTAATTCTCTACAAAAAACGTCTCTTAACATTTTGCCATAGCTCGCTTCGTTTCCGAGATATTTGCAGATTTATCTCAAGGTAAGGGGCCTGACGGACATATTTCGAGATATTTCTTCTTCTTGTTGTTCTTCTTCTGCACAGCTAAGCTGGAAGTGGCATTTACAGCTCGCAATAGTGCATAGTTATCTGAAAGAAAGGGGCCACGGTGTTTCTGTATCTCTATTATGTTGGTGCGGCTTCGGAACTTTTAAATATCTTGATATATCTCGAGAACTACGCATCTGATCAAAAAATATCATAGAACATAAAAAGTAGGAAACTTAATTCTCTACAAAAATGGTCTCTTAACATTTTGCCATAGCTCTCTTCGTTTCCGAGATATTTGCAGATTTATCTCAAGGGAAGGGGCCTGACGGACACATTTCGAGATATTTCTTCTTCTTGTTGTTCTTCTTCTGCACAGATAAGCTGGAAGTGGCATTTGCAGCTCGCAATAGTGCAGAGTTATCTCAAAGAGAGGCGCCACGGTGTTTCTGTATCTCTATTATGTTGGTGCGGCTTCGGAACTTTTAAATATCTTGATATATCTCGAGAACTACGCATCTGATCAAAAAATATCATAGAACATAAAAAGTAGGAAACTTAATTCTCTACAAAAAAGGTCTCTCAACATTTTGCCATAGCTCGCTTCGTTTCCGAGATATTTGCAGATTTATCTCAAGGGAAGGGGCCTGACGGACATATTTCGAGATATTTCTTCTTCTTGTTGTTCTTCTTCTGCACAGCTAAGCTGGAAGTGGCATTTGCGGCTCGCACTAGTGCAGAGTTATCTCAAAGAAAGGGGCCACGGTGTTTCTGTATCTCTATTATGTTGGTGCTGCTTCGGAACTTTTAAATATCTCGATATATCTCGAAAACTACGCTTCTGATCAAAAAATATCATAGAACATAAATTGTAGGAAACATAATTCTCTACAAAAAACGTCTCTTAACATTTTGCCATAGCTCGCTTCGTTTCCGAGATATTTGCAGATTTATCTCAAGGGAAGGGGCCTAACGGACATATTTCGAGATATTTCTTCTTCTTGTTGTTCTTCTTCTGCACAGCTAAACTGGAAGTGGCATTTCCAGCTCGCAATAGTACAGAGTTATCTCAAAGAAAGGGGCCACGGTGTTTCTGTATCTCTATTATGTTGGTGCGGCTTCGGAACTTTTAAATATCTCGATATATCTCGAGAACTACGCTTCTGATCAAAAAATATCATAGAACATAAATTGTAGGAAACATAATTCTCTACAAAAAACGTCTCTTAACATTTTGCCATAGCTCGCTTCGTTTCCGAGATATTTGCAGATTCAGCTCAAAGGAACTGGCCTGACGGACATATTTCGAGATATTTCTTCTTCTTGTTGTTCTTCCTCTGCACAGCTAAGCTGGAAGTGGCATTTGCAGCTCGCAATAGTGCAGAGTTATCTCAAAGAAAGGGGCCACGGTGTTTCTGTATCTCTATTATGTTGGTGCGGCTTCGGAACTTTTAAATATCTTGATATATCTCGAGAACTACGCATCTGATCAAAAAATATCATAGAACATGAAAAGTAGGAAACTTAATTCTCTACAAAAAAGGTCTCTCAACATTTTACCATAGCTCGCTTCGTTTCCTAGATATTTGCAGATTTATCTCAAGGGAATGGGCCTGACGGACATATTTCGAGATATTTCTTCTTCTTGTTGTTCTTCTTCTGCACAGCTAAACTGGAAGTGGCATTTCCAGCTCGCAATAGTGCAGAGTTATCTCAAAGAGAGGGGCCACGGTGTTTCTGTATCTCTATTATGTTGGTGCGGCTTCGGAACTTTTAAATATCTTGATATATCTCGAGAGCTACGCGTCTGATCAAAAAATATCATAGAACATAAAAAGTAGGAAACATAATTCTCTACAAAAAAGGTCTCTTAACATTTTGCCATAGCTCGCTTCGTTTCCGAGATATTTACAGATTTATCTCAAGGGAAGTGGCCTGACGGACATATTTCGAGATATTTCTTCTTCTTGTTGTTCTTCTGCTGCACAGCTAAGCTGGAAGTGACATTTGCAGCTCGCAATAGTGCAGAGTTATCTCAAAGAAAGGGGCCACGGTGTTTCTGTATCTCTATTATGTTGGTGCGGCTTCGGAACTTTTAAATATCTCGATATATCTCGAAAACTACGCGTCTGATCAAAAAATATCATAGAACATAAAAAGTAGGAAACATAATTCTCTACAAAAAAGGTCTCTTAACATTTTGCCATAGCTCGCTTCGTTTCCGAGATATTTGCAGATTTATCTCAAGGGAAGTGGCCTGACGGACATATTTCGAGATATTCCTTCTTCTTGTTGTTCTTCTTCTGCACAGCTAAACTGGAAGTGGCATTTCCAGCTCGCAATAGTGCAGAGTTATCTCAAAGAGAGGGGCCACGGTGTTTCTGTATCTCTATTATGTTGGTGCTGCTTCGGAACTTTTAAATATCTTGATATATCTCGAGAACTACGCATCTGATCAAAAAATATCATAGAACATAAAAAGTAGGAAACTCAATTCTCTACAAAAAAGGTCTGTTAACATTTTGCAATAGCTCGCTTCGTTTCCGAGATGTTTGCAGATTTATCTCAAGGGAAGGGGCCTGACGGACATATTTCGAGATATTTCTTCTTCTTGTTGTTCTTCTTCTGCACAGCTAAACTGGAAGTGGCATTTCCAGCTCGCAATAGTACAGAGTTATCTCAAAGAAAGGGGCCACGGTGTTTCTGTATCTCTATTATGTTGGTGCGGCTTCGGAACTTTTAAATATCTTGATATATCTCGAGAACTACGCATCTGATCAAAAAATATCATAGAACATAAAAAGTAGGAAACTTAATTCTCTACAAAAAAGGTCTCTTAACATTTTGCCATAGCTCTCTTCGTTTCCGAGATATTTGCAGATTTATCTCAAGGGAAGGGGCCTGACGGACACATTTCGAGATATTTCTTCTTCTTGTTGTTCTTCTTCTGCACAGCTAAGCTGGAAGTGGCATTTGCAGCTCGCAATAGTGCAGAGTTATCTCAAAGAAAGGGGCCACGGTGTTTCTGTATCTCTATTATGTTGGTGCGGCTTCGGAACTTTTAAATATCTTGATATATCTCGAGAACTACGCATCTGATCAAAAAATATCATAGAACATAAAAAGTAGGAAACTTAATTCTCTACAAAAAAGTCTCGTAAGATTTTGCCATAGCTCGCTTCGTTTCCGAGATATTTGCAGATTTATCTCAAGGGAAGGGGCCTGACGGACATATTTCGAGATATTTCTTCTTCTTGTTGTTCTTCTTCTGCACAGCTAAGCTGGAAGTGGCATTTGCAGCTCGCAATTGTGCAGAGTTATCTCAAAGAGAGGGGCCACGGTGTTTCTGTATCTCTATTATGTTGGTGCGGCTTCGGAACTTTTAAATATCTTGATATATCTCGAGAACTACGCATCTGATCAAAAAATATCATAGAACATAAAAAGTAGGAAACTTAATTCTCTACAAAAAAGTCTCGTAAGATTTTGCCATAGCTCGCTTCGTTTCCGAGATATTTGCAGATTTATCTCAAGGGAAGGGGCCTGACGGACATATTTCGAGATATTTCTTCTTCTTGTTGTTCTTCTTCTGCACAGCTAAGCTGGAAGTGGCATTTGCGGCTCGCATTAGTGCAGAGTTATGTCAAAGAAAGGGGCCACGGTGTTTCTGTATCTCTATTATGTTGGTGCGGCTTCTGAACTTTTAAATATCTTGATATATCTCGAGAACTACGCATCTGATCAAAAAATATCATAGAACATAGAAAGTAGGAAACTCAATCCTCTACAAAAAAGGTCTCTTAACATTTTGCAATAGCTCGCTTCGTTTCCGAGATATTTGCAGATTTATCTCAAGGGAAGGGGCCTGACGGACATATTTCGAGATATTTCTTCTTCTTGTTGTTCTTCTTCTGCACAGCTAAGCTGGAAGTGGCATTTGCAGCTCGCAATTGTGCAGAGTTATCTCAAAGAGAGGGGCCACGGTGTTTCTGAATCTCTATTATGTTGGTGCGGCTTCGGAACTTTTAAATATCTTGATATATCTCGAGAACTACGCATCTGATCAAAAAATATCATAGAACATAAAAAGTAGGAAACTTAATTCGCTACAAAAAAGGTCTCTTAACATTTTGCCATAGCTCGCTTCGTTTCCGAGATATTTGCAGATTTATCTCAAGGGAAGGGGCCTAACGGACATATTTCGTGATATTTCTTCTTCTTGTTGTTCTTCTTCTGCACAGCTAAACTGGAAGTGGCATTTGCAGCTCGCAATAGTGCAGAGTTATCTCAAAGAGAGGGGCCACGGTGTTTCTGTATCTCTATTATGTTGGTGCGGCTTCGGAACTTTTAAATATCTTGATATATCTCGAGAACTACGAATCTGATCAGAAAATATCATAGAAGATAAAAAGTAGGAAACTTAATTCTCTACAAAAAAGGTCTGTTAACATTTTGCCATAGCTCGCTTCGTTTCCGAGATATTTGCAGATTTATCTCAAGGGAAGGGGCCTGACGGACATATTTCGAGATATTTCTTCTTCTTGTTGTTCTTCTTCTGCACAGCTAAGCTGGAAGTGGCATTTGCAGCTCGCAATAGTGCACAGTTATCTCAAAGAAAGGGGCCACGGTGTTTCTGTATCTCTATTATGTTGGTGCGGCTTCGGAACTTTTAAATATCTCGATATATCTCGAGAACTACGCATCTGATCAAAAAATATCATAGAACATAAAAAGTAGGAAACTTAATTCTCTACAAATAAGGTCTCTTAACATTTTGGCATAGCTCGCATTCGTTTCCGAGATATTTGCAGATTTATCTCAAGGGAAGGGGCCTGACGGACATATTTCGAGATATTTCTTCTTCTTGTTGTTCTTCTTCTCCACAGCTAAGCTGGAAGTGGCATTTGCAGCTCGCAATAGTGCAGAGTTATCTCAAAGAAAGGGGCCACGGTGTTTCTGTACCTCTATTATGTTGGTGCAGCTTCGGAGCTTTTAAATATCTTGATATATCTCGAGAACTACGCATCTGATCAAAAAATATCATAGAACATAAAAAGTAGGAAACCTAATTTTCTACAAAACAGGTCTCTTAACATTTTGCCATAGCTCGCTTCGTTTCCGAGATATTTGCAGATTTATCTCAAGGGAAGGGGCCTGACGGACATATTTCGAGATATTTCTTCTTCTTGTTGTTCTTCTTCTGCACAGCTAAGCTGGAAGTGGCATTTGCAGCTCGCAGTAGTGCAGAGTTGTCTCAAAGAAAGGGGCCACGGTGTTTCTGTATCTCTATTATGTTGGTGCGGCTTCGGAACTTTTAAATATCTTGATATATCTCGAGAACTACGCATCTGATCAAAAAATATCATAGAACATAAAAAGTAGGAATCCTAATTTTCTACAAAAAAGGTCTCTTAACATTTTGCCGTAGCTCGCTTCGTTTCCGAGATATTTGCAGATTTATCTCAAGGGAAGGGGCCTGACGGACATATTTCCAGATATTTCTTCTTCTTGTTGTTCTTCTTCTGCACAGCTAAGCTGGAAGTGGCATTTGCAGCTCGCAATAGTGCAGAGTTATCTCAAAGAAAGGGGCGACGGTGTGTCTGTATCTCTATTATGTTGGTGCGGCTTCGGAACTTTTAAATATCTTGATATATCTCGAGAACTACGCATCTGATCGAAAAATATCATAGAACATAAAAAGTAGGAAACTTAATTCTCTACAAAAGAGGTCTCTTAACATTTTGCCATAGCTCGCTTCGTTTCCGAGATATTTGCAGATTTATCTCAAGGGAAGGGGCCTGACGGACATATTTCGAGATATTTCTTCTTTTTGTTGTTCTTCTTCTGCACAGCTAAGCTGGAAGTGGCATTTGCAGCTCGCAATAGTGCAGAGTTATCTCAAAGAAAGGGGCCACGGTGTTTCTGTATCTCTATTATGTTGGTGCGGCTTCGGAACTTTTAAATATCTTTATATATCTCGAGAACTACGCATCCGATCAAAAAATATCATAGAACATAAAAAGTAGGAAACTTAATTCTCTACAAAAAAGGTCTCTCAACATTTTGCCATAGCTCGCTTCGTTTCCGAGATATTTGCAGATTTATCTCGAGGGAAGGGGCCTGACGGACATATTTCGAGATATTTCTTCTTCTTGTTGTTCTTCTTCTGCACAGCTAAGCTGGAAGCGGCATTTGCGGCTCGCACTAGTGCAGAGTTATCTCAAAGAAAGGGGCCACGGTGTTTCTGTATCTCTATTATGTTGGTGCAGCTTCGGATCTTTTAAATATCTCGATATATCTCGAAAACTACGCTTCTGATCAAAAAATATCATAGAACATAAATGGTAGGAAACATAATTCTCTACAAAAAAGGTCTCTTAACATTTTGCCATAGCTCGTTTCGTTTCCGAGATATTTGCAGATTTATCTCAAGGGAAGGGGCCTGACGGACATATTTCGAGATATTTCTTCTTCTTGTTGTTCTTCTTCTGCACAGCTAAGCTGGAAGTGGCATTTGCAGCTCGCAATAGTGCAGAGTTATCTCAAAGAAAGGGGCCACGGTGTTTCTGTATCTCTATTATGTTGGTGCGGCTTCGGAACTTTTAAATATCTTGATATATCTCGAGAACTACGCATCTGATCAAAAAATATCATAGAACATAAAAAGTAGGAAACTTAATTCTCTACAAAAAAGGTCTCTTAACATTTTGCCATAGCTCGCTTCGTTTCCAAGATACTTGCAGATTTATCTCAAGGGAAGGGGCCTGACGGACATATTTCGAGATATTTCTTCTTCTTGTTGTTCTTCATCTGCACAGCTAAACTGGAAGTGGCATTTCCAGCTAGCAATAGTGCAGAGTTATCTGAAAGAAAGGGGCCACGGTGTTTCTGTATCTCTATTATGTTGGTGCGGCTTCGGAACTTTTAAATATCTTGATATATCTCGAAAACTACGCTTCTGATCAAAAAATATCATAGAACATAAATTGTAGGAAACATAATTCTCTACAAAAAAGGTCTCTTAACATTTTGCCATAGCTCGCGTCGCTTCCGAGATATATGCAGATTTATCTCAAGGGAAGGGGCCTGACGGACATATTTCGAGATATTTCTTCTTCTTGTTGTTCTTCTTCTGCACAGCTAAGCTGGAAGTGGCATTTGTAGCTCGCAATAGTGCAGAGTTATCTCAAAGAAAGGGGCCACGGTGTTTCTGTATCTCTATTATGTTGGTGCGGCTTCGGAACTTTTAAATATCTTGATATATCTCGAGAACTACGCATCTGATCAAATAATATCATAGAACATTAAAAGTAGGAAACTTAATTCTCCACAAATAAGGTCTCTTAACATTTTGCCATAGCTCGCTTCGTTTCCGAGATATTTGCAGATTTATCTCAAGGGAAGGGGCCTGACGGACATATTTCGAGATATTTCTTCTTCTTGTTGGTCTTCTTCTGCACAGCTAAGCTGGAAGTGGCATTTGCAGCTCGCAATAGTGCAGAGTTATCTCGAAGAAAGGGGCCACGGTGTTTCTGTATCTCTATTATGTTGGTGCGGCTTCGGATCTTTTAAATATCTCGATATATCTCGAAAACTACGCTTCTGATCAAAAAATATCATAGAACGTAAATTGTGGGAAACATAATTCTCTACAAAAAATGTCTCTTAACATTTTGCCATAGCTCGCTTCGTTTCCGAGATATTTGCAGATTTATCTCAAGGGAAGGGGTCTGACGGACATATTTCGAGATATTTCTTCTTCTTGTTGTTCTTCTTCTGCACAGCTAAACTGGAAGTGGCATTTCCAGCTCGCAGTAGTGCCGAGTTATCTCAAAGAAAGGGGCCACGGTGTTTCTGTATCTCTATTATGTTGGTGCGGCTTCGGAACTTTTAAATATCTTGATATATCTCGAAAACTACGCTTCTGATAAAAAAATATCATAGAACATAAATTGTAGGAAACATAATTCTCTACAAAAAAGGTCTCTTAACATTTTGCCATAGCTCGCTTCGCTTCCGAGATATATGCAGATTTATCTCAAGGGAAGGGGCCTGACGGACATATTTCGAGATATTTCTTCTTCTTGTTGTTCTTCTTCTGCACAGCTAAGCTGGAAGTGGCATTTGCAGCTCGCAATAGTGCAGAGTTATCTCAAAGAAAGGGGTCACGGTGTTTCTGTATCTCTATTATGTTGGTGCGGCTTCGGAACTTTTAAATATCTTGATATATCTCGAGAACTACGCATCTGATCAAATAATATCATAGAACATAAAAAGTAGGAAACTTAATTCTCCACAAATAAGGTCTCTTAACATTTTGCCATAGCTCGCTTCGTTTCCGAGATATTTGCAGATTTATCTCAAGGGAAGGGGCCTGACGGACATATTTCGAGATATTTCTTCTTCTTGTTGGTCTTCTTCTGCACAGCTAAGCTGGAAGTGGCATTTGCAGCTCGCAATAGTGCAGAGTTATCTCGAAGAAAGGGGCCACGGTGTTTCTGTATCTCTATTATGTTGGTGCGGCTTCGGATCTTTTAAATATCTCGATATATCTCGAAAACTACGCTTCTGATCAAAAAATATCATAGAACGTAAATTGTGGGAAACATAATTCTCTACAAAAAATGTCTCTTAACATTTTGCCATAGCTCGCTTCGTTTCCGAGATATTTGCAGATTTATCTCAAGGGAAGGGGTCTGACGGACATATTTCGAGATATTTCTTCTTCTTGTTGTTCTTCTTCTGCACAGCTAAACTGGAAGTGGCATTTCCAGCTCGCAGTAGTGCCGAGTTATCTCAAAGAAAGGGGCCACGGTGTTTCTGTATCTCTATTATGTTGGTGCGGCTTCGGAACTTTTAAATATCTTGATATATCTCGAGAACTACGCATCTGATCAAAAAATATCATACAACATAAAAAGTAGAAAACTTAATTCTCTACAAAAAAGGTCTCTCAACATTTTGCCATAGCTCGCTTCGTTTCCGAGATATATGCAGATTTATCTCAAGGGAAGGGGCCTGACGGACATATTTCGAGATATTTCTTCTTCTTGTTGTTCTTCTTCTGCACAGCTAAGCTGGACGTGGCATTTACAGCTCGCAATAGTGCAGAGTTATCTCAAAGAAAGGGGCCACGGTGTTTCTGTATCTCTATTATGTTGGTGCGGCTTCGGAACTTTTAAATATCTTGATATATCTCGAGAACTACGCATCTGATCAAAAAATATCATAGAACATAAAAAGTAGGAAACATAATTCTCTACAAAAAAGGTCTCTTAACATTTTGCCATAGCTCGCTTCGCTTCCGAGATATATGCAGATTTATCTCAAGGGAAGGGGCCTGACGGACATATTTCGAGATATTTCTTCTTCTTGTTGTTCTTCTTCTGCACAGCTAAGCTGGAAGTGGCATTTGCAGCTCGCAATAGTGCAGAGTTATCTCAAAGAAAGGGGCCACGGTGTTTCTGTATCTCTATTATGTTGGTGCGGCTTCGGAACTTTTAAATATCTTGATATATCTCGAAAACTATGCTTCTGATCAAAAAATATCATAGAACATAAATTATAGGAAACATAATTCTCTACAAAAAAGGTCTCTTAACATTTTGCGATAGCTCGCTTCGCTTCCGAGATATATGCAGATTTATCTCAAGGGAAGGGGCCTGACGGACATATTTCGAGATATTTCTTCTTCTTGTTGTTCTTCTTCTGCACAGCTAAGCTGGAAGTGGCATTTGCAGCTCGCAATAGTGCAGAGTTATCTCAAAGAAAGGGGCCACGGTGTTTCTGTATCTCTATTATGTTGGTGCGGCTTCGGAACTTTTAAATATCTTGATATATCTCGAGAACTACGCATTTGATCAAATAATATCATAGAACATAAAAAGTAGGAAACTTAATTCTCCACAAATAAGGTCTCTTAACATTTTGCCATAGCTCGCTTCGTTTCCGAGATATTTGCAGATTTATCTCAAGGGAAGGGGCCTGACGGACATATTTCGAGATATTTCTTCTTCTTGTTGGTCTTCTTCTGCACAGCTAAGCTGGAAGTGGCATTTGCAGCTCGCAATAGTGCAGAGTTATCTCGAAGAAAGGGGCCACGGTGTTTCTGTATTTCTATTATGTTGGTGCGGCTTCGGAACTTTAAAATATCTTGATATATCTCGAGAACTACGCATCTGATCAAAAAATATCATAGAACGTAAAAAGTAGGAAACTTAATTCTCTACAAATAAAGTCGCTTAACATTTTGCCATAGCTCGCTTCGTTTCCGAGATATTTGCAGATTTATCTCAAGGGAAGGGGCCTGACGGACATATTTCGAGATATTTCTTCTTCTTGTTGTTCTTCTTCTGCACAGCTAAGCTGGAAGTGGCATTTGCAGCTCGCAATAGTGCAGAGTTATCTCAAAGAAAGGGGCCACGGTGTTTCTGTATCTCTATTATGTTGGTGCGGCTTCGGAACTTTTAAATATCTTGATATATCTCGAGAACTACGCATCTGATCAAAAAATATCATAGAACATAAAAAGTAGGAAACTTCATTCTCTACCAAAAAGGTCTCTTAAAATTTTGCCATAGCTCGCTTCGTTTCCGAGATATATGCAGATTTATCTCAAGGGAAGGGGCCTGACGGACATATTTCGGGATATTTCTTCTTCTTGTTGTTCTTCTTCTGCACAGCTAAACAGGAAGTGGCATTTCCAGCTCGCAATAGTGCAGAGTTATCTGAAAGAAAGGGGCCACGGTGTTTCTGTGTCTCTATTATGTTGGTGCGGCTTCGGAACTTTTAAATATCTTGATATATCTCGAGAACTACGCATCTGATCAAAAAATATCATAGAACATAAAAAGTAGAAAACTTAATTCTCTACAAAAAAGGTCTCTCAACATTTTGCCATAGCTCGCTTCGTTTCCGAGATATATGCAGATTTATCTCAAGGGAAGGGGCCTGACGGACATATTTCGAGATATTTCTTCTTCTTGTTGTTCTTCTTCTGCACAGCTAAACTGGAAGTGGCATTTCCAGCTCGCAATAGTGCAGAGTTATCTGAAAGAAAGGGGCCACGGTGTTTCTGTATCTCTATTATGTTGGTGCGGCTTCGGAACTTTTAAATATCTTGATATATCTCGAAAACTACGCTTCTGATCAAAAAATATCATAGAACATAAATTGTAGGAAACATAATTCTCTACAAATAAGGTCTCTTAACATTTTGCCATAGCTCGCTTCGTTTCCGAGATATTTGCAGATTTATCTCAAGGGAAGGGGCCTGACGGACATTTTTCGAGATATTTCTTCTTCTTGTTGTTCTTCTTCTGCACAGCTAAGCTGGAAGTGGCATTTGCAGCTCGCAATAGTGCAGAGTTATCTCGAAGAAAGGGGCCACGGTGTTTCTGTATCTCTATTATGTTGGTGCGGCTTCGGAACTTTTAGATATCTTGATATATCTCGAGAACTACGCATCTGATCAAAAAATATCATAGAACATAAAAAGGAGGAAACTTAATTCTCTACAAAAAAGGTCTCTTAACATTTTGCCATAGCTCGCTTCGTTTCCGAGATATATGCAGATTTATCTCAAGGGAAGGGGCCTGACGGACATATTTCGAGATATTTCTTCTTCTTGTTGGTCTTCTTCTGCACAGCTAAGCTGGAAGTGGCATTTGCAGCTCGCAATGGTGCAGAGTTATCTCAAAGAAAGGGGCCACGGTGTTTCTGTATCTCTATTATGTTGGTGCGGCTTCGGATCTTTTAAATATCTTGATATATCTCGAGAACTACGCATCTGATCAAATAATATCATAGAACATAAAAAGTAGGAAACTTAATTCTCTACAAAAAAGGTCTCTTAACATTTTGCCATAGCTCGTTTCGTTTCCGAGATATTTGCAGATATATCTCAAGGGAAGGGGCCTGACGGACATATTTCGAGATATTTCCTCTTCTTGTTGTTCTTCTTCTGCACAGCTAAACTGGAAGTGGCATTTCCAGCTCGCAATAGCGCAGAGTTATCTCAAAGAAAGGGGCCACGGTGTTTCTGTATCTCTATTATGTTGGTGCGGCTTCGGAACTTTTAAATATCTTGATATATCTCGAGAACTACGCATCTGACCAAAAAATATCATAGAACATAAAAAGTAGGAAACTTAATTCTCTACAAATAAGGTCTCTTAACATTTTGCCATAGCTCGCTTCGTTTCCGAGATATTTGCAGATTTATCTCAAGGGAAGGGGCCTGACGGACATTTTTCGAGATATTTCTTCTTCTTGTTGTTCTTCTTCTGCACAGCTAAGCTGGAAGTGGCATTTGCAGCTCGCAATAGTGCAGAGTTATCTCGAAGAAAGGGGCCACGGTGTTTCTGTATCTCTATTATGTTGGTGCAGCTTCGGATCTTTTAAATATCTCGATATATCTCGAAAACTACGCTTCTGATCAAAAAATATCATAGAACATAAATTGTAGGAAACATAATTCTCTACAAAAAAGGTCTCTTAACATTTTGCCATAGCTCGTTTCGTTTCCGAGATATTTGCAGATATATCTCAAGGAAAGGGGCCTGACTGACATATTTCGAGATATTTCCTCTTCTTGTTGTTCTTCTTCTGCACAGCTAAACTGGAAGTGGCATTTCCAGCTCGCAATAGCGCAGAGTTATCTCAAAGAAAGGGGCCACGGTGTTTCTGTATCTCTATTATGTTGGTGCGGCTTCGGAACTTTTAAATATCTTGATATATCTCGAGAACTACGCATCTGATCAAAAAATATCATAGAACATAAAAAGTAGGAAACCTAATTCTCTACAAATAAGGTCTCTTAACATTTTGCCATAGCTCGCTTCGTTTCCGAGATATTTGCAGATTTATCTCAAGGGAAGGGGCCTGACGGACATTTTTCGAGATATTTCTTCTTCTTGTTGTTCTTCTTCTGCACAGCTAAGCTGGAAGTGGCATTTGCAGCTCGCAATAGTGCAGAGTTATCTCGAAGAAAGGGGCCACGGTGTTTCTGTATCTCTATTATGTTGGTGCGGCTTCGGAACTTTTAGATATCTTGGTATATCTCGAGAACTACGCATCTGATCAGAAAATATCATAGAACATAAAAAGTAGGAAACTTAATTCTCTACCAAAAAGGTCTCTTAACATTTTGCCATAGCTCGCTTCGTTTCCGAGATATTTGCAGATTTATCTCGAGGGAAGGGGCCTGACGGACATATTTCGAGATATTTCTTCTTCTTGTTGTTCTTCTTCTGCACAGCTAAGCTGGAAGTGGCATTTGCAGCTCGCAATAGTGCAGAGTTATCTCAAAGAAAGGGGCCACGGTGTTTCTGTATCTCTATTATGTTGGTGCGGCTTCGGAACTTTTAAATATCTTGATATATCTCGAGAACTACGCATCCGATCAAAAAATATCATAGAACATAAAAAGTAGGAAACTTAATTCTCTACAAAAAAGGTCTCTTAACATTTTGCCATAGCTCGCTTCGTTTCCGAGATATTTGCAGATTTATCTCGAGGGAAGGGGCCTGACGGACATATTTCGAGATATTTCTTCTTCTTGTTGTTCTTCTTCTGCACAGCTAAGCTGGAAGCGGCATTTGCGGCTCGCACTAGTGCAGAGTTATCTCAAAGAAAGGGGCCACGGTGTTTCTGTATCTCTATTATGTTGGTGCAGCTTCGGATCTTTTAAATATCTCGATATATCTCGAAAACTACGCATCTGATCAAATAATATCATAGAACATAAAAAGTAGGAAACTTAATTCTCCACAAATAAGGTCTCTTAACATTTTGCCATAGCTCGCTTCGTTTCCGAGATATTTGCAGATTTATCTCAAGGGAAGGGGCCTGACGGACATATTTCGAGATATTTCCTCTTCTTGTTGTTCTTCTTCTGCACAGCTAAACTGGAAGTGGCATTTCCAGCTCGCAATAGCGCAGAGTTATCTCAAAGAAAGGGGCCACGGTGTTTCTGTATCTCTATTATGTTGGTGCGGCTTCGGAACTTTTAAATATCTTGATATATCTCGAGAACTACGCATCTGATCAAAAAATATCATAGAACATAAAAAATAGGAAACTTAATTCTCTACAAATAAGGTCTCTTAACATTTTGCCATAGCTCGCTTCGTTTCCGAGATATTTGCAGATTTATCTCAAGGGAAGGGGCCTGACGGACATTTTTCGAGATATTTCTTCTTCTTGTTGTTCTTCTTCTGCACAGCTAAGCTGGAAGTGGCATTTGCAGCTCGCAATAGTGCAGAGTTATCTCGAAGAAAGGGGCCACGGTGTTTCTGTATCTCTATTATGTTGGTGCAGCTTCGGATCTTTTAAATATCTCGATATATCTCGAAAACTACGCTTCTGATCAAAAAATATCATAGAACATAAATTGTAGGAAACATAATTCTCTACAAAAAAGGTCTCTTAACATTTTGCCATAGCTCGTTTCGTTTCCGAGATATTTGCAGATATATCTCAAGGAAAGGGGCCTGACTGACATATTTCGAGATATTTCCTCTTCTTGTTGTTCTTCTTCTGCACAGCTAAACTGGAAGTGGCATTTCCAGCTCGCAATAGCGCAGAGTTATCTCAAAGAAAGGGGCCACGGTGTTTCTGTATCTCTATTATGTTGGTGCGGCTTCGGAACTTTTAAATATCTTGATATATCTCGAGAACTACGCATCTGATCAAAAAATATCATAGAACATAAAAAGTAGGAAACCTAATTCTCTACAAATAAGGTCTCTTAACATTTTGCCATAGCTCGCTTCGTTTCCGAGATATTTGCAGATTTATCTCAAGGGAAGGGGCCTGACGGACATTTTTCGAGATATTTCTTCTTCTTGTTGTTCTTCTTCTGCACAGCTAAGCTGGAAGTGGCATTTGCAGCTCGCAATAGTGCAGAGTTATCTCGAAGAAAGGGGCCACGGTGTTTCTGTATCTCTATTATGTTGGTGCGGCTTCGGAACTTTTAGATATCTTGGTATATCTCGAGAACTACGCATCTGATCAGAAAATATCATAGAACATAAAAAGTAGGAAACTTAATTCTCTACCAAAAAGGTCTCTTAACATTTTGCCATAGCTCGCTTCGTTTCCGAGATATTTGCAGATTTATCTGGAGGGAAGGGGCCTGACGGACATATTTCGAGATATTTCTTCTTCTTGTTGTTCTTCTTCTGCACAGCTAAGCTGGAAGTGGCATTTGCAGCTCGCAATAGTGCAGAGTTATCTCAAAGAAAGGGGCCACGGTGTTTCTGTATCTCTATTATGTTGGTGCGGCTTCGGAACTTTTAAATATCTTGATATATCTCGAGAACTACGCATCCGATCAAAAAATATAATAGAACATAAAAAGTAGGAAACTTAATTCTCTACAAAAAAGGTCTCTTAACATTTTGCCATAGCTCGCTTCGTTTCCGAGATATTTGCAGATTTATCTCAAGGGAAGGGGCCTGACGGACATATTTCGAGATATTTCTTCTTCTTGTTGTTCTTCTTCTGCACAGCTAAGCTGGACGTGGCATTTACAGCTCGCAATAGTGCAGAGTTATCTCAAAGAAAGGGGCCACGGTGTTTCTGTATCTCTATTATGTTGGTGCGGCTTCGGAACTTTTAAATATCTTGATATATCTCGAGAACTACGCATCTGATCAAAAAATATCATAGAACATAAAAGGTAGGAAACTTAATTCTCTACAAATAAGGTCTCTTAACATTTTGCCATAGCTCGCTTCGTTTCCAAGATACTTGCAGATTTATCTCAAGGGAAGGGGCCTGACGGACATATTTCGAGATATTTCTTCTTCTTGTTGTTCTTCTTCTGCACAGCTAAACTGGAAGTGGCATTTCCAGCTCGCAGTAGTGCCGAGTTATCTCAAAGAAAGGGGCCACGGTGTTTCTGTATCTCTATTATGTTGGTGCGGCTTCGGAACTTTTAAATATCTTGATATATCTCGAGAACTACGCATCTGATCAAAAAATATCATAGAACATAAAAAGTAGAAAACTTAATTCTCTACAAAAAAGGTCTCTCAACATTTTGCCATAGCTCGCTTCGTTTCCGAGATATATGCAGATTTATCTCAAGGGAAGGGGCCTGACGGACATATTTCGAGATATTTCTTCTTCTTGTTGTTCTTCTTCTGCACAGCTAAACTGGAAGTGGCATTTCCAGCTCGCAATAGTGCAGAGTTATCTGAAAGAAAGGGGCCACGGTGTTTCTGTATCTCTATTATGTTGGTGCGGCTTCGGAACTTTTAAATATCTTGATATATCTCGAAAACTACGCTTCTGATCAAAAAATATCATAGAACATAAATTGTAGGAAACATAATTCTCTACAAAAAAGGTCTCTTAACATTTTGCCATAGCTCGCTTCGTTTCCAAGATACTTGCAGATTTATCTCAAGGGAAGGGGCCTGACGGACATATTTCGAGATATTTCTTCTTCTTGTTGTTCTTCTTCTGCACAGCTAAGCTGGACGTGGCATTTACAGCTCGCAATAGTGCAGAGTTATCTCAAAGAAAGGGGCCACGGTGTTTCTGTATCTCTATTATGTTGGTGCGGCTTCGGAACTTTTAAATATCTTGATATATCTCGAGAACTACGCATCTGATCAAAAAATATCATAGAACATAAAAAGTAGGAAACTTAATTCTCTCCAAATAAGGTCTCTTAACATTTTGCCATAGCTCGCTTCGTTTCCAAGATACTTGCAGATTTATCTCAAGGGAAGGGGCCTGACGGACATATTTCCAGATATTTCTTCTTCTTGTTGTTCTTCTTCTGCACAGCTAAACTGGAAGTGGCATTTCCAGCTCGCAGTAGTGCCGAGTTATCTCAAAGAAAGGGGCCACGGTGTTTCTGTATCTCTATTATGTTGGTGCGGCTTCGGAACTTTTAAATATCTTGATATATCTCGAGAACTACGCATCTGATCAAAAAATATCATAGAACATAAAAAGTAGAAAACTTAATTCTCTACAAAGAAGGTCTCTCAACATTTTGCCATAGCTCGCTTCGTTTCCGAGATATATGCAGATTTATCTCAAGGGAAGGGGCCTGACGGACATATTTCGAGATATTTCTTCTTCTTGTTGTTCTTCTTCTGCACAGCTAAACTGGAAGTGGCATTTCCAGCTCGCAATAGTGCAGAGTTATCTGAAAGAAAGGGGCCACGGTGTTTCTGTATCTCTATTATGTTGGTGCGGCTTCGGAACTTTTAAATATCTTGATATATCTCGAAAACTACGCTTCTGATCAAAAAATATCATAGAACATAAATTATAGGAAACATAATTCTCTACAAAAAAGGTCTCTTAACATTTTGCCATAGCTCGCTTCGCTTCCGAGATATATGCAGATTTATCTCAAGGGAAGGGGCCTGACGGACATATTTCGAGATATTTCTTCTTCTTGTTGTTCTTCTTCTGCACAGCTAAGCTGGAAGTGGCATTTGCAGCTCGCAATAGTGCAGAGTTATCTCAAAGAAAGGGGCCACGGTGTTTCTGTATCTCTATTATGTTGGTGCGGCTTCGGAACTTTTAAATATCTTGATATATCTCGAGAACTACGCATTTGATCAAATAATATCATAGAACATAAAAAGTAGGAAACTTAATTCTCCACAAATAAGGTCTCTTAACATTTTGCCATAGCTCGCTTCGTTTCCGAGATATTTGCAGATTTATCTCAAGGGAAGGGGCCTGACGGACATATTTCGAGATATTTCTTCTTCTTGTTGGTCTTCTTCTGCACAGCTAAGCTGGAAGTGGCATTTGCAGCTCGCAATAGTGCAGAGTTATCTCGAAGAAAGGGGCCACGGTGTTTCTGTATTTCTATTATGTTGGTGCGGCTTCGGAACTTTAAAATATCTTGATATATCTCGAGAACTACGCATCTGATCAAAAAATATCATAGAACGTAAAAAGTAGGAAACTTAATTCTCTACAAATAAAGTCGCTTAACATTTTGCCATAGCTCGCTTCGTTTCCGAGATATTTGCAGATTTATCTCAAGGGAAGGGGCCTGACGGACATATTTCGAGATATTTCTTCTTCTTGTTGTTCTTCTTCTGCACAGCTAAGCTGGAAGTGGCATTTGCAGCTCGCAATAGTGCAGAGTTATCTCAAAGAAAGGGGCCACGGTGTTTCTGTATCTCTATTATGTTGGTGCGGCTTCGGAACTTTTAAATATCTTGATATATCTCGAGAACTACGCATCTGATCAAAAAATATCATACAACATAAAAAGTAGGAAACTTCATTCTCTACCAAAAAGGTCTCTTAACATTTTGCCATAGCTCGCTTCGTTTCCGAGATATATGCAGATTTATCTCAAGGGAAGGGGCCTGACGGACATATTTCGGGATATTTCTTCTTCTTGTTGTTCTTCTTCTGCACAGCTAAACAGGAAGTGGCATTTCCAGCTCGCAATAGTGCAGAGTTATCTGAAAGAAAGGGGCCACGGTGTTTCTGTATCTCTATTATGTTGGTGCGGCTTCGGAACTTTTAAATATCTTGATATATCTCGAGAACTACGCATCTGATCAAATAATATCATAGAACATAAAAAGTAGGAAACTTAATTCTCTACAAATAAGGTTTCTTAACATTTTGCCATAGCTCGCTTCGTTTCCGAGATATTTGCAGATTTATCTCAAGGGAAGGGGCCTGACGGACATTTTTCGAGATATTTCTTCTTCTTGTTGTTCTTCTTCTGCACAGCTAAGCTGGAAGTGGCATTTGCAGCTCGCAATAGTGCAGAGTTATCTCGAAGAAAGGGGCCACGGTGTTTCTGTATCTCTATTATGTTGGTGCGGCTTCGGAACTTTTAGATATCTTGATATATCTCGAGAACTACGCATCTGATCAAAAAATATCATAGAACATAAAAAGGAGGAAACTTAATTCTCTACAAAAAAGGTCTCTTAACATTTTGCCATAGCTCGCTTCGTTTCCGAGATATATGCAGATTTATCTCAAGGGAAGGGGCCTGACGGACATATTTCGAGATATTTCTTCTTCTTGTTGGTCTTCTTCTGCACAGCTAAGCTGGAAGTGGCATTTGCAGCTCGCAATGGTGCAGAGTTATCTCAAAGAAAGGGGCCACGGTGTTTCTGTATCTCTATTATGTTGGTGCGGCTTCGGATCTTTTAAATATCTTGATATATCTCGAGAACTACGCATCTGATCAAATAATATCATAGAACATAAAAAGTAGGAAACTTAATTCTCTACAAAAAAGGTCTCTTAACATTTTGCCATAGCTCGTTTCGTTTCCGAGATATTTGCAGATATATCTCAAGGGAAGGGGCCTGACGGACATATTTCGAGATATTTCCTCTTCTTGTTGTTCTTCTTCTGCACAGCTAAACTGGAAGTGGCATTTCCAGCTCGCAATAGCGCAGAGTTATCTCAAAGAAAGGGGCCACGGTGTTTCTGTATCTCTATTATGTTGGTGCGGCTTCGGAACTTTTAAATATCTTGATATATCTCGAGAACTACGCATCTGATCAAAAAATATCATAGAACATAAAAAGTAGGAAACTTAATTCTCTACAAATAAGGTTTCTTAACATTTTGCCATAGCTCGCTTCGTTTCCGAGATATTTGCAGATTTATCTCAAGGGAAGGGGCCTGACGGACATTTTTCGAGATATTTCTTCTTCTTGTTGTTCTTCTTCTGCACAGCTAAGCTGGAAGTGGCATTTGCAGCTCGCAATAGTGCAGAGTTATCTCAAAGAAAGGGGCCACGGTGTTTCTGTATCTCTATTATGTTGGTGCGGCTTCGGAACTTTTAAATATCTTGATATATCTCGAGAACTACGCATCTGATCAAAAAATATCATAGATCATAAAAAGTAGGAAACTTCATTCTCTACCAAAAAGGTCTCTTAAAATTTTGCCATAGCTCGCTTCGTTTCCGAGATATATGCAGATTTATCTCAAGGGAAGGGGCCTGACGGACATATTTCGGGATATTTCTTCTTCTTGTTGTTCTTCTTCTGCACAGCTAAACAGGAAGTGGCATTTCCAGCTCGCAATAGTGCAGAGTTATCTGAAAGAAAGGGGCCACGGTGTTTCTGTGTCTCTATTATGTTGGTGCGGCTTCGGAACTTTTAAATATCTTGATATATCTCGAGAACTACGCATCTGATCAAAAAATATCATAGAACATAAAAAGTAGAAAACTCAATTCTCTACAAAAAAGGTCTCTCAACATTTTGCCATAGCTCGCTTCGTTTCCGAGATATATGCAGATTTATCTCAAGGGAAGGGGCCTGACGGACATATTTCGAGATATTTCTTCTTCTTGTTGTTCTTCTTCTGCACAGCTAAACTGGAAGTGGCATTTCCAGCTCGCAATAGTGCAGAGTTATCTGAAAGAAAGGGGCCACGGTGTTTCTGTATCTCTATTATGTTGGTGCGGCTTCGGAACTTTTAAATATCTTGATATATCTCGAAAACTACGCTTCTGATCAAAAAATATCATAGAACATAAATTGTAGGAAACATAATTCTCTACAAAAAAGGTCTCTTAACATTTTGCCATAGCTCGCTTCGCTTCCGAGATATATGCAGATTTATCTCAAGGGAAGGGGCCTGACGGACATATTTCGAGATATTTCTTCTTCTTGTTGTTCTTCTTCTGCACAGCTAAGCTGGAAGTGGCATTTGCAGCTCGCAATAGTGCAGAGTTATCTCAAAGAAAGGGGCCACGGTGTTTCTGTATCACTATTATGTTGGTGCGGCTTCGGAACTTTTAAATATCTTGATATATCTCGAGAACTCCGCATCTGATCAAAAAATATCATACAACATAAAAAGTAGGAAACTTCATTCTCTACCAAAAAGGTCTCTTAACATTTTGCCATAGCTCGCTTCGTTTCCGAGATATATGCAGATTTATCTCAAGGGAAGGGGCCTGACGGACATATTTCGGGATATTTCTTCTTCTTGTTGTTCTTCTTCTGCACAGCTAAACAGGAAGTGGCATTTCCAGCTCGCAATAGTGCAGAGTTATCTGAAAGAAAGGGGCCACGGTGTTTCTGTATCTCTATTATGTTGGTGCGGCTTCGGAACTTTTAAATATCTTGATATATCTCGAGAACTACGCATCTGATCAAATAATATCATAGAACATAAAAAGTAGGAAACTTAATTCTCTACAAATAAGGTTTCTTAACATTTTGCCATAGCTCGCTTCGTTTCCGAGATATTTGCAGATTTATCTCAAGGGAAGGGGCCTGACGGACATTTTTCGAGATATTTCTTCTTCTTGTTGTTCTTCTTCTGCACAGCTAAGCTGGAAGTGGCATTTGCAGCTCGCAATAGTGCAGAGTTATCTCGAAGAAAGGGGCCACGGTGTTTCTGTATCTCTATTATGTTGGTGCGGCTTCGGAACTTTTAGATATCTTGATATATCTCGAGAACTACGCATCTGATCAAAAAATATCATAGAACATAAAAAGGAGGAAACTTAATTCTCTACAAAAAAGGTCTCTTAACATTTTGCCATAGCTCGCTTCGTTTCCGAGATATATGCAGATTTATCTCAAGGGAAGGGGCCTGACGGACATATTTCGAGATATTTCTTCTTCTTGTTGGTCTTCTTCTGCACAGCTAAGCTGGAAGTGGCATTTGCAGCTCGCAATGGTGCAGAGTTATCTCAAAGAAAGGGGCCACGGTGTTTCTGTATCTCTATTATGTTGGTGCGGCTTCGGATCTTTTAAATATCTTGATATATCTCGAGAACTACGCATCTGATCAAATAATATCATAGAACATAAAAAGTAGGAAACTTAATTCTCTACAAAAAAGGTCTCTTAACATTTTGCCATAGCTCGTTTCGTTTCCGAGATATTTGCAGATATATCTCAAGGGAAGGGGCCTGACGGACATATTTCGAGATATTTCCTCTTCTTGTTGTTCTTCTTCTGCACAGCTAAACTGGAAGTGGCATTTCCAGCTCGCAATAGCGCAGAGTTATCTCAAAGAAAGGGGCCACGGTGTTTCTGTATCTCTATTATGTTGGTGCGGCTTCGGAACTTTTAAATATCTTGATATATCTCGAGAACTACGCATCTGATCAAAAAATATCATAGAACATAAAAAGTAGGAAACTTAATTCTCTACAAATAAGGTCTCTTAACATTTTGCCATAGCTCGCTTCGTTTCCGAGATATTTGCAGATTTATCTCAAGGGAAGGGGCCTGACGGACATTTTTCGAGATATTTCTTCTTCTTGTTGTTCTTCTTCTGCACAGCTAAGCTGGAAGTGGCATTTGCAGCTCGCAATAGTGCAGAGTTATCTCGAAGAAAGGGGCCACGGTGTTTCTGTATCTCTATTATGTTGGTGCGGCTTCGGAACTTTTAGATACCTTGATAGATCTCGAGAACTACGCATCTGATCAAAAAATATCATAGAACATAAAAAGTAGGAAACCTAATTCTCTACAAATAAGGTCTCTTAACATTTTGCCATAGCTCGCTTCGTTTCCGAGATATTTGCAGATTTATCTCAAGGGAAGGGGCCTGACGGACATTTTTCGAGATATTTCTTCTTCTTGTTGTTCTTCTTCTGCACAGCTAAGCTGGAAGTGGCATTTGCAGCTCGCAATAGTGCAGAGTTATCTCGAAGAAAGGGGCCACGGTGTTTCTGTATCTCTATTATGTTGGTGCGGCTTCGGAACTTTTAGATATCTTGGTATATCTCGAGAACTACGCATCTGATCAGAAAATATCATAGAACATAAAAAGTAGGAAACTTAATTCTCTACCAAAAAGGTCTCTTAACATTTTGCCATAGCTCGCTTCGTTTCCGAGATATTTGCAGATTTATCTGGAGGGAAGGGGCCTGACGGACATATTTCGAGATATTTCTTCTTCTTGTTGTTCTTCTTCTGCACAGCTAAGCTGGAAGTGGCATTTGCAGCTCGCAATAGTGCAGAGTTATCTCAAAGAAAGGGGCCACGGTGTTTCTGTATCTCTATTATGTTGGTGCGGCTTCGGAACTTTTAAATATCTTGATATATCTCGAGAACTACGCATCCGATCAAAAAATATAATAGAACATAAAAAGTAGGAAACTTAATTCTCTACAAAAAAGGTCTCTTAACATTTTGCCATAGCTCGCTTCGTTTCCGAGATATTTGCAGATTTATCTCGAGGGAAGGGGCCTGACGGACACATTTCGAGATATTTCTTCTTCTTGTTGTTCTTCTTCTGCACAGCTAAGCTGGAAGCGGCATTTGCGGCTCGCACTAGTGCAGAGTTATCTCAAAGAAAGGGGCCACGGTGTTTCTGTATCTCTATTATGTTGGTGCAGCTTCGGTTCTTTTAAATATCTCGATATATCTCGAAAACTACGCATCTGATCAAATAATATCATAGAACATAAAAAGTAGGAAACTTAATTCTCCACAAATAAGGTCTCTTAACATTTTGCCATAGCTCGCTTCGTTTCCGAGATATTTGCAGATTTATCTCAAGGGAAGGGGCCTGACGGACATATTTCGAGATATTTCTTCTTCTTGTTGTTCTTCTTCTGCACAGCTAAGCTGGACGTGGCATTTACAGCTCGCAATAGTGCAGAGTTATCTCAAAGAAAGGGGCCACGGTGTTTCTGTATCTCTATTATGTTGGTGCGGCTTCGGAACTTTTAAATATCTTGATATATCTCGAGAACTACGCATCTGATCAAAAAATATCATAGAACGTAAAAGGTAGGAAACTTAATTCTCTACAAATAAGGTCTCTTAACATTTTGCCATAGCTCGCTTCGTTTCCAAGATACTTGCAGATTTATCTCAAGGGAAGGGGCCTGACGGACATATTTCGAGATATTTCTTCTTCTTGTTGTTCTTCTTCTGCACAGCTAAACTGGAAGTGGCATTTCCAGCTCGCAGTAGTGCCGAGTTATCTCAAAGAAAGGGGCCACGGTGTTTCTGTATCTCTATTATGTTGGTGCGGCTTCGGAACTTTTAAATATCTTGATATATCTCGAGAACTACGCATCTGATCAAAAAATATCATAGAACATAAAAAGTAGAAAACTTAATTCTCTACAAAAAAGGTCTCTCAACATTTTGCCATAGCTCGCTTCGTTTCCGAGATATATGCAGATTTATCTCAAGGGAAGGGGCCTGACGGACATATTTCGAGATATTTCTTCTTCTTGTTGTTCTTCTTCTGCACAGCTAAACTGGAAGTGGCATTTCCAGCTCGCAATAGTGCAGAGTTATCTGAAAGAAAGGGGCCACGGTGTTTCTGTATCTCTATTATGTTGGTGCGGCTTCGGAACTTTTAAATATCTTGATATATCTCGAAAACTACGCTTCTGATCAAAAAATATCATAGAACATAAATTGTAGGAAACATAATTCTCTACAAAAAAGGTCTCTTAACATTTTGCCATAGCTCGCTTCGTTTCCAAGATACTTGCAGATTTATCTCAAGGGAAGGGGCCTGACGGACATATTTCGAGATATTTCTTCTTCTTGTTGTTCTTCTTCTGCACAGCTAAGCTGGACGTGGCATTTACAGCTCGCAATAGTGCAGAGTTATCTCAAAGAAAGGGGCCACGGTGTTTCTGTATCTCTATTATGTTGGTGCGGCTTCGGAACTTTTAAATATCTTGATATATCTCGAGAACTACGCATCTGATCAAAAAATATCATAGAACATAAAAAGTAGGAAACTTAATTCTCTCCAAATAAGGTCTCTTAACATTTTGCCATAGCTCGCTTCGTTTCCAAGATACTTGCAGATTTATCTCAAGGGAAGGGGCCTGACGGACATATTTCCAGATATTTCTTCTTCTTGTTGTTCTTCTTCTGCACAGCTAAACTGGAAGTGGCATTTCCAGCTCGCAGTAGTGCCGAGTTATCTCAAAGAAAGGGGCCACGGTGTTTCTGTATCTCTATTATGTTGGTGCGGCTTCGGAACTTTTAAATATCTTGATATATCTCGAGAACTACGCATCTGATCAAAAAATATCATAGAACATAAAAAGTAGAAAACTTAATTCTCTACAAAGAAGGTCTCTCAACATTTTGCCATAGCTCGCTTCGTTTCCGAGATATATGCAGATTTATCTCAAGGGAAGGGGCCTGACGGACATATTTCGAGATATTTCTTCTTCTTGTTGTTCTTCTTCTGCACAGCTAAACTGGAAGTGGCATTTCCAGCTCGCAATAGTGCAGAGTTATCTGAAAGAAAGGGGCCACGGTGTTTCTGTATCTCTATTATGTTGGTGCGGCTTCGGAACTTTTAAATATCTTGATATATCTCGAAAACTACGCTTCTGATCAAAAAATATCATAGAACATAAATTATAGGAAACATAATTCTCTACAAAAAAGGTCTCTTAACATTTTGCCATAGCTCGCTTCGCTTCCGAGATATATGCAGATTTATCTCAAGGGAAGGGGCCTGACGGACATATTTCGAGATATTTCTTCTTCTTGTTGTTCTTCTTCTGCACAGCTAAGCTGGAAGTGGCATTTGCAGCTCGCAATAGTGCAGAGTTATCTCAAAGAAAGGGGCCACGGTGTTTCTGTATCTCTATTATGTTGGTGCGGCTTCGGAACTTTTAAATATCTTGATATATCTCGAGAACTACGCATTTGATCAAATAATATCATAGAACATAAAAAGTAGGAAACTTAATTCTCCACAAATAAGGTCTCTTAACATTTTGCCATAGCTCGCTTCGTTTCCGAGATATTTGCAGATTTATCTCAAGGGAAGGGGCCTGACGGACATATTTCGAGATATTTCTTCTTCTTGTTGGTCTTCTTCTGCACAGCTAAGCTGGAAGTGGCATTTGCAGCTCGCAATAGTGCAGAGTTATCTCGAAGAAAGGGGCCACGGTGTTTCTGTATTTCTATTATGTTGGTGCGGCTTCGGAACTTTAAAATATCTTGATATATCTCGAGAACTACGCATCTGATCAAAAAATATCATAGAACGTAAAAAGTAGGAAACTTAATTCTCTACAAATAAAGTCGCTTAACATTTTGCCATAGCTCGCTTCGTTTCCGAGATATTTGCAGATTTATCTCAAGGGAAGGGGCCTGACGGACATATTTCGAGATATTTCTTCTTCTTGTTGTTCTTCTTCTGCACAGCTAAGCTGGAAGTGGCATTTGCAGCTCGCAATAGTGCAGAGTTATCTCAAAGAAAGGGGCCACGGTGTTTCTGTATCTCTATTATGTTGGTGCGGCTTCGGAACTTTTAAATATCTTGATATATCTCGAGAACTACGCATCTGATCAAAAAATATCATACAACATAAAAAGTAGGAAACTTCATTCTCTACCAAAAAGGTCTCTTAACATTTTGCCATAGCTCGCTTCGTTTCCGAGATATATGCAGATTTATCTCAAGGGAAGGGGCCTGACGGACATATTTCGGGATATTTCTTCTTCTTGTTGTTCTTCTTCTGCACAGCTAAACAGGAAGTGGCATTTCCAGCTCGCAATAGTGCAGAGTTATCTGAAAGAAAGGGGCCACGGTGTTTCTGTATCTCTATTATGTTGGTGCGGCTTCGGAACTTTTAAATATCTTGATATATCTCGAGAACTACGCATCTGATCAAATAATATCATAGAACATAAAAAGTAGGAAACTTAATTCTCTACAAATAAGGTTTCTTAACATTTTGCCATAGCTCGCTTCGTTTCCGAGATATTTGCAGATTTATCTCAAGGGAAGGGGCCTGACGGACATTTTTCGAGATATTTCTTCTTCTTGTTGTTCTTCTTCTGCACAGCTAAGCTGGAAGTGGCATTTGCAGCTCGCAATAGTGCAGAGTTATCTCGAAGAAAGGGGCCACGGTGTTTCTGTATCTCTATTATGTTGGTGCGGCTTCGGAACTTTTAGATATCTTGATATATCTCGAGAACTACGCATCTGATCAAAAAATATCATAGAACATAAAAAGGAGGAAACTTAATTCTCTACAAAAAAGGTCTCTTAACATTTTGCCATAGCTCGCTTCGTTTCCGAGATATATGCAGATTTATCTCAAGGGAAGGGGCCTGACGGACATATTTCGAGATATTTCTTCTTCTTGTTGGTCTTCTTCTGCACAGCTAAGCTGGAAGTGGCATTTGCAGCTCGCAATGGTGCAGAGTTATCTCAAAGAAAGGGGCCACGGTGTTTCTGTATCTCTATTATGTTGGTGCGGCTTCGGATCTTTTAAATATCTTGATATATCTCGAGAACTACGCATCTGATCAAATAATATCATAGAACATAAAAAGTAGGAAACTTAATTCTCTACAAAAAAGGTCTCTTAACATTTTGCCATAGCTCGTTTCGTTTCCGAGATATTTGCAGATATATCTCAAGGGAAGGGGCCTGACGGACATATTTCGAGATATTTCCTCTTCTTGTTGTTCTTCTTCTGCACAGCTAAACTGGAAGTGGCATTTCCAGCTCGCAATAGCGCAGAGTTATCTCAAAGAAAGGGGCCACGGTGTTTCTGTATCTCTATTATGTTGGTGCGGCTTCGGAACTTTTAAATATCTTGATATATCTCGAGAACTACGCATCTGATCAAAAAATATCATAGAACATAAAAAGTAGGAAACTTAATTCTCTACAAATAAGGTCTCTTAACATTTTGCCATAGCTCGCTTCGTTTCCGAGATATTTGCAGATTTATCTCAAGGGAAGGGGCCTGACGGACATTTTTCGAGATATTTCTTCTTCTTGTTGTTCTTCTTCTGCACAGCTAAGCTGGAAGTGGCATTTGCAGCTCGCAATAGTGCAGAGTTATCTCAAAGAAAGGGGCCACGGTGTTTCTGTATCTCTATTATGTTGGTGCGGCTTCGGAACTTTTAAATATCTTGATATATCTCGAGAACTACGCATCTGATCAAAAAATATCATAGAACATAAAAAGTAGGAAACTTCATTCTCTACCAAAAAGGTCTCTTAAAATTTTGCCATAGCTCGCTTCGTTTCCGAGATATATGCAGATTTATCTCAAGGGAAGGGGCCTGACGGACATATTTCGGGATATTTCTTCTTCTTGTTGTTCTTCTTCTGCACAGCTAAACAGGAAGTGGCATTTCCAGCTCGCAATAGTGCAGAGTTATCTGAAAGAAAGGGGCCACGGTGTTTCTGTGTCTCTATTATGTTGGTGCGGCTTCGGAACTTTTAAATATCTTGATATATCTCGAGAACTACGCATCTGATCAAAAAATATCATAGAACATAAAAAGTAGAAAACTCAATTCTCTACAAAAAAGGTCTCTCAACATTTTGCCATAGCTCGCTTCGTTTCCGAGATATATGCAGATTTATCTCAAGGGAAGGGGCCTGACGGACATATTTCGAGATATTTCTTCTTCTTGTTGTTCTTCTTCTGCACAGCTAAACTGGAAGTGGCATTTCCAGCTCGCAATAGTGCAGAGTTATCTGAAAGAAAGGGGCCACGGTGTTTCTGTATCTCTATTATGTTGGTGCGGCTTCGGAACTTTTAAATATCTTGATATATCTCGAAAACTACGCTTCTGATCAAAAAATATCATAGAACATAAATTGTAGGAAACATAATTCTCTACAAAAAAGGTCTCTTAACATTTTGCCATAGCTCGCTTCGCTTCCGAGATATATGCAGATTTATCTCAAGGGAAGGGGCCTGACGGACATATTTCGAGATATTTCTTCTTCTTGTTGTTCTTCTTCTGCACAGCTAAGCTGGAAGTGGCATTTGCAGCTCGCAATAGTGCAGAGTTATCTCAAAGAAAGGGGCCACGGTGTTTCTGTATCACTATTATGTTGGTGCGGCTTCGGAACTTTTAAATATCTTGATATATCTCGAGAACTCCGCATCTGATCAAAAAATATCATACAACATAAAAAGTAGGAAACTTCATTCTCTACCAAAAAGGTCTCTTAACATTTTGCCATAGCTCGCTTCGTTTCCGAGATATATGCAGATTTATCTCAAGGGAAGGGGCCTGACGGACATATTTCGGGATATTTCTTCTTCTTGTTGTTCTTCTTCTGCACAGCTAAACAGGAAGTGGCATTTCCAGCTCGCAATAGTGCAGAGTTATCTGAAAGAAAGGGGCCACGGTGTTTCTGTATCTCTATTATGTTGGTGCGGCTTCGGAACTTTTAAATATCTTGATATATCTCGAGAACTACGCATCTGATCAAATAATATCATAGAACATAAAAAGTAGGAAACTTAATTCTCTACAAATAAGGTTTCTTAACATTTTGCCATAGCTCGCTTCGTTTCCGAGATATTTGCAGATTTATCTCAAGGGAAGGGGCCTGACGGACATTTTTCGAGATATTTCTTCTTCTTGTTGTTCTTCTTCTGCACAGCTAAGCTGGAAGTGGCATTTGCAGCTCGCAATAGTGCAGAGTTATCTCGAAGAAAGGGGCCACGGTGTTTCTGTATCTCTATTATGTTGGTGCGGCTTCGGAACTTTTAGATATCTTGATATATCTCGAGAACTACGCATCTGATCAAAAAATATCATAGAACATAAAAAGGAGGAAACTTAATTCTCTACAAAAAAGGTCTCTTAACATTTTGCCATAGCTCGCTTCGTTTCCGAGATATATGCAGATTTATCTCAAGGGAAGGGGCCTGACGGACATATTTCGAGATATTTCTTCTTCTTGTTGGTCTTCTTCTGCACAGCTAAGCTGGAAGTGGCATTTGCAGCTCGCAATGGTGCAGAGTTATCTCAAAGAAAGGGGCCACGGTGTTTCTGTATCTCTATTATGTTGGTGCGGCTTCGGATCTTTTAAATATCTTGATATATCTCGAGAACTACGCATCTGATCAAATAATATCATAGAACATAAAAAGTAGGAAACTTAATTCTCTACAAAAAAGGTCTCTTAACATTTTGCCATAGCTCGTTTCGTTTCCGAGATATTTGCAGATATATCTCAAGGGAAGGGGCCTGACGGACATATTTCGAGATATTTCCTCTTCTTGTTGTTCTTCTTCTGCACAGCTAAACTGGAAGTGGCATTTCCAGCTCGCAATAGCGCAGAGTTATCTCAAAGAAAGGGGCCACGGTGTTTCTGTATCTCTATTATGTTGGTGCGGCTTCGGAACTTTTAAATATCTTGATATATCTCGAGAACTACGCATCTGATCAAAAAATATCATAGAACATAAAAAGTAGGAAACTTAATTCTCTACAAATAAGGTCTCTTAACATTTTGCCATAGCTCGCTTCGTTTCCGAGATATTTGCAGATTTATCTCAAGGGAAGGGGCCTGACGGACATTTTTCGAGATATTTCTTCTTCTTGTTGTTCTTCTTCTGCACAGCTAAGCTGGAAGTGGCATTTGCAGCTCGCAATAGTGCAGAGTTATCTCGAAGAAAGGGGCCACGGTGTTTCTGTATCTCTATTATGTTGGTGCGGCTTCGGAACTTTTAGATACCTTGATAGATCTCGAGAACTACGCATCTGATCAAATAATATCATAGAACATAAAAAGTAGGAAACTTAATTCTCTACAAAAAAGGTCTCTTAACATTTTGCCATAGCTCGCTTCGTTTCCGAGATATTTGCAGATTTATCTCGAGGGAAGGGGCCTGACGGACATATTTCGAGATATTTCTTCTTCTTGTTGTTCTTCTTCTGCACAGCTAAGCTGGAAGCGGCATTTCCGGCTCGCACTAGTGCAGAGTTATCTCAAAGAAAGGGGCCACGGTGTTTCTGTATCTCTATTATGTTGGTGCAGCTTCGGATCTTTTAAATATCTCGATATATCTCGAAAACTACGCTTCTGATCAAAAAATATCATAGAACATAAATTGTAGGAAACATAATTCTCTACAAAAAAGGTCTCTTAACATTTTGCCATAGCTCGTTTTGTTTCCGAGATATTTGCAGATATATCTCAAGGAAAGGGGCCTGACTGACATATTTCGAGATATTTCCTCTTCTTGTTGTTCTTCTTCTGCACAGCTAAACTGGAAGTGGCATTTCCAGCTCGCAATAGCGCAGAGTTATCTCAAAGAAAGGGGCCACGGTGTTTCTGTATCTCTATTATGTTGGTGCGGCTTCGGAACTTTTAAATATCTTGATATATCTCGAGAACTACGCATCTGATCAAAAAATATCATAGAACATAAAAAGTAGGAAACCTAATTCTCTACAAATAAGGTCTCTTAACATTTTGCCATAGCTCGCTTCGTTTCCGAGATATTTGCAGATTTATCTCAAGGGAAGGGGCCTGACGGACATTTTTCGAGATATTTCTTCTTCTTGTTGTTCTTCTTCTGCACAGCTAAGCTGGAAGTGGCATTTGCAGCTCGCAATAGTGCAGAGTTATCTCGAAGAAAGGGGCCACGGTGTTTCTGTATCTCTATTATGTTGGTGCGGCTTCGGAACTTTTAGATATCTTGGTATATCTCGAGAACTACGCATCTGATCAGAAAATATCATAGAACATAAAAAGTAGGAAACTTAATTCTCTACCAAAAAGGTCTCTTAACATTTTGCCATAGCTCGCTTCGTTTCCGAGATATTTGCAGATTTATCTCGAGGGAAGGGGCCTGACGGACATATTTCGAGATATTTCTTCTTCTTGTTGTTCTTCTTCTGCACAGCTAAGCTGGAAGTGGCATTTGCAGCTCGCAATAGTGCAGAGTTATCTCAAAGAAAGGGGCCACGGTGTTTCTGTATCTCTATTATGTTGGTGCGGCTTCGGAACTTTTAAATATCTTGATATATCTCGAGAACTACGCATCCGATCAAAAAATATCATAGAACATAAAAAGTAGGAAACTTAATTCTCTACAAAAAAGGTCTCTTAACATTTTGCCATAGCTCGCTTCGTTTCCGAGATATTTGCAGATTTATCTCGAGGGAAGGGGCCTGACGGACATATTTCGAGATATTTCTTCTTCTTGTTGTTCTTCTTCTGCACAGCTAAGCTGGAAGCGGCATTTGCGGCTCGCACTAGTGCAGAGTTATCTCAAAGAAAGGGGCCACGGTGTTTCTGTATCTCTATTATGTTGGTGCAGCTTCGGATCTTTTAAATATCTCGATATATCTCGAAAACTACGCTTCTGATCAAAAAATATCATAGAACATAAATTGTAGGAAACATAATTCTCTACAAAAAAGGTCTCTTAACATTTTGCCATAGCTCGTTTCGTTTCCGAGATATTTGCAGATATATCTCAAGGGAAGGGGCCTGACTGACATATTTCGAGATATTTCCTCTTCTTGTTGTTCTTCTTCTGCACAGCTAAACTGGAAGTGGCATTTCCAGCTCGCAATAGCGCAGAGTTATCTCAAAGAAAGGGGCCACGGTGTTTCTGTATCTCTATTATGTTGGTGCGGCTTCGGAACTTTTAAATATCTTGATATATCTCGAGAACTACGCATCTGATCAAAAAATATCATAGAACATAAAAAGTAGGAAACCTAATTCTCTACAAATAAGGTCTCTTAACATTTTGCCATAGCTCGCTTCGTTTCCGAGATATTTGCAGATTTATCTCAAGGGAAGGGGCCTGACGGACATTTTTCGAGATATTTCTTCTTCTTGTTGTTCTTCTTCTGCAAAGCTAAGCTGGAAGTGGCATTTGCAGCTCGCAATAGTGCAGAGTTATCTCGAAGAAAGGGGCCACGGTGTTTCTGTATCTCTATTATGTTGGTGCGGCTTCGGAACTTTTAGATATCTTGATATATCTCGAGAACTACCCATCTGATCAAAAAATATCATAGAACATAAAAAGTAGGAAACTTAATTCTCTACCAAAAAGGTCTCTTAACATTTTGCCATAGCTCGCTTCGTTTCCGAGATATTTGCAGATTTATCTCGAGGGAAGGGGCCTGACGGACATATTTCGAGATATTTCTTCTTCTTGTTGTTCTTCTTCTGCACAGCTAAGCTGGAAGTGGCATTTGCAGCTCGCAATAGTGCAGAGTTATCTCAAAGAAAGGGGCCACGGTGTTTCTGTATCTCTATTATGTTGGTGCGGCTTCGGATCTTTTAAATATCTCGATATATCTCGAAAACTACGCTTCTGATCAAAAAATATCATAGAACCTAAATTGTGGGAAATATAATTCTCTACAAAAAAGGTCTCTTAACATTTTGCCGTAGCTCGCTTCGTTTCCGAGATATTTGCAGATTTATCTCAAGGGAAGGGGCCTGACGGACATATTTCCAGATATTTCTTCTTCTTGTTGTTCTTCTTCTGCACAGCTAAGCTGGAAGTGGCATTTGCAGCTCGCAATAGTGCAGAGTTATCTCAAAGAAAGGGGCCACGGTGTTTCTGTATCTCTATTATGTTGGTGCGGCTTCGGATTTTTTAAATATCATGATATATCTCGAGAACTACGCATCCGATCAAAAAATATCATAGAGCATAAAAAGTAGGAAACTTAATTCTCTACAAAAAAGGTCTCTTAACATTTTGCCATAGCTCGCTTCGTTTCCGAGATATTTGCAGATTTATCTCGAGGGAAGGGACCTGACGGACATATTTCGAGATATTTCTTCTTCTTGTTGTTCTTCTTCTGCACAGCTAAGCTGGAAGCGGCATTTGCGGCTCGCACTAGTGCAGGATTATCTCAAAGAAAGGGGCCACGGTGTTTCTGTATCTCTATTATGTTGGTGCGGCTTCGGATCTTTTAAATATCTCGATATATCTCGAAAACTACGCTTCTGATTAAAAAATATCATAGAACATAAATTGGAGGAAACATAATTCTCTACAAAAAAGGTCTCTTAACATTTTGCCATAGCTCGTTTCGTTTCCGGGATATTTGCAGATATATCTCAAGGGAAGGGGCCTGACGGACATATTTCGAGATATTTCCTCTTCTTGTTGTTCTTCTTCTGCACAGCTAAACTGGAAGTGGCATTTCCAGCTCGCAATAGCGCAGAGTTATCTCAAAGAAAGGGGCCACGGTGTTTCTGTATCTCTATTATGTTGGTGCGTCTTCGGAACTTTTAAATATCTCGATATATCTCGAAAACTACGCTTCTGATCAAAAAATATCATAGAACATAAATTGTAGGAAACATAATTCTCTACAAAAATGGTCTCTTAACATTTTGCCATAGCTCGCTTCGTTTCCGAGATATTTGCAGATATATCTCAAGGGAAGGGGCCTGACGGACATATTTCGAGATATTTCTTCTTCTTGTTGTTCTTCTTCTGCACAGCTAAACTGGAAGTGGCATTTACAGCTCGCAATAGTGCAGAGTTATCTCAAAGAAAGGGGCCACGGTGTTTCTGTATCTCTATTATGTTGGTGCGGCTTCGGAACTTTTAAATATCTTGATATATCTCGAGAACTACGCATCTGATCAAAAAATATCATAGAACATGAAAAGTAGGAAACTTAATTCTCTACAAAAAAGGTCTCTTAACATTTTGCCATAGCTCTCTTCGTTTCCGAGATATTTGCAGATTTATCTCAAGGGAAGGGGCCTGACGGACATATTTCGAGATATTTCTTCTTCTTGTTGTTCTTCTTCTGCACAGCTTAGCTGGAAGTGGCATTTGCAGCTCGCAATAGTGCAGAGTTATCTCAAAGAAAGGGGCCACGGTGTTTCTGTATCTCTATTATGTTGGTGCGGCTTCGGAACTTTTAAATATCTTGATATATCTCGAGAACTACGCGTCTGATCAAAAAATATCATAGAACATAGAAAGTAGGAAACTTAATTCTCTACAAAAACGGTCTCTTAACATTTTGCCATGGCTCGCTTCGTTTCCGAGATATTTGCAGATATATCTCAAGGGAAGGGGCCTGACGGACATATTTCGAGATATTTCTTCTTCTTGTTGCTCTTCTTCTGCACAGCTAAGCTGGAAGTGGCATTTGCGGCTCGCACTAGTGCACAGTTATCTCAAAGAAAGGGGCCACGGTGTTTCTGTATCTCTATTATGTTGGTGCGTCTTCGGAACTTTTAAATATCTTGATATATCTCGAGAACTACGCTTCTGATCAAAAAATATCATAGAACGTAAATTGTAGGAAACATTATTCTCTACAAAAAAGGTCTCTTAACATTTTGCCATAGCTCGCTTCGTTTCCGAGATATTTGCAGATTCATCTCAAGGGAAGGGGTCTGACGGACATATTTCGAGATATTTCTTCTTCTTGTTGTTCTTCTTCTGCACAGCTAAGCTCGAAGTGGCATTTGCAGCTCGCAATAGTGCAGAGTTATCTCAAAGAAAGAGGCCACGGTGTTTCTGTACCTCTATTATGTTGGTGCAGCTTCGGAACTTTTAAATATCTTGATATATCTCGAGAACTACGCATCTGATCAAAAAATATCATTGAACATAAAAAGTAGGAAACTTAATTCTCTACAAATAAGGTCTCTTAACATTTTGCCATAGCTAGCTTCGTTTCTGAGATATTTGCAGATTTATCTCAAGGGAAGGGGCCTGACGGACATATTTCGGGATATTTCTTCTTCTTGTTGTTCTTCTTCTGCACAGCTAAACTGGAAGTGGCATTTCCAGCTCGCAATAGTGCAGAGTTATCTGAAAGAAAGGGGCACGGTGTTTCTGTATCTCTATTATGTTCGTGCGGCTTCGGAACTTTTAAATATCTTGATATATCTCGAGAACTACGCATCTGATCAAATAATATCATAGAACATAAAAAGTAGCAAACTTAATTCTCTACAAAAAAGGTCTCTTAACATTTTGCCATAGCTCGCTTCGTTTCCGAGATATTTGCAGATTTATCTCGAGGGAAGGGGCCTGACGGACATATTTCGAGATATTTCTTCTTCTTGTTGTTCTTCTTCTGCACAGCTAAGCTGGAAGCGGCATTTGCGGCTCGCACTAGTGCAGAGTTATCTCAAAGAAAGGGGCCACGGTGTTTCTGTATCTCTATTATGTTGGTGCGGCTTCGGAACTTTTAAATATCTTGATATATCTCGAGAACTACGCATCTGATCAAAAAATATCATAGAACATAAAAAGTAGGAAACTTAATTCTCTACAAATAAGGTCTCTTAACATTTTGCCATAGCTCGCTTCGTTTCCGAGATATTTGCAGATTTATCTCAAGGGAAGGGGCCTGACGGACATTTTTCGCGATATTTCTTCTTCTTGTTGTTCTTCTTCTGCACAGCTAAGCTGGAAGTGGCATTTGCAGCTCGCAATAGTGCAGAGTTATCTCGAAGAAAGGGGCCACGGTGTTTCTGTATCTCTATTATGTTGGTGCGGCTTCGGAACTTTTAGATATCTTGATATATCTCGAGAACTACGCATCTGATCAAAAAATATCATAGAACATAAAAAGGAGGAAACTTAATTCTCTACAAAAAAGGTCTCTTAACATTTTGCCATAGCTCGCTTCGTTTCCGAGATATATGCAGATTTATCTCAAGGGAAGGGGCCTGACGGACATATTTCGGGATATTTCTTCTTCTTGTTGTTCTTCTTCTGCACAGCTAAACTGGAAGTGGCATTTCCAGCTCGCAATAGTGCAGAGTTATCTGAAAGAAAGGGGCCACGGTGTTTCTGTATCTCTATTATGTTGGTGCGGCTTCGGATCTTTTAAATATCTCGATATATCTCGAAAACTACGCTTCTGATTAAAAAATATCATAGAACATAAATTGTAGGAAACATAATTCTCTACAAAAAAGGTCTCTTAACATTTTGCCATAGCTCGTTTCGTTTCCGAGATATTTGCAGATATATCTCAAGGGAAGGGGCCTGACGGACATATTTCGAGATATTTCCTCTTCTTGTTGTTCTTCTTCTGCACAGCTAAACTGGAAGTGGCATTTCCAGCTCGCAATAGCGCAGAGTTATCTCAAAGAAAGGGGCCACGGTGTTTCTGTATCTCTATTATGTTGGGGCGGCTTCGGAACTTTTAAATATCTCGATATATCTCGAAAACTACGCTTCTGATCAAAAAATATCATAGAACATAAATTGTAGGAAACATAATTCTCTACAAAAAAGGTCTCTTAACATTTTGCCATAGCTCTCTTCGTTTCCGAGATATTTGCAGATTTATCTCAAGGGAAGGGGCCTGACGGACATATTTCGAGATATTTCTTCTTCTTGTTGTTCTTGTGCTGCACAGCTTAGCTGGAAGTGGCATTTGCAGCTCGCAATAGTGCACAGTTATCTCAAAGAAAGGGGCCACGGTGTTTCTGTACCTCTATTATGTTGGTGCAGCTTCGGAACTTTTAAATATCTCGATATATCTCGAAAACTACGCTTCTGATCAAAAAATATCATAGAACATAAATTGTAGGAAACATAATTCTCTACAAAAAAGGTCTCTTAACATTTTGCCATAGCTCGCTTCGTTTCCGAGATATTTGCAGATTCAACTCAAAGGAACTGGCCTGACGGACATATTTCGAGATATTTCTTCTTCTTGTTGTTCTTCCTCTGCACAGCTAAGCTGGAAGTGGCATTTGCAGCTCGCAATAGTGCAGAGTTATCTCGAAGAAAGGGGCCACGGTGTTTCTGTATCTCTATTATGTTGGTGCGGCTTCGGAACTTTAAAATATCTTTATATATCTCGAGAACTACGCATCTGATTAAAAAATATCATAGAACGTAAAAAGTAGGTAACTTAATTCTCTACAAATAAAGTCGCTTAACATTTTGCCATAGCTCGCTTCGTTTCCGAGATATTTGCAGATTTATCTCACGGGAAGGGGCCTAACGGACATATTTCGAGATATTTCTTCTTCTTGTTGTTCTTCTTCTGCACAGCTAAACTGGAAGTGGCATTTCCAGCTCGCAATAGTGCAGAGTTATCTCAAAGAAAGGGGCCACGGTGTTTCTGTATCCCTATTATGTTGGTGCGGCTTCGGAACTTTTAAATATCTCGATATATCTCGAAAACTACGCTTCTGATCAAAAAATATCATAGAACATAAATCGTAGGAAACATAATTCTCTATAAAAAACGTCTCTTAACATTTTGCCATAGCTCGCTTCGTTTCCGAGATATTTGCAGATTCAGCTAAAGGAACTGGCCTGACGGACATATTTCGAGATATTTCTTCTTCTTGTTGTTCTCCTTCTGCACAGCTAAGCTGGAAGTGGCATTTGCAGCTCGCAATAGTGCAGAGTTATCTCAAAGAAAGGGGCCACGGTGTTTCTGTATCTCTATTATGTTGGTGCGGCTTCGGAACTTTTAAATATCTTGATATATCTCGAGAACTACGCATCTGATCAAAAAATATCATAGAACATAAAAAGTAGGAAACTTAATTCTCTACAAAAAAGGTCTCTTAACATTTTGCCATAGCTCGCTTCGTTTCCGAGATATTTGCAGATTTATCTCAAGGGAAGGGGCCTGACGGACATATTTCGAGATATTTCTTCTTCTTGTTGTTCTTCTTCTGCACAGCTAAGCTGGAAGTGGCATTTACGGCTCGCACTAGTGCAGAGTTATCTCAAAGAAAGGGGCCACGGTGTTTCTGTATCTCTATTATGTTGGTGCGGCTTCGGAACTTTTAAATATCTCGATGTATCTCGAAAACTACGCTTCTGATCAAAAAATATCATAGAACATAAATTGTAGGAAACATAATTCTCTACAAAAAAGGTCTCTTAACATTTTGCCATAGCTCGCTTCGTTTCCGAGATATTTGCAGATTTATCTCAAGGGAAGGGGCCTGACGGACATATTTCGAGATATTTCTTCTTCTTGTTGTTCTTCTTCTGCACAGCTAAGCTGGAAGTGGCATTTGCGGCTCGCACTAGTGCAGAGTTATCTCAAAGAAAGCGGCCACGGTGTTTCTGTATCTCTATTATGTTGGTGCGGCTTCGGAACTTTTAAATATCTCGATATATCTCGAAAACTACGCTTCTGATCAAAAAATATCATAGAACATAAATTGTAGGAAACATAATTCTCTACAAAAAACATCTCTTAACATTTTGCCATAGCTCGCTTCGTTTCCGAGATATTTGCAGATTCAGCTCAAAGGAACTGGCCTGACGGACATATTTCGAGATATTTCTTCTTCTTGTTGTTCTTCTTCTGCAGAGCTAAGCTGGAAGTGGCATTTGCAGCTCGCAATAGTGCAGAGTTATCTCAAAGAAAGGGGCCACGGTGTTTCTGTATCTCTATTATGTTGGTGCGGCTTCGGAACTTTTAAATATCTTGATATATCTCGAGAACTACGCATCTGATCAAAAAATATCATAGAACATAAAAAGTAGGAAACTTAATTCTCTACAAAAGAGGTCTCTCAACATTTTGCCATAGCTCGCTTCGTTTCCGAGATATTTGCAGATTTATCTCACGGGAAGGGGCCTAACGGACATATTTCGAGATATTTCTTCTTCTTGTTGTTCTTCTTCTGCACAGCTAAACTGGAAGTGGCATTTCCAGCTCGCAATAGTGCAGAGTTATCTCAAAGAAAGGGGCCACGGTGTTTCTGTATCCCTATTATGTTGGTGCGGCTTCGGAACTTTTAAATATCTCGATATATCTCGAAAACTACGCTTCTGATCAAAAAATATCATAGAACATAAATCGTAGGAAACATAATTCTCTATAAAAAACGTCTCTTAACATTTTGCCATAGCTCGCTTCGTTTCCGAGATATTTGCAGATTCAGCTAAAGGAACTGGCCTGACGGACATATTTCGAGATATTTCTTCTTCTTGTTGTTCTCCTTCTGCACAGCTAAGCTGGAAGTGGCATTTGCAGCTCGCAATAGTGCAGAGTTATCTCAAAGAAAGGGGCCACGGTGTTTCTGTATCTCTATTATGTTGGTGCGGCTTCGGAACTTTTAAATATCTTGATATATCTCGAGAACTACGCATCTGATCAAAAAATATCATAGAACATAAAAAGTAGGAAACTTAATTCTCTACAAAAAAGGTCTCTTAACATTTTGCCATAGCTCGCTTCGTTTCCGAGATATTTGCAGATTTATCTCAAGGGAAGGGGCCTGACGGACATATTTCGAGATATTTCTTCTTCTTGTTGTTCTTCTTCTGCACAGCTAAGCTGGAAGTGGCATTTACGGCTCGCACTAGTGCAGAGTTATCTCAAAGAAAGGGGCCACGGTGTTTCTGTATCTCTATTATGTTGGTGCGGCTTCGGAACTTTTAAATATCTCGATGTATCTCGAAAACTACGCTTCTGATCAAAAAATATCATAGAACATAAATTGTAGGAAACATAATTCTCTACAAAAAAGGTCTCTTAACATTTTGCCATAGCTCGCTTCGTTTCCGAGATATTTGCAGATATATCTCAAGGGAAGGGGCCTGACGGACATATTTCGAGATATTTCTTCTTCTTGTTGTTCTTCTTCTGCACAGCTAAGCTGGAAGTGGCATTTACGGCTCGCACTAGTGCAGAGTTATCTCAAAGAAAGGGGCCACGGTGTTTCTGTATCTCTATTATGTTGGTGCGGCTTCGGAACTTTTAAATATCTTGATATATCTCGAGAACTACGCATCAGATCAAAAAATATCATAGAACATAAAAAGTAGGAAACTTAATTCTCTACAAAAAAAGTCTCTTAACATTTTGCCATAGCTCTCTTCGTTTCCGAGATATTTGCAGATTTATCTCAAGGGAAGGGGCCTGACGGACGTATTTCGAGATATTTCTTCTTCTTGTTGTTCTTCCTCTGCACAGCTAAGCTGGAAGTGGCATTTGCAGCTCGCAATAGTGCAGAGTTATCTCAAAGAGAGGGGCCACGGTGTTTCTGTATCTCTATTATGTTGGTGCGGCTTCGGAACTTTTAAATATCTTGATATATCTCGAGAACTACGCATCTGATCAAAAAATATCATAGAACATAAAAAGTAGGAAACTTAATTCTCTACAAAAAAGGTCTCTTAACATTTTGCCATAGCTCGCTTCGTTTCCGAGATATTTGCAGATTTATCTCAAGGGAAGGGGCCTGACGGACATATTTCGAGATATTTCTTCTTCTTGTTGTTCTTCTTCTGCACAGCTAAGCTGGAAGTGGCATTTACGGCTCGCACTAGTGCAGAGTTATCTCAAAGAAAGGGGCCACGGTGTTTCTGTATCTCTATTATGTTGGTGCGGCTTCGGAACTTTTAAATATCTCGATGTATCTCGAAAACTACGCTTCTGATCAAAAAATATCATAGAACATAAATTGTAGGAAACATAATTCTCTACAAAAAAGGTCTCTTAACATTTTGCCATAGCTCGCTTCGTTTCCGAGATATTTGCAGATATATCTCAAGGGAAGGGGCCTGACGGACATATTTCGAGATATTTCTTCTTCTTGTTGTTCTTCTTCTGCACAGCTAAGCTGGAAGTGGCATTTACGGCTCGCACTAGTGCAGAGTTATCTCAAAGAAAGGGGCCACGGTGTTTCTGTATCTCTATTATGTTGGTGCGGCTTCGGAACTTTTAAATATCTCGATATATCTCGAAAACTACGCTTCTGATCAAAAAATATCATAGAACATAAATTGTAGGAAACAGAATTCTCTACAAAAAAGGTCTCTTAACATTTTGCCATAGCTCGCTTCGTTTCCGAGATATTTGCAGATATATCTCAAGGGAAGGGGCCTGACGGACATATTTCGAGATATTTCTTCTTCTTGTTGTTCTTCTTCTGCACAGCTAAGCTGGAAGTGGCATTTGCGGCTCGCACTAGTGCAGAGTTATCTCAAAGAAAGGGGCCACGGTGTTTCTGTATCTCTATTATGTTGGTGCGGCTTCGGAACTTTTAAATATCTCGATGTATCTCGAAAACTACGCTTCTGATCAAAAAATATCATAGAACATAAATTGTAGGAAACATAATTCTCTACAAAAAAGGTCTCTTAACATTTTGCCATAGCTCGCTTCGTTTCCGAGATATTTGCTGATATATCTCAAGGGAAGGGGCCTGACGGACATATTTCGAGATATTTCTTCTTCTTGTTGTTCTTCTTCTGCACAGCTAAGCTGGAAGTGGCATTTCCAGCTCGCAATAGTGCAGAGTTATCTCAAAGAAAGGGGCCACGGTGTTTCTGTATCTCTATTATGTTGGTGCGGCTTCGGAACTTTTAAATATCTTGATATATCTCGAGAACTACGCATCAGATCAAAAAATATCATAGAACATAAAAAGTAGGAAACTTAATTCTCTACAAAAAAAGTCTCTTAACATTTTGCCATAGCTCTCTTCGTTTCCGAGATATTTGCAGATTTATCTCAAGGGAAGGGGCCTGACGGACGTATTTCGAGATATTTCTTCTTCTTGTTGTTCTTCCTCTGCACAGCTAAGCTGGAAGTGGCATTTGCAGCTCGCAATAGTGCAGAGTTATCTCAAAGAGAGGGGCCACGGTGTTTCTGTATCTCTATTATGTTGGTGCGGCTTCGGAACTTTTAAATATCTTGATATATCTCGAGAACTACGCATCTGATCAAAAAATATCATAGAAGATAAAAAGTAGGAAACTTAATTCTCTACAAAAAAGGTCTCTTAACATTTTGCCATAGCTCGCTTCGTTTCCGAGATATTTGCAGATTTATCTCAAGGGAAGGGGCCTGACGGACATATTTCGAGATATTTCTTCTTCTTGTTGTTCTTCTTCTGCACAGCTAAGCTGGAAGTGGCATTTGCGGCTCGCACTAGTGCAGAGTTATCTCAAAGAAAGCGGCCACGGTGTTTCTGTATCTCTATTATGTTGGTGCGGCTTCGGAACTTTTAAATATCTCGATATATCTCGAAAACTACGCTTCTGATCAAAAAATATCATAGAACATAAATTGTAGGAAACATAATTCTCTACAAAAAACATCTCTTAACATTTTGCCATAGCTCGCTTCGTTTCCGAGATATTTGCAGATTCAGCTCAAAGGAACTGGCCTGACGGACATATTTCGAGATATTTCTTCTTCTTGTTGTTCTTCTTCTGCAGAGCTAAGCTGGAAGTGGCATTTGCAGCTCGCAATAGTGCAGAGTTATCTCAAAGAAAGGGGCCACGGTGTTTCTGTATCTCTATTATGTTGGTGCGGCTTCGGAACTTTTAAATATCTTGATATATCTCGAGAACTACGCATCTGATCAAAAAATATCATAGAACATAAAAAGTAGGAAACTTAATTCTCTACAAAAGAGGTCTCTCAACATTTTGCCATAGCTCGCTTCGTTTCCGAGATATTTGCAGATTTATCTCACGGGAAGGGGCCTAACGGACATATTTCGAGATATTTCTTCTTCTTGTTGTTCTTCTTCTGCACAGCTAAACTGGAAGTGGCATTTCCAGCTCGCAATAGTGCAGAGTTATCTCAAAGAAAGGGGCCACGGTGTTTCTGTATCCCTATTATGTTGGTGCGGCTTCGGAACTTTTAAATATCTCGATATATCTCGAAAACTACGCTTCTGATCAAAAAATATCATAGAACATAAATCGTAGGAAACATAATTCTCTACAAAAAAGGTCTCTTAACATTTTGCCATAGCTCGCTTCGTTTCCGAGATATTTGCAGATATATCTCAAGGGAAGGGGCCTGACGGACATATTTCGAGATATTTCTTCTTCTTGTTGTTCTTCTTCTCCACAGCTAAGCTGGAAGTGGCATTTACGGCTCGCACTAGTGCAGAGTTATCTCAAAGAAAGGGGCCACGGTGTTTCTGTATCTCTATTATGTTGGTGCGGCTTCGGAACTTTTAAATATCTCGATATATCACGAAAACTACGCTTCTGATCAAAAAATATCATAGAACATAAATTGTAGGAAACAGAATTCTCTACAAAAAAGGTCTCTTAACATTTTGCCATAGCTCGCTTCGTTTCCGAGATATTTGCAGATATATCTCAAGGGAAGGGGCCTGACGGACATATTTCGAGATATTTCTTCTTCTTGTTGTTCTTCTTCTGCACAGCTAAGCTGGAAGTGGCATTTGCGGCTCGCACTAGTGCAGAGTTATCTCAAAGAAAGGGGCCACGGTGTTTCTGTATCTCTATTATGTTGGTGCGGCTTCGGAACTTTTAAATATCTCGATGTATCTCGAAAACTACGCTTCTGATCAAAAAATATCATAGAACATAAATTGTAGGAAACATAATTCTCTACAAAAAAGGTCTCTTAACATTTTGCCATAGCTCGCTTCGTTTCCGAGATATTTGCTGATATAACTCAAGGGAAGGGGCCTGACGGACATATTTCGAGATATTTCTTCTTCTTGTTGTTCTTCTTCTGCACAGCTAAGCTGGAAGTGGCATTTCCAGCTCGCAATAGTGCAGAGTTATCTCAAAGAAAGGGGCCACGGTGTTTCTGTATCTCTATTATGTTGGTGCGGCTTCGGAACTTTTAAATATCTTGATATATCTCGAGAACTACGCATCAGATCAAAAAATATCATAGAACATAAAAAGTAGGAAACTTAATTCTCTACAAAAAAAGTCTCTTAACATTTTGCCATAGCTCTCTTCGTTTCCGAGATATTTGCAGATTTATCTCAAGGGAAGGGGCCTGACGGACATATTTCGAGATATTTCTTCTTCTTGTTGTTCTTCTGCACAGCTAAGCTGGAAGTGGCATTTGCAGCTCGCAATAGTGCATAGTTATCTGAAAGAAAGGGGCCACGGTGTTTCTGTATCTCTATTATGTTGGTGCGGCTTCGGAACTTTTAAATATCTCGATGTATCTCGAAAACTACGCTTCTGATCAAAAAATATCATAGAACATAAATTGTAGGAAACATAATTCTCTACAAAAAAGGACTCTTAACATTTTGCCATAGCTCGCTTCGTTTCCGAGATATTTGCAGATTTATCTCAAGGGAAGGGGCCTGACGGACATATTTCGAGATATTTCTTCTTCTTGTTGTTCTTCTTCTGCACAGCTAAGCTGGAAGTGGCATTTGCGGCTCGCACTAGTGCAGAGTTATCTCAAAGAAAGCGGCCACGGTGTTTCTGTATCTCTATTATGTTGGTGCGGCTTCGGAACTTTTAAATATCTCGATATATCTCGAAAACTACGCTTCTGATCAAAAAATATCATAGAACATAAATTGTAGGAAACATAATTCTCTACAAAAAACATCTCTTAACATTTTGCCATAGCTCGCTTCGTTTCCGAGATATTTGCAGATTCAGCTCAAAGGAACTGGCCTGACGGACATATTTCGAGATATTTCTTCTTCTTGTTGTTCTTCTTCTGCAGAGCTAAGCTGGAAGTGGCATTTGCAGCTCGCAATAGTGCAGAGTTATCTCAAAGAAAGGGGCCACGGTGTTTCTGTATCTCTATTATGTTGGTGCGGCTTCGGAACTTTTAAATATCTTGATATATCTCGAGAACTACGCATCTGATCAAAAAATATCATAGAACATAAAAAGTAGGAAACTTAATTCTCTACAAAAGAGGTCTCTCAACATTTTGCCATAGCTCGCTTCGTTTCCGAGATATTTGCAGATTTATCTCACGGGAAGGGGCCTAACGGACATATTTCGAGATATTTCTTCTTCTTGTTGTTCTTCTTCTGCACAGCTAAACTGGAAGTGGCATTTCCAGCTCGCAATAGTGCAGAGTTATCTCAAAGAAAGGGGCCACGGTGTTTCTGTATCCCTATTATGTTGGTGCGGCTTCGGAACTTTTAAATATCTCGATATATCTCGAAAACTACGCTTCTGATCAAAAAATATCATAGAACATAAATCGTAGGAAACATAATTCTCTATAAAAAACGTCTCTTAACATTTTGCCATAGCTCGCTTCGTTTCCGAGATATTTGCAGATTCAGCTAAAGGAACTGGCCTGACGGACATATTTCGAGATATTTCTTCTTCTTGTTGTTCTCCTTCTGCACAGCTAAGCTGGAAGTGGCATTTGCAGCTCGCAATAGTGCAGAGTTATCTCAAAGAAAGGGGCCACGGTGTTTCTGTATCTCTATTATGTTGGTGCGGCTTCGGAACTTTTAAATATCTTGATATATCTCGAGAACTACGCATCTGATCAAAAAATATCATAGAACATAAAAAGTAGGAAACTTAATTCTCTACAAAAAAGGTCTCTTAACATTTTGCCATAGCTCGCTTCGTTTCCGAGATATTTGCAGATTTATCTCAAGGGAAGGGGCCTGACGGACATATTTCGAGATATTTCTTCTTCTTGTTGTTCTTCTTCTGCACAGCTAAGCTGGAAGTGGCATTTACGGCTCGCACTAGTGCAGAGTTATCTCAAAGAAAGGGGCCACGGTGTTTCTGTATCTCTATTACGTTGGTGCGGCTTCGGAACTTTTAAATATCTCGATGTATCTCGAAAACTACGCTTCTGATCAAAAAATATCATAGAACATAAATTGTAGGAAACATAATTCTCTACAAAAAAGGTCTCTTAACATTTTGCCATAGCTCGCTTCGTTTCCGAGATATTTGCAGATATATCTCAAGGGAAGGGGCCTGACGGACATATTTCGAGATATTTCTTCTTCTTGTTGTTCTTCTTCTGCACAGCTAAGCTGGAAGTGGCATTTACGGCTCGCACTAGTGCAGAGTTATCTCAAAGAAAGGGGCCACGGTGTTTCTGTATCTCTATTATGTTGGTGCGGCTTCGGAACTTTTAAATATCTCGATATATCTCGAAAACTACGCTTCTGATCAAAAAATATCATAGGACATAAATTGTAGGAAACAGAATTCTCTACAAAAAAGGTCTCTTAACATTTTCCCATAGCTCGCTTCGTTTCCGAGATATTTGCAGATATATCTCAAGGGAAGGGGCCTGACGGACATATTTCGAGATATTTCTTCTTCTTGTTGTTCTTCTTCTGCACAGCTAAGCTGGAAGTGGCATTTGCGGCTCGCACTAGTGCAGAGTTATCTCAAAGAAAGGGGCCACGGTGTTTCTGTATCTCTATTATGTTGGTGCGGCTTCGGAACTTTTAAATATCTCGATGTATCTCGAAAACTACGCTTCTGATCAAAAAATATCATAGAACATAAATTGTAGGAAACATAATTCTCTACAAAAAAGGTCTCTTAACATTTTGCCATAGCTCGCTTCGTTTCCGAGATATTTGCTGATATATCTCAAGGGAAGGGGCCTGACGGACATATTTCGAGATATTTCTTCTTCTTGTTGTTCTTCTTCTGCACAGCTAAGCTGGAAGTGGCATTTCCAGCTCGCAATAGTGCAGAGTTATCTCAAAGAAAGGGGCCACGGTGTTTCTGTATCTCTATTATGTTGGTGCGGCTTCGGAACTTTTAAATATCTTGATATATCTCGAGAACTACGCATCAGATCAAAAAATATCATAGAACATAAAAAGTAGGAAACTTAATTCTCTACAAAAAAAGTCTCTTAACATTTTGCCATAGCTCTCTTCGTTTCCGAGATATTTGCAGATTTATCTCAAGGGAAGGGGCCTGACGGACATATTTCGAGATATTTCTTCTTCTTGTTGTTCTTCTGCACAGCTAAGCTGGAAGTGGCATTTGCAGCTCGCAATAGTGCAGAGTTATCTCAAAGAAAGGGGCCACGGTGTTTCTGTATCTCTATTATGTTGGTGCGGCTTCGGAACTTTTAAATATCTCGATGTATCTCGAAAACTACGCTTCTGATCAAAAAATATCATAGAACATAAATTGTAGGAAACATAATTCTCTACAAAAAAGGTCTCTTAACATTTTGCCATAGCTCGCTTCGTTTCCGAGATATTTGCAGATATATCTCAAGGGAAGGGGCCTGACGGACATATTTCGAGATATTTCTTCTTCTTGTTGTTCTTCTTCTGCACAGCTAAGCTGGAAGTGGCATTTACGGCTCGCACTAGTGCAGAGTTATCTCAAAGAAAGGGGCCACGGTGTTTCTGTATCTCTATTATGTTGGTGCGGCTTCGGAACTTTTAAATATCTCGATATATCTCGAAAACTACGCTTCTGATCAAAAAATATCATAGAACATAAATTGTAGGAAACAGAATTCTCTACAAAAAAGGTCTCTTAACATTTTGCCATAGCTCGCTTCGTTTCCGAGGTATTTGCAGATATATCTCAAGGGAAGGGGCCTGACGGACATATTTCGAGATATTTCTTCTTCTTGTTGTTCTTCTTCTGCACAGCTAAGCTGGAAGTGGCATTTGCGGCTCGCACTAGTGCAGAGTTATCTCAAAGAAAGGGGCCACGGTGTTTCTGTATCTCTATTATGTTGGTGCGGCTTCGGAACTTTTAAATATCTCGATGTATCTCGAAAACTACGCTTCTGATCAAAAAATATCATAGAACATAAATTGTAGGAAACATAATTCTCTACAAAAAAGGTCTCTTAACATTTTGCCATAGCTCGCTTCGTTTCCGAGATATTTGCTGATATATCTCAAGGGAAGGGGCCTGACGGACATATTTCGAGATATTTCTTCTTCTTGTTGTTCTTCTTCTGCACAGCTAAGCTGGAAGTGGCATTTCCAGCTCGCAATAGTGCAGAGTTATCTCAAAGAAAGGGGCCACGGTGTTTCTGTATCTCTATTATGTTGGTGCGGCTTCGGAACTTTTAAATATCTTGATATATCTCGAGAACTACGCATCAGATCAAAAAATATCATAGAACATAAAAAGTAGGAAACTTAATTCTCTACAAAAAAAGTCTCTTAACATTTTGCCATAGCTCTCTTCGTTTCCGAGATATTTGCAGATTTATCTCAAGGGAAGGGGCCTGACGGACATATTTCGAGATATTTCTTCTTCTTGTTGTTCTTCTGCACAGCTAAGCTGGAAGTGGCATTTGCAGCTCGCAATAGTGCAGAGTTATCTCAAAGAAAGGGGCCACGGTGTTTCTGTATCTCTATTATGTTGGTGCGGCTTCGGAACTTTTAAATATCTCGATGTATCTCGAAAACTACGCTTCTGATCAAAAAATATCATAGAACATAAATTGTAGGAAACATAATTCTCTACAAAAAAGGTCTCTTAACATTTTGCCATAGCTCGCTTCGTTTCCGAGATATTTGCAGATATATCTCAAGGGAAGGGGCCTGACGGACATATTTCGAGATATTTCTTCTTCTTGTTGTTCTTCTTCTGCACAGCTAAGCTGGAAGTGGCATTTACGGCTCGCACTAGTGCAGAGTTATCTCAAAGAAAGGGGCCACGGTGTTTCTGTATCTCTATTATGTTGGTGCGGCTTCGGAACTTTTAAATATCTCGATATATCTCGAAAACTACGCTTCTGATCAAAAAATATCATAGAACATAAAAAGTAGGAAACTTAATTCTCTACAAAAAAGGTCTCTTAACATTTTGCCATAGCTCGCTTCGTTTCCGAGATATTTGCAGATTTATCTCAAGGGAAGGGGCCTGACGGACATATTTCGAGATATTTCTTCTTCTTGTTGTTCTTCTTCTGCACAGCTAAGCTGGAAGTGGCATTTACGGCTCGCACTAGTGCAGAGTTATCTCAAAGAAAGGGGCCACGGTGTTTCTGTATCTCTAGTATGTTGGTGCGGCTTCGGAACTTTTAAATATCTTGATATATCTCGAGAACTACGCATCTGATCAAAAAATATCATAGAACATAAAAAGTAGGAAACTTAATTCTCTACAAAAAAGGTCTCTTAACATTTTGCCATAGCTCGCTTCGTTTCCGAGAGATTTGCAGATTTATCTCAAGGGAAGGGGCCTAACGGACATATTTCGAGATATTTCTTCTTCTTGTTGTTCTTCTTCTGCACAGCTAAACTGGAAGTGGCATTTCCAGCTCGCAATAGTGCAGAGTTATCTCAAAGAAAGGGGCCACGGTGTTTCTGTATCTCTATTATGTTGGTGCGGCTTCGGAACTTTTAAATATCTTGATATATCTCGAGAACTACGCATCAGATCAAAAAATATCATAGAACATAAAAAGTAGGAATCTTAATTCTCTACAAAAAAGGTCTCTTAACATTTTGCCATAGCTCGCTTCGTTTCCGAGATATTTGCAGATTTATCTCAAGGGAAGGGGCCTGACGGACATATTTCGAGATACTTCTTCTTCTTGTTGTTCTTCTTCTGCACAGCTGAGCTGGAAGTGGCATTTGCAGGTCGCAATAGTGCAGAGTTATCTCAAAGAAAGGGGCCACAGTGTTTCTGTATCTCTATTATGTTGGTGCGGCTTCGGAACTTTTAAATATATCGATATATCTCGAAAACTACGCTTCTGATCAAAAAATATCATAGAACGTAAATTGTAGGAAACATTATTCTCTACAAAAAAGGTCTCTTAACATTTTGCCATAGCTCGCTTCGTTTCCGAGATATTTGCAGATTTATCTCAAGGGAAGGGTCCTGATGGACATATTTCGAGATATTTCTTCTTCTTGTTGTTCTTCTTCTGCACAGCTAAGCTGGAAGTGGCATTTGCGGCTCGCACTAGTGCAGAGTTATCTCAAAGAAAGGGGCCACGGTGTTTCTGTATCTCTATTATGTTGGTGCGGCTTCGGAACTTTTAAATATCTCGATGTATCTCGAAAACTACGCTTCTGATCAAAAAATATCATAGAACATAAATTGTAGGAAACATAATTCTCTACAAAAAAGGTCTCTTAACATTTTGCCATAGCTCGCTTCGTTTCCGAGATATTTGCTGATATATCTCAAGGGAAGGGGCCTGACGGACATATTTCGAGATATTTCTTCTTCTTGTTGTTCTTCTTCTGCACAGCTAAGCTGGAAGTGGCATTTCCAGCTCGCAATAGTGCAGAGTTATCTCAAAGAAAGGGGCCACGGTGTTTCTGTATCTCTATTATGTTGGTGCGGCTTCGGAACTTTTAAATATCTTGATATATCTCGAGAACTACGCATCAGATCAAAAAATATCATAGAACATAAAAAGTAGGAAACTTAATTCTCTACAAAAAAAGTCTCTTAACATTTTGCCATAGCTCTCTTCGTTTCCGAGATATTTGCAGATTTATCTCAAGGGAAGGGGCCTGACGGACATATTTCGAGATATTTCTTCTTCTTGTTGTTCTTCTGCACAGCTAAGCTGGAAGTGGCATTTGCAGCTCGCAATAGTGCATAGTTAGCTGAAAGAAAGGGGCCACGGTGTTTCTGTATCTCTATTATGTTGGTGCGGCTTCGGAACTTTTAAATATCTCGATGTATCTCGAAAACTACGCTTCTGATCAAAAAATATCATAGAACATAAATTGTAGGAAACATAATTCTCTACAAAAAAGGTCTCTTAACATTTTGCCATAGCTCGCTTCGTTTCCGAGATATTTGCAGATATATCTCAAGGGAAGGGGCCTGACGGACATATTTCGAGATATTTCTTCTTCTTGTTGTTCTTCTTCTGCACAGCTAAGCTGGAAGTGGCATTTACAGCTCGCAATAGTGCAGAGTTATCTCAAAGAAAGGGGCCACGGTGTTTCTGTATCTCTATTATGTTGGTGCGGCTTCGGAACTTTTAAATATCTTGATATATCTCGAGAACTACGCATCTGATCAAAAAATATCATAGAACATAAAAAGTAGGAAACTTAATTCTCTACAAAAAAGGTCTCTTAACATTTTGCCATAGCTCGCTTCGTTTCCGAGATATTTGCAGATTTATCTCAAGGGAAGGGGCCTGACGGACATATTTCGAGATATTTCTTCTTCTTGTTGTTCTTCTTCTGCACAGCTAAGCTGGAAGTGGCATTTGCAGCTCGCAATAGTGCAGAGTTATCTCAAAGAAAGGGGCCACGGTGTTTCTGTATCCCTATTATGTTGGTGCGGCTTCGGAACTTTTAAATATCTCGATATATCTCGAAAACTACGCTTCTGATCAAAAAATATCATAGAACATAAATTGTAGGAAACATAATTCTCTATAAAAAACGTCTCTTAACATTTTGCCATAGCTCGCTTCGTTTCCGAGATATTTGCAGATTCAGCTCAAAGGAACTGGCCTAACGGACATATTTCGAGATATTTCTTCTTCTTGTTGTTCTTCTTCTGCACAGCTAAACTGGAAGTGGCATTTGCAGCTCGCAATAGTGCAGAGTTATCTCAAAGAAAGGGGCCACGGTGTTTCTGTATCTCTATTATGTTGGTGCGGCTTCGGAACTTTTAAATATCTTGATATATCTCGAGAACTACGCATCTGATCAAAAAATATCATAGAACATAAAAAGTAGGAAACTTAATTCTCTACAAAAAAGGTCTCTTAACATTTTGCCATAGCTCGCTTCGTTTCCGAGATATTTGCAGATTTATCTCAAGGGAAGGGGCCTGACGGACATATTTCGAGATATTTCTTCTTCTTGTTGTTCTTCTTCTGCACAGCTAAGCTGGAAGTGGCATTTACGGCTCGCACTAGTGCAGAGTTATCTCAAAGAAAGGGGCCACGGTGTTTCTGTATCTCTAGTATGTTGGTGCGGCTTCGGAACTTTTAAATATCTCGATATATCTCGAAAACTACGCTTCTGATCAAAAAATATCATAGAACATAAATTGTAGGAAACAGAATTCTCTACAAAAAAGGTCTCTTAACATTTTGCGATAGCTCGCTTCGTTTCCGAGATATTTGCAGATTCAACTCAAAGGAACTGGCCTGACGGACATATTTCGAGATATTTCTTCTTCTTGTTGTTCTTCCTCTGCACAGCTAAGCTGGAAGTGGCATTTGCAGCTCGCAATAGTGCAGAGTTATCTCAAAGAAAGGGGCCACGGTGTTTCTGTATCTCTATTATGTTGGTGCGGCTTCGGAACTTTTAAATATCTTGATATATCTCGAGAACTACGCATCTGATCAAAAAATATCATAGAACATAAAAAGTAGGAAACTTAATTCTCTACAAAAAAGGTCTCTTAACATTTTGCCATAGCTCGCTTCGTTTCCGAGATATTTGCAGATTTATCTCAAGGGAAGGGGCCTAACGGACATATTTCGAGATATTTCTTCTTCTTGTTGTTCTTCTTCTGCACAGCTAAACTGGAAGTGGCATTTCCAGCTCGCAATAGTGCAGAGTTATCTCAAAGAAAGGGGCCACGGTGTTTCTGTATCTCTATTATGTTGGTGCGGCTTCGGAACTTTTAAATATCTTGATATATCTCGAGAACTACGCATCAGATCAAAAAATATCATAGAACATAAAAAGTAGGAATCTTAATTCTCTACAAAAAAGGTCTCTTAACATTTTGCCATAGCTCGCTTCGTTTCCGAGATATTTGCAGATTTATCTCAAGGGAAGGGGCCTGACGGACATATTTCGAGATACTTCTTCTTCTTGTTGTTCTTCTTCTGCACAGCTGAGCTGGAAGTGGCATTTGCAGGTCGCAATAGTGCAGAGTTATCTCAAAGAAAGGGGCCACAGTGTTTCTGTATCTCTATTATGTTGGTGCGGCTTCGGAACTTTTAAATATATCGATATATCTCGAAAACTACGCTTCTGATCAAAAAATATCATAGAACGTAAATTGTAGGAAACATTATTCTCTACAAAAAAGGTCTCTTAACATTTTGCCATAGCTCGCTTCGTTTCCGAGATATTTGCAGATTTATCTCAAGGGAAGGGTCCTGATGGACATATTTCGAGATATTTCTTCTTCTTGTTGTTCTTCTTCTGCACAGCTAAACTGGAAGTGGCATTTCCAGCTCGCAATCGTGCAGAGTTATCTCAAAGAAAGGGGCCACGGTGTTTCTGTATCTCTATTATGTTGGTGCGGCTTCGGAACTTTTAAATATCTTGATATATCTCGAGAACTACGCATCTGATCAAAAAATATCATAGAACATAAAAAGTAGGAAACTTAATTCTCTACAAAAAAGGTCTCTTAACATTTTGCCATAGCTCGCTTCGTTTCCGAGATATTTGCAGATTTATCTCAAGGGAAGGGGCCTGACGGACATATTTCGAGATATTTCTTCTTCTTGTTGTTCTTCTTCTGCACAGCTAGGCTGGAAGTGGCATTTGCGGCTCGCACTAGTGCAGAGTTATCTCAAAGAAAGGGGCCACGGTGTTTCTGTATCTCTATTATGTTGGTGCGGCTTTGGAACTTTTAAATATCTCGATATATCTCGAAAACTACGCTTCTGACCAACAAATATCATAGAACATAAATTGTAGGAAACATAATTCTCTACAAAAAAGGTCTCTTAACATTTTGCCATAGCTCGCTTCGTTTCCGAGATATTTGCAGATATATCTCAAGGGAAGGGGCCTGACGGACATATTTCGAGATATTTCTTCTTCTTGTTGTTCTTCTTCTGCACAGCTAAGCTGGAAGTGGCATTTACAGCTCGCAATAGTGCAGAGTTATCTCAAAGAAAGGGGCCACGGTGTTTCTGTATCTCTATTATGTTGGTGCGGCTTCGGAACTTTTAAATATCTTGATATATCTCGAGAACTACGCATCTGATCAAAAAATATCATAGAACATAGAAAGTAGGAAACTTAATTCTCTACAAAAAAGGTCTCTTAACATTTTGCCATAGCTCGCTTCGTTTCCGAGATATTTGCAGATTTATCTCAAGGGAAGGGGCCTGACGGACATATTTCGAGATATTTCTTCTTCTTGTTGTTCTTCTTCTGCACAGCTAAGCTGGAAGTGGCATTTGCGGCTCGCACTAGTGCAGAGTTATCTCAAAGAAAGGGGCCACGGTGTTTCTGTATCTCTATTATGTTGGTGCGGCTTCGGAACTTTTAAATATCTCGATATATCTCGAAAACTACGCTTCTGATCAAAAAATATCATAGAACATAAATTGTAGGAAACATAATTCTCTACAAAAAAGGTCTCTTAACATTTTGCCATAGCTCGCTGCGTTTCCGAGATATTTGCAGATTTATCTCAAGGGAAGGGGCCTGACGGACATATTTCGAGATATTTCTTCTTCTTGTTGTTCTTCTTCTGCACAGCTAAGCTGGAAGTGGCATTTGCAGCTCGCAATAGTGCAGAGTTATCTCACAGAAAGGGGCCACGGTGTTTCTGTATCTCTATTATGTTGGTGCGGCTTCGGAACTTTTAAATATCTCGATATATCTCGAAAACTACGCTTCTGATCAAAAAATATCATAGAACATAAATTGTAGGAAACATAATTCTCTACAAAAAAGGTCTCTTAACATTTTGCCATAGCTCGCTGCGTTTCCGAGATATTTGCAGATTTATCTCAAGGGAAGGGGCCTGACGGACATATTTCGAGATATTTCTTCTTCTTGTTGTTCTTCTTCTGCACAGCTAAGCTGGAAGTGGCATTTGCAGCTCGCAATAGTGCAGAGTTATCTCAAAGAAAGGGGCCACGGTGTTTCTGTATCTCTATTATGTTGGTGCGGCTTCGGAACTTTTAAATATCTTGATATATCTCGAGAACTACGCATCTGATCAAAAAATATCATAGAACGTAAAAGGTAGGAAACTTAATTCTCTACAAAAAAGGTCTCTTAACATTTTGCCATAGCTCGCTTCGTTTCCGAGATATTTGCAGATTTATCTCAAGGGAAGGGGCCTGACGGACATATTTCGAGATATTTCTTCTTCTTGTTGTTCTTCTTCTGCACAGCTAAGCTGGAAGTGGCATTTGCGGCTCGCACTAGTGCACAGTTATCTCAAAGAAAGGGGCCACGGTGTTTCTGTATCTTTATTATGTTGGTGCGGCTTCGGAACTTTTAAATATCTCGATATATCTCGAAAACTACGCTTCTGATCAAAAAATATCATAGAACATAAATTGTAGGAAACATAATTCTCTACGAAAAACGTCTCTTAACATTTTGCCATAGCTCGCGGCGTTTCCGAGATATTTGCAGATTCAGCTCAAAGGAACTGGCCTGACGGACATATTTCGAGATATTTCTTCTTCTTGTTGTTCTTCTTCTGCACAGCTAAGCTGGAAGTGGCATTTGCAGCTCGCAATAGTGCAGAGTTATCTCAAAGAAAGAGGCCACGGTGTTTCTGTACCTCTATTATGTTGGTGCAGCTTCGGAACTTTTAAATATCTTGATATATCTCGAGAACTACGCATCTGATCAAAAAATATCATCGAACATAAAAAGTAGGAAACTTAATTCTCTACAAAAAAGGTCTCTTAACATTTTGCCATAGCTCGCTTCGTTTCCGAGATATTTGCATATTTATCTCAAGGGAAGGGGCCTGACGGACATATTTCGAGATATTTCTTCTTCTTGTTGTTCTTCTTCTGCACAGCTAAGCTGGAAGTGGCATTTGCGGCTCGCACTAGTGCAGAGTTATCTCAAAGAAAGGGGCCACGGTGTTTCTGTATCTCTATTATGTTGGTGCGGCTTCGGAACTTTTAAATATCTTGATATATCTCGAGAACTACGCGTCTGATCAAAAAATATCATAGAACATAAAAAGTAAGAAACATAATTCTCTACAAAAAAGGTCTCTTAACATTTTGCCATAGCTCGCTTCGTTTCCGAGATATTTGCAGATTTATCTCAAGGGAAGGGGCCTGACGGACATATTTCGAGATATTTCTTCTTCTTGTTGTTCTTCTTCTGCACAGCAAAGCTGGAAGTGGCATTTGCGGCTCGCACCAGTGCACAGTTATCTCAAAGAAAGGGGCCACGGTGTTTCTGTATCTCTATTATGTTGGTGCGTCTTCGGAACTTTTAAATATCTCGATATATCTCGAAAACTACGCTTCTGATCAAAAAATATCATAGAACGTAAATTGTAGGAAACATTATTCTCTACAAAAAAGGTCTCTTAACATTTTGCCATAGCTCGCTTCGTTTCCGCGATATTTGCAGATTCATCTCAAGGGAAGGGGTCTGACGGACATATTTCGAGATATTTCTTCTTCTTGTTGTTCTTCTGCACAGCTAAGCTCGAAGTGGCATTTGCAGCTCGCAATAGTGCAGAGTTATCTCAAAGAAAGAGGCCACGGTGTTTCTGTATCTCTATTATGTTGGTGCGGCTTCGGAACTTTTAAATATCTTGATATATCTCGAGAACTACGCATCTGATCAAAAAATATCATAGAACATAAAAAGTAGGAAACTTAATTCTCTACAAAAAAGGTGTCTTAACATTTTGCCATAGCTCGCTTCGTTTCCGAGATATTTGCAGATTTATCTCAAGGGAAGGGGCCTGACGGACATATTTCGAGATATTTCTTCTTCTTGTTGTTCTTCTTCTGCACAGCTAAGCTGGAAGTGGCATTTGCGGCTCGCACTAAACGCAGAGTTATCTCAAAGAAAGGGGCCACGGTGTTTCTGTATCTCTATTATGTTGGTGCGGCTTCGGAACTTTTAAATATCTCGATATATCTCGAAAACTACGCTTCTGATCAAAAAATATCATAGAACATAAATTGTAGGAAACATAATTCTCTACAAAAAAGGTCTCCTAACATTTTGCCATAGCTCGCTTCGTTTCCGAGATATTTGCAGATACATCTCAAGGGAAGGGGCCTGACGGACATATTTCGAGATATTTCTTCTTCTTGTTGTTCTTCTTCTGCACAGCTAAGCTGGAAGTGGCATTTACAGCTCGCAATAGTGCAGAGTTATCTCAAAGAAAGGGGCCACGGTGTTTCTGTATCTCTATTATGTTGGTGCGGCTTCGGAACTTTTAAATATCTTGATATATCTCGAGAACTACGCATCAGATAAAAAAATATCATAGAACATAAAAAGTAGGAAACTTAATTCTCTACAAAAAAGGTCTCTTAACATTTTGCCATAGCCCTCTTCGTTTCCGAGATATTTGCAGATTTATCTCAAGGGAAGGGGCCTGACGGACATTAATCGAGATATTTCTTCTTCTTGATGTTCTTCTTCTGCACAGCTAAGCTGGAAGTGGCATTTGCAGCTCGCAATAGTGCAGAGTTATCTCAAAGAAAGGGGCCACGGTGTTTCTGTATCTCTATTATGTTGGTGCGGCTTCGGAACTTTTAAATATCTTGATATATCTCGAGAACTACGCATCTGATCAAAAAATATCATAGAACATAAATTGTAGGAAACATAATTCTCTACAAAAAAGGTCTCTCAACATTTTGCCATAGCTCGCTTCGTTTCCGAGATATTTGCAGATATATCTCAAGGGAAGGGGCCTGACGGACATATTTCGAGATATTTCTTCTTCTTGTTGTTCTTCTTCTGCACAGCTAAGCTGGAAGTGGCATTTACAGCTCGCAATAGTGCAGAGTTATCTCAAAGAAAGGGGCCACGGTGTTTCTGTATCTCTATTATGTTGGTGCGGCTTCGGAACTTTTAAATATCTTGATATATCTCGAGAACTACGCATCTGACCAAAAAATATCATAGAACATAAAAAGTAGGAAACTTAATTCTCTACAAAAAAGGTCTCTTAACATTTTGCCATAGCTCGCTTCGTTTCCGAGATATTTGCAGATTTATCTCAAGGGAAGGGGCCTAACGGACATATTTCGAGATATTTCTTCTTCTTGTTGTTCTTCTTCTGCACAGCTAAACTGGAAGTGGCATTTCCAGCTCGCAATAGTGCAGAGTTATCTCAAAGAAAGGGGCCACGGTGTTTCTGTATCTCTATTATGTTGGTGCGGCTTCGGAACTTTTAAATATCTTGATATATCTCGAGAACTACGCATCTGATCAAAAAATATCATAGAAGATAAAAAGTAGGAAACTTAATTCTCTACAAAAAAGGTCTCTTAACATTTTGCCATAGCTCGCTTCGTTTCCGAGATATTTGCAGATTTATCTCAAGGGAAGGGGCCTGACGGACATATTTCGAGATATTTATTCTTCTTGTTGTTCTTCTTCTGCACAGCTAAACTGGAAGTGGCATTTCCAGCTCGCAGTAGTGCAGAGTTATCTCAAAGAAAGGGGCCACGGTGTTTCTGTATCTCTATTATGTTGGTGCGGCTTCGGAACTTTAAAATATCTTGATATATCTCGAGAACTACGCATCTGATCAAAAAATATCATAGAACGTAAAAAGTAGGAAACTTAATTCTCTACAAATAATGTCGGTTAACATTTTGCCATAGCTCGTTTTGTTTCCGAGATATTTGCAGATTTATCTCAAGGGAAGGGGCCTGACGGACATATTTCGAGATATTTCTTCTTCTTGTTGTTCTTCTTCTGCACAGCTAAGCTGGAAGTGGCATTTGCAGCTCGCAATAGTGCAGAGTTAGCTCAAAGAAAGGGGCCACGGTGTTTCTGTATCTCTATTATGTTGGTGCGGCTTCGGAACTTTTAAATATCTTGATATATCTCGAGAACTACGCATCTGATCAAAAAATATCATAGAACATAAAAAGTAGGAAACTTCATTCTCTACCAAAAAGGTCTCTTAACATTTTGACATAGCTCGCTTCGTTTCCGAGATATATGCAGATTTATCTCAAGGGAAGGGGCCTGACGGACATATTTCGGGATATTTCTTCTTCTTGTTGTTCTTCTTCTGCACAGCTAAACTGGAAGTGGCATTTCCAGCTCGCAATAGTGCAGAGTTATCTCAAAGAAAGGGGCCACGGTGTTTCAGTATCTCTATTATGTTGGTGCGGCTTCGGAACTTTTAAATATCTTGATATATCTCGAGAACTACGCATCTGATCAAAAAATATCATAGAACATAAAAAGTAGGAAACTTAATTCTCTACAAAAAAGGTCTCTGAACATTTTGCCATAGCTCGCTTCGTTTCCAGGATATTTGCAGATTTATCTCAAGGGAAGGGGCCTGACGGACATATTTCGAGATATTTCTTCTTCTTGTTGTTCTTCTTCTGCACAGCTAAGCTGGAAGTGGCATTTACAGCTCGCAATAGTGCAGAGTTATCTCAAAGAAAGGGGCCACGGTGTTTCTGTATCTCTATTATGTTGGTGCGGCTTCGGAACTTTTAAATATCTTGATATATCTCGAGAACTACGCATCTGATCAAAAAATATCATAGAACATAAAAAGTAGGAAACTTAATTCTCTACAAAAAAGGTCTCTAAACATTTTGCCATAGCTCGCTTCGTTTCCGAGATATTTGCAGATTTATCTCAAGGGAAGGGGCCTGACGGACATATTTCGAGATATTTCTTCTTCTTGTTGTTCTTCTTCTGCACAGCTAAGCTGGAAGTGGCATTTGCAGCTCGCAATAGTGCAGAGTTATCTCAAAGAAAGGGGCCACGGTGTTTCTGTATCTCTATTATGTTGGTGCGGCTTCGGATCTTTTAAATATCTCGATATATCTCGAAAACTACGCTTCTGATCAAAAAATATCATAGAACATAAATTGTAGGAAACATAATTCTCTACAAAAAAGGTCTCTTAACATTTTGCCATAGCTCGCTTCGTTTCCAGGATATTTGCAGATTTATCTCAAGGGAAGGGGCCTGACGGACATATTTCGAGATATTTCTTCTTCTTGTTGTTCTTCTTCTGCACAGCTAAACTGGAAGTGGCATTTCCAGCTCGCAGTAGTGCAGAGTTATCTCAAAGAAAGGGGCCACGGTGTTTCTGTATCTCTATTATGTTGGTGGGGCTTCGGAACTTTTAAATATCTTGATATATCTCGAGAACTACGCATCTGATCAAAAAATATTATAGAACATAAAAAGTAGGAAACTTAATTCTCTACAAAACAGGTCTCTTAACATTTTGCCATAGCTCGCTTCGTTTCCGAGATATTTGCAGATACATCTCAAGGGAAGGGGCCTGACGGACATATTTCGAGATATTTCTTCTTCTTGTTGTTCTTCTTCTGCACAGCTAAGCTGGAAGTGGCATTTGCAGCTCGGAATAGTGCAGAGTTATCTCAAAGAAAGGGGCCACGGTGTTTCTGTATCTCTATTATGTTGGTGCGGCTTCGGAACTTTTAAATATCTTGATATATCTCGAGAACTACGCTTCTGATCAAAAAATATCATAGAACATAAATTGTAGGAAACATAATTCTCTACAAAAAAGGTCTCTTAACGTTTTGCCATAGCTCGCTTCGTTTCCGAGATGTTTGCAGACTTATCTCAAGGGAAGGGGCCTGACGGACATATTTCGAGATATTTCTTCTTCTTGTTGTTCTTCTTCTGCACAGCTAAGCTGGAAGTGGCATTTACAGCTCGGAATAGTGCAGAGTTATCTCAAAGAAAGGGGCCACGGTGTTTCTGTATCTCTATTATGTTGGTGCGGCTTCGGAACTTTTAAATATCTTGATATATCTCGGGAACTACGCATCTGATCAAAAAATATCATAGAACGTAAAAAGTAGGAAACTTAATTCTCTACAAAAAAGGTCTCTTAACATTTTGCCATAGCTCTCTTCGTTTCCGAGATATTTGCAGATTTATCTCAAAGGAAGGGGCCTGACGGACATATTTCGAGATATTTCTTCTTCTTGTTGTTCTTCTTCTGCACAGCTAAGCTGGAAGTGGCATTTACAGCTCGCAGTAGTGCAGAGTTATCTCAAAGAAAGGGGCCACGGTGTTTCTGTATCTCTATTATGTTGGTGCGGCTTCGGAACTTTAAAATATCTTGATATATCTCGAGAACTACGCATCTGATCAAAAAATATCATAGAACGTAAAAAGTAGGAAACTTAATTCTCTACAAATAAAGTCGCTGAACATTTTGCCATAGCTCGTTTCGTTTCCGAGATATTTGCAGATTTATCTCAAGAGACGGGGCCTGACGGACATATTTCGAGATATTTCTTCTTCTTGTTGTTCTTCTTCTGCACAGCTAAGCTGGAAGTGGCATTTGCAGCTCGCAATAATGCAGAGTTATCTCAAAGAAAGGGGCCACGGTGTTTCTGTATCTCTATTATGTTGGTGCGGCTTCGGAACTTTTAAATATCTCGATATATCTCGAAAACTACGCTTCTGATCAAAAAATATCATAGAACATAAATTGTAGGAAACATAATTCTCTACAAAAAAGGTCTCTTAACATTTTGCCATAGCTCGCTTCGTTTCCGAGATATTTGCAGATTCAGCTCAAAGGAACTGGCCTGACGGACATATTTCGAGATATTTCTTCTTCTTGTTGTTCTTCCTCTGCACAGCTAAGCTGGAAGTGGCATTTGCAGCTCGCAATAGTGCAGAGTTATCTCAAAGAAACGGGCCACGGTGTTTCTGTATCTCTATTATGTTGGTGCGGCTTCGGAACCTTTAAATATCTTGATATATCTCGAGAACTACGCATCTGATCAAAAAATATTATAGAACATAAAAAGTAGGAAACTTAATTCTCTACAAAACAGGTCTCTTAACATTTTGCCATAGCTCGCTTCGTTTCCGAGATATTTGCAGATACATCTCAAGGGAAGGGGCCTGACGGACATATTTCGAGATATTTCTTCTTCTTGTTGTTCTTCTTCTGCACAGCTAAGCTGGAAGTGGCATTTGCAGCTCGGAATAGTGCAGAGTTATCTCAAAGAAAGGGGCCACGGTGTTTCTGTATCTCTATTATGTTGGTGCGGCTTCGGAACTTTTAAATATCTTGATATATCTCGAGAACTACGCTTCTGATCAAAAAATATCATAGAACATAAATTGTAGGAAACATAATTCTCTACAAAAAAGGTCTCTTAACGTTTTGCCATAGCTCGCTTCGTTTCCGAGATGTTTGCAGACTTATCTCAAGGGAAGGGGCCTGACGGACATATTTCGAGATATTTCTTCTTCTTGTTGTTCTTCTTCTGCACAGCTAAGCTGGAAGTGGCATTTACAGCTCGGAATAGTGCAGAGTTATCTCAAAGAAAGGGGCCACGGTGTTTCTGTATCTCTATTATGTTGGTGCGGCTTCGGAACTTTTAAATATCTTGATATATCTCGGGAACTACGCATCTGATCAAAAAATATCATAGAACGTAAAAAGTAGGAAACTTAATTCTCTACAAAAAAGGTCTCTTAACATTTTGCCATAGCTCTCTTCGTTTCCGAGATATTTGCAGATTTATCTCAAAGGAAGGGGCCTGACGGACATATTTCGAGATATTTCTTCTTCTTGTTGTTCTTCTTCTGCACAGCTAAGCTGGAAGTGGCGTTTGCGGCTCGCACTAGTGCAGAGTTATCTCAAAGAAAGGGGCCACGGTGTTTCTGTATCTCTATTATGTTGGTACGGCTTTGGAACTTTTAAATATCTCGATATATCTCGAAAACTACGCTTCTGATCAAAAAATATCATAGAACATAAATTGTAGGAAACATAATTCTCTACAAAAAAGGTCTCTTCACATTTTGCCATAGCTCGCTTCGTTTACGAGATATTTGCAGATACATCTCAAGGGAAGGGGCCTGACGGACATATTTCGAGATATTTCTTCTTCTTGTTGTTCTTCTTCTGCACAGCTAAGCTGGAAGTGGCATTCGCGGCTCGCACTAAACGCAGAGTTATCTCAAAGAAAGGGGCCACGGTGTTTCTGAATCTCTATTATGTTGGTGCGGCTTCGGAACTTTTAAATATCTCGATATATCTCGAAAACTACGCTTCTGATCAAAAAATATCATAGAACATAAATTGTAGCAAACATAATTCTCTACAAAAAACGTCTCTTAACATTTTGCCATAGCTCGCTTCGTTTCCGAGATATTTGCAGATTCAGCTCAAAGGAACGGGCATGACGGACATATTTCGAGATATTTCTTCTTCTTGTTGTTCTTCTTCTGCACAGCTAAGCTGGAAGTGGCATTTACAGCTCGCAATAGTGCAGAGTTATCTCAAAGAAAGGGGCCACGGTGTTTCTGAATCTCTATTATGTTGGTGCGGCTTCGGAAGTTTTAAATATCTCGATATATCTCGAAAACTACGCTTCTGATCAAAAAATATCATAGAACATAAATTGTAGGAAACATAATTCTCTACAAAAACGTCTCTTAACATTTTGCCATAGCTCGCTTCGTTTCCGAGATATTTGCAGATTTATCTCAAGGGAAGGGGCCTGACGGACATACTTCGAGATATTTCTTCTTCTTGTTGTTCTTCTTCTGCAGAGCTATGCTGGAAGTGGCATTTGCAGCTCGCAATAGTGCAGAGTTATCTCAATGAAAGGGGCCACGGTGTTTCTGTATCTCTATTATGTTGGTGCGGCTTCGGAACTTTTAAATATCTTGATATATCTCGAGAACTACGCATCTGATCAAAAAATATCATAGAACATAAAAAGTAGCAAACTTAATTCGCCACAAAAAAGGTCTCTTAACATTTTGCCATAGCTCGCTTCGTTTCCGAGATATTTGCACATTTATCTCAAGGGAAGGGGCCTAACGGACATATTTCGAGATATTTCTTCTTCTTGTTGTTCTTCTTCTGCACAGCTAAGCTGGAAGTGGCATTCGCGGCTCGCACTAGTGCAGAGTTATCTCAAAGAAAGGGGCCACGGTGTTTCTGTATCTCTATTATGTTGGTGCAGCTTCGGAACTTTTAAGTATCTTGATATATCTCGAGAACTACGCATCTGATCAAAAAATACCATGGCCCATAAAAAGTAGAAAACTTAATTCTCTACAAAAAAGGTCTCTTAACATTTTGCCATAGCTCGCTTCGTTTCCGAGATATTTGCAGATTTATCTCAGGGGTAGGGGCCTGACGGACATATTTCGAGATATTTCTTCTTCTTGTTGTTCTTCTTCTGCAAAGCTAAGCTGGAAGTGGCATTTGCAGCTCGCAATAGTGCAGAGTTATCTCAAAGAATGGGGCCACGGTGTTTCTGTATCTCTATTATGTTGGTGCGGCTTCGGAACTTTTAAATATCTTGATATATCTCGAGATCTACGCATCTGATCAAAAAATATCATAGAACATAAAAAGTAGGAAACATAATTCTCTACAAAAAAGGTCTCTTAACATTTTGCCATAGCTCTCTTCGTTTCCGAGATATTTGCAGATTTATCTCAAAGGAAGGGGCCTGACGGACATATTTCGAGATATTTCTTCTTCTTGTTGTTCTTCTTCTGCACAGCTAAGCTGGAAGTGGCGTTTGCGGCTCGCACTAGTGCAGAGTTATCTCAAAGAAAGGGGCCACGGTGTTTCTGTATCTCTATTATGTTGGTACGGCTTCGGAACTTTTAAATATCTCGATATATCTCGAAAACTACGCTTCTGATCAAAAAATATCATAGAACATAAATTGTAGGAAACATAATTCTCTACAAAAAAGGTCTCTTCACATTTTGCCATAGCTCGCTTCGTTTACGAGATATTTGCAGATACATCTCAAGGGAAGGGGCCTGACGGACATATTTCGAGATATTTCTTCTTCTTGCTGTTCTTCTTCTGCACAGCTAAGCTGGAAGTGGCATTTGCGGCTCGCACTAAACGCAGAGTTATCTCAAAGAAAGGGGCCACGGTGTTTCTGAATCTCTATTATGTTGGTGCGGCTTCGGAACTTTTAAATATCTCGATATATCTCGAAAACTACGCTTCTGATCAAAAAATATCATAGAACATAAATTGTAGCAAACATAATTCTCTACAAAAAACGTCTCTTAACATTTTGCCATAGCTCGCTTCGTTTCCGAGATATTTGCAGATTCAGCTCAAAGGAATGGGCATGACGGACATATTTCGAGATATTTCTTCTTCTTGTTGTTCTTCTTCTGCACAGCTAAGCTGGAAGTGGCATTTACAGCTCGCAATAGTGCAGAGTTATCTCAAAGAAAGGGGCCACGGTGTTTCTGTATCTCTATGATGTTGGTGCGGCTTCGGAACTTTTAAATATCTCGATATATCTCGAAAACTACGCTTCTGATCAAAAAATATCATAGAACATAAATTGTAGGAAACATAATTCTCTACAAAAACGTCTATTAACATTTTGCCATAGCTCGCTTCGTTTCCGAGATATTTGCAGATTTATCTCAAGGGAAGGGGCCTGACGGACATACTTCGAGATATTTCTTCTTCTTGTTGTTCTTCTTCTGCAGAGCTATGCTGGAAGTGGCATTTGCAGCTCGCAATAGTGCAGAGTTATCTCAATGAAAGGGGCCACGGTGTTTCTGTATCTCTATTATGTTGGTGCGGCTTCGGAACTTTTAAATATCTTGATATATCTCGAGAACTACGCATCTGATCAAAAAATATCATAGAACATAAAAAGTAGCAAACTTAATTCGCCACAAAAAAGGTCTCTTAACATTTTGCCATAGCTCGCTTCGTTTCCGAGATATTTGCACATTTATCTCAAGGGAAGGGGCCTAACGGACATATTTCGAGATATTTCTTCTTCTTGTTGTTCTTCTTCTGCACAGCTAAGCTGGAAGTGGCATTTGCGGCTCGCACTAGTGCAGAGTTATCTCAAAGAAAGGGGCCACGGTGTTTCTGTATCTCTATTATGTTGGTGCAGCTTCGGAACTTTTAAGTATCTTGATATATCTCGAGAACTACGCATCTGATCAAAAAATACCATGGCCCATAAAAAGTAGAAAACTTAATTCCCTACAAAAAAGGTCTCTTAACATTTTGCCATAGCTCGCTTCGTTTCCGAGATATTTGCAGATTTATCTCAGGGGAAGGGGCCTGACGGACATATTTCGAGATATTTCTTCTTCTTGTTGTTCTTCTTCTGCACAGCTGAGCTGGAAGTGGCATTTGCAGCTCGCAATAGTGCAGAGTTATCTCAAAGAATGGGGCCACGGTGTTTCTGTATCTCTATTATGTTGGTGCGGCTTCGGAACTTTTAAATATCTTGATATATCTCGAGATCTACGCATCTGATCAAAAAATATCATAGAACATAAAAAGTAGGAAACATAATTCTCTACAAAAAAGGTCTCTTAACATTTTGCCATAGCTCGCTTCGTTTCCGAGATATTTGCAGATTTATCTCAAGGGAAGGGGCCTGACGGACATATTTCGAGATATTTCTTCTTCTTGTTGTTCTTCTTCTGCACAGCTAAGCTGGAAGTGGCATTTACAGCTCGCAATAGTGCAGAGTTATCTCAAAGAAAGGGGCCACGGTGTTTCTGTATCTCTATTATGTTGGTGGGGCTTCGGAACTTTTAAATATCTTGATATATCTCGAGAACTACGCATCTGATCAAAAGATATTATAGAACATAAAAAGTAGGAAACTTAATTCTCTACAAAAAAGGTCTCTTAACATTTTGCCATAGCTCGCTTCGTTTCCGAGATATTTGCAGATACATCTCAAGGGAAGGGGCCTAACGGACATATTTCGAGATATTTCTTCTTCTTGTTGTTCTTCTTCTGCACAGCTAAACTGGAAGTGGCATTTCCAGCTCGCAATAGTGCAGAGTTATCTCAAAGAAAGGGGCCACGGTGTTTCTGTATCTCTATTATGTTGGTGCGGCTTCGGAACTTTTAAATATCTTGATATATCTCGAGAACTACGCATCTGATCAAAAAATATCATAGAACATAAAAAGTAGGTAACTTAATTCTCTACAAAAAAGGTCTCTTAACATTTTGCCATAGCTCGCTTCGTTTCCGAGATATGTGCAGATTTATCTCAAGGGAAGGGGCCTGACGGACATATTTCGAGATATTTCTTCTTCTTGTTGTTCTTCTTCTGCACAGCTAAGCTGGAAGTGGCATTTGCAGCTCGCAATAGTGCAGAGTTATCTCAAAGAAAGGGGCCACGGTGTTTCTGTATCTCTATTATGTTGGTGCGGCTTCGGAGCTTTTAAATATCTCGATATATCTCGAAAACTACGCTTCTGATCAAAAAATATCATAGAACATAAATTGTAGGAAACATAATTCTCTACAAAAAACGTCTCTTAACATTTTGCCATAGCTCGCTTCGTTTCCGAGATATTTGCAGATTCAGCTCAAAGGAACTGGCCTGACGGACATATTTCGAGATATTTCTTCTTCTTGTTGTTCTTCTTCTGCACAGCTAAACTGGAAGTGGCATTTCCAGCTCGCAATAGTGCAGAGTTATCTCAAAGAAAGGGGCCACGGTGTTTCTGTATCTCTATTATGTTGGTGCGGCTTCGGAACTTTTAAATATCTTGATATATCTCGAGAACTACGCTTCTGATCAAAAAATATCATAGAACTTAAATTGTAGGAAACATAATTCTCTACAAAAAAGATCTCTTAAGATTTTGCCATAGCTCGTTTCGTTTCCGAGATATTTGCAGATATATCTCAAGGGAAGGGGCCTAACGGACATATTTCGAGATATTTCTTCTTCTTGTTGTTCTTCTTCTGCACAGCTAAACTGGAAGTGGCATTTCCAGCTCGCAATAGTGCAGAGTTATCTCAAAGAAAGGGGCCACGGTGTTTCTGTATCTCTATTATGTTGGTGCGGCTTCGGAACTTTTAAATATCTTGATATATCTCGAGAACTACGCATCTGATCAAAAAATATCATAGAACATAAAAAGTAGGTAACTTAATTCTCTACAAAAAAGGTCTCTTAACATTTTGCCATAGCTCGCTTCGTTTCCGAGATATGTGCAGATTTATCTCAAGGGAAGGGGCCTGACGGACATATTTCGAGATATTTCTTCTTCTTGTTGTTCTTCTTCTGCACAGCTAAGCTGGAAGTGGCATTTGCAGCTCGCAATAGTGCAGAGTTATCTCAAAGAAAGGGGCCACGGTGTTTCTGTATCTCTATTATGTTGGTGCGGCTTCGGAGCTTTTAAATATCTCGATATATCTCGAAAACTACGCTTCTGATCAAAAAATATCATAGAACATAAATTGTAGGAAACAGAATTCTCTACAAAAAAGGTCTCTTAACATTTTGCCATAGCTCGCTTCGTTTCCGAGATATATGCAGATTTATCTCAGGGGAAGGGGCCTGACGGACATATTTCGAGATATTTCTTCTTCTTGTTGTTCTTCTTCTGCACAGCTAAGCTGGAAGTGGCATTTGCAGCTCGCAATAGTGCAGAGTTATCTCAAAGAAAGGGGCCACGGTGTTTCTGTATCTCTATTATGTTGGTGCGGCTTCGGAACTTTTAAATATCTTGATATATCTCGAGAACTACGCATCTGATCAAATAATATCATAGAACATAAATTGTAGGAAACATAATTCTCTACAAAAAAGGTCTCTTAACATTTTGCCATAGCTCGCTTCGTTTCCGAGATATATGCAGATATATCTCAAGGGAAGGGGCCTGACGGACATATTTCGAGATATTTCTTCTTCTTGTTGTTCTTCTTCTGCACAGCTAAACTGGAAGTGGCATTTCCAGCTCGCAATAGTGCAGAGTTATCTGAAAGAAAGGGGCCACGGTGTTTCTGTATCTCTATTATGTAGGTACGGCTTCGGAACTTTTAAATATCTTGATATATCTCGCGAACTACGCTTCTGATCAAAAAATATCATAGAACACAAATTGTAGGAAACATAATTCTCTACAAAAAAGGTCTCTTAAGATTTTGCCATAGCTCGTTTCGTTTCCGAGACATTTGCAGATATATCTCAAGGGAAGGGGCCTGACGGACATACTTCGAGATATTTCTTCTTCTTGTTGTTCTTCTTCTGCACAGCTAAACTGGAAGTGGCATTTCCAGCTCGCAATAGTGCAGAGTTATCTCAAAGAAAGGGGCCACGGTGTTTCTGTATCTCTATTATGTTGGTGCGGCTTCGGAACTTTTAAATATCTTGATATATCTCGAGAACTACGCATCTGATCAAAAAATATCATACAACATAAATTGTAGGAAACATAATTCTCTACAAAAAAGGTCTCTTAACGTTTTGCCATAGCTCGCTTCGTTTCCGAGATATGTGCAGATTTATCTCAAGGGAAGGGGCCTGACAGACATATTTCGAGATATTTCTTCTTCTTGTTGTTCTTCTTCTGCACAGCTAAGCTGGAAGTGGCATTTGCAGCTCGCAATAGTGCAGAGTTATCTCAAAGAAAGGGGCCACGGTGTTTCTGTATCTCTATTATGTTGGTGCGGCTTCGGAGCTTTTAAATATCTCGATATAGCTCGAAAACTACGCTTCTGATCAAAAAATATCATAGAACATAAATTGTAGGAAACATAATTCTCTACAAAAAAGGTCTCTTAACATTTTGCCATAGCTCGCTTCGTTTCCGAGATATATGCAGATTTATCTCAAGGGAAGGGGCCTGACGGACATATTTCGAGATATTTCTTCTTCTTGTTGTTCTTCTTCTGCACAGCTAAGCTGGAAGTGGCATTTGCAGCTCGCAATAGTGCAGAGTTATCTCAAAGAAAGGGGCCACGGTGTTTCTGTATCTCTATTATGTTGGTGCGGCTTCGGAACTTTTAAATATCTTGATATATCTCGAGAACTACGCATCTGATCAAATAATATCATAGAACATAAATTGTAGGAAACATAATTCTCTACAAAAAAGGTCTCTTAACATTTTGCCATAGCTCGCTTCGTTTCCGAGATATTTGCAGATATATCTCAAGGGAAGGGGCCTGACGGACATATTTCGAGATATTTGTTCTTCTTGTTGTTCTTCCTCTGCACAGCTAAGCTGGAAGTGGCATTTGCAGCTCGCAATAGTGCAGAGTTATCTCAAAGAAAGGGGCCACGGTGTTTCTGTATCTCTATTATGTTGGTGCGGCTTCGGAACTTTTAAATATCTTGATATATCTCGAGAACTACGCTTCTGATCAAAAAATATCATAGAACATAAATTGTAGGAAACATAATTCTCTACAAAAAACGTCTCTTAACATTTTGCCATAGCTCGCTTCGTTTCCGAGATATTTGCAGATTCAGCTCAAAGGAACTGGCCTGACGGACATATTTCGAGATATTTCTTCTTCTTGTTGTTCTTCTTCTGCACAGCTAAACTGGAAGTGGCATTTCCAGCTCGCAATAGTGCAGAGTTATCTCAAAGAAAGGGGCCACGGTGTTTCTGTATCTCTACTATGTTGGTGCGGCTTCGGAACTTTTAAATATCTTGATATATCTCGAGAACTACGCTTCTGATCAAAAAATATCATAGAACATAAATTGTAGGAAACATAATTCTCTACAAAAAAGATCTCTTAAGATTTTGCCATAGCTCGTTTCGTTTCCGAGATATTTGCAGATATATCTCAAGGGAAGGGGCCTAACGGACATATTTCGAGATATTTCTTCTTCTTGTTGTTCTTCTTCTGCACAGCTAAACTGGAAGTGGCATTTCCAGCTCGCAATAGTGCAGAGTTATCTCAAAGAAAGGGGCCACGGTGTTTCTGTATCTCTATTATGTTGGTGCGGCTTCGGAACTTTTAAATATCTTGATATATCTCGAGAACTACGCATCTGATCAAAAAATATCATAGAACATAAAAAGTAGGTAACTTAATTCTCTACAAAAAAGGTCTCTTAACATTTTGCCATAGCTCGCTTCGTTTCCGAGATATGTGCAGATTTATCTCAAGGGAAGGGGCCTGACGGACATATTTCGAGATATTTCTTCTTCTTGTTGTTCTTCTTCTGCACAGCTAAACTGGAAGTGGCATTTCCAGCTCGCAATAGTGCAGAGTTATCTGAAAGAAAGGGGCCACGGTGTTTCTGTATCTCTATTATGTAGGTACGGCTTCGGAACTTTTAAATATCTTGATATATCTCGCGAACTACGCTTCTGATCAAAAAATATCATAGAACACAAATTGTAGGAAACATAATTCTCTACAAAAAAGGTCTCTTAAGATTTTGCCATAGCTCGTTTCGTTTCCGAGACATTTGCAGATATATCTCAAGGGAAGGGGCCTGACGGACATACTTCGAGATATTTCTTCTTCTTGTTGTTCTTCTTCTGCACAGCTAAACTGGAAGTGGCATTTCCAGCTCGCAATAGTGCAGAGTTATCTCAAAGAAAGGGGCCACGGTGTTTCTGTATCTCTATTATGTTGGTGCGGCTTCGGAACTTTTAAATATCTTGATATATCTCGAGAACTACGCATCTGATCAAAAAATATCATACAACATAAATTGTAGGAAACATAATTCTCTACAAAAAAGGTCTCTTAACGTTTTGCCATAGCTCGCTTCGTTTCCGAGATATGTGCAGATTTATCTCAAGGGAAGGGGCCTGACAGACATATTTCGAGATATTTCTTCTTCTTGTTGTTCTTCTTCTGCACAGCTAAGCTGGAAGTGGCATTTGCAGCTCGCAATAGTGCAGAGTTATCTCAAAGAAAGGGGCCACGGTGTTTCTGTATCTCTATTATGTTGGTGCGGCTTCAGAACTTTTAAATATCTTGATATATCTCGAGAACTACGCATCTGATAAAAAATATCATACAACATAAAAAGTAGGAAACATAATTCTCTACAAAAAAGGTCTCTTAACATTTTGCCATAGCTCGCTCCGTTTCCGAGATATATGCAGATTTATCTCAAGGGAAGGGGCCTGACGGACATATTTCGAGATATTTCTTCTTCTTGTTGTTCTTCTTCTGCACAGCTAAGCTGGAAGTGGCATTTGCAGCTCGCAATAGTGCAGAGTTATCTCAAAGAAAGGGGCCACGGTGTTTCTGTATCTCTATTATGTTGGTGCGGCTTCGGAACTTTTAAATATCTTGATATATCTCGAGAACTACGCATCTGATCAAATAATATCATACAACATAAATTGTAGGAAACATAATTCTCTACAAAAAAGGTCTCTTAACGTTTTGCCATAGCTCGCTTCGTTTCCGAGATATGTGCAGATTTATCTCAAGGGAAGGGGCCTGACAGACATATTTCGAGATATTTCTTCTTCTTGTTGTTCTTCTTCTGCACAGCTAAGCTGGAAGTGGCATTTGCAGCTCGCAATAGTGCAGAGTTATCTCAAAGAAAGGGGCCACGGTGTTTCTGTATCTCTATTATGTTGGTGCGGCTTCAGAACTTTTAAATATCTTGATATATCTCGAGAACTACGCATCTGATAAAAAATATCATAGAACATAAAAAGTAGGTAACTTAGTTCTCTACAAAAAAGGTCTCTTAACATTTTGCCATAGCTCGATTCGTTTCCGAGATATGTGCAGATTTATCTCAAGGGAAGGGGCCTGACGGGCATATTTCGAGATATTTCTTCTTCTTGTTGTTCTTCTTCTGCACAGCTAAGCTGGAAGTGGCATTTGCAGCTCGCAATAGTGCAGAGTTATCTCAAAGAAAGGGGCCACGGTGTTTCTGTATCTCTATTATGTTGGTGCGGCTTCGGAATTTTTAAACATCTTGATATATCTCGAGAACTACGCTTCTGATCAAAAAATATCATACAACATAAATTGTAGGAAACATAATTCTCTACAAAAAAGATCTCTTAAGATTTTGCCATAGCTCGTTTCGTTTCCGAGATATTTGCAGATATATCTCAAGGGAAGGGGCCTAACGGACATATTTCGAGATATTTCTTCTTCTTGTTGTTCTTCTTCTGCACAGCTAAACTGGAAGTGGCATTTCCAGCTCGCAATAGTGCAGAGTTATCTCAAAGAAAGGGGCCACGGTGTTTCTGTATCTCTATTATGTTGGTGCGGCTTCGGAACTTTTAAATATCTTGATATATCTCGAGAACTACGCATCTGCTCAAAAAATATCATAGAACATAAAAAGTAGGTAACTTAATTCTCTACAAAAAAGGTCTCTTAACATTTTGCCATAGCTCGCTTCGTTTCCGAGATATGTGCAGATTTATCTCAAGGGAAGGGGCCTGACGGACATATTTCGAGATATTTCTTCTTCTTGTTGTTCTTCTTCTGCACAGCTAAGCTGGAAGTGGCATTTGCAGCTCGCAATAGTGCAGAGTTATCTCAAAGAAAGGGGCCACGGTGTTTCTGTATCTCTAATATGTTGGTGCGGCTTCGGAGCTTTTAAATATCTCGATATATCTCGAAAACTACGCTTCTGATCAAAAAATATCATAGAACATAAATTGTAGGAAACATAATTCTCTACAAAAAAGGTCTCTTAACATTTTGCCATAGCTCGCTTCGTTTCCGAGATATATGCAGATTTATCTCAAGGGAAGGGGCCTGACGGACATATTTCGAGATATTTCTTCTTCTTGTTGTTCTTCTTCTGCACAGCTAAGCTGGAAGTGGCATTTGCAGCTCGCAATAGTGCAGAGTTATCTCAAAGAAAGGGGCCACGGTGTTTCTGTATCTCTATTATGTTGGTGCGGCTTCGGAACTTTTAAATATCTTGATATATCTCGAGAACTACGCATCTGATCAAATAATATCATAGAACATAAATTGTAGGAAACATAATTCTCTACAAAAAAGGTCTCTTAACATTTTGCCATAGCTCGCTTCGTTTCCGAGATATATGCAGATATATCTCAAGGGAAGGGGCCTGACGGACATATTTCGAGATATTTCTTCTTCTTGTTGTTCTTCTTCTGCACAGCTAAACTGGAAGTGGCATTTCCAGCTCGCAATAGTGCAGAGTTATCTGAAAGAAAGGGGCCACGGTGTTTCTGTATCTCTATTATGTAGGTACGGCTTCGGAACTTTTAAATATCTTGATATATCTCGCGAACTACGCTTCTGATCAAAAAATATCATAGAACACAAATTGTAGGAAACATAATTCTCTACAAAAAAGGTCTCTTAAGATTTTGCCATAGCTCGTTTCGTTTCCGAGATATTTGCAGATATATCTCAAGGGAAGGGGCCTGACGGACATACTTCGAGATATTTCTTCTTCTTGTTGTTCTTCTTCTGCACAGCTAAACTGGAAGTGGCATTTCCAGCTCGCAATAGTGCAGAGTTATCTCAAAGAAAGGGGCCACGGTGTTTCTGTATCTCTATTATGTTGGTGCGGCTTCGGAACTTTTAAATATCTTGATATATCTCGGGAACTACGCATCTGATCAAAAAATATCATACAACATAAATTGTAGGAAACATAATTCTCTACAAAAAAGGTCTCTTAACGTTTTGCCATGGCTCGCTTCGTTTCCGAGATATGTGCAGATTTATCTCAAGGGAAGGGGCCTGACAGACATATTTCGAGATATTTCTTCTTCTTGTTGTTCTTCTTCTGCACAGCTAAGCTGGAAGTGGCATTTGCAGCTCGCAATAGTGCAGAGTTATCTCAAAGAAAGGGGCCACGGTGTTTCTGTATCTCTATTATGTTGGTGCGGCTTCAGAACTTTTAAATATCTTGATATATCTCGAGAACTACGCATCTGATAAAAAATATCATACAACATAAAAAGTAGGTAACTTAATTCTCTACAAAAAAGGTCTCTTAACATTTTGCCATAGCTCGCTTCGTTTCCGAGATATGTGCAGATTTATCTCAAGGGAAGGGGCCTGACGGGCATATTTCGAGATATTTCTTCTTCTTGTTGTTCTTCTTCTGCACAGCTAAGCTGGAAGTGGCATTTGCAGCTCGCAATAGTGCAGAGTTACCTCAAAGAAAGGGGCCACGGTGTTTCTGTATCTCTATTATGTTGGTGCGGCTTCGGAGCTTTTAAATATCTCGATATATCTCGAAAACTACGCTTCTGATCAAAAAATATCATAGAACATAAATTGTAGGAAACATAATTCTCTACAAAAAAGGTCTGTTATCGTTTTGCCATAGCTCGCTTCGTTTCCGAGATATTTGCAGATTTATCTCAAGGGAAGGGTCCTGACGGACATATTTCGAGATATTTCTTCTTCTTGTTGTTCTTCTTCTGCACAGCTAAACTGGAAGTGGCATTTCCAGCTCGCAATAGTGCAGAGTTATCTGAAAGAAAGGGGCCACGGTGTTTCTGTATCTCTATTATGTAGGTACGGCTTCGGAACTTTTAAATATCTTGATATATCTCGCGAACTACGCTTCTGATCAAAAAATATCATAGAACACAAATTGTAGGAAACATAATTCTCTACAAAAAAGGTCTCTTAAGATTTTGCCATAGCTCGTTTCGTTTCCGAGATATTTGCAGATATATCTCAAGGGAAGGGGCCTGACGGACATACTTCGAGATATTTCTTCTTCTTGTTGTTCTTCTTCTGCACAGCTAAACTGGAAGTGGCATTTCCAGCTCGCAATAGTGCAGAGTTATCTCAAAGAAAGGGGCCACGGTGTTTCTGTATCTCTATTATGTTGGTGCGGCTTCGGAACTTTTAAATATCTTGATATATCTCGGGAACTACGCATCTGATCAAAAAATATCATACAACATAAATTGTAGGAAACATAATTCTCTACAAAAAAGGTCTCTTAACGTTTTGCCATAGCTCGCTTCGTTTCCGAGATATGTGCAGATTTATCTCAAGGGAAGGGGCCTGACAGACATATTTCGAGATATTTCTTCTTCTTGTTGTTCTTCTTCTGCACAGCTAAGCTGGAAGTGGCATTTGCAGCTCGCAATAGTGCAGAGTTACCTCAAAGAAAGGGGCCACGGTGTTTCTGTATCTCTATTATGTTGGTGCGGCTTCGGAGCTTTTAAATATCTCGATATATCTCGAAAACTACGCTTCTGATCAAAAAATATCATAGAACATAAATTGTAGGAAACATAATTCTCTACAAAAAAGGTCTGTTATCGTTTTGCCATAGCTCGCTTCGTTTCCGAGATATTTGCAGATTTATCTCAAGGGAAGGGTCCTGACGGACATATTTCGAGGTATTTCTTCTTCTTGTTGTTCTTCTTCTGCACAGCTAAGCTGGAGGTGGCATTTGCAGCTCGCAATAGTGCAGAGTTATCTCAAAGAATGGGGCCACGGTGTTTCTGTATCTCTATTATGTTGGTGCGGCTTCGGAGCTTTTAAATATCTCGATATATCTCGAAAACTACGCTTCTGATCAAAAAATATCATAGAACATAAATTGTAGGAAACATAATTCTCTACAAAAAAGGTCTCTAAACGTTTTGCCATAGCTCGCTTTGTTTCCGAGATATTTGCAGATTTATCTCAAGGGAAGGGTCCTGACGGACATATTTCGAGATATTTCTTCTTCTTGTTGTTCTTCTTCTGCACAGCTAAGCTGGAAGTGGCATTTGCAGCTCGCAATAGTGCAGAGTTATCTCAAAGAATGGGGCCACGGTGTTTCTGTATCTCTATTATGTTGGTGCGGCTTCGGAACTTTTAAATATCTTGATATATCTCGAGAACTACGCTTCTGATCAAAAAATATCATAGAACATGAATTGTAGGAAACATAATTCTCTACAAAAAACGTCTCTTAACATTTTGCCATAGCTCGCTTCGTTTCCGAGATATTTGCAGATTCAGCTCAAAGGAACTTGCCTGACGGACATATTTCGAGATATTTCTTCTTCTTGTTGTTCTTCCTCTGCACAGCTAAGCTGGAAGTGGCATTTGCAGCTCGCAATAGTGCAGAGTTATCTCAAAGAATGGGGCCACGGTGTTTCTGTATCTCTATTATGTTGGTGCGGCTTCGGAACTTTTAAATATCTTGATATATCTCGAGAACTACGCTTCTGATCAAAAAATATCATAGAACATAAATTGTAGGAAACATAATTCTCTACAAAAAACGTCTCTTAACATTTTGCCATAGCTCGCTTCGTTTCCGAGATATTTGCAGATTCAGCTCAAAGGAACTGGCCTGACGGACATATTTCGAGATATTTCTTCTTCTTGTTGTTCTTCCTCTGCACAGCTAAGCTGGAAGTGGCATTTGCAGCTCGCAATAGTGCAGAGTTATCTCAAAGAAAGGGGCCACGGTGTTTCTGTATCTCTATTATGTTGGTGCAGCTTCGGAACTTTTAAATATCTTGATATATCTCGAGAACTACGCATCTGATCAAAAAATATCATAGAACATAAAAAGTAGAAAACTTAATTCTCTACAAAAAAGGTCTCTTAACATTTTGCCATAGCTCGCTTCGTTTCCGAGATATTTGCAGATTTATCTCAGGGGAAGGGGCCTGACGGACATATTTCGAGATATTTCTTCTTCTTGTTGTTCTTCTTCTGCACAGCTAAGCTGGAAGTGGCATTTGCAGCTCGCAATAGTGCAGAGTTATCTCAAAGAATGGGGCCACGGTGTTTCTGTATCTCTATTATGTTGGTGCGGCTTCGGAACTTTTAAATATCTTGATATATCTCGAGATCTACGCATCTGATCAAAAAATATCATAGAACATAAAAAGTAGGAAACATAATTCTCTACAAAAAACGTCTCTTAACATTTTGCCATAGCTCGCTTCGTTTCCGAGATATTTGCAGATTCAGCTCAAAGGAACTTGCCTGACGGACATATTTCGAGATATTTCTTCTTCTTGTTGTTCTTCCTCTGCACAGCTAAGCTGGAAGTGGCATTTGCAGCTCGCAATAGTGCAGAGTTATCTCAAAGAATGGGGCCACGGTGTTTCTGTATCTCTATTATGTTGGTGCGGCTTCGGAACTTTTAAATATCTTGATATATCTCGAGAACTACGCTTCTGATCAAAAAATATCATAGAACATAAATTGTAGGAAACATAATTCTCTACAAAAAACGTCTCTTAACATTTTGCCATAGCTCGCTTCGTTTCCGAGATATTTGCAGATTCAGCTCAAAGCAACTGGCCTGACGGACATATTTCGAGATATTTCTTCTTCTTGTTGTTCTTCCTCTGCACAGCTAAGCTGGAAGTGGCATTTGCAGCTCGCAATAGTGCAGAGTTATCTCAAAGAAAGGGGCCACGGTGTTTCTGTATCTCTATTATGTTGGTGCAGCTTCGGAACTTTTAAATATCTTGATATATCTCGAGAACTACGCATCTGATCAAAAAATATCATAGAACATAAAAAGTAGAAAACTTAATTCTCTACAAAAAAGGTCTCTTAACATTTTGCCATAGCTCGCTTCGTTTCCGAGATATTTGCAGATTTATCTCAGGGGAAGGGGCCTGACGGACATATTTCGAGATATTTCTTCTTCTTGTTGTTCTTCTTCTGCACAGCTAAGCTGGAAGTGGCATTTGCAGCTCGCAATAGTGCAGAGTTATCTCAAAGAATGGGGCCACGGTGTTTCTGTATCTCTATTATGTTGGTGCGGCTTCGGAACTTTTAAATATCTTGATATATCTCGAGATCTACGCATCTGATCAAAAAATATCATAGAACATAAAAAGTAGGAAACATAATTCTCTACAAAAAAGGTCTCTTAACATTTTGCCATATCTCGCTTCGTTTCCGAGATATTTGCAGATTTATCTCAAGGGAAGGGGCCTGACGGACATATTTCGAGATATTTCTTCTTCTTGTTGTTCTTCCTCTGCACAGCTAAGCTGGAAGTGGCATTTACAGCTCGCAATAGTGCAGAGTTATCTCAAAGAAAGGGGCCACGGTGTTTCTGTATCTCTATTATGTTGGTGGGGCTTCGGAACTTTTAAATATCTTGATATATCTCGAGAACTACGCATCTGATCAAAAAATATTATAGAACATAAAAAGTGGGAAACTTAATTCTCTACAAAAAAGGTCTCTTAACATTTTGCCATAGCTCGCTTCGTTTCCGAGATATTTGCAGATACATCTCAAGGGAAGGGGCCTGACGGACATATTTCGAGATATTTCTTCTTCTTGTTGTTCTTCTTCTGCACAGCTAAGCTGGAAGTGGCATTTGCAGCTCGGAATAGTGCAGAGTTATCTCAAAGAAAGGGGCCACGGTGTTTCTGTATCTCTATTATGTTGGTGCGGCTTCGGAACTTTTAAATATCTTGATATATCTCGAGAACTACGCTTCTGATCAAAAAATATCATAGAACATAAATTGTAGGAAACATAATTCTCTACAAAAAAGGTCACTTAAGATTTTGCCATAGCTCGTTTCGTTTCCGAGATATTTGCAGATATATCTCAAGGGAAGGGGCCTGACGGACATATTTCGAGATATTTCTTCTTCTTGTTGTTCTTCTTCTGCACAGCTAAACTGGTAGCGGCATTTCCAGCTCGCAATAGTGCAGAGTTATCTCAAAGAAAGGGGCCACGGTGTTTCTGTATCTCTATTATGTTGGTGCGGCTTCGGAACTTTTAAATATCTTGATATATCTCGAGAACTACGCATCTGATCAAATAATATCATAGAACATAAAAAGTAGGAAACTTAATTAGCTACAAATAAGGTCTGTTAACATTTTGCCATAGCTCGCTTCGTTTCCGAGATATTTGCAGATTTATCTCAAGGGAAGGGGCCTGACGGACATATTTCGAGATATTTCTTCTTCTTGTTGGTCTTCTTCTGCACAGCTAAGCTGGAAGTGGCATTTGCAGCTCGCAATAGTGCAGAGTTATCTCAAAGAAAGGGGCCACGGTGTTTCTGTATCTCTATTATGTTGGTGCGGCTTCGGATCTTTTAAATATCTCGATATATCTCGAAAACTACGCTTCTGATCAAAAAATATCATAGAACGTAAATTGTGGGAAACATAATTCTCTACAAAAAAGGTCTCTTAACATTTTGCCATAGCTCGCTTCGTTTCCGAGATATTTGCAGATTTATCTCAAGGGAAGGGGTCTGACGGACATATTTCGAGATATTTCTTCTTCTTGTTGTTCTTCTTCTGCACAGCTAAGCTGGAAGTGGCATTTGCAGCTCTCAGTAGTGCAGAGTTATCTCAAAGAAAGGGGCCACGGTGTTTCTGTATCTCTATTATGTTGGTGCGGCTTCGGAACTTTTAAATATCTTGATATATCGCGAGAACTACGCATATGATCAAATAATATCATAGAACATAAATAGTAGGAAACTTAATTCTCTACAAATAAGGTCTCTTAACAATTTGCCATAGCTCGCTTCGTTTCCGAGATATTTGCAGATCTATCTCAAGAGAAGGGGCCTGACGGACATATTTCGAGATATTTCTTCTTCTTGTTGTTCTTCTTCTGCACAGCTAAGCTGGAAGTGGCATTTGCAGCTAGCAATAGTGCAGAGTTATCTCAAAGAAAGGGGCCACAGTGTTTCTGTATCTCTATTATGTTGGTGCGGCTTCGGAACTTTTAAATATCTCGATATATCTCGAAAACTACGCTTCTGATCAAAAAATATCATAGAACATAAATTGTAGGAAACATAATTCTCTACAAAAAAGGTCTCTTAACGTTTTGCCATAGCTCGCTTCGTTTCCGAGATATTTGCAGATTTATCTCAAGGGAAGGGTCCTAACGGACATATTTCGAGATATTTCTTCTTCTTGTTGTTCTTCTTCTGCACAGCTAACCTGGAAGTGGCATTTCCAGCTCGCAATAGTGCAGAGTTATCCCGAAGAAAGGGGCCACGGTGTTTCTGTATGTCTATTATCTTGGTGCGGCTTCGGAACTTTTAAATATCTCGATATATCTCGAAAACTACGCTTCTGATCAAAAAATATCATAGAACATAAATTGTGGGAAACATAATTCTCTACAAAAAAGGTCTCCCACCATTTTGCCAGAGCTCGCTTCGTTTCTGAGATATTTGCAGATTTATCTCAAGGGAAGGGTCCTGACGGACATATTTCGAGATATTTCTTCTTCTTGTTGTTCTTCTTCTGCACAGCTAAGCTGGAAGTGGCATTCGCAGCTCGCAGTAGTGCAGAGTTATCTCAAAGAAAGGGGCCACAGTGTTTCTGTATCTCTTTTATGTTGGTGCGGCTTCGGAACTTTTAAATATCTTGATATATCTCGAGAACTACGCATCTGATCAAAAAATATCATAGAACATAAAAAGTAGGTAACTTAATTCTCTACAAAAAAGGTCTCTTAGCATTTTGCCATAGCTCGCTTCGTTTCCGAGATATTTGCAGATTTATCTCAAGGGAAGGGGACTGACGGACATATTTCGAGATATTTCTTCTTCTTGTTGTTCTTCTTCTGCACAGCTAAGCTGGAAGTGGCATTTGCAGCTCGCAATAGTGCAGAGTTATCTCAAAGAAAGGGGCCACGGTGTTTCTGTATCTCTATTATGTTGGTGCGGCTTCGGAACTTTTAAATATCTTGATAATTCTCGAGAACTACGCATCTGATCAAAAAATATCATAGAACATAAAAAGTGGGGAACTTAATTCTCTACAAAAAAGTTCTCTTAACATTTTGCCATAGCTCGCTTGGTTTCCGAGATATTTGCAGATTTATCTCAAGGGAAGGGGCCTGACGGACATGTTTCGAGATATTTCTTCTTCTTGTTGTTCTTCTTCTGCACAGCTATGCTGGAAGTGGCGTTTGCAGCTCGCAATAGTGCAGAGTTATCTCAAAGAAAGGGGCCACGGTGTTTCTGTATCTCTATTATGTTGGTGCGGCTTCGGAACTTTTAAATATCTTGATATATCTCGAAAACTACGCATCTGATCAAAAAATATCATAGAACATAAATAGTAGGAAACTTAATTCTCTACAAAAAAGGTCTCTCAACATTTTGCCATAGCTCGCTTCGTTTCCGAGATATTTGCAGATTTATCTCAAGGGAAGGGGCCTAACGGACATATTTCGAGATATTTCTTCTTCTTGTTGTGTTTCTTCTGCACAGCTAAGCTGGAAGTGGCATTTGCGGCTCGCACTAGTGCAGAGTTATCTCAAAGAAAGGGGCCACGGTGTTTCTGTATCTCTATTATGTTTGTGCAGCTTCGGAACTTTTAAATATCTTGATATATCTCGAGAACTACGCATCTGATCAAAAAATATCATGGAACATAAAAAGTAGAAAACTTAATTCTCTACAAAAATGGTCTCTTAACATTTTGCCATAGCTCGCTTCGTTTCCGAGATATTTGCAGATTTATCTCAAGGGAAGGGGCCTGACGGACATATTTCGAGATATTTCTTCTTCTTGTTGTTCTTCTTCTGCACAGCTAAGCTGGAAGTGGCATTTGCAGCTCGCAATAGTGCAGAGTTATCTCAAAGAATGGGGCCACGGTGTTTCTGTATCTCTATTATGTTGGTGCGGCTTCGGAACTTTTAAATATCTCGATATATCTCGAAAACTACGCTTCTGATCAAAAAATATCATAGAACATAAATTGTAGGAAACATAATTCTCTACAAATAAAGTCTCTTAACATTTTGCCATAGCTCGCTTCGTTTCCGAGATATTTGCAGATTTATCTCAAGGGAAGGGGCCTGACGGACATATTTCGAGATATTTCTTCTTCTTGTTGTTCTTCTTCTGCACAGCTAAACTGGAAGTGGCATTTCCAGCTCGCAATAGTGCAGAGTTATCTCAAAGAAAGGGGCCACGGTGTTTCTGAATCTCTATTATGTTGGTGCGGCTTCGGATCTTTTAAAGATCTCGATATATCTCGAAAACTACGCTTCTGATCAAAAAATATCATAGAACATAAATTGTAGGAAACATAATTCTCTACAAAAAACGTCTCTTAACATTTTGCCATAGCTCGCTTCGTTTCCGAGATATTTGCAGATTTATCTCAAGGGAAGGGGCCTGACGGACATATTTCGAGATATTTCTTCTTCTTGTTGTTCTTCTTCTGCACAGCTATGCTGGAAGCGGCATTTGCAGCTCGCAATAGTGCAGAGTTATCTCAAAGAAAGGGGCCACGGTGTTTCTGTATCTCTATTATGTTGGTGCGGCTTCGGAACTTTTAAATATCTTGATATATCTCGAGAACTACGCATCTGATCAAAAAATATCATAGAACATAAAAAGTAGCAAACTTAATTCTCCACAAAAAAGGTCTCTTAACATTTTGCCATAGCTCGCTTCGTTTCCGAGATATTTGCAGATTTATCTCAAGGGAAGGGGCCTGACGGACATATTTCGAGATATTTCTTCTTCTTGTTGTTCTTCTTCTGCACAGCTATGCTGGAAGTGGCATTTGCAGCTCGCAATAGTGCAGAGTTATCTCAAAGAAAGGGGCCACGGTGTTTCTGTATCTCTATTATGTTGGTGCGGCTTCGGAACTTTTAAATATCTTGATATATCTCGAGAACTACGCATCTGATCAAAAAATATCATAAAACATAAAAAGTAGCAAACTTAATTCTCCACAAAAAAGGTCTCTTAACATTTTGCCATAGCTCGATTCGTTTCCGAGATATTTGCAGATTTATCTCAAGGGAAGGGGCCTGACGGACATGTTTCGAGATATTTCTTCTTCTTGTTGTTCTTCTTCTGCACAGCTAAACTGGAAGTGGCATTTCCAGCTCGCAATAGTGCAGAGTTATCTCAAAGAAAGGGGCCACGGTGTTTCTGTATCTCTATTATGTTGGTGCGGCTTCGGAACTTTTAAATATCTTGATATATCTCGAGATCTACGCATCTGATCAAAAAATATCGTAGAACATAAAAAGTAGGAAACTTAATTCTCTACAAAAAAGGTCTCTTAACATTTTGCCATAGCTCGCTTCGTTTCCGAGATATTTGCAGATTTATCTCAAGGGAAGGGGCCTGACGGACATATTTCGAGATATTTCTTCTTCTTGTTGTTCTTCTTCTGCACAGCTAAACTGGAAGTGGCATTTGCGGCTCGCAATAGCGCAGAGTTATCTCTAAGAAAGGGGCCACGGTGTTTCTGTATCTCTATTATGTTGGTGCGGCTTCGGAACTTTTAAATATCTTGATATATCTCGAGAACTACGCATCTGATCAAAAAATATCATAGAACATAAAAAGTAGGAAACTTAATTCTCTACAAAAAACGTCTGTTAACATTTTGCCATAGCTCGCTTCGTTTCCGAGATATTTGCAGATTTATCTCAAGGGAAGGGGCCTGACGGACATATTTCGAGATATTTCTTCTTCTTGTTGTTCTTCTTCTGCACAGCTATGCTGGAAGTGGCGTTTGCAGCTCGCAATAGTGCAGAGTTATCTCAAAGAAAGGGGCCACGGTGTTTCTGTATCTCTATTATGTTGGTGCGGCTTCGGAACTTTTAAATATCTTGATATATCTCGAGAACTACGCATCTGATCAAAAAATATCATGGAACATAAAAAGTAGAAAACTTAATTCTCTACAAAAAAGGTCTCTTAACATTTTGCCATAGCTCGCTTCGTTTCCGAGATATTTGCAGATTTATCTCAAGGGAAGGGGCCTGACGGACATATTTCGAGATATTTCTTCTTCGTGTTGTTCTTCTTCTGCACAGCTAAGCTGGAAGTGGCATTTGCGGCTCGCAATAGTGCAGAGTTATATCAAAGAGAGGGGCCACGGTGTTTCTGTATCTCTATTATGTTGGTGCGGCTTCGGAACTTTTAAATATCTTGATATATCTCGAGAACTACGCATCTGATAAAAAAATATCATACTACATAAAAAGTAGGAAACTTAATTCTCTACAAGAAAGGTCTCTAAACATTTTGCCATAGCTCGCTTCGTTTCCGAGATATTTGCAGATTTATCTCAAGGGAAGGGGCCTGACGGACATATTTCTAGATGTTTCTTCTTCTTGTTGTTCTTCCTCTGCACAGCTAAGCTGGAAGTGACATTTGCAGCTCGCAATAGTGCAGAGTTATCTCAAAGAGAGGGGCCACGGTGTTTCTGTATCTCTATTATGTTGGTGCGGCTTCGGAACTTTTAAATATCTTGATATATCTCGAGAACTACGCATCTGATCAAAAAATATCATAGAACATAAATTGTAGGAAACATAATTCTCTACAAAAAAGGTCTCTTAACATTTTGCCATAGCTCGCTTCGTTTCCGAGATATTTGCAGATTTATCTCAAGGGAAGGGGCCTGACGGACATATTTCGAGATATTTCTTCTTCTTGTTGTTCTTCTTCTGCACAGCTATGCTGGAAGCGGCATTTGCAGCTCGCAATAGTGCAGAGTTATCTCAAAGAAAGGGGCCACGGTGTTTCTGTATCTCTATTATGTTGGTGCGGCTTCGGAACTTTTAAATATCTTGATATATCTCGAGAACTACGCATCTGATCAAAAAATATCATAGAACATAAAAAGTAGCAAACTTAATTCTCCACAAAAAAGGTCTCTTAACATTTTGCCATAGCTCGATTCGTTTCCGAGATATTTGCAGATTTATCTCAAGGGAAGGGGCCTGACGGACATGTTTCGAGATATTTCTTCTTCTTGTTGTTCTTCTTCTGCACAGCTAAACTGGAAGTGGCATTTCCAGCTCGCAATAGTGCAGAGTTATCTCAAAGAAAGGGGCCACGGTGTTTCTGTATCTCTATTATGTTGGTGCGGCTTCGGAACTTTTAAATATCTTGATATATCTCGAGATCTACGCATCTGATCAAAAAATATCGTAGAACATAAAAAGTAGGAAACTTAATTCTCTACAAAAAAGGTCTCTTAACATTTTGCCATAGCTCGCTTCGTTTCCGAGATATTTGCAGATTTATCTCAAGGGAAGGGGCCTGACGGACATATTTCGAGATATTTCTTCTTCTTGTTGTTCTTCTTCTGCACAGCTAAACTGGAAGTGGCATTTCAAGCTCGCAATAGCGCAGAGTTATCTCTAAGAAAGGGGCCACGGTGTTTCTGTATCTCTATTATGTTGGTGCGGCTTCGGAACTTTTAAATATCTTGATATATCTCGAGAACTACGCATCTGATCAAAAAATATCATAGAACATAAAAAGTAGGAAACTTAATTCTCTACAAAAAACGTCTGTTAACATTTTGCCATAGCTCGCTTCGTTTCCGAGATATTTGCAGATTTATCTCAAGGGAAGGGGCCTGACGGACATATTTCGAGATATTTCTTCTTCTTGTTGTTCTTCTTCTGCACAGCTATGCTGGAAGTGGCGTTTGCAGCTCGCAATAGTGCAGAGTTATCTCAAAGAAAGGGGCCACGGTGTTTCTGTATCTCTATTATGTTGGTGCGGCTTCGGAACTTTTAAATATCTTGATATATCTCGAGAACTACGCATCTGATCAAAAAATATCATGGAACATAAAAAGTAGAAAACTTAATTCTCTACAAAAAAGGTCTCTTAACATTTTGCCATAGCTCGCTTCGTTTCCGAGATATTTGCAGATTTATCTCAAGGGAAGGGGCCTGACGGACATATTTCGAGATATTTCTTCTTCTTGTTGTTCTTCTTCTGCACAGCTAAGCTGGAAGTGGCATTTGCGGCTCGCAATAGTGCAGAGTTATCTCAAAGAGAGGGGCCACGGTGTTTCTGTATCTCTATTATGTTGGTGCGGCTTCGGAACTTTTAAATATCTTGATATATCTCGAGAACTACGCATCTGATAAAAAAATATCATACTACATAAAAAGTAGGAAACTTAATTCTCTACAAGAAAGGTCTCTAAACATTTTGCCATAGCTCGCTTCGTTTCCGAGATATTTGCAGATTTATCTCAAGGGAAGGGGCCTGACGGACATATTTCTAGATGTTTCTTCTTCTTGTTGTTCTTCCTCTGCACAGCTAAGCTGGAAGTGACATTTGCAGCTCGCAATAGTGCAGAGTTATCTCAAAGAGAGGGGCCACGGTGTTTCTGTATCTCTATTATGTTGGTGCGGCTTCGGAACTTTTAAATATCTTGATATATCTCGAGAACTACGCATCTGATCAAAAAATATCATAGAACATAAATTGTAGGAAACATAATTCTCTACAAAAAAGGTCTCTTAACATTTTGCCATAGCTCGCTTCGTTTCCGAGATATTTGCAGATCTATCTCAAGGGAAGGGGCCTGACGGACATATTTCGAAATATTTCTTATTCTTGTTGTTCTTCTTCTGCACAGCTAAGCTGGAAGTGGCATTTGCAACTCGCAATAGTGCAGAGTTATCACAAAGAAAGGGGCCACGGTGTTTCTGAATCTCTATTATGTTGGTGCGGCTTCGGAACTTTTAAATATCTTGATATATCTCGAGAACTACGCATCTGATCAAAAAATATCATACAACATAAAAAGTAGGAAACTTAATTCTCTACAAAAAAGGTCTCTTAACATTTTGCCATAGCTCGCTTCGTTTCCGAGATATTTGCAGATTTATCTCAAGGGAAGGGGCCTGACGGACATATTTCGAGATATTTCTTCTTCTTGTTGTTCTTCTTCTGCACAGCTAAGCTGGAAGTGGCACTTGCAGCTCGCAATAGTGCAGAGTTATCTCAAAGAAAGGGGCCACGGTGTTTCTGTATCTCTATTATGTTGGTGCGGCTTCGGAACTTTTAAATATCTTGATATATCTCGAGAACTACGCATCTGATCAAAAAATATCATGGAACATAAAAAGTAGAAAACTTAATTCTCTACAAAAAAGGTCTCTTAACATTTTGCCATAGCTCGCTTCGTTTCCGAGATATTTGCAGATTTATCTCAAGGGAAGGGGCCTGACGGACATATTTCGAGATATTTCTTCTTCTTGTTGTTCTTCTTCTGCACAGCTAAGCTGGAAGTGGCATTTGCGGCTCGCAATAGTGCAGAGTTATCTCAAAGAGAGGGGCCACGGTGTTTCTGTATCTCTATTATGTTGGTGCGGCTTCGGAACTTTTAAATATCTTGATATATCTCGAGAACTACGCATCTGATCAAAAAATACCATACAACATAAAAAGTAGGAAACTTAATTCTCTACAAAAAAGGTCTCTAAACATTTTGCCATAGCTCGCTTCGTTTCCGAGATATTTGCAGATTTATCTCAAGGGAAGGGGCCTGACGGACATATTTCTAGATGTTTCTTCTTCTTGTTGTTCTTCCTCTGCACAGCTAAGCTGGAAGTGACATTTGCAGCTCGCAATAGTGCAGAGTTATCTCAAAGAGAGGGGCCACGGTGTTTCTGTATCTCTATTATGTTGGTGCGGCTTCGGAACTTTTAAATATCTTGATATATCTCGAGAACTACGCATCTGATCAAAAAATATCATAGAACATAAATTGTAGGAAACATAATTCTCTACAAATAAAGTCTCTTAACATTTTGCCATAGCTCGCTTCGTTTCCGAGATATTTGCAGATTTATCTCAAGGGAAGGGGCCTGACGGACATGTTTCGAGATATTTCTTCTTCTTGTTGTTCTTCTTCTGCACAGCTAAACTGGAAGTGGCATTTCCAGCTCGCAATAGTGCAGAGTTATCTCAAAGAAAGGGGCCACGGTGTTTCTGTATCTCTATTATGTTGGTGCGGCTTCGGAACTTTTAAATATCTCGATATATCTCGAAAACTACGCTTCTGATCAAAAAATATCATAGAAGGTAAATTGTAGGAAACATAATTCTCTACAAAAAAGGTCTCTTAACATTTTGCCATAGCTCGCTTCGTTTCCGAGATATTTGCAGATCTATCTCAAGGGAAGGGGCCTGACGGACATATTTCGAAATATTTCTTATTCTTGTTGTTCTTCTTCTGCACAGCTAAGCTGGAAGTGGCATTTGCAACTCGCAATAGTGCAGAGTTATCACAAAGAAAGGGGCCACGGTGTTTCTGAATCTCTATTATGTTGGTGCGGCTTCGGAACTTTTAAATATCTTGATATATCTCGAGAACTACGCATCTGATCAAAAAATATCATACAACATAAAAAGTAGGAAACTTAATTCTCTACAAAAAAGGTCTCTTAACATTTTGCCATAGCTCGCTTCGTTTCCGAGATATTTGCAGATTTATCTCAAGGGAAGGGGCCTGACGGACATATTTCGAGATATTTCTTCTTCTTGTTGTTCTTCTTCTGCACAGCTAAGCTGGAAGTGGCACTTGCAGCTCGCAATAGTGCAGAGTTATCTCAAAGAAAGGGGCCACGGTGTTTCTGTATCTCTATTATGTTGGTGCGGCTTCGGAACTTTTAAATATCTTGATATATCTCGAGAACTACGCATCTGATCAAAAAATATCATGGAACATAAAAAGTAGAAAACTTAATTCTCTACAAAAAAGGTCTCTTAACATTTTGCCATAGCTCGCTTCGTTTCCGAGATATTTGCAGATTTATCTCAAGGGAAGGGGCCTGACGGACATATTTCGAGATATTTCTTCTTCTTGTTGTTCTTCTTCTGCACAGCTAAGCTGGAAGTGGCATTTGCGGCTCGCAATAGTGCAGAGTTATCTCAAAGAGAGGGGCCACGGTGTTTCTGTATCTCTATTATGTTGGTGCGGCTTCGGAACTTTTAAATATCTTGATATATCTCGAGAACGACGCATCTGATCAAAAAATATCATAGAACATAAAAAGTAGGAAACTTAATTCTCTACAAAAAAGGTCTCTTAACATTTTGCCATAGCTCGCTTCGTTTCCGAGATATTTGCAGATTCATCTCAAGGGAAGGGGTCTGACGGACATATTTCGAGATATTTCTTCTTCTTGTTGTTCTTCTTCTGCACAGCTAAGCTCGAAGCGGCATTTGCAGCTCGCAATAGTGCAGAGTTATCTCAAAGAAAGAGGCCACGGTGTTTCTGTACCTCTATTATGTTGGTGCTGCTTCGGAACTTTTAGATATCTTGATATATCTCGAGAACTACGCATCTGATCAAAAAATATCATAGAACATAAATTGTAGGAAACATAATTCTCTACAAAAAAGGTCTCTTAACATTTTGCCATAGCTCGCTTCGTTTCCGAGATAATTGCAGATTTATCTCAAGGGAAGGGGCCTAACGGACATATTTCGAGATATTTCTTCTTCTTGTTGTTCTTCTTCTGCACAGCTAAACTGGAAGTGGCATTTCCAGCTCGCAATAGTGCAGAGTTATCTCAAAGAAAGGGGCCACGGTGTTTCTGTATCTCTATTATGTTGGTGCGGCTTCGGAACTTTTAAATATCTTGATATATCTCGAGAACTACGCATCTGATCAAAAAATATCATGGAACATAAAAAGTAGAAAACTTAATTCTCTACAAAAAAGGTCTCTTAACATTTTGCCATAGCTCGCTTCGTTTCCGAGATATTTGCAGATTTATCTCAAGGGAAGGGGCCTGACGGACATATTTCGAGATATTTCTTCTTCTTGTTGTTCTTCTTCTGCACAGCTAAGCTGGAAGTGGCATTTGCGGCTCGCAATAGTGCAGAGTTATCTCAAAGAGAGGGGCCACGGTGTTTCTGTATCTCTATTATGTTGGTGCGGCTTCGGAACTTTTAAATATCTTGATATATCTCGAGAACTACGCATCTGATCAAAAAATACCATACAACATAAAAAGTAGGAAACTTAATTCTCTACAAAAAAGGTCTCTTAACATTTTGCCATAGCTCTCTTCGTTTCCGAGATATTTGCAGATTTATCTCAAGGGAAGGGGCCTGACGGACATATTTCGAGATATTTCTTCTTCTTGTTGTTCTTCTTCTGCACAGCTAAGCTGGAAGTGGCATTTGCAGCTCGCAATAGTGCAGAGTTATCTCAAAGAAAGGGGCCACGGTGTTTCTGTATCTCTATTATGTTGGTGCGGCTTCGGAACTTTTAAATATCTTGATATATCTCGAGAACGACGCATCTGATCAAAAAATATCATAGAACATAAAAAGTAGGAAACTTAATTCTCTACAAAAAAGGTCTCTTAACATTTTGCCATAGCTCGCTTCGTTTCCGAGATATTTGCAGATTCATCTCAAGGGAAGGGGTCTGACGGACATATTTCGAGATATTTCTTCTTCTTGTTGTTCTTCTTCTGCACAGCTAAGCTCGAAGCGGCATTTGCAGCTCGCAATAGTGCAGAGTTATCTCAAAGAAAGAGGCCACGGTGTTTCTGTACCTCTATTATGTTGGTGCTGCTTCGGAACTTTTAGATATCTTGATATATCTCGAGAACTACGCATCTGATCAAAAAATATCATAGAACATAAATTGTAGGAAACATAATTCTCTACAAAAAAGGTCTCTTAACATTTTGCCATAGCTCGCTTCGTTTCCGAGATATTTGCAGATTTATCTCAAGGGAAGGGGCCTAACGGACATATTTCGAGATATTTCTTCTTCTTGTTGTTCTTCTTCTGCACAGCTAAACTGGAAGTGGCATTTCCAGCTCGCAATAGTGCAGAGTTATCTCAAAGAAAGGGGCCACGGTGTTTCTGTATCTCTATTATGTTGGTGCGGCTTCGGAACTTTTAAATATCTCGATATATCTCGAAAACTACGCTTCTGATCAAAAAATATCATAGAACGTGAATTGTAGGAAACATTATTCTCTACAAAAAAGGTCTCTTAACATTTTGCCATAGCTCGCTTCGTTTCCGAGATATTTGCAGATTCATCTCAAGGGAAGGGGTCTGACGGACATATTTCGAGATATTTCTTCTTCTTGTTGTTCTTCTTCTGCACAGCTAAGCTCGAAGCGGCATTTGCAGCTCGCAATAGTGCAGAGTTATCTCAAAGAAAGAGGCCACGGTGTTTCTGTACCTCTATTATGTTGGTGCTGCTTCGGAACTTTTAAATATCTTGATATATCTCGAGAACTACGCATCTGATCAAAAAATATCATAGAACATAAATTGTAGGAAACATAATTCTCTACAAAAAAGGTCTCTTAACATTTTGCCATAGCTCGCTTCGTTTCCGAGATATTTGCAGATTTATCTCAAGGGAAGGGGCCTAACGGACATATTTCGAGATATTTCTTCTTCTTGTTGTTCTTCTTCTGCACAGCTAAACTGGAAGTGGCATTTCCAGCTCGCAATAGTGCAGAGTTATCTCAAAGAAAGGGGCCACGGTGTTTCTGTATCTCTATTATGTTGGTGCGGCTTCGGAACTTTTAAATATCTTGATATATCTCGAGAACTACGCATCTGATCAAAAAATATCATAGAACATAAAAAGTAGGAAACATTACTCTCTACAAAAAAGGTCTCTTAACATTTTGCCATAGCTCGCTTCGTTTCCGAGATATTTGCAGATTCATCTCAAGGGAAGGGGTCTGACGGACATATTTCGAGATATTTCTTCTTCTTGTTGTTCTTCTTCTGCACAGCTAAGCTCGAAGCGGCATTTGCAGCTCGCAATAGTGCAGAGTTATCTCAAAGAAAGAGGCCACGGTGTTTCTGTACCTCTATTATGTTGGTGCAGCTTCGGAACTTTTAAATATCTTGATATATCTCGAGAACTACGCATCTGATCAAAAAATATCATAGAACATAAAAAGTAGGAAACATAATTCTCTACAAAAAAGGTCTCTTAACATTTTGCCATACCTCGCTTCGTTTCCGAGATATTTGCAGATTCAGCTCAAAGGAACGGGCCTGACGGACATATTTCGAGATACTTCTTCCTCTTGTTGTTCTTCCTCTGCACAGCTAAGCTGGAAGTGGCATTTGCAGCTCGCAATAGTGCAGAGTTATCTCAAAGAAAGGGGCCACGGTGTTTCTGTATCTCTATTATGTTGGTGCGGCTTCGGAACTTTTAAATATCTCGATATATCTCGAAAACTACGCTTGTGATCAAAAAATATCATAGAACATAAAAAGTAGGAAACATAATTCTCTACAAAAAAGGTCTCTTAACATTTTGCCATAGCTCGCTTCGTTTCCGAGATATTTGCAGATTTATCTCAAGGGAAGGGGCCTGACGGACATATTTCGAGATATTTCTTCTTCTTGTTGTTCTTCTTCTGCACAGCTAAGCTGGAAGTGGCATTTACAGCTCGCAATAGTGCAGAGTTATCTCAAAGAAAGGGGCCACGGTGTTTCTGTATCTCTATTATGTTGGTGTGGCTTCGGAACTTTTAAATATCTTGATATATCTCGAGAACTACGCATCTGATCAAAAAACATCATAGAACATGAAAAGTAGGAAACTTAATTCTCTACAAAAAAGGTCTCTTAACATTTTGCCATAGCTCTCTTCGTTTCCGAGATATTTGCAGATTTATCTCAAGGGAAGGGGCCTGACGGACATATTTCGAGATATTTCTTCTTCTTATTGTTCTTCTTCTGCACAGCTAAGCTCGAAGTGGCATTTGCAGCTCGCAATAGTGCAGAGTTATCTCAAAGAAAGAGGCCACGGTGTTTCTGTACCTCTATTATGTTGGTGCAGCTTCGGAACTTTTAAATATCTTGATATATCTCGAGAACTACGCATCTGATCAATAAATATCATCGAACATAAAAAGTAGGAAACTTAATTCTCTACAAAAAAGGTCTCTTAACATTTTGCCATAGCTCGCTTCGTTTCCGAGATATTTGCAGATTCAGCTCAAAGGAACTGGCCTGACGGACATATTTCGAGATATTTCTTCTTCTTGTTGTTCTTCCTCTGCACAGCTAAGCTGGAAGTGGCATTTGCAGCTCGCAATAGTGCAGAGTTATCTTAAAGAAAGGGGCCACGGTGTTTCTGTATCTCTATTATGTTGGTGCGGCTTCGGAACTTTTAAATATCTTGATATATCTCGAGAACTACGCATCTGATCAAAAAATGTCATAGAACGTAAAAAGTAGGAAACTTAATTCTCTACAAAAAAGGTCTCTAAACATTTTGCCATAGCTCGCTTCGTTTCCGAGATATTTGCATATTTATCTCAAGGGAAGGGGCCTGACGGACATATTTCGAGATATTTCATCTTCTTGTTGTTCTTCTTCTGCACAGCTAAGCTGGAAGTGGCATTTGCGGCTCGCACTAGTGCAGAGTTATCTCAAAGAAAGGGGCCACGGTGTTTCTGTATCTCTATTATGTTGGTGCGGTTTCGGAACTTTTAAATATCTTGATATATCTCGAGAACTACGCATCTGATCAAAAAATATCATAGAACATAGAAAGTAGGAAACTTAATTCTCTACAAAAAAGGTCTCTTAACATTTTGCCATAGCTCGCTTCGTTTCCGAGATATTTGCAGATTTATCTCAAGGGAAGGGGCCTGACGGACATATTTCGAGATATTTCTTCTTCTTGTTGTTCTTCTTCTGCACAGCTGAGCTGGAAGTGGCATTTGCAGGTCGCAATAGTGCAGAGTTATCTCAAAGAAAGGGGCCACGGTGTTTCTGTATCTCTATTATGTTGGTGCGGCTTCGGAACTTTTAAATATCTCGATATATCTCGAAAACTACGCTTCTGATCAAAAAATATCATAGAACGTAAATTGTAGGAAACATTATTCTCTACAAAAAAGGTCTCTTAACATTTTGCCATAGCTCGCTTCGTTTCCGAGATATTTGCAGATTCATCTCAAGGGAAGGGGTCTGACGGACATATTTCGAGATATTTCTTCTTCTTGTTGTTCTTCTTCTGCACAGCTAAGCTCGAAGCGGCATTTGCAGCTCGCAATAGTGCAGAGTTATCTCAAAGAAAGGGGCCACGGTGTTTCTGTATCTCTATTATGTTGGTGCGGCTTCGGAACTTTTAAATATCTCGATATATCTCGAAAACTACGCTTCTGATCAAAAAATATCATAGAACATAAATTGTAGGAAATATAATTCTCTACAAAAAACGTCTCTTAACATTTTGCCATAGCTCGCTTCGTTTCCGAGATATTTGCAGATTTATCTCAAGGGAAGTGGCCTGACGGACATATTTCGAGATATTTCTTCTTCTTGTTGTTCTTCTTCTGCACAGCTAAGCTGGAAGTGGCATTTGCGGCTCGCACTAGTGCAGAGTTATCTCAAAGAAAGGGGCCACGGTGTTTCTGTATCCCTATTATGTTGGTGCGGCTTCGGAACTTTTAAATATCTCGATATATCTCGAAAACTACGCTTCTGATCAAAAAATATCACAGAACATAAATTGTAGGAAACATAATTCTCTACAAAAAACGTCTCTTAACATTTTGCCATAGCTCGCTTCGTTTCCGAGATATTTGCAGATTCAGCTCAAAGGAACTGGCCTGACGGACATATTTCGAGATATTTCTTCTTCTTGTTGTTCTTCCTCTGCACAGCTAAGCTGGAAGTGGCATTTGCAGCTCGCAATAGTGCAGAGTTATCTCAAAGAAAGGGGCCACGGTGTTTCTGTATCTCTATTATGTTGGTGCGGCTTCGGAACTTTTAAATATCTCGATATATCTCGAAAACTACGCTTCTGATCAAAAAATATCATAGAACATAAAAAGTAGGAAACTTAATTCTCTACAAAAAAGGTCTCTTAACATTTTGCCATAGCTCGCTTCGTTTCCGAGATATTTGCAGATTTATCTCAAGGGAAGGGGCCTAACGGACATATTTCGAGATATTTCTTCTTCTTGTTGTTCTTCTTCTGCACAGCTAAACTGGAAGTGGCATTTCCAGCTCGCAATAGTGCAGAGTTATCTCAAAGAAAGGGGCCACGGTGTTTCTGTATCTCTATTATGTTGGTGCGGCTTCGGAACTTTTAAATATCTCGATATATCTCGAAAACTACGCTTCTGATCAAAAAATATCATAGAACGTAAATTGTAGGAAACATTATTCTCTACAAAAAAGGTCTCTTAACATTTTGCCATAGCTCGCTTCGTTTCCGAGATATTTGCAGATTCATCTCAAGGGATGGGGTCTGACGGACATATTTCGAGATATTTCTTCTTCTTGTTGTTCTTCTTCTGCACAGCTAAGCTCGAAGCGGCATTTGCAGCTCGCAATAGTGCAGAGTTATCTCAAAGAAAGAGGCCACGGTGTTTCTGTACCTCTATTATGTTGGTGCAGCTTCGGAACTTTTAAATATCTTGATATATCTCGAGAACTACGCATCTGATCAAAAAATATCATCGAACATAAAAAGTAGGAAACTTAATTCTCTACAAAAAAGGTCTCTTAACATTTTGCCATAGTTCGCTTCGTTTCCGAGATATTTGCAGATTCATCTCAAGGGAAGGGGTCTGACGGACATATTTCGAGATATTTCTTCTTCTTCTTGTTCTTCTTCTGCACCGCTAAGCTGGAAGTGGCATTTGCGGCTCGCACTAGTGCAGAGTTATCTCAAAGAAAGGGGCCACGGTGTTTCTGTATCCCTATTATGTTGGTGCGGCTTCGGAACTTTTAAATATCTCGATATATCTCGAAAACTAGGCTTCTGATCAAAAAATATCATAGAACATAAATTGTAGGAAACATAATTCTCTACAAAAAACGTCTCTTAACATTTTGCCATAGCTCGCTTCGTTTCCGAGATATTTGCAGATTCAGCTCAAAGGAACTGGCCTGACGGACATATTTCGAGATACTTCTTCTTCTTGTTGTTCTTCCTCTGCACAGCTAAGCTGGAAGTGGCATTTGCAGCTCGCACTAGTGCAGAGTTATCTCAAAGAAAGGGGCCACGGTGTTTCTGTATCTCTATTATGTTGGTGCGGCTTCGGAACTTTTAAATATCTCGATATATCTCGAAAACTACGCTTCTGATCAAAAAATATCATAGAAGATAAAAAGTAGGAAACTTAATTCTCTACAAAAAAGGTCTCTTAACATTTTGCCATAGCTCGCTTCGTTTCCGAGATATTTGCAGATTTATCTCAAGGGAAGGGGCCTAACGGACATATTTCGAGATATTTCTTCTTCTTGTTGTTCTTCTTCTGCACAGCTAAACTGGAAGTGGCATTTCCAGCTCGCAATAGTGCAGAGTTATCTCAAAGAAAGGGGCCACGGTGTTTCTGTATCTCTATTATGTTGGTGCGGTTTCGGAACTTTTAAATATCTTGATATATCTCGAGAACTACGCATCTGATCAAAAAATATCATAGAACATAGAAAGTAGGAAACTTAATTCTCTACAAAAAAGGTCTCCTAACATTTTGCCATAGCTCGCTTCGTTTCCGAGATATTTGCAGATTTATCTCAAGGGAAGGGGCCTGACGGACATATTTCGAGATATTTCTTCTTCTTGTTGTTCTTCTTCTGCACAGCTGAGCTGGAAGTGGCATTTGCAGGTCGCAATAGTGCAGAGTTATCTCAAAGAAAGGGGCCACGGTGTTTCTGTATCTCTATTATGTTGGTGCGGCTTCGGAACTTTTAAATATCTCGATATATCTCGAAAACTACGCTTCTGATCAAAAAATATCATAGAACGTAAATTGTAGGAAACATTATTCTCTACAAAAAAGGTCTCTTAACATTTTGCCATAGCTCGCTTCGTTTCCGAGATATTTGCAGATTCATCTCAAGGGAAGGGGTCTGACGGACATATTTCGAGATATTTCTTCTTCTTGTTGTTCTTCTTCTGCACAGCTAAGCTCGAAGCGGTATTTGCAGCTCGCAATAGTGCAGAGTTATCTCAAAGAAAGAGGCCACGGTGTTTCTGTACCTCTATTATGTTGGTGCAGCTTCGGAACTTTTAAATATCTTGATATATCTCGAGAACTACGCATCTGATCAAAAAATATCATCGAACATAAAAAGTAGGAAACTTAATTCTCTACAAAAAAGGTCTCTTAACATTTTGCCATAGCTCGCTTCGTTTCCGAGATATTTGCAGTTTTATCTCAAGGGAAGTGGCCTGACGGACATATTTCGAGATATTTCTTCTTCTTGTTGTTCTTCTTCTGCACAGCTAAGCTGGAAGTGGCATTTGCAGCTCGCACTAGTGCAGAGTTATCTCAACGAAAGGGGCCACGGTGTTTCTGTATCTCAATTATGTTGGTGCGGCTTCGGAACTTTTAAATATCTCGGTATATCTCGAAAACTACGCTTCTGATCAAAAAATATCATAGAACATAAATTGTAGGAAGCATAATTCTCTACAAAAAAGGTCTCTTAACATTTTGCCATAGCTCGCTTCGTTTGCGAGATATTTGCAGATATATCTCAAGGGAAGCGGCCTGACGGACATATTTCGAGATATTTCTTCTTCTTGTTGTTCTTCTTCTGCACAGCTAAGCTGGAAGTGGCATTTGCAGCTCGCAATAGTGCAGAGTTATCTCAAAGAAAGGGGCCACGGTGTTTCTGTATCTCTATTATGTTGGTGCGGCTTCGGAACTTTTAAATATCTTGATATATCTCGAGAACTACGCATCTGATCAAAAAATATCATAGAACATAAAAAGTAGGAAACTTAATTCTCTACAAAAAAGGTCTCTTAACATTTTGCCATAGCTCGCTTCGTTTCCGAGATATTTGCATATTTATCTCAAGGGAAGGGGCCTGACGGACATATTTCGAGATATTTCTTCTTCTTGTTGTTCTTCTTCTGCACAGCTAAGCTGGAAGTGGCATTTGCGGCTCGCACTAGTGCAGAGTTATCTCAAAGAAAGGGGCCACGGTGTTTCTGTATCTCTATTATGTTGGTGCGGCTTCGGAACTTTTAAGTATCTTGATCTATCTCGAGAACTACGCATCTGATCAAAAAATATCATAGAAGATAAAAAGTAGGAAACTTAATTCTCTACAAAAAAGGTCTCTTAACATTTCGCCATAGCTCGCATCGTTTCCGAGATATTTGCAGATTTATCTCAAGGGAAGGGGCCTGTCGGACATATTTCGAGATATTTCTTCTTCTTGTTGCTCTTCATCTGCACAGCTAAGCTGGAAGTGGCATTTGCGGCTCGCACTAGTGCAGAGTTATCTCAAAGAAAGGGGCCACGGTGTTTCTGTATCTCTATTATGTTGGTGCGGCTTCGGAACTTTTAAATATCTCGATATATCTCGAAAACTACGCTTCTGATCAAAAAATATCATAGAACATAAATTGTAGGAAATATAATTCTCTACAAAAAACGTCTCTTAACATTTTGCCATAGCTCGCTTCGTTTCCGAGATATTTGCAGATTTATCTCAAGGGAAGTGGCCTGACGGACATATTTCGAGATATTTCTTCTTCTTGTTGTTCTTCTTCTGCACAGCTAAGCTGGAAGTGGCATTTGCGGCTCGCACTAGTGCAGAGTTATCTCAAAGAAAGGGGCCACGGTGTTTCTGTATCCCTATTATGTTGGTGCGGCTTCGGAACTTTTAAATATCTCGATATATCTCGAAAACTACGCTTCTGATCAAAAAATATCACAGAACATAAATTGTAGGAAACATAATTCTCTACAAAAAACGTCTCTTAACATTTTGCCATAGCTCGCTTCGTTTCCGAGATATTTGCAGATTCAGCTCAAAGGAACTGGCCTGACGGACATATTTCGAGATATTTCTTCTTCTTGTTGTTCTTCCTCTGCACAGCTAAGCTGGAAGTGGCATTTGCAGCTCGCAATAGTGCAGAGTTATCTCAAAGAAAGGGGCCACGGTGTTTCTGTATCTCTATTATGTTGGTGCGGCTTCGGAACTTTTAAATATCTCGATATATCTCGAAAACTACGCTTCTGATCAAAAAATATCATAGAACATAAAAAGTAGGAAACTTAATTCTCTACAAAAAAGGTCTCTTAACATTTTGCCATAGCTCGCTTCGTTTCCGAGATATTTGCAGATTTATCTCAAGGGAAGGGGCCTAACGGACATATTTCGAGATATTTCTTCTTCTTGTTGTTCTTCTTCTGCACAGCTAAACTGGAAGTGGCATTTCCAGCTCGCAATAGTGCAGAGTTATCTCAAAGAAAGGGGCCACGGTGTTTCTGTATCTCTATTATGTTGGTGCGGCTTCGGAACTTTTAAATATCTCGATATATCTCGAAAACTACGCTTCTGATCAAAAAATATCATAGAACGTAAATTGTAGGAAACATTATTCTCTACAAAAAAGGTCTCTTAACATTTTGCCATAGCTCGCTTCGTTTCCGAGATATTTGCAGATTCATCTCAAGGGATGGGGTCTGACGGACATATTTCGAGATATTTCTTCTTCTTGTTGTTCTTCTTCTGCACAGCTAAGCTCGAAGCGGCATTTGCAGCTCGCAATAGTGCAGAGTTATCTCAAAGAAAGAGGCCACGGTGTTTCTGTACCTCTATTATGTTGGTGCAGCTTCGGAACTTTTAAATATCTTGATATATCTCGAGAACTACGCATCTGATCAAAAAATATCATCGAACATAAAAAGTAGGAAACTTAATTCTCTACAAAAAAGGTCTCTTAACATTTTGCCATAGTTCGCTTCGTTTCCGAGATATTTGCAGATTCATCTCAAGGGAAGGGGTCTGACGGACATATTTCGAGATATTTCTTCTTCTTCTTGTTCTTCTTCTGCACCGCTAAGCTGGAAGTGGCATTTGCGGCTCGCACTAGTGCAGAGTTATCTCAAAGAAAGGGGCCACGGTGTTTCTGTATCCCTATTATGTTGGTGCGGCTTCGGAACTTTTAAATATCTCGATATATCTCGAAAACTAGGCTTCTGATCAAAAAATATCATAGAACATAAATTGTAGGAAACATAATTCTCTACAAAAAACGTCTCTTAACATTTTGCCATAGCTCGCTTCGTTTCCGAGATATTTGCAGATTCAGCTCAAAGGAACTGGCCTGACGGACATATTTCGAGATACTTCTTCTTCTTGTTGTTCTTCCTCTGCACAGCTAAGCTGAAAGTGGCATTTGCAGCTCGCAATAGTGCAGAGTTATCTCAAAGAAAGGGGCCACGGTGTTTCTGTATCTCTATTATGTTGGTGCGGCTTCGGAACTTTTAAATATCTTGATATATCTCGAGAACTACGCATCTGATCAAAAAATATCATAGAACATAAAAAGTAGAAAACTTAATTCTCTACAAAAAAGGTCTCTTAACATTTCGCCATAGCTCGCATCGTTTCCGAGATATTTGCAGATTTATCTCAAGGGAAGGGGCCTGTCGGACATATTTCGAGATATTTCTTCTTCTTGTTGCTCTTCATCTGCACAGCTAAGCTGGAAGTGGCATTTGCGGCTCGCACTAGTGCAGAGTTATCTCAAAGAAAGGGGCCACGGTGTTTCTGTATCTCTATTATGTTGGTGCGGCTTCGGAACTTTTAAATATCTCGATATATCTCGAAAACTACGCTTCTGATCAAAAAATATCATAGAACATAAATTGTAGGAAACATAATTCTCTACAAAAAACGTCTCTTAACATTTTGCCATAGCTCGCTTCGTTTCCGAGATATTTGCAGATTTATCTCAAGGGAAGTGGCCTGACGGACATATTTCGAGATATTTCTTCTTCTTGTTGTTCTTCTTCTGCACAGCTAAGCTGGAAGTGGCATTTGCGGCTCGCACTAGTGCAGAGTTATCTCAAAGAAAGGGGCCACGGTGTTTCTGTATCCCTATTATGTTGGTGCGGCTTCGGAACTTTTAAATATCTCGATATATCTCGAAAACTACGCTTCTGATCAAAAAATATCACAGAACATAAATTGTAGGAAACATAATTCTCTACAAAAAACGTCTCTTAACATTTTGCCATAGCTCGCTTCGTTTCCGAGATATTTGCAGATTCAGCTCAAAGGAACTGGCCTGACGGACATATTTCGAGATATTTCTTCTTCTTGTTGTTCTTCCTCTGCACAGCTAAGCTGGAAGTGGCATTTGCAGCTCGCAATAGTGCAGAGTTATCTCAAAGAAAGGGGCCACGGTGTTTCTGTATCTCTATTATGTTGGTGCGGCTTCGGAACTTTTAAATATCTCGATATATCTCGAAAACTACGCTTCTGATCAAAAAATATCATAGAACATAAAAAGTAGGAAACTTAATTCTCTACAAAAAAGGTCTCTTAACATTTTGCCATAGCTCGCTTCGTTTCCGAGATATTTGCAGATTTATCTCAAGGGAAGGGGCGTGACGGACATATATCGAGATATTTCTTCTTCTTGTTGTTCTTCTTCTGCACAGCTAAGCTGGAAGTGGCATTTACAGCTCGCAATAGTGCAGAGTTATCTCAAAGAAAGGGGCCACGGTGTTTCTGTATCTCTATTATGTTGGTGCGTCTTCGGAACTTTTAAATATCTCGATATATCTCGAAAACTACGCTTCTGATCAAAAAATATCATAGAACATAAATTGTAGGAAACATAATTCTCTACAAAAAACGTCTCTCAACATTTTGCCATAGCTCGCTTCGTTTCCGAGATATTTGCAGATTCAACTCAAAGGAACTGGCCTGACGGACATATTTCGAGATGTTTCTTCTTCTTGTTGTTCTTCCTCTGCACAGCTAAGCTGGAAGTGGCATTTGCAGCTCGCAATAGTGCAGAGTTATCTCAAAGAAAGGGGCCACGGTGTTTCTGTATCTCTATTATGTTGGTGCGGCCTCGGAACTTTTAAATATCTTGATATATCTCGAGAACTACGCTTCTGATCAAAAAATATCATAGAACGTAAATTGTAGGAAACATTATTCTCTACAAAAAAGGTCTCTTAACATTTTGCCATAGCTCGCTTCGTTTCCGAGATATTTGCAGATTTATCTCAAGGGAAGGGGCCTGACGGACATATTTCGAGATATTTCTTCTTCTTGTTGTTCTTCTTCTGCACAGCTAAGCTGGAAGTGGCATTTGCGGCTCGCACTAGTGCAGAGTTATCTCAAAGAAAGGGGCCACGGTGTTTCTGTATCTCTATTATGTTGGTGCGGCTTCGGAACTTTTAAATATCTCGATATATCTCGAAAACTACGCTTCTGATCAAAAAATATCATAGAACATAAAAAGTAGGAAACTTAATTCTCTACAAAAAATGTCTCTTAACATTTTGCCATAGCTCGCATCGTTTCCGAGATATTTGCAGATTTATCTTAAGGGAAGGGGCCTGACGGACATATTTCGAGATATTTCTTCTTCTTGTTGTTCTTCTTCTGCACAGCTAAGCTGGAAGTGGCATTTGCGGCTCGCACTAGTGCAGAGTTATCTCAAAGAAAGGGGCCACGGTGTTTCTGTATCTGTATTATGTTGGTGCGGCTTCGGAACTTTTAAATATCTTGATATATCTCGAGAACTACGCATCTGATCAAAAAATATCATAGAAGATAAAAAGTAGGAAATTTAATTCTCTACAAAAAAGGTCTCTTAACATTTCGCCATAGCTCGCTTCGTTTCCGAGATATTTGCAGATTTATCTCAAGGGAAGGGGCCTGTCGGACATATTTCGAGATATTTCTTCTTCTTGTTGTTCTTCTTCTGCACAGCTAAGCTGGAAGTGGCATTTGCGGCTCGCACTAGTGCAGAGTTATCTCAAAGAAAGGGGCCACGGTGTTTCTGTATCTCTATTATGTTGGTGCGGCTTCGGAACTTTTAAATATCTTGATATATCTCGAGAACTACGCATCTGATCAAAAAATATCATAGAACATAAATTGTAGGGAACATAATTCTCTACAAAAAAGGTCTCTTAACATTTTGCCATAGCTCGCTTCGTTTCCGAGATATTTGCAGATTTATCTCAAGGGAAGGGTCCTGACGGACATATTTCGAGATATTTCTTCTTCTTGTTGTTCTTCTTCTGCACAGCTAAACTGGAAGTGGCATTTCCAGCTCGCAATAGTGCAGAGTTATCCCAAAGAAAGGGGCCACGGTGTTTCTGTATCTCTATTATGTTGGTGCGGCTTCGGCACTTTTAAATATCTCGATATATCTCGAAAACTACGCTTCTGATCAAAAAATACCATAGAACATAAATTGTAGGAAACATAATTCTCTACGAAAAAGGTCTCTTAACATTTTGCCATAGCTCGCTTCGTTTCCGAGATATTTGCAGATTTATCTCAAGGGAAGGGTCCTGATGGACATATTTCGAGATATTTCTTCTTCTTGTTGTTCTTCTTCTGCACAGCTAAGCTGGAAGTGGCATTTACAGCTCGCAATAGTGCAGAGTTATCTCAAAGAAAGGGGCCACGGTGTTTCTGTATCTCTATTATGTTGGTGCGGCTTCGGAACTTTTAAATATCTTGATATATCTCGAGAACTACGCATCTGACCAAAAAATATCATAGAACATGAAAAGTAGGAAACTTAATTCTCTACAAAAAAGGTCTCTTAACATTTTGCCATAGCTCTCTTCGTTTCCGAGATATTTGCAGATTTATCTCAAGGGAAGGGGCCTGACGGACATATTTCGAGATATTTCTTCTTCTTGTTGTTCTTCTTCTGCACAGCTAAGCTGGAAGTGGCATTTGCAGCTCGCAATAGTGCAGAGTTATCTCAAAGAAAGGGGCCACGGTGTTTCTGTATCTCTATTATGTTGGTGCGTCTTCGGAACTTTTAAATATCTCGATATATCTCGAAAACTACGCTTCTGATCAAAAAATATCATAGAACATAAATTGTAGGAAACATAATTCTCTACAAAAAACGTCTCTCAACATTTTGCCATAGCTCGCTTCGTTTCCGAGATATTTGCAGATTCAACTCAAAGGAACTGGCCTGACGGACATATTTCGAGATGTTTCTTCTTCTTGTTGTTCTTCCTCTGCACAGCTAAGCTGGAAGTGGCATTTGCAGCTCGCAATAGTGCAGAGTTATCTCAAAGAAAGGGGCCACGGTGTTTCTGTATCTCTATTATGTTGGTGCGGCCTCGGAACTTTTAAATATCTTGATATATCTCGAGAACTACGCTTCTGATCAAAAAATATCATAGAACGTAAATTGTAGGAAACATTATTCTCTACAAAAAAGGTCTCTTAACATTTTGCCATAGCTCGCTTCGTTTCCGAGATATTTGCAGATTTATCTCAAGGGAAGGGGCCTGACGGACATATTTCGAGATATTTCTTCTTCTTGTTGTTCTTCTTCTGCACAGCTAAGCTGGAAGTGGCATTTGCGGCTCGCACTAGTGCAGAGTTATCTCAAAGAAAGGGGCCACGGTGTTTCTGTATCTCTATTATGTTGGTGCGGCTTCGGAACTTTTAAATATCTCGATATATCTCGAAAACTACGCTTCTGATCAAAAAATATCATAGAACATAAAAAGTAGGAAACTTAATTCTCTACAAAAAATGTCTCTTAACATTTTGCCATAGCTCGCATCGTTTCCGAGATATTTGCAGATTTATCTTAAGGGAAGGGGCCTGACGGACATATTTCGAGATATTTCTTCTTCTTGTTGTTCTTCTTCTGCACAGCTAAGCTGGAAGTGGCATTTGCGGCTCGCACTAGTGCAGAGTTATCTCAAAGAAAGGGGCCACGGTGTTTCTGTATCTGTATTATGTTGGTGCGGCTTCGGAACTTTTAAATATCTTGATATATCTCGAGAACTACGCATCTGATCAAAAAATATCATAGAAGATAAAAAGTAGGAAACTTAATTCTCTACAAAAAAGGTCTCTTAACATTTCGCCATAGCTCGCTTCGTTTCCGAGATATTTGCAGATTTATCTCAAGGGAAGGGGCCTCGCGGACATATTTCGAGATATTTCTTCTTCTTGTTGTTCTTCTTCTGCACAGCTAAGCTGGAAGTGGCATTTGCGGCTCGCACTAGTGCAGAGTTATCTCAAAGAAAGGGGCCACGGTGTTTCTGTATCTCTATTATGTTGGTGCGGCTTCGGAACTTTTAAATATCTCGATATATCTCGAAAACTACGCTTCTGATCGAAAAATATCATAGAACATAAATTGTAGGAAATATAATTCTCTACAAAAAACGTCTCTTAACATTTTGCCATAGCTCGCTTCGTTTCCGAGATATTTGCAGATTCAGCTCAAAGGAACGGGCCTGACGGACATATTTCGAGATATTTCTTCTTCTTGTTGTTCTTCTTCTGCACAGCTAAGCTGGAAGTGGCATTTGCGGCTCGCACTAGTGCAGAGTTATCTCAAAGAAAGGGGCCACGGTGTTTCTGTATCTCTATTATGTTGGTGCGGCTTTGGAACTTTTAAATATCTTGATATATCTCGAGAACTACGCATCTGATCAAAAAATATCATAGAACATAAAAAGTAGGAAACTTAATTCTCTACAAAAAAGGTCTCTTAACATTTTGCCATAGCTCGCTTCGTTTCCGAGATATTTGCAGATATATCTCAAGGGAAGGGGCCGAGGGACATATTTCGAGATATTTCTTCTTCTTGTTGTTCTTCTTCTGCACAGCTAAGCTGGAAGTGGCATTTGCAGCTCGCAATAGTGCAGAGTTATCTCAAAGAAAGGGGCCACGGTGTTTCTGTACCTCTATTATGTTGGTGCAGCTTCGGAGCTTTTAAATATCTTGATATATCTCGAGAACTACGCATCTGATCAAAAAATATCATAGAACATAAAAAGTAGGAAACTTAATTCTCTACAAAATAGATCTCTTAACGTTTTGCAATAGCTCGCTTTGTTTCCGAGATATTTGCAGATTTATCTCAAGGGAAGGGTCCTGACGGACATATTTCGAGATATTTCTTATTCTTGTTGTTCTTCTTCTGCACAGCTAAACTGGAAGTGGCATTTCCAGCTCGCAATAGTGCAGAGTTATCCCAAAGAAAGGGGCCACGGTGTTTCTGTATCTCTATTATGTTGGTGCGGCTTCGGAACTTTTAAATATCTCGATATATCTCGAAAACTACGCTTCTGATCAAAAAATATCATAGAACATAAATTGTAGGAAACATAATTCTCTACAAAAAAGGTCTCTTAACATTTTGCCATAGCTCGCTTGGTTTCCGAGATATTTGCAGATTTATCTCAAGGGAAGGGTCCTGATGGACATATTTCGAGATATTTCTTCTTCTTGTTGTTCTTCTTCTGCACAGCTAAACTGGAAGTGGCATTTCCAGCTCGCAGTAGTGCAGAGTTATCTCAAAGAAAGGGGCCACGGTGTTTCTGTATCTCTATTATGTTGGTGCGGCTTCGGAACTTTTAAATATCTCGATATATCTCGAAAACTACGCTTCTGATCAAAAAATATCAGAGAACGTAAATTGTAGGAAACATGATTCTCTACAAAAAAGGTCTCTTAAGATTTTGCCATAGCTCGCTTCGTTTCCGAGATATTTGCAGATTTATCTCAAGGGAAGGGGCCTGACGGACATATTTCGATATATTTCTTCTTCTTGTTGTTCTTCTTCTGCACAGCTAAGCTGGAAGTGGCATTTGCAGCTCGCAATAGTGCAGAGTTATCGCAAAGAAAGGGGCCACGGTGTTTCTGTATCTCTATTATGTTGGTGCGGCTTCGGAACTTTTAAATATCTTGATATATCTCGAGAACTACGCATCTGATCAAAAAATATCATAGAACATAAATTGTAGGGAACATAATTCTCTACAAAAAAGGTCTCTTAACATTTTGCCATAGCTCGCTTCGTTTCCGAGATATTTGCAGATTTATCTCAAGGGAAGGGTCCTGACGGACATATTTCGAGATATTTCTTCTTCTTGTTGTTCTTCTTCTGCACAGCTAAACTGGAAGTGGCATTTCCAGCTCGCAATAGTGCAGAGTTATCCCAAAGAAAGGGGCCACGGTGTTTCTGTATCTCTATTATGTTGGTGCGGCTTCGGCACTTTTAAATATCTCGATATATCTCGAAAACTACGCTTCTGATCAAAAAATACCATAGAACATAAATTGTAGGAAACATAATTCTCTACGAAAAAGGTCTCTTAACATTTTGCCATAGCTCGCTTCGTTTCCGAGATATTTGCAGATTTATCTCAAGGGAAGGGTCCTGATGGACATATTTCGAGATATTTCTTCTTCTTGTTGTTCTTCTTCTGCACAGCTAAACTGGAAGTGGCATTTCCAGCTCGCAATCGTGCAGAGTAATCTCAAAGAAAGGGGCCACGGTGTTTCTGTATCTCTATTATGTTGGTGCGGCTTCGGAACTTTTAAATATCTTGATATATCTCGAGAACTACGCCTCTGATCGAAAAATATCATAGAACATAAAAAGTAGGAAACTGAATTCTCTACAAAAAAGGTCTCTTAACATTTTGCCATAGCTCGCTTCGTTTCCGAGATATTTGCAGATTTATCCCAAGGGAAGGGGCCTGACGGACATATTTCGAGATATTTGTTCTTCTTGTTGTTCTTCTTCTGCACAGCTAAGCTGGAAGTGGCATTTGCAGCTCGCAGTAGTGCAGAGTTATCTCAAAGAAAGGGGCCACGGTGTTTCTGTATCTCTATTATGTTGGTGCGGCTTCGGAACTTTTAAATATCTTGATATATCTCGAGAACTACGCATCTGATCAAAAAATATCATAGAACATAAAAAGTAGGAAACTTAATTCTCTACAAAAAAGGTCTCTTAACATTTTGCCATAGCTCGCTTCGTTTCCGAGATATTTGCAGATTTATCGAAAGGGAAGGGGCCTGACGGACATATTTCGAGATATTTCTTCTTCTTGTTGTTCTTCTTCTGCACAGCTAAGCTGGAAGTGCCATTTGCAGCGCGCAATAGTGCAGAGTTATCTCAAAGAAAGGGGCCACGGTGTTTCTGTATCTCTATTATGTTGGTGCGGCTTCGGAACTTTTAAATATCTTGATATATCTCGAGAACTACGCATCTGTTCAAAAAATATCATAGAACATAAAAAGTAGGAATCCTAATTTTCTACAAAAAAGGTCTCTTAACATTTTGCCGTAGCTCGCTTCGTTTCCGAGATATTTGCAGATTTATCTCAAGGGAAGGGGCCTGACGGACATATTTCCAGATATTTCTTCTTCTTGTTGTTCTTCTTCTGCACAGCTAAGCTGGAAGTGGCACTTGCAGCTCGCAATAGTGCAGAGTTATCTCAAAGAAAGGGGCCACGGTGTTTCTGTATCTCTATTATGTTGGTGCGGCTTTGGAACTTTTAAATATCTTGATATATCTCGAGAACTACGCATCTGATCAAAAAATATCATACAAGATAAAAAGTAGGAAACTTAATTCTCTACAAAAAAGGTCTCTTAACATTTCGCCATAGCTCGCTTCGTTTCCGAGATATTTGCAGATTTATCTCAAGGGAAGGGGCCTGTCGGACATATTTCGAGATATTTCTTCTTCTTGTTGTTCTTCTTCTGCACAGCTAAGCTGGAAGTGGCATTTGCGGCTCGCACTAGTGCAGAGTTATCTCAAAGAAAGGGGCCACGGTGTTTCTGTATCTCTATTATGTTGGTGCGGCTTCGGAACTTTTAAATATCTCGATATATCTCGAAAACTACGCTTCTGATCGAAAAATATCATAGAACATAAATTGTAGGAAATATAATTCTCTACAAAAAACGTCTCTTAACATTTTGCCATAGCTCGCTTCGTTTCCGAGATATTTGCAGATTCAGCTCAAAGGAACGGGCCTGACGGACATATTTCGAGATACTTCTTTTTCTTGTTGTTCTTCCTCTGCACAGCTAAGCTGGAAGTGGCATTTGCAGCTCGCAATAGTACAGAGTTATCTCAAAGAAAGGGGCCACGGTGTTTCTGTATCTCTATTACGTTGGTGCGGCTTCGGAGCTTTTAAATATCTTGATATATCTCGAGAACTACGCATCTGATCAAAAAATATCATAGAACATAAAAAGTAGGAAACTTAATTCTCTACAAAATAGATCTCTTAACGTTTTGCAATAGCTCGCTTTGTTTCCGAGATATTTGCAGATTTATCTCAAGGGAAGGGTCCTGACGGACATATTTCGAGATATTTCTTCTTCTTGTTGTTCTTCTTCTGCACAGCTAAACTGGAAGTGGCATTTCCAGCTCGCAATAGTGCAGAGTTATCCCAAAGAAAGGGGCCACGGTGTTTCTGTATCTCTATTATGTTGGTGCGGCTTCGGAACTTTTAAATATCTCGATATATCTCGAAAACTACGCTTCTGATCAAAAAATATCATAGAACATAAATTGTAGGAAACATAATTCTCTACAAAAAAGGTCTCTTAACATTTTGCCATAGCTCGCTTGGTTTCCGAGATATTTGCAGATTTATCTCAAGGGAAGGGTCCTGATGGACATATTTCGAGATGTTTCTTCTTCTTGTTGTTCTTCTTCTGCACAGCTAAACTGGAAGTGGCATTTCCAGCTCGCAGTAGTGCAGAGTTATCTCAAAGAAAGGGGCCACGGTGTTTCTGTATCTCTATTATGTTGGTGCGGCTTCGGAACTTTTAAATATCTCGATATATCTCGAAAACTACGCTTCTGATCAAAAAATATCAGAGAACGTAAATTGTAGGAAACATAATTCTCTACAAAAAAGGTCTCTTAAGATTTTGCCATAGCTCGCTTCGTTTCCGAGATATTTGCAGATTTATCTCAAGGGAAGGGGCCTGACGGACATATTTCGAGATATTTCTTCTTCTTGTTGTTCTTCTTCTGCACAGCTAAGCTGGAAGTGGCATTTGCAGCTCGCAATAGTGCAGAGTTATCGCAAAGAAAGGGGCCACGGTGTTTCTGTATCTCTATTATGTTGGTGCGGCTTCGGAACTTTTAAATATCTTGATATATCTCGAGAACTACGCATCTGATCAAAAAATATCATAGAACATAAATTGTAGGGAACATAATTCTCTACAAAAAAGGTCTCTCAACATTTTGCCATAGCTCGCTTCGTTTCCGAGATATTTGCAGATTTATCTCAAGGGAAGGGTCCTGACGGACATATTTCGAGATATTTCTTCTTCTTGTTGTTCTTCTTCTGCACAGCTAAACTGGAAGTGGCATTTCCAGCTCGCAATAGTGCAGAGTTATCCCAAAGAAAGGGGCCACGGTGTTTCTGTATCTCTATTATGTTGGTGCGGCTTCGGAACTTTTAAATATCTTGATATATCTCGAGAACTACGCCTCTGATCGAAAAATATCATAGAACATAAAAAGTAGGAAACTGAATTCTCTACAAAAAAGGTCTCTTAACATTTTGCCATAGCTCGCTTCGTTTCCGAGATATTTGCAGATTTATCGAAAGGGAAGGGGCCTGACGGACATATTTCGAGATATTTCTTCTTCTTGTTGTTCTTCTTCTGCACAGCTAAGCTGGAAGTGCCATTTGCAGCGCGCAATAGTGCAGAGTTATCTCAAAGAAAGGGGCCACGGTGTTTCTGTATCTCTATTATGTTGGTGCGGCTTCGGAACTTTTAAATATCTTGATATATCTCGAGAACTACGCATCTGTTCAAAAAATATCATAGAACATAAAAAGTAGGAATCCTAATTTTCTACAAAAAAGGTCTCTTAACATTTTGCCGTAGCTCGCTTCGTTTCCGAGATATTTGCAGATTTATCTCAAGGGAAGGGGCCTGACGGACATATTTCCAGATATTTCTTCTTCTTGTTGTTCTTCTTCTGCACAGCTAAGCTGGAAGTGGCACTTGCAGCTCGCAATAGTGCAGAGTTATCTCAAAGAAAGGGGCCACGGTGTTTCTGTATCTCTATTATGTTGGTGCGGCTTCGGAACTTTTAAATATCTTGATATATCTCGAGAACTACGCATCTGATCAAAAAATATCGTAGAACATAAAAAGTAGGAAACTTAATTCTCTACAAATAAGGTCTCTTAACATTTTGCCATAGCTCGCTTGGTTTCCGAGATATTTGCAGATTTATCTCAAGGGAAGGGGCCTGACGGACATATTTCGAGATATTTCTTCTTCTTGTTGTTCTTCTTCTGCACAGCTAAGCTGGAAGTGGCATTTGCAGCTCGCAATAGTGCAGAGTTATCTCAAAGAAAGGGGCCACGGTGTTTCTGTATCTCTATTATGTTGGTGCGGCTTCGGAACTTTTAAATATCTTGATATATCTCGAGAACTACGCATCTGATCAAAAAATATCATGCAACATAAAAAGTAGGAAACTTAATTCTCTACAAAAAATGTCTCTTAACGTTTTGCAATAGCTCGCTTCGTTTCCAAGATATTTGCAGATTTATCTCAAGGGAAGGGTCCTGACGGACATATTTCGAGATATTTCTTCTTCTTGTTGTTCTTCTTCTGCACAGCTAAACTGGAAGTGGCATTTCCAGCTCGCAATAGTGCAGAGTTATCCCAAAGAAAGGGGCCACGGTGTTTCTGTATCTCTATTATGTTGGTGCGGCTTCGGCACTTTTAAATATCTCGATATATCTCGAAAACTACGCTTCTGATCAAAAAATATCATAGAACATAAATTGTAGGAAACATAATTCTCTACGAAAAAGGTCTCTTAACATTTTGCCATAGCTCGCTTCGTTTCCGAGATATTTGCAGATGTATCTCAAGGGAAGGGTCCTGATGGACATATTTCGAGATATTTCTTCTTCTTGTTGTTCTTCTTCTGCACAGCTAAACTGGAAGTGGCATTTCCAGCTCGCAATCGTGCAGAGTAATCTCAAAGAAAGGGGCCACGGTGTTTCTGTATCTCTATTATGTTGGTGCGGCTTCGGAACTTTTAAATATCTTGATATATCTCGAGAACTACGCCTCTGATCGAAAAATATCATAGAACATAAAAAGTAGGAAACTGAATTCTCTACAAAAAAGGTCTCTTCACATTTTGCCATAGCTCGCTTCGTTTCCGAGATATTTGGAGATATATCTCAAGGGAAGGGGCCGAGGGACATATTTCGAGATATTTCTTCTTCTTGTTGTTCTTCTTCTGCACAGCTAAGCTGGAAGTGGCATTTGCAGCTCGCAATAGTGCAGAGTTATCTCAAAGAAAGGGGCCACGGTGTTTCTGTACCTCTATTATGTTGGTGCAGCTTCGGAACTTTTAAATATCTTGATATATCTCGAGAACTACGCATCTGATCAAAAAATATCATAGAACATAAAAAGTAGGAAACTTAATTCTCTACAAAATAGATCTCTTAACGTTTTGCAATAGCTCGCTTTGTTTCCGAGATATTTGCAGATTTATCTCAAGGGAAGGGTCCTGACGGACATATTTCGAGATATTTCTTCTTCTTGTTGTTCTTCTTCTGCACAGCTAAACTGGAAGTGGCATTTCCAGCTCGCAATAGTGCAGAGTTATCCCAAAGAAAGGGGCCACGGTGTTTCTGTATCTCTATTATGTTGGTGCGGCTTCGGAACTTTTAAATATCTCGATATATCTCGAAAACTACGCTTCTGATCAAAAAATATCATAGAACATAAATTGTAGGAAACATAATTCTCTACAAAAAAGGTCTCTTAAGATTTTGCCATAGCTCGCTTCGTTTCCGAGATATTTGCAGATTTATCTCAAGGGAAGGGGCCTGACGGACATATTTCGAGATATTTCTTCTTCTTGTTGTTCTTCTTCTGCACAGCTAAGCTGGAAGTGGCATTTGCAGCTCGCAATAGTGCAGAGTTATCGCAAAGAAAGGGGCCACGGTGTTTCTGTATCTCTATTATGTTGGTGCGGCTTCGGAACTTTTAAATATCTTGATATATCTCGAGAACTACGCATCTGATCAAAAAATATCATAGAACATAAATTGTAGGGAACATAATTCTCTACAAAAAAGGTCTCTTAACATTTTGCCATAGCTCGCTTCGTTTCCGAGATATTTGCAGATTTATCTCAAGGGAAGGGTCCTGATGGACATATTTCGAGATATTTCTTCTTCTTGTTGTTCTTCTTCTGCACAGCTAAACTGGAAGTGGCATTTCCAGCTCGCAATAGTGCAGAGTTATCCCAAAGAAAGGGGCCACGGTGTTTCTGTATCTCTATTATGTTGGTGCGGCTTCGGCACTTTTAAATATCTCGATATATCTCGAAAACTACGCTTCTGATCAAAAAATATCATAGAACATAAATTGTAGGAAACATAATTCTCTACGAAAAAGGTCTCTTAACATTTTGCCATAGCTCGCTTCGTTTCCGAGATATTTGCAGATTTATCTCAAGGGAAGGGTCCTGATGGACATATTTCGAGATATTTCTTCTTCTTGTTGTTCTTCTTCTGCACAGCTAAACTGGAAGTGGCATTTCCAGCTCGCAATCGTGCAGAGTAATCTCAAAGAAAGGGGCCACGGTGTTTCTGTATCTCTATTATGTTGGTGCGGCTTCGGAACTTTTAAATATCTTGATATATCTCGAGAACTACGCCTCTGATCGAAAAATATCATAGAACATAAAAAGTAGGAAACTGAATTCTCTACAAAAAAGGTCTCTTAACATTTTGCAATAGCTCGCTTTTTTTCCGAGATATTTGCAGATTTATCTCAAGGGAAGGGTCCTGACGGACATATTTCGAGATATTTCTTCTTCTTGTTGTTCTTCTTCTGCACAGCTAAACTGGAAGTGGCATTTCCAGCTCGCAATAGTGCAGAGTTATCCCAAAGAAAGGGGCCACGGTGTTTCTGTATCTCTATTATGTTGGTGCGGCTTCGGAACTTTTAAATATCTCGATATATCTCGAAAACTACGCTTCTGATCAAAAAATATCATAGAACATAAATTGTAGGAAACATAATTCTCTACAAAAAAGGTCTCTTAACATTTTGCCATAGCTCGCTTGGTTTCCGAGATATTTGCAGATTTATCTCAAGGGAAGGGTCCTGATGGACATATTTCGAGATGTTTCTTCTTCTTGTTGTTCTTCTTCTGCACAGCTAAACTGGAAGTGGCATTTCCAGCTCGCAGTAGTGCAGAGTTATCTCAAAGAAAGGGGCCACGGTGTTTCTGTATCTCTATTATGTTGGTGCGGCTTCGGAACTTTTAAATATCTCGATATATCTCGAAAACTACGCTTCTGATCAAAAAATATCAGAGAACGTAAATTGTAGGAAACATAATTCTCTACAAAAAAGGTCTCTTAAGATTTTGCCATAGCTCGCTTCGTTTCCGAGATATTTGCAGATTTATCTCAAGGGAAGGGGCCTGACGGACATATTTCGAGATATTTCTTCTTCTTGTTGTTCTTCTTCTGCACAGCTAAGCTGGAAGTGGCATTTGCAGCTCGCAATAGTGCAGAGTTATCGCAAAGAAAGGGGCCACGGTGTTTCTGTATCTCTATTATGTTGGTGCGGCTTCGGAACTTTTAAATATCTTGATATATCTCGAGAACTACGCATCTGATCAAAAAATATCATAGAACATAAATTGTAGGGAACATAATTCTCTACAAAAAAGGTCTCTTAACATTTTGCCATAGCTCGCTTCGTTTCCGAGATATTTGCAGATTTATCTCAAGGGAAGGGTCCTGATGGACATATTTCGAGATATTTCTTCTTCTTGTTGTTCTTCTTCTGCACAGCTAAACTGGAAGTGGCATTTCCAGCTCGCAATAGTGCAGAGTTATCCCAAAGAAAGGGGCCACGGTGTTTCTGTATCTCTATTATGTTGGTGCGGCTTCGGCACTTTTAAATATCTCGATATATCTCGAAAACTACGCTTCTGATCAAAAAATATCATAGAACATAAATTGTAGGAAACATAATTCTCTACGAAAAAGGTCTCTTAACATTTTGCCATAGCTCGCTTCGTTTCCGAGATATTTGCAGATTTATCTCAAGGGAAGGGTCCTGATGGACATATTTCGAGATATTTCTTCTTCTTGTTGTTCTTCTTCTGCACAGCTAAACTGGAAGTGGCATTTCCAGCTCGCAATCGTGCAGAGTAATCTCAAAGAAAGGGGCCACGGTGTTTCTGTATCTCTATTATGTTGGTGCGGCTTCGGAACTTTTAAATATCTTGATATATCTCGAGAACTACGCCTCTGATCGAAAAATATCATAGAACATAAAAAGTAGGAAACTGAATTCTCTACAAAAAAGGTCTCTTAACATTTTGCCATAGCTCGCTTCGTTTCCGAGATATTTGCAGATTTATCTCAAGGGAAGGGGCCGACGGACATATTTCGAGATATTTCTTCTTCTTGTTGTTCTTCTTCTGCACAGCTAAGCTGGAAGTGGCATTTGCAGCTCGCAATAGTGCAGAGTTATCTCAAAGAAAGGGGCCACGGTGTTTCCGTACCTCTATTATGTTGGTGCAGCTTCGGAGCTTTTAAATATCTTGATATATCTCGAGAACTACGCATCTGATCAAAAAATATCATAGAACATAAAAAGTAGGAAACTTAATTCTCTACAAAAAAGGTCTCTTAACGTTTTACAATAGCTCGCTTCGTTTCCGAGATATTTGCAGATTTATCTCAAGGGAAGGGTCCTGACGGACATATTTCGAGATATTTCTTCTTCTTGTTGTTCTTCTTCTGCACAGCTAAACTGGAAGTGGCATTTCCAGCTCGCAATAGTGCAGAGTTATCCCAAAGAAAGGGGCCACGGTGTTTCTGTATCTCTATTATGTTGGTGCGGCTTCGGAACTTTTAAATATCTCGATATATCTCGAAAACTACGCTTCTGATCAAAAAATATCATAGAACATAAATTGTAGGAAACATAATTCTCTACAAAAAAGGTCTCCTAAGATTTTGCCATAGCTCGCTTCGTTTCCGAGATAATTGCAGATTTATCTCAAGGGAAGGGGCCTGACGGACATATTTCGAGATATTTCTTCTTCTTGTTGTTCTTCTTCTGCACAGCTAAGCTGGAAGTGGCATTTGCAGCTCGCAATAGTGCAGAGTTATCTCAAAGAAAGGGGCCACGGTGTTTCTGTATCTCTATTATGTTGGTGCGGCTTCGGAACTTTTAAATATCTCGATATATCTCGAAAACTACGCTTCTGATCAAAAAATATCATAGAACATAAATTGTAGGAAACATAATTCTCTACAAAAAAGGTCTCTTAACATTTTGCAATAGCTCGCTTTGTTTCCGAGATATTTGCAGATTTACCTCAAGGGAAGGGTCCTGACGGACATATTTCGAGATATTTCTTCTTCTTGTTGTTCTTCTTCTGCACAGCTAAACTGGAAGTGGCATTTCCAGCTCGCAATAGTGCAGAGTTATCCCAAAGAAAGGGGCCACGGTGTTTCTGTATCTCTATTATGTTGGTGCGGCTTCGGAACTTTTAAATATCTCGATATATCTCGAAAACTACGCTTCTGATCAAAAAATATCATAGAACATAAATTGTAGGAAACATAATTCTCTACAAAAAAGGTCTCTTAACATTTTGCCATAGCTCGCTTGGTTTCCGAGATATTTGCAGATTTATCTCAAGGGAAGGGTCCTGATGGACATATTTCGAGATGTTTCTTCTTCTTGTTGTTCTTCTTCTGCACAGCTAAACTGGAAGTGGCATTTCCAGCTCGCAGTAGTGCAGAGTTATCTCAAAGAAAGGGGCCACGGTGTTTCTGTATCTCTATTATGTTGGCGCGGCTTCGGAACTTTTAAATATCTCGATATATCTCGAAAACTACGCTTCTGATCAAAAAATATCAGAGAACGTAAATTGTAGGAAACATAATTCTCTACAAAAAAGGTCTCTTAAGATTTTGCCATAGCTCGCTTCGTTTCCGAGATATTTGCAGATTTAACTCAAGGGAAGGGGCCTGACGGACATATTTCGAGATATTTCTTCTTCTTGTTGTTCTTCTTCTGCACAGCTAAACTGGAAGTGGCATTTCCAGCTCGCAATAGTGCAGAGTTATCCCAAAGAAAGGGGCCACGATGTTTCTGTATCTCTATTATGTTGGTGCGGCTTCGGAACTTTTAAATATCTCGATATATCTCGAAAACTACGCTTCTGATCAAAAAATATCATAGAACATAAATTGTAGGAAACATAATTCTCTACAAAAAAGGTCTCTTAACATTTTGCAATAGCTCGCTTTGTTTCCGAGATATTTGCAGATTTACCTCAAGGGAAGGGTCCTGACGGACATATTTCGAGATATTTCTTCTTCTTGTTGTTCTTCTTCTGCACAGCTAAACTGGAAGTGGCATTTCCAGCTCGCAATAGTGCAGAGTTATCCCAAAGAAAGGGGCCACGGTGTTTCTGTATCTCTATTATGTTGGTGCGGCTTCGGAACTTTTAAATATCTCGATATATCTCGAAAACTACGCTTCTGATCAAAAAATATCATAGAACATAAATTGTAGGAAACATAATTCTCTACAAAAAAGGTCTCTTAACATTTTGCCATAGCTCGCTTGGTTTCCGAGATATTTGCAGATTTATCTCAAGGGAAGGGTCCTGATGGACATATTTCGAGATGTTTCTTCTTCTTGTTGTTCTTCTTCTGCACAGCTAAACTGGAAGTGGCATTTCCAGCTCGCAGTAGTGCAGAGTTATCTCAAAGAAAGGGGCCACGGTGTTTCTGTATCTCTATTATGTTGGCGCGGCTTCGGAACTTTTAAATATCTCGATATATCTCGAAAACTACGCTTCTGATCAAAAAATATCAGAGAACGTAAATTGTAGGAAACATAATTCTCTACAAAAAAGGTCTCTTAAGATTTTGCCATAGCTCGCTTCGTTTCCGAGATATTTGCAGATTTAACTCAAGGGAAGGGGCCTGACGGACATATTTCGAGATATTTCTTCTTCTTGTTGTTCTTCTTCTGCACAGCTAAACTGGAAGTGGCATTTCCAGCTCGCAATAGTGCAGAGTTATCCCAAAGAAAGGGGCCACGATGTTTCTGTATCTCTATTATGTTGGTGCGGCTTCGGAACTTTTAAATATCTCGATATATCTCGAAAACTACGCTTCTGATCAAAAAATATCATAGAACATAAATTGTAGGAAACATAATTCTCTACAAAAAAGGTCTCTTAACATTTTGCAATAGCTCGCTTTGTTTCCGAGATATTTGCAGATTTACCTCAAGGGAAGGGTCCTGACGGACATATTTCGAGATATTTCTTCTTCTTGTTGTTCTTCTTCTGCACAGCTAAACTGGAAGTGGCATTTCCAGCTCGCAATAGTGCAGAGTTATCCCAAAGAAAGGGGCCACGGTGTTTCTGTATCTCTATTATGTTGGTGCGGCTTCGGAACTTTTAAATATCTCGATATATCTCGAAAACTACGCTTCTGATCAAAAAATATCATAGAACATAAATTGTAGGAAACATAATTCTCTACAAAAAAGGTCTCTTAACATTTTGCCATAGCTCGCTTGGTTTCCGAGATATTTGCAGATTTATCTCAAGGGAAGGGTCCTGATGGACATATTTCGAGATGTTTCTTCTTCTTGTTGTTCTTCTTCTGCACAGCTAAACTGGAAGTGGCATTTCCAGCTCGCAGTAGTGCAGAGTTATCTCAAAGAAAGGGGCCACGGTGTTTCTGTATCTCTATTATGTTGGCGCGGCTTCGGAACTTTTAAATATCTCGATATATCTCGAAAACTACGCTTCTGATCAAAAAATATCAGAGAACGTAAATTGTAGGAAACATAATTCTCTACAAAAAAGGTCTCTTAAGATTTTGCCATAGCTCGCTTCGTTTCCGAGATATTTGCAGATTTATCTCAAGGGAAGGGGCCTGACGGACATATTTCGAGATATTTCTTCTTCTTGTTGTTCTTCTTCTGCACAGCTAAGCTGGAAGTGGCATTTGCAGCTCGCAATAGTGCAGAGTTATCGCAAAGAAAGGGGCCACGGTGTTTCTGTATCTCTATTATGTTGGTGCGGCTTCGGAACTTTTAAATATCTTGATATATCTCGAGAACTACGCATCTGATCAAAAAATATCATAGAACATAAAAAGTAGGAAACTTAATTCTCTACAAAAAAGGTCTCTTAACGTTTTACAATAGCTCGCTTCGTTTCCGAGATATTTGCAGATTTATCTCAAGGGAAGGGTCCTGACGGACATATTTCGAGATATTTCTTCTTCTTGTTGTTCTTCTTCTGCACAGCTAAACTGGAAGTGGCATTTCCAGCTCGCAATAGTGCAGAGTTATCCCAAAGAAAGGGGCCACGGTGTTTCTGTATCTCTATTATGTTGGTGCGGCTTCGGCACTTTTAAATATCTCGATATATCTCGAAAACTACGCTTCTGATCAAAAAATACCATAGAACATAAATTGTAGGAAACATAATTCTCTACGAAAAAGGTCTCTTAACATTTTGCCATAGCTCGCTTCGTTTCCGAGATATTTGCAGATTTATCTCAAGGGAAGGGTCCTGATGGACATATTTCGAGATATTTCTTCTTCTTGTTGTTCTTCTTCTGCACAGCTAAACTGGAAGTGGCATTTCCAGCTCGCAATCGTGCAGAGTAATCTCAAAGAAAGGGGCCACGGTGTTTCTGTATCTCTATTATGTTGGTGCGGCTTCGGAACTTTTAAATATCTTGATATATCTCGAGAACTACGCCTCTGATCGAAAAATATCATAGAACATAAAAAGTAGGAAACTGAATTCTCTACAAAAAAGGTCTCTTAACATTTTGCCATAGCTCGCTTCGTTTCCGAGATATTTGCAGATTTATCTCAAGGGAAGGGTCCTGACGGACATATTTCGAGATATTTCTTCTTCTTGTTGTTCTTCTTCTGCACAGCTAAACTGGAAGTGGCATTTCCAGCTCGCAATAGTGCAGAGTTATCCCAAAGAAAGGGGCCACGGTGTTTCTGTATCTCTATTATGTTGGTGCGGCTTCGGCACTTTTAAATATCTCGATATATCTCGAAAACTACGCTTCTGATCAAAAAATACCATAGAACATAAATTGTAGGAAACATAATTCTCTACGAAAAAGGTCTCTTAACATTTTGCCATAGCTCGCTTCGTTTCCGAGATATTTGCAGATTTATCTCAAGGGAAGGGTCCTGATGGACATATTTCGAGATATTTCTTCTTCTTGTTGTTCTTCTTCTGCACAGCTAAACTGGAAGTGGCATTTCCAGCTCGCAATCGTGCAGAGTAATCTCAAAGAAAGGGGCCACGGTGTTTCTGTATCTCTATTATGTTGGTGCGGCTTCGGAACTTTTAAATATCTTGATATATCTCGAGAACTACGCCTCTGATCGAAAAATATCATAGAACATAAAAAGTAGGAAACTGAATTCTCTACAAAAAAGGTCTCTTAACATTTTGCCATAGCTCGCTTCGTTTCCGAGATATTTGCAGATTTATCCCAAGGGAAGGGGCCTGACGGACATATTTCGAGATATTTGTTCTTCTTGTTGTTCTTCTTCTGCACAGCTAAGCTGGAAGTGGCATTTGCAGCTCGCAGTAGTGCAGAGTTATCTCAAAGAAAGGGGCCACGGTGTTTCTGTATCTCTATTATGTTGGTGCGGCTTCGGAACTTTTAAATATCTTGATATATCTCGAGAACTACGCATCTGATCAAAAAATATCATAGAACATAAAAAGTAGGAAACTTAATTCTCTACAAAAAAGGTCTCTTAACATTTTGCCATAGCTCGCTTCGTTTCCGAGATATTTGCAGATTTATCGAAAGGGAAGGGGCCTGACGGACATATTTCGAGATATTTCTTCTTCTTGTTGTTCTTCTTCTGCACAGCTAAGCTGGAAGTGCCATTTGCAGCGCGCAATAGTGCAGAGTTATCTCAAAGAAAGGGGCCACGGTGTTTCTGTATCTCTATTATGTTGGTGCGGCTTCGGAACTTTTAAATATCTTGATATATCTCGAGAACTACGCATCTGTTCAAAAAATATCATAGAACATAAAAAGTAGGAATCCTAATTTTCTACAAAAAAGGTCTCTTAACATTTTGCCGTAGCTCGCTTCGTTTCCGAGATATTTGCAGATTTATCTCAAGGGAAGGGGCCTGACGGACATATTTCCAGATATTTCTTCTTCTTGTTGTTCTTCTTCTGCACAGCTAAGCTGGAAGTGGCACTTGCAGCTCGCAATAGTGCAGAGTTATCTCAAAGAAAGGGGCCACGGTGTTTCTGTATCTCTATTATGTTGGTGCGGCTTTGGAACTTTTAAATATCTTGATATATCTCGAGAACTACGCATCTGATCAAAAAATATCATACAAGATAAAAAGTAGGAAACTTAATTCTCTACAAAAAAGGTCTCTTAACATTTCGCCATAGCTCGCTTCGTTTCCGAGATATTTGCAGATTTATCTCAAGGGAAGGGGCCTGTCGGACATATTTCGAGATATTTCTTCTTCTTGTTGTTCTTCTTCTGCACAGCTAAGCTGGAAGTGGCATTTGCGGCTCGCACTAGTGCAGAGTTATCTCAAAGAAAGGGGCCACGGTGTTTCTGTATCTCTATTATGTTGGTGCGGCTTCGGAACTTTTAAATATCTCGATATATCTCGAAAACTACGCTTCTGATCGAAAAATATCATAGAACATAAATTGTAGGAAATATAATTCTCTACAAAAAACGTCTCTTAACATTTTGCCATAGCTCGCTTCGTTTCCGAGATATTTGCAGATTCAGCTCAAAGGAACGGGCCTGACGGACATATTTCGAGATACTTCTTTTTCTTGTTGTTCTTCCTCTGCACAGCTAAGCTGGAAGTGGCATTTGCAGCTCGCAATAGTACAGAGTTATCTCAAAGAAAGGGGCCACGGTGTTTCTGTATCTCTATTACGTTGGTGCGGCTTCGGAGCTTTTAAATATCTTGATATATCTCGAGAACTACGCATCTGATCAAAAAATATCATAGAACATAAAAAGTAGGAAACTTAATTCTCTACAAAATAGATCTCTTAACGTTTTGCAATAGCTCGCTTTGTTTCCGAGATATTTGCAGATTTATCTCAAGGGAAGGGTCCTGACGGACATATTTCGAGATATTTCTTCTTCTTGTTGTTCTTCTTCTGCACAGCTAAACTGGAAGTGGCATTTCCAGCTCGCAATAGTGCAGAGTTATCCCAAAGAAAGGGGCCACGGTGTTTCTGTATCTCTATTATGTTGGTGCGGCTTCGGAACTTTTAAATATCTCGATATATCTCGAAAACTACGCTTCTGATCAAAAAATATCATAGAACATAAATTGTAGGAAACATAATTCTCTACAAAAAAGGTCTCTTAACATTTTGCCATAGCTCGCTTGGTTTCCGAGATATTTGCAGATTTATCTCAAGGGAAGGGTCCTGATGGACATATTTCGAGATGTTTCTTCTTCTTGTTGTTCTTCTTCTGCACAGCTAAACTGGAAGTGGCATTTCCAGCTCGCAGTAGTGCAGAGTTATCTCAAAGAAAGGGGCCACGGTGTTTCTGTATCTCTATTATGTTGGTGCGGCTTCGGAACTTTTAAATATCTCGATATATCTCGAAAACTACGCTTCTGATCAAAAAATATCAGAGAACGTAAATTGTAGGAAACATAATTCTCTACAAAAAAGGTCTCTTAAGATTTTGCCATAGCTCGCTTCGTTTCCGAGATATTTGCAGATTTATCTCAAGGGAAGGGGCCTGACGGACATATTTCGAGATATTTCTTCTTCTTGTTGTTCTTCTTCTGCACAGCTAAGCTGGAAGTGGCATTTGCAGCTCGCAATAGTGCAGAGTTATCGCAAAGAAAGGGGCCACGGTGTTTCTGTATCTCTATTATGTTGGTGCGGCTTCGGAACTTTTAAATATCTTGATATATCTCGAGAACTACGCATCTGATCAAAAAATATCATAGAACATAAATTGTAGGGAACATAATTCTCTACAAAAAAGGTCTCTCAACATTTTGCCATAGCTCGCTTCGTTTCCGAGATATTTGCAGATTTATCTCAAGGGAAGGGTCCTGACGGACATATTTCGAGATATTTCTTCTTCTTGTTGTTCTTCTTCTGCACAGCTAAACTGGAAGTGGCATTTCCAGCTCGCAATAGTGCAGAGTTATCCCAAAGAAAGGGGCCACGGTGTTTCTGTATCTCTATTATGTTGGTGCGGCTTCGGAACTTTTAAATATCTTGATATATCTCGAGAACTACGCCTCTGATCGAAAAATATCATAGAACATAAAAAGTAGGAAACTGAATTCTCTACAAAAAAGGTCTCTTAACATTTTGCCATAGCTCGCTTCGTTTCCGAGATATTTGCAGATTTATCGAAAGGGAAGGGGCCTGACGGACATATTTCGAGATATTTCTTCTTCTTGTTGTTCTTCTTCTGCACAGCTAAGCTGGAAGTGCCATTTGCAGCGCGCAATAGTGCAGAGTTATCTCAAAGAAAGGGGCCACGGTGTTTCTGTATCTCTATTATGTTGGTGCGGCTTCGGAACTTTTAAATATCTTGATATATCTCGAGAACTACGCATCTGTTCAAAAAATATCATAGAACATAAAAAGTAGGAATCCTAATTTTCTACAAAAAAGGTCTCTTAACATTTTGCCGTAGCTCGCTTCGTTTCCGAGATATTTGCAGATTTATCTCAAGGGAAGGGGCCTGACGGACATATTTCCAGATATTTCTTCTTCTTGTTGTTCTTCTTCTGCACAGCTAAGCTGGAAGTGGCACTTGCAGCTCGCAATAGTGCAGAGTTATCTCAAAGAAAGGGGCCACGGTGTTTCTGTATCTCTATTATGTTGGTGCGGCTTCGGAACTTTTAAATATCTTGATATATCTCGAGAACTACGCATCTGATCAAAAAATATCGTAGAACATAAAAAGTAGGAAACTTAATTCTCTACAAATAAGGTCTCTTAACATTTTGCCATAGCTCGCTTGGTTTCCGAGATATTTGCAGATTTATCTCAAGGGAAGGGGCCTGACGGACATATTTCGAGATATTTCTTCTTCTTGTTGTTCTTCTTCTGCACAGCTAAGCTGGAAGTGGCATTTGCAGCTCGCAATAGTGCAGAGTTATCTCAAAGAAAGGGGCCACGGTGTTTCTGTATCTCTATTATGTTGGTGCGGCTTCGGAACTTTTAAATATCTTGATATATCTCGAGAACTACGCATCTGATCAAAAAATATCATGCAACATAAAAAGTAGGAAACTTAATTCTCTACAAAAAATGTCTCTTAACGTTTTGCAATAGCTCGCTTCGTTTCCAAGATATTTGCAGATTTATCTCAAGGGAAGGGTCCTGACGGACATATTTCGAGATATTTCTTCTTCTTGTTGTTCTTCTTCTGCACAGCTAAACTGGAAGTGGCATTTCCAGCTCGCAATAGTGCAGAGTTATCCCAAAGAAAGGGGCCACGGTGTTTCTGTATCTCTATTATGTTGGTGCGGCTTCGGCACTTTTAAATATCTCGATATATCTCGAAAACTACGCTTCTGATCAAAAAATATCATAGAACATAAATTGTAGGAAACATAATTCTCTACGAAAAAGGTCTCTTAACATTTTGCCATAGCTCGCTTCGTTTCCGAGATATTTGCAGATGTATCTCAAGGGAAGGGTCCTGATGGACATATTTCGAGATATTTCTTCTTCTTGTTGTTCTTCTTCTGCACAGCTAAACTGGAAGTGGCATTTCCAGCTCGCAATCGTGCAGAGTAATCTCAAAGAAAGGGGCCACGGTGTTTCTGTATCTCTATTATGTTGGTGCGGCTTCGGAACTTTTAAATATCTTGATATATCTCGAGAACTACGCATCTGATCAAAAAATATCATAGAACATAAAAAGTAGGAAACTTAATTCTCTACAAAATAGATCTCTTAACGTTTTGCAATAGCTCGCTTTGTTTCCGAGATATTTGCAGATTTATCTCAAGGGAAGGGTCCTGACGGACATATTTCGAGATATTTCTTCTTCTTGTTGTTCTTCTTCTGCACAGCTAAACTGGAAGTGGCATTTCCAGCTCGCAATAGTGCAGAGTTATCCCAAAGAAAGGGGCCACGGTGTTTCTGTATCTCTATTATGTTGGTGCGGCTTCGGAACTTTTAAATATCTCGATATATCTCGAAAACTACGCTTCTGATCAAAAAATATCATAGAACATAAATTGTAGGAAACATAATTCTCTACAAAAAAGGTCTCTTAAGATTTTGCCATAGCTCGCTTCGTTTCCGAGATATTTGCAGATTTATCTCAAGGGAAGGGGCCTGACGGACATATTTCGAGATATTTCTTCTTCTTGTTGTTCTTCTTCTGCACAGCTAAGCTGGAAGTGGCATTTGCAGCTCGCAATAGTGCAGAGTTATCGCAAAGAAAGGGGCCACGGTGTTTCTGTATCTCTATTATGTTGGTGCGGCTTCGGAACTTTTAAATATCTTGATATATCTCGAGAACTACGCATCTGATCAAAAAATATCATAGAACATAAATTGTAGGGAACATAATTCTCTACAAAAAAGGTCTCTTAACATTTTGCCATAGCTCGCTTCGTTTCCGAGATATTTGCAGATTTATCTCAAGGGAAGGGTCCTGATGGACATATTTCGAGATATTTCTTCTTCTTGTTGTTCTTCTTCTGCACAGCTAAACTGGAAGTGGCATTTCCAGCTCGCAATAGTGCAGAGTTATCCCAAAGAAAGGGGCCACGGTGTTTCTGTATCTCTATTATGTTGGTGCGGCTTCGGCACTTTTAATTATCTCGATATATCTCGAAAACTACGCTTCTGATCAAAAAATATCATAGAACATAAATTGTAGGAAACATAATTCTCTACGAAAAAGGTCTCTTAACATTTTGCCATAGCTCGCTTCGTTTCCGAGATATTTGCAGATTTATCTCAAGGGAAGGGTCCTGATGGACATATTTCGAGATATTTCTTCTTCTTGTTGTTCTTCTTCTGCACAGCTAAACTGGAAGTGGCATTTCCAGCTCGCAATCGTGCAGAGTAATCTCAAAGAAAGGGGCCACGGTGTTTCTGTATCTCTATTATGTTGGTGCGGCTTCGGAACTTTTAAATATCTTGATATATCTCGAGAACTACGCCTCTGATCGAAAAATATCATAGAACATAAAAAGTAGGAAACTGAATTCTCTACAAAAAAGGTCTCTTAACATTTTGCAATAGCTCGCTTTTTTTCCGAGATATTTGCAGATTTATCTCAAGGGAAGGGTCCTGACGGACATATTTCGAGATATTTCTTCTTCTTGTTGTTCTTCTTCTGCACAGCTAAACTGGAAGTGGCATTTCCAGCTCGCAATAGTGCAGAGTTATCCCAAAGAAAGGGGCCACGGTGTTTCTGTATCTCTATTATGTTGGTGCGGCTTCGGAACTTTTAAATATCTCGATATATCTCGAAAACTACGCTTCTGATCAAAAAATATCATAGAACATAAATTGTAGGAAACATAATTCTCTACAAAAAAGGTCTCTTAACATTTTGCCATAGCTCGCTTGGTTTCCGAGATATTTGCAGATTTATCTCAAGGGAAGGGTCCTGATGGACATATTTCGAGATGTTTCTTCTTCTTGTTGTTCTTCTTCTGCACAGCTAAACTGGAAGTGGCATTTCCAGCTCGCAGTAGTGCAGAGTTATCTCAAAGAAAGGGGCCACGGTGTTTCTGTATCTCTATTATGTTGGTGCGGCTTCGGAACTTTTAAATATCTCGATATATCTCGAAAACTACGCTTCTGATCAAAAAATATCAGAGAACGTAAATTGTAGGAAACATAATTCTCTACAAAAAAGGTCTCTTAAGATTTTGCCATAGCTCGCTTCGTTTCCGAGATATTTGCAGATTTATCTCAAGGGAAGGGGCCTGACGGACATATTTCGAGATATTTCTTCTTCTTGTTGTTCTTCTTCTGCACAGCTAAGCTGGAAGTGGCATTTGCAGCTCGCAATAGTGCAGAGTTATCGCAAAGAAAGGGGCCACGGTGTTTCTGTATCTCTATTATGTTGGTGCGGCTTCGGAACTTTTAAATATCTTGATATATCTCGAGAACTACGCATCTGATCAAAAAATATCATAGAACATAAATTGTAGGGAACATAATTCTCTACAAAAAAGGTCTCTTAACATTTTGCCATAGCTCGCTTCGTTTCCGAGATATTTGCAGATTTATCTCAAGGGAAGGGTCCTGATGGACATATTTCGAGATATTTCTTCTTCTTGTTGTTCTTCTTCTGCACAGCTAAACTGGAAGTGGCATTTCCAGCTCGCAATAGTGCAGAGTTATCCCAAAGAAAGGGGCCACGGTGTTTCTGTATCTCTATTATGTTGGTGCGGCTTCGGCACTTTTAAATATCTCGATATATCTCGAAAACTACGCTTCTGATCAAAAAATATCATAGAACATAAATTGTAGGAAACATAATTCTCTACGAAAAAGGTCTCTTAACATTTTGCCATAGCTCGCTTCGTTTCCGAGATATTTGCAGATTTATCTCAAGGGAAGGGTCCTGATGGACATATTTCGAGATATTTCTTCTTCTTGTTGTTCTTCTTCTGCACAGCTAAACTGGAAGTGGCATTTCCAGCTCGCAATCGTGCAGAGTAATCTCAAAGAAAGGGGCCACGGTGTTTCTGTATCTCTATTATGTTGGTGCGGCTTCGGAACTTTTAAATATCTTGATATATCTCGAGAACTACGCCTCTGATCGAAAAATATCATAGAACATAAAAAGTAGGAAACTGAATTCTCTACAAAAAAGGTCTCTTAACATTTTGCCATAGCTCGCTTCGTTTCCGAGATATTTGCAGATTTATCTCAAGGGAAGGGGCCGACGGACATATTTCGAGATATTTCTTCTTCTTGTTGTTCTTCTTCTGCACAGCTAAGCTGGAAGTGGCATTTGCAGCTCGCAATAGTGCAGAGTTATCTCAAAGAAAGGGGCCACGGTGTTTCCGTACCTCTATTATGTTGGTGCAGCTTCGGAGCTTTTAAATATCTTGATATATCTCGAGAACTACGCATCTGATCAAAAAATATCATAGAACATAAAAAGTAGGAAACTTAATTCTCTACAAAAAAGGTCTCTTAACGTTTTACAATAGCTCGCTTCGTTTCCGAGATATTTGCAGATTTATCTCAAGGGAAGGGTCCTGACGGACATATTTCGAGATATTTCTTCTTCTTGTTGTTCTTCTTCTGCACAGCTAAACTGGAAGTGGCATTTCCAGCTCGCAATAGTGCAGAGTTATCCCAAAGAAAGGGGCCACGGTGTTTCTGTATCTCTATTATGTTGGTGCGGCTTCGGAACTTTTAAATATCTCGATATATCTCGAAAACTACGCTTCTGATCAAAAAATATCATAGAACATAAATTGTAGGAAACATAATTCTCTACAAAAAAGGTCTCCTAAGATTTTGCCATAGCTCGCTTCGTTTCCGAGATAATTGCAGATTTATCTCAAGGGAAGGGGCCTGACGGACATATTTCGAGATATTTCTTCTTCTTGTTGTTCTTCTTCTGCACAGCTAAGCTGGAAGTGGCATTTGCAGCTCGCAATAGTGCAGAGTTATCTCAAAGAAAGGGGCCACGGTGTTTCTGTATCTCTATTATGTTGGTGCGGCTTCGGAACTTTTAAATATCTTGATATATCTCGAGAACTACGCATCTGATCAAAAAATATCATACAACATAAAAAGTAGGAAACTTAATTCTCTACAAAAAAGGTGTCTTAACGTTTTGCAATAGCTCGCTTCGTTTCCGAGATATTTGCAGATTTATCTCAAGGGAAGGGTCCTGACGGACATATTTCGAGATATTTCTTCTTCTTGTTGTTCTTCTTCTGCACAGCTAAACTGGAAGTGGCATTTCCAGCTCGCAATAGTGCAGAGTTATCCCAAAGAAAGGGGCCACGGTGTTTCTGTATCTCTATTATGTTGGTGCGGCTTCGGAACTTTTAAATATCTCGATATATCTCGAAAACTACGCTTCTGATCAAAAAATATCATAGAACATAAATTGTAGGAAACATAATTCTCTACAAAAAAGGTCTCTTAACATTTTGCCATAGCTCGCTTGGTTTCCGAGATATTTGCAGATTTATCTCAAGGGAAGGGTCCTGATGGACATATTTCGAGATGTTTCTTCTTCTTGTTGTTCTTCTTCTGCACAGCTAAACTGGAAGTGGCATTTCCAGCTCGCAGTAGTGCAGAGTTATCTCAAAGAAAGGGGCCACGGTGTTTCTGTATCTCTATTATGTTGGTGCGGCTTCGGCACTTTTAAATATCTCGATATATCTCGAAAACTACGCTTCTGATCAAAAAATATCAGAGAACGTAAATTGTAGGAAACATAATTCTCTACAAAAAAGGTCTCTTAAGATTTTGCCATAGCTCGCTTCGTTTCCGAGATATTTGCAGATTTAACTCAAGGGAAGGGGCCTGACGGACATATTTCGAGATATTTCTTCTTCTTGTTGTTCTTCTTCTGCACAGCTAAACTGGAAGTGGCATTTCCAGCTCGCAATAGTGCAGAGTTATCCCAAAGAAAGGGGCCACGATGTTTCTGTATCTCTATTATGTTGGTGCGGCTTCGGAACTTTTAAATATCTCGATATATCTCGAAAACTACGCTTCTGATCAAAAAATATCATAGAACATAAATTGTAGGAAACATAATTCTCTACAAAAAAGGTCTCTTAACATTTTGCAATAGCTCGCTTTGTTTCCGAGATATTTGCAGATTTACCTCAAGGGAAGGGTCCTGACGGACATATTTCGAGATATTTCTTCTTCTTGTTGTTCTTCTTCTGCACAGCTAAACTGGAAGTGGCATTTCCAGCTCGCAATAGTGCAGAGTTATCCCAAAGAAAGGGGCCACGGTGTTTCTGTATCTCTATTATGTTGGTGCGGCTTCGGAACTTTTAAATATCTCGATATATCTCGAAAACTACGCTTCTGATCAAAAAATATCATAGAACATAAATTGTAGGAAACATAATTCTCTACAAAAAAGGTCTCTTAACATTTTGCCATAGCTCGCTTGGTTTCCGAGATATTTGCAGATTTATCTCAAGGGAAGGGTCCTGATGGACATATTTCGAGATGTTTCTTCTTCTTGTTGTTCTTCTTCTGCACAGCTAAACTGGAAGTGGCATTTCCAGCTCGCAGTAGTGCAGAGTTATCTCAAAGAAAGGGGCCACGGTGTTTCTGTATCTCTATTATGTTGGCGCGGCTTCGGAACTTTTAAATATCTCGATATATCTCGAAAACTACGCTTCTGATCAAAAAATATCAGAGAACGTAAATTGTAGGAAACATAATTCTCTACAAAAAAGGTCTCTTAAGATTTTGCCATAGCTCGCTTCGTTTCCGAGATATTTGCAGATTTAACTCAAGGGAAGGGGCCTGACGGACATATTTCGAGATATTTCTTCTTCTTGTTGTTCTTCTTCTGCACAGCTAAACTGGAAGTGGCATTTCCAGCTCGCAATAGTGCAGAGTTATCCCAAAGAAAGGGGCCACGATGTTTCTGTATCTCTATTATGTTGGTGCGGCTTCGGAACTTTTAAATATCTCGATATATCTCGAAAACTACGCTTCTGATCAAAAAATATCATAGAACATAAATTGTAGGAAACATAATTCTCTACAAAAAAGGTCTCTTAACATTTTGCAATAGCTCGCTTTGTTTCCGAGATATTTGCAGATTTACCTCAAGGGAAGGGTCCTGACGGACATATTTCGAGATATTTCTTCTTCTTGTTGTTCTTCTTCTGCACAGCTAAACTGGAAGTGGCATTTCCAGCTCGCAATAGTGCAGAGTTATCCCAAAGAAAGGGGCCACGGTGTTTCTGTATCTCTATTATGTTGGTGCGGCTTCGGAACTTTTAAATATCTCGATATATCTCGAAAACTACGCTTCTGATCAAAAAATATCATAGAACATAAATTGTAGGAAACATAATTCTCTACAAAAAAGGTCTCTTAACATTTTGCCATAGCTCGCTTGGTTTCCGAGATATTTGCAGATTTATCTCAAGGGAAGGGTCCTGATGGACATATTTCGAGATGTTTCTTCTTCTTGTTGTTCTTCTTCTGCACAGCTAAACTGGAAGTGGCATTTCCAGCTCGCAGTAGTGCAGAGTTATCTCAAAGAAAGGGGCCACGGTGTTTCTGTATCTCTATTATGTTGGCGCGGCTTCGGAACTTTTAAATATCTCGATATATCTCGAAAACTACGCTTCTGATCAAAAAATATCAGAGAACGTAAATTGTAGGAAACATAATTCTCTACAAAAAAGGTCTCTTAAGATTTTGCCATAGCTCGCTTCGTTTCCGAGATATTTGCAGATTTATCTCAAGGGAAGGGGCCTGACGGACATATTTCGAGATATTTCTTCTTCTTGTTGTTCTTCTTCTGCACAGCTAAGCTGGAAGTGGCATTTGCAGCTCGCAATAGTGCAGAGTTATCGCAAAGAAAGGGGCCACGGTGTTTCTGTATCTCTATTATGTTGGTGCGGCTTCGGAACTTTTAAATATCTTGATATATCTCGAGAACTACGCATCTGATCAAAAAATATCATAGAACATAAATTGTAGGGAACATAATTCTCTACAAAAAAGGTCTCTTAACATTTTGCCATAGCTCGCTTCGTTTCCGAGATATTTGCAGATTTATCTCAAGGGAAGGGTCCTGATGGACATATTTCGAGATATTTCTTCTTCTTGTTGTTCTTCTTCTGCACAGCTAAACTGGAAGTGGCATTTCCAGCTCGCAATAGTGCAGAGTTATCCCAAAGAAAGGGGCCACGGTGTTTCTGTATCTCTATTATGTTGGTGCGGCTTCGGCACTTTTAAATATCTCGATATATCTCGAAAACTACGCTTCTGATCAAAAAATATCATAGAACATAAATTGTAGGAAACATAATTCTCTACGAAAAAGGTCTCTTAACATTTTGCCATAGCTCGCTTCGTTTCCGAGATATTTGCAGATTTATCTCAAGGGAAGGGTCCTGATGGACATATTTCGAGATGTTTCTTCTTCTTGTTGTTCTTCTTCTGCACAGCTAAACTGGAAGTGGCATTTCCAGCTCGCAGTAGTGCAGAGTTATCTCAAAGAAAGGGGCCACGGTGTTTCTGTATCTCTATTATGTTGGTGCGGCTTCGGAACTTTTAAATATCTCGATATATCTCGAAAACTACGCTTCTGATCAAAAAATATCATAGAACATAAATTGTAGGAAACATAATTCTCTACAAAAAAGGTCTCTTAAGATTTTGCCATAGCTCGCTTCGTTTCCGAGATAATTGCAGATTTATCTCAAGGGAAGGGGCCTGACGGACATATTTCGAGATATTTCTTCTTCTTGTTGTTCTTCTTCTGCACAGCTAAGCTGGAAGTGGCATTTGCAGCTCGCAATAGTGCAGAGTTATCTCAAAGAAAGGGGCCACGGTGTTTCTGTATCTCTATTATGTTGGTGCGGCTTCGGAACTTTTAAATATCTTGATATATCTCGAGAACTACGCATCTGATCAAAAAATATCATACAACATAAAAAGTAGGAAACTTAATTCTCTACAAAAAAGGTGTCTTAACGTTTTGCAATAGCTCGCTTCGTTTCCGAGATATTTGCAGATTTATCTCAAGGGAAGGGTCCTGACGGACATATTTCGAGATATTTCTTCTTCTTGTTGTTCTTCTTCTGCACAGCTAAACTGGAAGTGGCATTTCCAGCTCGCAATAGTGCAGAGTTATCCCAAAGAAAGGGGCCACGGTGTTTCTGTATCTCTATTATGTTGGTGCGGCTTCGGAACTTTTAAATATCTCGATATATCTCGAAAACTACGCTTCTGATCAAAAAATATCATAGAACATAAATTGTAGGAAACATAATTCTCTACAAAAAAGGTCTCTTAACATTTTGCCATAGCTCGCTTGGTTTCCGAGATATTTGCAGATTTATCTCAAGGGAAGGGTCCTGATGGACATATTTCGAGATGTTTCTTCTTCTTGTTGTTCTTCTTCTGCACAGCTAAACTGGAAGTGGCATTTCCAGCTCGCAGTAGTGCAGAGTTATCTCAAAGAAAGGGGCCACGGTGTTTCTGTATCTCTATTATGTTGGCGCGGCTTCGGAACTTTTAAATATCTCGATATATCTCGAAAACTACGCTTCTGATCAAAAAATATCAGAGAACGTAAATTGTAGGAAACATAATTCTCTACAAAAAAGGTCTCTTAAGATTTTGCCATAGCTCGCTTCGTTTCCGAGATATTTGCAGATTTATCTCAAGGGAAGGGGCCTGACGGACATATTTCGAGATATTTCTTCTTCTTGTTGTTCTTCTTCTGCACAGCTAAACTGGAAGTGGCATTTGCAGCTCGCAATAGTGCAGAGTTATCGCAAAGAAAGGGGCCACGGTGTTTCTGTATCTCTATTATGTTGGTGCGGCTTCGGAACTTTTAAATATCTTGATATATCTCGAGAACTACGCATCTGATCAAAAAATATCATAGAACATAAATTGTAGGGAACATAATTCTCTACAAAAAAGGTCTCTTAACATTTTGCCATAGCTCGCTTCGTTTCCGAGATATTTGCAGATTTATCTCAAGGGAAGGGTCCTGATGGACATATTTCGAGATATTTCTTCTTCTTGTTGTTCTTCTTCTGCACAGCTAAACTGGAAGTGGCACTTGCAGCTCGCAATAGTGCAGAGTTATCTCAAAGAAAGGGGCCACGGTGTTTCTGTATCTCTATTATGTTGGTGCGGCTTCGGAACTTTTAAATATCTTGATATATCTCGAGAACTACGCATCTGATCAAAAAATATTATAGAACATAAAAAGTAGGAAACTTAATTCTCTACAAAAAAGGTCTCTTAACATTTTGCCATAGCTCGCTTGGTTTCCGAGATATTTGCAGATTTATCTCAAGGGAAGGGGCCTGAGGGACATATTTCGAGATATTTCTTCTTCTTGTTGTTCTTCTTCTGCACAGCTAAGCTGGAAGTGGCATTTGCAGCTCGCAATAGTGCAGAGTTACCTCAAAGAAAGGGGCCACGGTGTTTCTGTATCTCTATTATGTTGGTGCCGCTTCGGAACTTTTAAATATCTGGATATATCTCGAGAACTACGCATCTGATCAAAAAATATTATAGAACATAAAAAGTAGGAAACTTAATTCTCTACAAAAAAGGTCTCTTAACATTTTGCCATAGCTCGCTTCGTTTCCGAGATATTTGCAGATTTATCCCAAGGGAAGGGGCCTGACGGACATATTTCGAGATATTTCTTCTTCTTGTTGTTCTTCTTCTGCACAGCTAAACTGGAAGTGGCATTTCCAGCTCGCAATAGTGCAGAGTTATCCCAAAGAAAGGGGCCACGATGTTTCTGTATCTCTATTATGTTGGTGCGGCTTCGGAACTTTTAAATATCTCGATATATCTCGAAAACTACGCTTCTGATCAAAAAATATCATAGAACATAAATTGTAGGAAACATAATTCTCTACAAAAAAGGTCTCTTAACATTTTGCCATAGCTCGCTTCGTTTCCGAGATATTTGCAGATTTATCTCAAAGGAAGGGGCCTGACGGACATATTTCGAGATATTTCTTCTTCTTGTTGTTCTTCTTCTGCACAGCTAAGCTGAAAGTGACATTTGCAGCTCGCAATTGTGCAGAGTTATCTCAAAGAGAGGGGCCACGGTGTTTCTGTATCTCCATTATGTTGGTGCGGCTTCGGAACTTTTAAATATCTTGATATATCTCGAGAACTACGCATCTGATCAAAAAATATCATAGAACATAAAAAGTAGGAAACTTAATTCTCTACAAAAAAGGTCTCTTAACGTTTTGCAATAGCTCGCTTCGTTTCCGAGATATTTGCAGATTTATCTCAAGGGAAGGGTCCTGACGGACATATTTCGAGATATTTCTTCTTCTTGTTGTTCTTCTTCTGCACAGCTAAACTGGAAGTGGCATTTCCAGCTCGCAATAGTGCAGAGTTATCCCAAAGAAAGGGGCCACGATGTTTCTGTATCTCTATTATGTTGGTGCGGCTTCGGAACTTTTAAATATCTCGATATATCTCGAAAACTACGCTTCTGATCAAAAAATATCATACAACATAAATTGTAGGAAACATAATTCTCTACAAAAAAGGTCTCTTAACATTTTGCCATAGCTCGCTTCGTTTCCGAGATATTTGCAGATTTATCTGAAGGGAAGGGGCCTGACGGACATATTTCGAGATATTTCTTCTTCTTGTTGTTCTTCTTCTGCACAGCTAAGCTGGAAGTGCCATTTGCAGCGCGCAATAGTGCAGAGTTATCTCAAAGAAAGGGGCCACGGTGTTTCTGTATCTCTATTATGTTGGTGCGGCTTCGGAACTTTTAAATATCTTGATATATCTCGAGAACTACGCATCTGTTCAAAAAATATCATAGAACATAAAAAGTAGGAATCCTAATTTTCTACAAAAAAGGTCTCTTAACATTTTGCGGTAGCTCGCTTCGTTTCCGAGATATTTGCAGATTTATCTCAAGGGAAGGGGCCTGACGGACATATTTCGAGATATTTCTTCTTCTTGTTGTTCTTCTTCTGCACAGCTAAGCTGGAAGTGGCATTTGCAGCTCGCAGTAGTGCAGAGTTATCTCAAAGAAAGGGGCCACGGTGTTTCTGTATCTCTATTATGTTGGTGCGGCTTCGGAACTTTTAAATATCTTGATATATCTCGAGAACTACGCATCTGATCAAAAAATATCATAGAACATAAAAAATAGGAAACTTAATTCTCTACAAAAAAGGTCTCTTAACATTTTGCCATAGCTCGCTTCGTTTCCGAGATATTTGCAGATTTATCTCCAGGGAAGGGGCCTGACGGACATATTTCGAGATATTTCTTCTTCTTGTTGTTCTTCTTCTGCACAGCTAAGCTGGAAGTGGCATTTGCAGCGCGCAATAGTGCAGAGTTATCTCAAAGAAAGGGGCCACGGAGTTTCTGTATCTCTATTATGTTAGTGCGGCTTCGGAACTTTTAAATATCTTGATATATCTCGAGAACTACGCATCTGTTCAAAAAATATCATAGAACATAAAAAGTAGGAATCCTAATTTTCTACAAAAAAGGTCTCTTAACATTTTGCGGTAGCTCGCTTCGTTTCCGAGATATTTGCAGATTTATCTCAAGGGAAGGGGCCTGACGGACATATTTCCAGATATTTCTTCTTCTTGTTGTTCTTCTTCTGCACAGCTAAGCTGGAAGTGGCATTTGCAGCTCGCAATAGTGCAGAGTTATCTCAAAGAGAGGGGCCACGATGTTTCTGTATCTCTATTATGTTGGTGCGGCTTCGGAACTTTTAAATATCTCGATATATCTCGAAAACTACGCTTCTGATCAAAAAATATCATAGAACATAAATTGTAGGAAACATAATTCTCTACAAAAAAGGTCTCTTAAGATTTTGCCATAGCTCGCTTCGTTTCCGAGATATTTGCAGATTTATCTCAAGGGAAGGGGCCTGACGGACATATTCCGAGATATTTCTTCTTCTTGTTGTTCCTCTTCTGCACAGCTAAGCTGGAAGTGGCATTTGCAGGTCGCAATAGTGCAGAGTTACCTCAAAGAAAGGGGCCACGGTGTTTCTGTATCTCTATTATGTTGGTGCGGCTTCGGAACTTTTAAATATCTTGATATATCTCGAAAACTACGCTTCTGATCAAAAAATATCAGAGAACGTAAATTGTAGGAAACATAATTCTCTACAAAAAAGGTCTCTTAACATTTTGCCATAGCTCGCTTCGTTTCCGAGATATTTGCAGATTTATCTCAAGGGAAGGGGCCTGACGGACATATTTCGAGATATTTCTTCTTCTTGTTGTTCTTCTTCTGCACAGCTAAGCTGGAAGTGGCATTTGCAGCTCGCAATAGTGCAGAGTTATCTCAAAGAAAGGGGCCACGGTGTTTCTGTACCTCTATTATGTTGGTGCAGCTTCGGAGCTTTTAAATATCTTGATATATCTCGAGAACTACGCATCTGATCAAAAAATATCATAGAACATAAAAAGTAGGATACTTAATTCTCTACAAAAAAGGTCTCTTAACATTTTGCCATAGCTCGCTTCGTTTCCGAGATATTTGCAGATTTATCTCAAGGGAAGGGTCCTGATGGACATATTTCGAGATATTTCTTCTTCTTGTTGTTCTTCTTCTGCACAGCTAAACTGGAAGTGGCATTTCCAGCTCGCAATAGTGCAGAGTTATCTCAAAGAAAGGGGCCACGGTGTTTCTGTATCTCTATTATGTTGGTGCGGCTTCGGAACTTTTAAATATCTTGATATATCTCGAGAACTACGCCTCTGATCGAAAAATATCATAGAACATAAAAAGTAGGAAACTTAATTCTCTACAAAAAAGGTCTCTTAACATTTTGCCATAGCTCGCTTCGTTTCCGAGATATTTGCAGATTTATCTCAAGGGAAGGGGCCTGACGGACATATTTCGAGATATTTCTTCTTCTTGTTGTTCTTCTTCTGCACAGCTAAGCTGGAAGTGGCATTTGCGGCTCGTACTAGTGCAGAGTTATCTCAAAGAAAGGAGCCACGGTGTTTCTGTATCTCCATTATGTTGGTGCGGCTTCGGAACTTTTAAATATCTCGATATACCTCGAAAACTACGCTTCTGATCAAAAAATATCATAGAACACAAATTGTAGGAAACATAATTCTCTACAAAAAACGTCTCTTAACATTTTGCCATAGCTCGCTTCGTTTCCGAGATATTTGCAGATTCAGCTCAAAGGAACGGGCCTGACGGACATATTTCGAGATACTTCTTCTTCTTGTTGTTCTTCCTCTGCACAGCTAAGCTGGAAGTGGCATTTGCAGCTCGCAATAGTGCAGAGTTATCTCAAAGAAAGGGGCCACGGTGTTTCTGTATCTCTATTATGTTGGTGCGGCTTCGGAACTTTTAAATATCTTGATATATCTCGAGAACTACGCATCTGATCAAAAAATATCATAGAACATAAAAAGTAGGAAACCTAATTTTCTACAAAAAAGGTTTCTTAACATTTTGCCGTAGCCCGCTTCGTTTCCGAGATATTTGCAGATTTATCTCAAGGGAAGGGGCCTGACGGACATATTTCGAAATATTTCTTATTCTTGTTGTTCTTCTTCTGCATAGCTAAGCTGGAAGTGGCATTTGCAGCTCGCAATAGTGCAGAGTTATTTCAAAGAGAGGGGCCACGGTGTTTCTGTATCTCTATTATGTTGGTGCGGCTTCGGAACTTTTAAATATCTTGATATATCTCGAGAACTACGCCTCTGATCGAAAAATATCATAGAACCTAAAAAGTAGGAAACTTAATTCTCTACAAAAAAGGTCTCTTAACATTTTGCCATAGCTCGCTTCGTTTCCGAGATATTTACAGATTTATCTCAAGGGAAGGGGCCTGACGGACATATTTCGAGATATTTCTTCTTCTTGTTGTTCTTCTTCTGCACAGCTAAGCTGGAAGTGGCATTTGCAGCTCGCAATAGTGCAGAGTTATCGCAAAGAAAGGGGCCACGGTGTTTCTGTATCTCTATTATGTTGGTGCGGCTTCGGAACTTTTAAATATCTTGATATATCTCGAGAACTACGCCTCTGATCGAAAAATATCATAGAACATAAAAAGTAGGAAACTTAATTCTCTACAAAAAAGGTCTCTTAACATTTTGCCATAGCTCGCTTCGTTTCCGAGATATTTGCAGATTTATCTCAAGGGAAGGGGCCTGACGGACATATTTCGAGATATTTCTTCTTCTTGTTGTTCTTCTTCTGCACAGCTAAGCTGGAAGTGGCATTTGCGGCTCGTACTAGTGCAGAGTTATCTCAAAGAAAGGAGCCACGGTGTTTCTGTATCTCCATTATGTTGGTGCGGCTTCGGAACTTTTAAATATCTCGATATACCTCGAAAACTACGCTTCTGATCAAAAAATATCATAGAACACAAATTGTAGGAAACATAATTCTCTACAAAAAACGTCTCTTAACATTTTGCCATAGCTCGCTTCGTTTCCGAGATATTTGCAGATTCAGCTCAAAGGAACGGGCCTGACGGACATATTTCGAGATACTTCTTCTTCTTGTTGTTCTTCCTCTGCACAGCTAAGCTGGAAGTGGCATTTGCAGCTCGCAATAGTGCAGAGTTATCTCAAAGAAAGGGGCCACGGTGTTTCTGTATCTCTATTATGTTGGTGCGGCTTCGGAACTTTTAAATATCTTGATATATCTCGAGAACTACGCATCTGATCAAAAAATATCATAGAACATAAAAAGTAGGAAACCTAATTTTCTACAAAAAAGGTTTCTTAACATTTTGCCGTAGCCCGCTTCGTTTCCGAGATATTTGCAGATTTATCTCAAGGGAAGGGGCCTGACGGACATATTTCGAAATATTTCTTATTCTTGTTGTTCTTCTTCTGCATAGCTAAGCTGGAAGTGGCATTTGCAGCTCGCAATAGTGCAGAGTTATTTCAAAGAGAGGGGCCACGGTGTTTCTGTATCTCTATTATGTTGGTGCGGCTTCGGAACTTTTAAATATCTTGATATATCTCGAGAACTACGCCTCTGATCGAAAAATATCATAGAACCTAAAAAGTAGGAAACTTAATTCTCTACAAAAAAGGTCTCTTAACATTTTGCCATAGCTCGCTTCGTTTCCGAGATATTTACAGATTTATCTCAAGGGAAGGGGCCTGACGGACATATTTCGAGATATTTCTTCTTCTTGTTGTTCTTCTTCTGCACAGCTAAGCTGGAAGTGGCATTTGCAGCTCGCAATAGTGCAGAGTTATCGCAAAGAAAGGGGCCACGGTGTTTCTGTATCTCTATTATGTTGGTGCGGCTTCGGAACTTTTAAATATCTTGATATATCTCGAGAACTACGCATCTGATCAAAAAATATCATAGAACATAAAAAGTAGGAAACCTAATTTTCTACAAAAAAGGTCTCTTAATATTTTGCCGTAGCTCGCTTCGTTTCCGAGATATTTGCAGATTTATCTCAAGGGAAGGGGCCTGACGGACATATTTCGAAATATTTCTTATTCTTGTTGTTCTTCTTCTGCACAGCTAAGCTGGAAGTGGCATTTGCAGCTCGCAATAGTGCAGAGTTATCTCAAAGAAAGGGGCCACGGTGTTTCTGTATCTCTATTATGTTGGTGCGGCTTCGGATCTTTTAAATATCTCGATATATCTCGAGAACTACGCCTCTGATCGAAAAATATCATAGAACATAAAAAGTATGAAACTTAATTCTCTACAAAAAAGGTCTCTTAACATTTTGCCATAGCTCGCTTCGTTTCCGAGATATGTACAGATTTATCTCAAGGGAAGGGGCCTGACGGACATATTTCGAGATATTTCTTCTTCTTGTTGTTCTTCTTCTGCACAGCTAAGCTGGAAGTGGCATTTGCAGCTCGCAATAGTGCAGAGTTATCGCAAAGAAAGGGGCCACGGTGTTTCTGTATCTCTATTATGTTGGTGCGGCTTCGGAACTTTTAAATATCTTGATATATCTCGAGAACTACGCATCTGATCAAAAAATATCATACAACATAAAAAGTAGGAAACCTAATTTTCTACAAAAAAGGTCTCTTAATATTTTGCCGTAGCTCGCTTCGTTTCCGAGATATTTGCAGATTTATCTCAAGGGAAGGGGCCTGACGGACATATTTCGAAATATTTCTTATTCTTGTTGTTCTTCTTCTGCACAGCTAAGCTGGAAGTGGCATTTGCAGCTCGCAATAGTGCAGAGTTATCTCAAAGAAAGGGGCCACGGTGTTTCTGTATCTCTATTATGTTGGTGCGGCTTCGGATCTTTTAAATATCTCGATATATCTCGAGAACTACGCCTCTGATCGAAAAATATCATAGAACATAAAAAGTATGAAACTTAATTCTCTACAAAAAAGGTCTCTTAACATTTTGCCATAGCTCGCTTCGTTTCCGAGATATTTACAGATTTATCTCAAGGGAAGGGGCCTGACGGACATATTTCGAGATATTTCTTCTTCTTGTTGTTCTTCTTCTGCACAGCTAAGCTGGAAGTGGCATTTGCAGCTCGCAATAGTGCAGAGTTATCTCAAAGAAAGGGGCCACGGTGTTTCTGTATCTCTATTATGTTGGTGCGGCTTCGGAACTTTTAAATATCTTGATATATCTCGAGAACTACGCGTCTGATCAAAAAATATCATAGAACATAAAAAGTGGGAAACTTAATTCTCTACAAAAAGGGTCTCTTAACATTTTGCCATAGCTCGCTTGGTTTCCGAGATATTTGCAGATTTATCTCAAGGGAAGGGGCCTGACGGACATATTTCGAGATATGTCTTCTTCTTGTTGTTCTTCTTCTGCACAGCTAAGCTGGAAGTGGCATTTGCGGCTCGCACTAGTGCACAGTTATCTCAAAGAAAGGGGCCACGGTGTTTCTGTATCTCTATTATGTTGGTGCGGCTTCGGAACTTTTAAATATCTTGATATATCTCTAGAACTACGCATCTGATCAAAAAATATCATAGAAGATAAAAAGTAGGAAACTTAATTCTCTACAAAAAAGGTCTCTTAACATTTTCCCATAGCTGGCATCGTTTCCGAGATATTTGCAGATTTATCTCAAGGGAAGGGGCCTGACGGACATATTCCGAGATATCTCTTCTTCTTGTTGTTCCTCTTCTGCACAGCTAAGCTGGAAGTGGCATTTGCAGCTCGCAATAGTGCAGAGTTATCTCAAAGAAAGGGGCCACGGTGTTTCTGTATCTCTATTATGTTCGTGCGGCTTCGGAACTTTTAAATATCTTGATATATCTCGAGAACTACGCATCTGATCAAAAAATATCATAGAACATAAAAAGCAGGAAACTTAATTCTCTACAAAAAAGGTCTCTTAACATTTTGCCATAGCTCGCTTGGTTTCCGAGATATTTGCAGATTTATCTCAAGGGAAGGGGCCTGACGGACATATTTCGAGATATTTCTTCTTCTTGTTGTTCTTCTTCTGCACAGCTAAGCTGGAAGTGGCATTTGCAGCGCGCAATAGTGCAGAGTTATCTCAAAGAAAGGGGCCATGGTGTTTCTGTATCTCTATTATGTTGGTGCGGCTTCGGAACTTTTAAATATCTTGATATATCTCGAGAACTACGCGTCTGATCAAAAAATATCATAGAACATAAAAAGTGGGAAACTTAATTCTCTACAAAAAGGGACTCTTAACATTTTGCCATAGCTCGCTTCGTTTCCGAGATATTTGCAGATTTATCTCAAGGGAAGGGGCCTGACGGACATATTTCGAGATATTTCTTCTTCTTGTTGTTCTTCTTCTGCACAGCTAAGCTGGAAGCGGCATTTGCGGCTCGCACTAGTGCAGAGTTATATCAAAGAAAGGGGCCACGGTGTTTCTGTATCTCTATTATGTTGGTGCGGCTTCGGATCTTTTAAATATCTCGATATATCTCGAAAACTACGCATCTGATCAAAAAATATCATAGAACATAAATTGTAGGAAACATAATTGTCTACAAAAAAGGTCTCTTAACATTTTGCCATAGCTCGCTTTGTTTCCGAGATATTTGCAGATATATCTCAAGGGAAGGGGCCTGACGGACATATTTCGAGATATTTCTTCTTCTTGTTGTTCTTCTTCTGCACAGCTAAGCTGGAAGTGGCATTTGCAGCTCGCAATAGTGCAGAGTTATCTCAAAGAAAGGGGCCACGGTGTTTCTGTATCTCTATTATGTTGGTGCGGCTTCGGAACTTTTAAATATCTTGATATATCTCGAGAACTACGCATCTGATCAAAAAATATCATAGAACATAAATTGTAGGGAACATAATTCTCTACAAAAAAGGTCTCTTAACATTTTGCCATAGCTCGCTTCGTTTCCGAGATATTTGCAGATTTATCTCAAGGGAAGGGTCCTGATGGACATATTTCGAGATATTTCTTCTTCTTGTTGTTCTTCTTCTGCACAGCTAAACTGGAAGTGGCATTTCCAGCTCGCAATAGTGCAGAGTTATCCCAAAGAAAGGGGCCACGGTGTTTCTGTATCTCTATTATGTTGGTGCGGCTTCGGCACTTTTAAATATCTCGATATATCTCGAAAACTACGCTTCTGATCAAAAAATATCATAGAACATAAATTGTAGGAAACATAATTCTCTACGAAAAAGGTCTCTTAACATTTTGCCATAGCTCGCTTCGTTTCCGAGATATTTGCAGATTTATCTCAAGGGAAGGGTCCTGATGGACATATTTCGAGATGTTTCTTCTTCTTGTTGTTCTTCTTCTGCACAGCTAAACTGGAAGTGGCATTTCCAGCTCGCAGTAGTGCAGAGTTATCTCAAAGAAAGGGGCCACGGTGTTTCTGTATCTCTATTATGTTGGTGCGGCTTCGGAACTTTTAAATATCTCGATATATCTCGAAAACTACGCTTCTGATCAAAAAATATCATAGAACATAAATTGTAGGAAACATAATTCTCTACAAAAAAGGTCTCTTAAGATTTTGCCATAGCTCGCTTCGTTTCCGAGATAATTGCAGATTTATCTCAAGGGAAGGGGCCTGACGGACATATTTCGAGATATTTCTTCTTCTTGTTGTTCTTCTTCTGCACAGCTAAGCTGGAAGTGGCATTTGCAGCTCGCAATAGTGCAGAGTTATCTCAAAGAAAGGGGCCACGGTGTTTCTGTATCTCTATTATGTTGGTGCGGCTTCGGAACTTTTAAATATCTTGATATATCTCGAGAACTACGCATCTGATCAAAAAATATCATACAACATAAAAAGTAGGAAACTTAATTCTCTACAAAAAAGGTGTCTTAACGTTTTGCAATAGCTCGCTTCGTTTCCGAGATATTTGCAGATTTATCTCAAGGGAAGGGTCCTGACGGACATATTTCGAGATATTTCTTCTTCTTGTTGTTCTTCTTCTGCACAGCTAAACTGGAAGTGGCATTTCCAGCTCGCAATAGTGCAGAGTTATCCCAAAGAAAGGGGCCACGGTGTTTCTGTATCTCTATTATGTTGGTGCGGCTTCGGAACTTTTAAATATCTCGATATATCTCGAAAACTACGCTTCTGATCAAAAAATATCATAGAACATAAATTGTAGGAAACATAATTCTCTACAAAAAAGGTCTCTTAACATTTTGCCATAGCTCGCTTGGTTTCCGAGATATTTGCAGATTTATCTCAAGGGAAGGGTCCTGATGGACATATTTCGAGATGTTTCTTCTTCTTGTTGTTCTTCTTCTGCACAGCTAAACTGGAAGTGGCATTTCCAGCTCGCAGTAGTGCAGAGTTATCTCAAAGAAAGGGGCCACGGTGTTTCTGTATCTCTATTATGTTGGCGCGGCTTCGGAACTTTTAAATATCTCGATATATCTCGAAAACTACGCTTCTGATCAAAAAATATCAGAGAACGTAAATTGTAGGAAACATAATTCTCTACAAAAAAGGTCTCTTAAGATTTTGCCATAGCTCGCTTCGTTTCCGAGATATTTGCAGATTTATCTCAAGGGAAGGGGCCTGACGGACATATTTCGAGATATTTCTTCTTCTTGTTGTTCTTCTTCTGCACAGCTAAACTGGAAGTGGCATTTGCAGCTCGCAATAGTGCAGAGTTATCGCAAAGAAAGGGGCCACGGTGTTTCTGTATCTCTATTATGTTGGTGCGGCTTCGGAACTTTTAAATATCTTGATATATCTCGAGAACTACGCATCTGATCAAAAAATATCATAGAACATAAATTGTAGGGAACATAATTCTCTACAAAAAAGGTCTCTTAACATTTTGCCATAGCTCGCTTCGTTTCCGAGATATTTGCAGATTTATCTCAAGGGAAGGGTCCTGATGGACATATTTCGAGATATTTCTTCTTCTTGTTGTTCTTCTTCTGCACAGCTAAACTGGAAGTGGCACTTGCAGCTCGCAATAGTGCAGAGTTATCTCAAAGAAAGGGGCCACGGTGTTTCTGTATCTCTATTATGTTGGTGCGGCTTCGGAACTTTTAAATATCTTGATATATCTCGAGAACTACGCATCTGATCAAAAAATATTATAGAACATAAAAAGTAGGAAACTTAATTCTCTACAAAAAAGGTCTCTTAACATTTTGCCATAGCTCGCTTGGTTTCCGAGATATTTGCAGATTTATCTCAAGGGAAGGGGCCTGAGGGACATATTTCGAGATATTTCTTCTTCTTGTTGTTCTTCTTCTGCACAGCTAAGCTGGAAGTGGCATTTGCAGCTCGCAATAGTGCAGAGTTACCTCAAAGAAAGGGGCCACGGTGTTTCTGTATCTCTATTATGTTGGTGCCGCTTCGGAACTTTTAAATATCTGGATATATCTCGAGAACTACGCATCTGATCAAAAAATATTATAGAACATAAAAAGTAGGAAACTTAATTCTCTACAAAAAAGGTCTCTTAACATTTTGCCATAGCTCGCTTCGTTTCCGAGATATTTGCAGATTTATCCCAAGGGAAGGGGCCTGACGGACATATTTCGAGATATTTCTTCTTCTTGTTGTTCTTCTTCTGCACAGCTAAACTGGAAGTGGCATTTCCAGCTCGCAATAGTGCAGAGTTATCCCAAAGAAAGGGGCCACGATGTTTCTGTATCTCTATTATGTTGGTGCGGCTTCGGAACTTTTAAATATCTCGATATATCTCGAAAACTACGCTTCTGATCAAAAAATATCATAGAACATAAATTGTAGGAAACATAATTCTCTACAAAAAAGGTCTCTTAACATTTTGCCATAGCTCGCTTCGTTTCCGAGATATTTGCAGATTTATCTCAAAGGAAGGGGCCTGACGGACATATTTCGAGATATTTCTTCTTCTTGTTGTTCTTCTTCTGCACAGCTAAGCTGAAAGTGACATTTGCAGCTCGCAATTGTGCAGAGTTATCTCAAAGAGAGGGGCCACGGTGTTTCTGTATCTCCATTATGTTGGTGCGGCTTCGGAACTTTTAAATATCTTGATATATCTCGAGAACTACGCATCTGATCAAAAAATATCATAGAACATAAAAAGTAGGAAACTTAATTCTCTACAAAAAAGGTCTCTTAACGTTTTGCAATAGCTCGCTTCGTTTCCGAGATATTTGCAGATTTATCTCAAGGGAAGGGTCCTGACGGACATATTTCGAGATATTTCTTCTTCTTGTTGTTCTTCTTCTGCACAGCTAAACTGGAAGTGGCATTTCCAGCTCGCAATAGTGCAGAGTTATCCCAAAGAAAGGGGCCACGATGTTTCTGTATCTCTATTATGTTGGTGCGGCTTCGGAACTTTTAAATATCTCGATATATCTCGAAAACTACGCTTCTGATCAAAAAATATCATACAACATAAATTGTAGGAAACATAATTCTCTACAAAAAAGGTCTCTTAACATTTTGCCATAGCTCGCTTCGTTTCCGAGATATTTGCAGATTTATCTGAAGGGAAGGGGCCTGACGGACATATTTCGAGATATTTCTTCTTCTTGTTGTTCTTCTTCTGCACAGCTAAGCTGGAAGTGCCATTTGCAGCGCGCAATAGTGCAGAGTTATCTCAAAGAAAGGGGCCACGGTGTTTCTGTATCTCTATTATGTTGGTGCGGCTTCGGAACTTTTAAATATCTTGATATATCTCGAGAACTACGCATCTGTTCAAAAAATATCATAGAACATAAAAAGTAGGAATCCTAATTTTCTACAAAAAAGGTCTCTTAACATTTTGCGGTAGCTCGCTTCGTTTCCGAGATATTTGCAGATTTATCTCAAGGGAAGGGGCCTGACGGACATATTTCGAGATATTTCTTCTTCTTGTTGTTCTTCTTCTGCACAGCTAAGCTGGAAGTGGCATTTGCAGCTCGCAGTAGTGCAGAGTTATCTCAAAGAAAGGGGCCACGGTGTTTCTGTATCTCTATTATGTTGGTGCGGCTTCGGAACTTTTAAATATCTTGATATATCTCGAGAACTACGCATCTGATCAAAAAATATCATAGAACATAAAAAATAGGAAACTTAATTCTCTACAAAAAAGGTCTCTTAACATTTTGCCATAGCTCGCTTCGTTTCCGAGATATTTGCAGATTTATCTCCAGGGAAGGGGCCTGACGGACATATTTCGAGATATTTCTTCTTCTTGTTGTTCTTCTTCTGCACAGCTAAGCTGGAAGTGGCATTTGCAGCGCGCAATAGTGCAGAGTTATCTCAAAGAAAGGGGCCACGGAGTTTCTGTATCTCTATTATGTTAGTGCGGCTTCGGAACTTTTAAATATCTTGATATATCTCGAGAACTACGCATCTGTTCAAAAAATATCATAGAACATAAAAAGTAGGAATCCTAATTTTCTACAAAAAAGGTCTCTTAACATTTTGCGGTAGCTCGCTTCGTTTCCGAGATATTTGCAGATTTATCTCAAGGGAAGGGGCCTGACGGACATATTTCCAGATATTTCTTCTTCTTGTTGTTCTTCTTCTGCACAGCTAAGCTGGAAGTGGCATTTGCAGCTCGCAATAGTGCAGAGTTATCTCAAAGAGAGGGGCCACGATGTTTCTGTATCTCTATTATGTTGGTGCGGCTTCGGAACTTTTAAATATCTCGATATATCTCGAAAACTACGCTTCTGATCAAAAAATATCATAGAACATAAATTGTAGGAAACATAATTCTCTACAAAAAAGGTCTCTTAAGATTTTGCCATAGCTCGCTTCGTTTCCGAGATATTTGCAGATTTATCTCAAGGGAAGGGGCCTGACGGACATATTCCGAGATATTTCTTCTTCTTGTTGTTCCTCTTCTGCACAGCTAAGCTGGAAGTGGCATTTGCAGGTCGCAATAGTGCAGAGTTACCTCAAAGAAAGGGGCCACGGTGTTTCTGTATCTCTATTATGTTGGTGCGGCTTCGGAACTTTTAAATATCTTGATATATCTCGAAAACTACGCTTCTGATCAAAAAATATCAGAGAACGTAAATTGTAGGAAACATAATTCTCTACAAAAAAGGTCTCTTAACATTTTGCCATAGCTCGCTTCGTTTCCGAGATATTTGCAGATTTATCTCAAGGGAAGGGGCCTGACGGACATATTTCGAGATATTTCTTCTTCTTGTTGTTCTTCTTCTGCACAGCTAAGCTGGAAGTGGCATTTGCAGCTCGCAATAGTGCAGAGTTATCTCAAAGAAAGGGGCCACGGTGTTTCTGTACCTCTATTATGTTGGTGCAGCTTCGGAGCTTTTAAATATCTTGATATATCTCGAGAACTACGCATCTGATCAAAAAATATCATAGAACATAAAAAGTAGGATACTTAATTCTCTACAAAAAAGGTCTCTTAACATTTTGCCATAGCTCGCTTCGTTTCCGAGATATTTGCAGATTTATCTCAAGGGAAGGGTCCTGATGGACATATTTCGAGATATTTCTTCTTCTTGTTGTTCTTCTTCTGCACAGCTAAACTGGAAGTGGCATTTCCAGCTCGCAATAGTGCAGAGTTATCTCAAAGAAAGGGGCCACGGTGTTTCTGTATCTCTATTATGTTGGTGCGGCTTCGGAACTTTTAAATATCTTGATATATCTCGAGAACTACGCCTCTGATCGAAAAATATCATAGAACATAAAAAGTAGGAAACTTAATTCTCTACAAAAAAGGTCTCTTAACATTTTGCCATAGCTCGCTTCGTTTCCGAGATATTTGCAGATTTATCTCAAGGGAAGGGGCCTGACGGACATATTTCGAGATATTTCTTCTTCTTGTTGTTCTTCTTCTGCACAGCTAAGCTGGAAGTGGCATTTGCGGCTCGTACTAGTGCAGAGTTATCTCAAAGAAAGGAGCCACGGTGTTTCTGTATCTCCATTATGTTGGTGCGGCTTCGGAACTTTTAAATATCTCGATATACCTCGAAAACTACGCTTCTGATCAAAAAATATCATAGAACACAAATTGTAGGAAACATAATTCTCTACAAAAAACGTCTCTTAACATTTTGCCATAGCTCGCTTCGTTTCCGAGATATTTGCAGATTCAGCTCAAAGGAACGGGCCTGACGGACATATTTCGAGATACTTCTTCTTCTTGTTGTTCTTCCTCTGCACAGCTAAGCTGGAAGTGGCATTTGCAGCTCGCAATAGTGCAGAGTTATCTCAAAGAAAGGGGCCACGGTGTTTCTGTATCTCTATTATGTTGGTGCGGCTTCGGAACTTTTAAATATCTTGATATATCTCGAGAACTACGCATCTGATCAAAAAATATCATAGAACATAAAAAGTAGGAAACCTAATTTTCTACAAAAAAGGTTTCTTAACATTTTGCCGTAGCCCGCTTCGTTTCCGAGATATTTGCAGATTTATCTCAAGGGAAGGGGCCTGACGGACATATTTCGAAATATTTCTTATTCTTGTTGTTCTTCTTCTGCATAGCTAAGCTGGAAGTGGCATTTGCAGCTCGCAATAGTGCAGAGTTATTTCAAAGAGAGGGGCCACGGTGTTTCTGTATCTCTATTATGTTGGTGCGGCTTCGGAACTTTTAAATATCTTGATATATCTCGAGAACTACGCCTCTGATCGAAAAATATCATAGAACCTAAAAAGTAGGAAACTTAATTCTCTACAAAAAAGGTCTCTTAACATTTTGCCATAGCTCGCTTCGTTTCCGAGATATTTACAGATTTATCTCAAGGGAAGGGGCCTGACGGACATATTTCGAGATATTTCTTCTTCTTGTTGTTCTTCTTCTGCACAGCTAAGCTGGAAGTGGCATTTGCAGCTCGCAATAGTGCAGAGTTATCGCAAAGAAAGGGGCCACGGTGTTTCTGTATCTCTATTATGTTGGTGCGGCTTCGGAACTTTTAAATATCTTGATATATCTCGAGAACTACGCCTCTGATCGAAAAATATCATAGAACATAAAAAGTAGGAAACTTAATTCTCTACAAAAAAGGTCTCTTAACATTTTGCCATAGCTCGCTTCGTTTCCGAGATATTTGCAGATTTATCTCAAGGGAAGGGGCCTGACGGACATATTTCGAGATATTTCTTCTTCTTGTTGTTCTTCTTCTGCACAGCTAAGCTGGAAGTGGCATTTGCGGCTCGTACTAGTGCAGAGTTATCTCAAAGAAAGGAGCCACGGTGTTTCTGTATCTCCATTATGTTGGTGCGGCTTCGGAACTTTTAAATATCTCGATATACCTCGAAAACTACGCTTCTGATCAAAAAATATCATAGAACACAAATTGTAGGAAACATAATTCTCTACAAAAAACGTCTCTTAACATTTTGCCATAGCTCGCTTCGTTTCCGAGATATTTGCAGATTCAGCTCAAAGGAACGGGCCTGACGGACATATTTCGAGATACTTCTTCTTCTTGTTGTTCTTCCTCTGCACAGCTAAGCTGGAAGTGGCATTTGCAGCTCGCAATAGTGCAGAGTTATCTCAAAGAAAGGGGCCACGGTGTTTCTGTATCTCTATTATGTTGGTGCGGCTTCGGAACTTTTAAATATCTTGATATATCTCGAGAACTACGCATCTGATCAAAAAATATCATAGAACATAAAAAGTAGGAAACCTAATTTTCTACAAAAAAGGTTTCTTAACATTTTGCCGTAGCCCGCTTCGTTTCCGAGATATTTGCAGATTTATCTCAAGGGAAGGGGCCTGACGGACATATTTCGAAATATTTCTTATTCTTGTTGTTCTTCTTCTGCATAGCTAAGCTGGAAGTGGCATTTGCAGCTCGCAATAGTGCAGAGTTATTTCAAAGAGAGGGGCCACGGTGTTTCTGTATCTCTATTATGTTGGTGCGGCTTCGGAACTTTTAAATATCTTGATATATCTCGAGAACTACGCCTCTGATCGAAAAATATCATAGAACCTAAAAAGTAGGAAACTTAATTCTCTACAAAAAAGGTCTCTTAACATTTTGCCATAGCTCGCTTCGTTTCCGAGATATTTACAGATTTATCTCAAGGGAAGGGGCCTGACGGACATATTTCGAGATATTTCTTCTTCTTGTTGTTCTTCTTCTGCACAGCTAAGCTGGAAGTGGCATTTGCAGCTCGCAATAGTGCAGAGTTATCGCAAAGAAAGGGGCCACGGTGTTTCTGTATCTCTATTATGTTGGTGCGGCTTCGGAACTTTTAAATATCTTGATATATCTCGAGAACTACGCATCTGATCAAAAAATATCATAGAACATAAAAAGTAGGAAACCTAATTTTCTACAAAAAAGGTCTCTTAATATTTTGCCGTAGCTCGCTTCGTTTCCGAGATATTTGCAGATTTATCTCAAGGGAAGGGGCCTGACGGACATATTTCGAAATATTTCTTATTCTTGTTGTTCTTCTTCTGCACAGCTAAGCTGGAAGTGGCATTTGCAGCTCGCAATAGTGCAGAGTTATCTCAAAGAAAGGGGCCACGGTGTTTCTGTATCTCTATTATGTTGGTGCGGCTTCGGATCTTTTAAATATCTCGATATATCTCGAGAACTACGCCTCTGATCGAAAAATATCATAGAACATAAAAAGTATGAAACTTAATTCTCTACAAAAAAGGTCTCTTAACATTTTGCCATAGCTCGCTTCGTTTCCGAGATATGTACAGATTTATCTCAAGGGAAGGGGCCTGACGGACATATTTCGAGATATTTCTTCTTCTTGTTGTTCTTCTTCTGCACAGCTAAGCTGGAAGTGGCATTTGCAGCTCGCAATAGTGCAGAGTTATCGCAAAGAAAGGGGCCACGGTGTTTCTGTATCTCTATTATGTTGGTGCGGCTTCGGAACTTTTAAATATCTTGATATATCTCGAGAACTACGCATCTGATCAAAAAATATCATACAACATAAAAAGTAGGAAACCTAATTTTCTACAAAAAAGGTCTCTTAATATTTTGCCGTAGCTCGCTTCGTTTCCGAGATATTTGCAGATTTATCTCAAGGGAAGGGGCCTGACGGACATATTTCGAAATATTTCTTATTCTTGTTGTTCTTCTTCTGCACAGCTAAGCTGGAAGTGGCATTTGCAGCTCGCAATAGTGCAGAGTTATCTCAAAGAAAGGGGCCACGGTGTTTCTGTATCTCTATTATGTTGGTGCGGCTTCGGATCTTTTAAATATCTCGATATATCTCGAGAACTACGCCTCTGATCGAAAAATATCATAGAACATAAAAAGTATGAAACTTAATTCTCTACAAAAAAGGTCTCTTAACATTTTGCCATAGCTCGCTTCGTTTCCGAGATATTTACAGATTTATCTCAAGGGAAGGGGCCTGACGGACATATTTCGAGATATTTCTTCTTCTTGTTGTTCTTCTTCTGCACAGCTAAGCTGGAAGTGGCATTTGCAGCTCGCAATAGTGCAGAGTTATCTCAAAGAAAGGGGCCACGGTGTTTCTGTATCTCTATTATGTTGGTGCGGCTTCGGAACTTTTAAATATCTTGATATATCTCGAGAACTACGCGTCTGATCAAAAAATATCATAGAACATAAAAAGTGGGAAACTTAATTCTCTACAAAAAGGGTCTCTTAACATTTTGCCATAGCTCGCTTGGTTTCCGAGATATTTGCAGATTTATCTCAAGGGAAGGGGCCTGACGGACATATTTCGAGATATGTCTTCTTCTTGTTGTTCTTCTTCTGCACAGCTAAGCTGGAAGTGGCATTTGCGGCTCGCACTAGTGCACAGTTATCTCAAAGAAAGGGGCCACGGTGTTTCTGTATCTCTATTATGTTGGTGCGGCTTCGGAACTTTTAAATATCTTGATATATCTCTAGAACTACGCATCTGATCAAAAAATATCATAGAAGATAAAAAGTAGGAAACTTAATTCTCTACAAAAAAGGTCTCTTAACATTTTCCCATAGCTGGCATCGTTTCCGAGATATTTGCAGATTTATCTCAAGGGAAGGGGCCTGACGGACATATTCCGAGATATCTCTTCTTCTTGTTGTTCCTCTTCTGCACAGCTAAGCTGGAAGTGGCATTTGCAGCTCGCAATAGTGCAGAGTTATCTCAAAGAAAGGGGCCACGGTGTTTCTGTATCTCTATTATGTTCGTGCGGCTTCGGAACTTTTAAATATCTTGATATATCTCGAGAACTACGCATCTGATCAAAAAATATCATAGAACATAAAAAGCAGGAAACTTAATTCTCTACAAAAAAGGTCTCTTAACATTTTGCCATAGCTCGCTTGGTTTCCGAGATATTTGCAGATTTATCTCAAGGGAAGGGGCCTGACGGACATATTTCGAGATATTTCTTCTTCTTGTTGTTCTTCTTCTGCACAGCTAAGCTGGAAGTGGCATTTGCAGCGCGCAATAGTGCAGAGTTATCTCAAAGAAAGGGGCCATGGTGTTTCTGTATCTCTATTATGTTGGTGCGGCTTCGGAACTTTTAAATATCTTGATATATCTCGAGAACTACGCGTCTGATCAAAAAATATCATAGAACATAAAAAGTGGGAAACTTAATTCTCTACAAAAAGGGACTCTTAACATTTTGCCATAGCTCGCTTCGTTTCCGAGATATTTGCAGATTTATCTCAAGGGAAGGGGCCTGACGGACATATTTCGAGATATTTCTTCTTCTTGTTGTTCTTCTTCTGCACAGCTAAGCTGGAAGCGGCATTTGCGGCTCGCACTAGTGCAGAGTTATATCAAAGAAAGGGGCCACGGTGTTTCTGTATCTCTATTATGTTGGTGCGGCTTCGGATCTTTTAAATATCTCGATATATCTCGAAAACTACGCATCTGATCAAAAAATATCATAGAACATAAATTGTAGGAAACATAATTGTCTACAAAAAAGGTCTCTTAACATTTTGCCATAGCTCGCTTTGTTTCCGAGATATTTGCAGATATATCTCAAGGGAAGGGGCCTGACGGACATATTTCGAGATATTTCTTCTTCTTGTTGTTCTTCTTCTGCACAGCTAAGCTGGAAGTGGCATTTGCAGCTCGCAATAGTGCAGAGTTATCTCAAAGAAAGGGGCCACGGTGTTTCTGTATCTCTATTACGTTGGTGCGGCTTCGGAACTTTTAAATATCTTGATATATCTCGAGAACTACGCGTCTGATCAAAAAATATCATAGAACATAAAAAGTGGGAAACTTAATTCTCTACAAAAAGGGTCTCTCAACATTTTGCCATAGCTCGCTTCGTTTCCGAGATATTTGCAGATTTATCTCAAGGGAAGGGGCCTGACGGACATATTTCGAGATATTTCTTCTTCTTGTTGTTCTTCTTCTGCACAGCTAAGCTGGAAGTGGCATTTGCGGCTCGCACTAGTGCACAGTTATCTCAAAGAAAGGGGCCACGGTGTTTCTGTATCTCTATTATGTTGGTGCGGCTTCGGAACTTTTAAATATCTTGATATATCTCTAGAACTACGCATCTGATCAAAAAATATCATAGAACATAAAAAGCAGGAAACTTAATTCTCTACAAAAAAGGTCTCTTAACATTTTGCCATAGCTCGCTTCGTTTCCGAGATATTTGCAGATTTATCTCGAGGGAAGGGGCCTGACGGACATATTTCGAGATATTTCTTCTTCTTGTTGTTCTTCTTCTGCGCAGCTAAGCTGGAAGTGGCATTTGCAGCTCGCAATAGTGCAGAGTTATCTCAAAGAAAGGGGCCACGGTGTTTCTGTATCTCTATTATGTTGGTGCGGCTTCGGAACTTTTAAATATCTTGATATATCTCGAGAACTACGTATCTGATCAAAAAATATCATAGAACATAAAAAGTAGGAAACTTAATTCTCTACAAAAAAGGTCTCTTAACATTTTGCCATAGCTCGCTTCGTTTCCGAGATATTTGCATATTTATCTCAAGGGAAGGGGCCTGACGGACATATTTCGAGATATTTCTTCTTCTTGTTGTTCTTCTTCTGCACAGCTAAGCTGGAAGTGGCATTTGCGGCTCGCACTAGTGCAGAGTTATCTCAAAGAAAGGGGCCACGGTGTTTCTGTATCTCTATTATGTTGGTGCGGCTTCGGAACTTTTAAATATCTCGATATATCTCGAAAACTACGCTTCTGATCAAAAAATATCATAGAACATAAATTGTAGGAAACATAATTCTCTACAAAAAAGGTCTCTTAACATTTTGCCATAGCTCGCTTCGTTTCCGAGATATTTGCAGATATATCTCAAGGGAAGGGGCCTGACGGACATATTTCGAGATATTCCTTCTTCTTGTTGTTCTTCCTCTACACAGCTAAGCTGGAAGTGGCATTTGCAGCTCGCAATAGTGCAGAGTTATCTCAAAGAAAGGGGCCACGGTGTTTCTGTATCTCTATTATGTTGGTGCGGCTTCGGAACTTTTAAATATCTTGATATATCTCGAGAACTACGCATCTGATCAAAAAATATCATAGAACATGGAAGGTAGGAAACTTAATTCTCTACAAAAAAGGTCTCTTAACATTTTGCCATAGCTCGCTTCGTTTCCGAGATATTTGCATATTTATCTCAAGGGAAGGGGCCTGACGGACATATTTCGAGATATTTCTTCTTCTTGTTGTTCTTCTTCTGCACAGCTAAGCTGGAAGTGGCATTTGCGGCTCGCACTAGTGCAGAGTTATCTCAAAGAAAGGGGCCACGGTGTTTCTGTATCTCTATTATGTTGGTGCGGCTTCGGAACTTTTAAATATCTCGATATATCTCGAAAACTACGCTTCTGATCAAAAAATATCATAGAACATAAAAAGTAGGAAACTTAATTCTCTACAAAAAAGGTCTCTTAACATTTTGCCATAGCTCGCTTCGTTTCCGAGATATTTGCAGATTTATCTCAAGGGAAGGGGCCTAACGGACATATTTCGAGATATTTCTTCTTCTTGTTGTTCTTCTTCTGCACAGCTAAACTGGAAGTGGCATTTCCAGCTCGCAATGGTGCAGAGTTATCTCAAAGAAAGGGGCCACGGTGTTTCTGTATCTCTATTATGTTGGTGCGGCTTCGGAACTTTTAAATATCTTGATATATCTCGAGAACTACGCATCTGATCAAAAAATATCATAGAACATAAAAAGTAGGAAACTTAATTCTCTACAAAAAAGGTCTCTTAACATTTTGCCATAGCTCGCTTCGTTTCCGAGATATTTGCAGATTTATCTCAAGGGAAGGGGCCTGACGGATATATTTCGAGATATTTCTTCTTCTTGTTGTTCTTCTTCTGCACAGCTAAGCTGGAAGTGGCATTTGCGGCTCGCACTAGTGCAGAGTTATCTCAAAGAAAGGGGCCACGGTGTTTCTGTATCTCTATTATGTTGGTGCGGCTTCGGGACTTTTAAATATCTTGATATATCTCGAGAACTACGCATCTGATCAAAAAATATCATAGAACATAAAAAGTAGGAAACTTAATTCTCTACAAAAAAGGTCTCTTAACATTTTGCCATCGCTCGCTTCGTTTCCGAGATATTTGCATATTTATCTCAAGGGAAGGGGCCTGACGGACATATTTCGAGATATTTCTTCTTCTTGTTGTTCTTCTTCTGCACAGCTAAGCTGGAAGTGGCATTTGCGGCTCGCACTAGTGCAGAGTTATCTCAAAGAAAGGGGCCACGGTGTTTCTGTATCTCTATTATGTTGGTGCGGCTTCGGAACTTTTAAATATCTCGATATATCTCGAAAACTACGCTTCTGATCAAAAAATATCATAGAACATAAATTGTAGGAAACATAATTCTCTACAAAAAAGGTCTCTTAACATTTTGCCATAGCTCGCTTCGTTTCCGAGATATTTGCAGATTCATCTCAAGGGAAGGGGTCTGACGGACAAATTTCGAGATATTTCTTCTTCTTGTTGTTCTTCTTCGGCACAGCTAAGCTCGAAGTGGCATTTGCAGCTCGCAATAGTGCAGAGTTATCTCAAAGAAAGAGGCCACGGTGTTTCTGTACCTCTATTATGTTGGTGCAGCTTCGGAACTTTTAAATATCTTGATATATCTCGAGAACTACGCATCTGATCAAAAAATATCATCGAACATAAAAAGTAGGAAACTTAATTCTCTACAAAAAAGGTCTCTTAACATTTTGCCATAGCTCGCTTCGTTTCCGAGATATTTGCAGACTCAGCTCAAAGGAACTGGCCTGACGGACATATTTCGAGATATTTCTTCTTCTTGTTGTTCTTCCTCTGCACAGCTAAGCTGGAAGTGGCATTTGCAGCTCGTAATATTGCAGAGTTATCTCACAGAAAGGGGCCACGGTGTTTCTGTATCTCTATTATGTTGGTGCGGCTTCGGAACTTTTAAATATCTTGATATATCTCGAGAACTAAGCATCTGATCAAAAAATATCATAGAACATAAAAAGTAGGAAACTTAATTCTCTACAAAAAAGGTCTCTTAACATTTTGCCATAGCTCGCTTCGTTTCCGAGATATTTGCATATTTATCTCAAGGGAAGGGGCCTGACGGACATATTTCGAGATATTTCTTCTTCTTGTTGTTCTTCTTCTGCACAGCTAAGCTGGAAGTGGCATTTGCGGCTCGCACTAGTGCAGAGTTATCTCAAAGAAAGGGGCCACGGTGTTTCTGTATCTCTATTATGTTGGTGCGGCTTCGGAACTTTTAAATATCTCGATATATCTCGAAAACTACGCTTCTGATCAAAAAATATCATAGAACATAAATTCTAGGAAACATAATTCTCTACAAAAAAGGTCTCTTAACATTTTGCCATAGCTCGCTTCGTTTCCGAGATATTTGCAGATTCATCTCAAGGGAAGGGGTCTGACGGACAAATTTCGAGATATTTCTTCTTCTTGTTGTTCTTCTTCTGCACAGCTAAGCTCGAAGTGGCATTTGCAGCTCGCAATAGTGCAGAGTTATCTCAAAGAAAGAGGCCACGGTGTTTCTGTACCTCTATTATGTTGGTGCAGCTTCGGAACTTTTAAATATCTTGATATATCTCGAGAACTACGCATCTGATCAAAAAGTATCATCGAACATAAAAAGTAGGAAACTTAATTCTCTACAAAAAAGGTCTCTTAACATTTTGCCATAGCTCGCTTCGTTTCCGAGATATTTGCAGACTCAGCTCAAAGGAACTGGCCTGACGGACATATTTCGAGATATTTCTTCTTCTTGTTGTTCTTCCTCTGCACAGCTAAGCTGGACGTGGCATTTGCGGCTCGCACTAGTGCAGAGTTATCTCAAAGAAAGGGGCCACGGTGTTTCTGTATCTCTATTATGTTGGTGCGGCTTCGGAACTTTTAAATATCTCGATATATCTCGAAAACTACGCTTCTGATCAAAAAATATCATAGAACATAAATTGTAGGAAACATAATTCTCTACAAAAAAGGTCTCTTAACATTTTGCCATAGCTCGCTTCGTTTCCGAGATATTTGCAGATTCATCTCAAGGGAAGGGGTCTGACGGACATATTTCGAGATATTTCTTCTTCTTGTTGTTCTTCTTCTGCACAGCTAAGCTCGAAGTGGCATTTGCAGCTCGCAATAGTGCAGAGTTATCTCAAAGAAAGAGGCCACGGTGATTCTGTACCTCTATTATGTTGGTGCAGCTTCGGAACTTTTAAATATCTTGATATATCTCGAGAACTACGCATCTGATCATAAAATATCATCGAACATAAAAAGTAGGAAACATAATTCTCTACAAAAAAGGTCTCTTAACATTTTGCCATAGCTCGCTTCGTTTCCGAGATATTTGCAGATTTATCTCAAGGGAAGTGGCCTGACGGACATATTTCGAGATATTTCTTCTTCTTGTTGTTCTTCTTCTGCACAGCTAAGCTGGAAGTGGCATTTGCCGCTCGCACTAGTGCAGAGTTATCTCAAAGAAAGGGGCCACGGTGTTTCTGTATCTCTATTATGTTGGTGCGGCTTCGGAACTTTTAAATATCTTGATATATCTCGAGAACCACGCATCTGATCAAAAAATATCATAGAACATAAAAAGTAGGAAACTTAATTCTCTACAAAAAAGCTCTCTTAACATTTTGCCATAGCTCGCTTCGTTTCCGAGATATTTGCATATTCAGCTCAAAGGAACTGGCCTGACGGACATATTTCGAGATATTTCTTCTTCTTGTTGTTCTTCCTCTGCACAGCTAAGCTGGAAGTGGCATTTGCAGCTCGGAATATTGCAGAGTTATCTCACAGAAAGAGGCCACGGTGTTTCTGTATCTCTATTATGTTGGTGCGGCTACGGAACTTTTAAATATCTTGATATATCTCGAGAACTAAGCATCTGATCAAAAAATATCATAGAACATAAAAAGTAGGAAACTTAATTCTCTACAAAAAAGGTCTCTTAACATTTTGCCATAGCTCGCTTCGTTTCCGAGATATTTGCAGATTCATCTCAAGGGAAGGGGTCTGACGGACATATTTCGAGATATTTCTTCTTCTTGTTGTTCTTCTTCTGCACAGCTAAGCTCGAAGTGGCATTTGCAGCTCGCAATAGTGCAGAGTTATCTCAAAGAAAGAGGCCACGGTGTTTCTGTACCTCTATTATGTTGGTGCAGCTTCGGAACTTTTAAATATCTTGATATATCTCGAGAACTACGCATCTGATCAAAAAATATCATCCAACATAAAAAGTAGAAAACTTAATTCTCTACAAAAAAGGTCTCTTAACATTTTGCCATAGCTCGCTTCGTTTCCGAGATATTTGCAGATTTATCTCAAGGGAAGTGGCCTGACGGACATATTTCGAGATATTTCTTCTTCTTGTTGTTCTTCTTCTGCACAGCTAAGCTGGAAGTGGCATTTGCAGCTCGCGATAGTGCAGAGTTATCCCAAAGAAAGGGGCCACGTATCTCTATTATGTTGGTGCGGCTTCGGAACTTTTAAATATCTCGATATATCTCGAAAACTACGCTTCTGATCAAAAAATATCATACAACATAAATTGTAGGAAACATAATTCTTTACAAAAAAGGTCTCTTAACATTTTGCCATAGCTCGCTTCGTTTCCGAGATATTTGCAGATTTATCTTAAGGGAAGGGTCCTGATGGACATATTTCGAGATATTTCTTCTTCTTGTTGTTCTTCTTCTGCACAGCTAAACTGGAAGTGGCATTTCCAGCTCGCAATCGTGCAGAGTTATCTCAAAGAAAGGGGCCATGGTGTTTCTGTATCTCTATTATGTTGGTGCGGCTTCGGAACTTTTAAATATCTTGATATATCTCGAGAACTACGCCTCTGATCAAAAAATATCATAGAACATAAAAAGTGGGAAACTTAATTCTCTACAAAAAAGATCTCTTAACATTTTGCCATAGCTCGCTTCGTTTCCGAGATATTTGCAGATTTATCTCAAGGGAAGGGGCCTGACGGAAATATTTCGAGATATTTCTTCTTTTTGTTGTTCTTCTTCTGCACAGCTAAGCTGGAAGTGGCATTTGCAGCGCGCAATAGTGCAGAGTTATCTCCAAGAAAGGGGCCACGGTGTTTCTGTATCTCTATTATGTTGGTGCGGCTTCGGAACTTTTGAATATCTTGATATATCTCGAGAACTACGCATCTGATCAAAAAATATCATACTACATAAAAAGTAGGAAACTTAATTCTCTACAAGAAAGGTCTCTAAACATTTTGCCATAGCTCGCTTCGTTTCCGAGATATTTGCAGATTTATCTCAAGGGAAGGGGCGTGACGGACATATTTCGAGATATTTCTTCTTCTTGTTGTTCTTCTTCTGCACAGCTAAGCTGGAAGTGGCATTTGCAGCTCGCAATAGTGCAGAGTTATCTCAAAGAGAGGGGCCACGGTGTTTCTGTATCTCTATTATGTTCGTGCGGCTTCGGAACTTTTAAATATCTTGATATATTTCGAGAACTACGCATCTGATCAAAAAATATCATAGAAGATAAAAAGTAGGAAACTTAATTCTCTACAAAAAAGGTCTCTTAACATTTCGCCATAGCTCGCTTCGTTTCCGAGATATTTGCAGATTTATCTCAAGGGAAGGGGCCTGTCGGACATATTTCGAGATATTTCTTCTTCTTGTTGTTCTTCTTCTGCACAGCTAAGCTGGAAGTGGCATTTGCGGCTCGCACTAGTGCAGAGTTATCTCAAAGAAAGGGGCCACGGTGTTTCTGTATCTCTATTATGTTGGTGCGGCTTCGGAACTTTTAAATATCTCGATATATCTCGAAAACTACGCTTCTGATCAAAAAATATCATAGAAAATAAATTGTAGGAAACATAATTCTCTACAAAAAACGTCTCTTAACATTTTGCCATAGCTCGCTTCGATTCCGAGATATTTGCAGATTCAGCTCAAAGGAACGGGCCTGACGGACATATTTCGAGATACTTCTTCTTCTTCTTGTTCTTCCTCTGCACAGCTAAGCTGGAAGTGGCATTTGCAGCTCGCAATAGTGCAGAGTTATCTCAAAGAAAGGGGCCACGGTGTTTCTGTATCTCTATTATGTTGGTGCGGCTTCGGAACTTTTAAATATCTTGATATATCTCGAGAACTACGCATCTGATCAAAAAATATCATAGAACATAAAAAGTAGGAAACTTAATTCTCTACAAAAAAGGTCTCTTAACATTTTGCCATAGCTCGCTTCGTTTCCGAGATATTTGCAGATTTATCTCAAGGGAAGGGGCCTGACGGACATATTTCGAGATATTTCTTCTTCTTGTTGTTCTTCTTCTGCACAGCTAAGCTGGAAGTGGCATTTGCAGCTCGCACTAGTGCAGAGTTATCTCAAAGAAAGGGGCCACGGTGTTTCTGTATCTCTATTATGTTGGTGCGGCTTCGGAACTTTTAAATATCTTGATATATCTCGAGAACTACGTATCTGATCAAAAAATATCATAGAACATAAAAAGTAGGAAACTTAATTCTCTACAAAAAAGGTCTCTTAACATTTTGCCATAGCTCGCTTCGTTTCCGAGATATTTGCATATTTATCTCAAGGGAAGGGGCCTGACGGACATATTTCGAGATATTTCTTCTTCTTGTTGTTCTTCTTCTGCACAGCTAAGCTGGAAGTGGCATTTGCGGCTCGCACTAGTGCAGAGTTATCTCAAAGAAAGGGGCCACGGTGTTTCTGTATCTCTATTATGTTGGTGCGGCTTCGGAACTTTTAAATATCTCGATATATCTCGAAAACTACGCTTCTGATCAAAAAATATCATAGACCATAAATTGTAGGAAACATAATTCTCTACAAAAAAGGTCTCTTAACATTTTGCCATAGCTCGCTTCGTTTCCGAGATATTTGCAGATATATCTCAAGGGAAGGGGCCTGACGGACATATTTCGAGATATTCCTTCTTCTTGTTGTTCTTCCTCTACACAGCTAAGCTGGAAGTGGCATTTGCAGCTCGCAATAGTGCAGAGTTATCTCAAAGAAAGGGGCCACGGTGTTTCTGTATCTCTATTATGTTGGTGCGGCTTCGGAACTTTTAAATATCTTGATATATCTCGAGAACTACGCATCTGATCAAAAAATATCATAGAACATAGAAGGTAGGAAACTTAATTCTCTACAAAAAAGGTCTCTTAACATTTTGCCATAGCTCGCTTCGTTTCCGAGACATTTGCATATTTATCTCAAGGGAAGGGGCCTGACGGACATATTTCGAGATATTTCTTCTTCTTGTTGTTCTTCTTCTGCACAGCTAAGCTGGAAGTGGCATTTGCGGCTCGCACTAGTGCAGAGTTATCTCAAAGAAAGGGGCCACGGTGTTTCTGTATCTCTATTATGTTGGTGCGGCTTCGGAACTTTTAAATATCTCGATATATCTCGAAAACTACGCTTCTGATCAAAAAATATCATAGAACATAAAAAGTAGGAAACTTAATTCTCTACAAAAAAGGTCTCTTAACATTTTGCCATAGCTCGCTTCCTTTCCGAGATATTTGCAGATTTATCTCAAGGGAAGGGGCCTAACGGACATATTTCGAGATATTTCTTCTTCTTGTTGTTCTTCTTCTGCACAGCTAAACTGGAAGTGGCATTTCCAGCTCGCAATAGTGCAGAGTTATCTCAAAGAAAGGGGCCACGGTGTTTCTGTATCTCTATTATGTTGGTGCGGCTTCGGAACTTTTAAATATCTTGATATATCTCGAGAACTACGCATCTGATCAAAAAATATCATAGAACATAAAAAGTAGGAAACTTAATTCTCTACAAAAAAGGTCTCTTAACATTTTGCCATAGCTCGCTTCGTTTCCGAGATATTTGCAGATTTATCTCAAGGGAAGGGGCCTGACGGATATATTTCGAGATATTTCTTCTTCTTGTTGTTCTTCTTCTGCACAGCTAAGCTGGAAGTGGCATTTGCGGCTCGCACTAGTGCAGAGTTATCTCAAAGAAAGGGGCCACGGTGTTTCTGTATCTCTATTATGTTGGTGCGGCTTCGGAACTTTTAAATATCTCGATATATCTCGAAAACTACGCTTCTGATCAAAAAATATCATAGAAAATAAATTGTAGGAAACATAATTCTCTACAAAAAACGTCTCTTAACATTTTGCCATAGCTCGCTTCGATTCCGAGATATTTGCAGATTCAGCTCAAAGGAACGGGCCTGACGGACATATTTCGAGATACTTCTTCTTCTTCTTGTTCTTCCTCTGCACAGCTAAGCTGGAAGTGGCATTTGCAGCTCGCAATAGTGCAGAGTTATCTCAAAGAAAGGGGCCACGGTGTTTCTGTATCTCTATTATGTTGGTGCGGCTTCGGAACTTTTAAATATCTTGATATATCTCGAGAACTACGCATCTGATCAAAAAATATCATAGAACATAAAAAGTAGGAAACTTAATTCTCTACAAAAAAGGTCTCTTAACATTTTGCCATAGCTCGCTTCGATTCCGAGATATTTGCAGATTCAGCTCAAAGGAACGGGCCTGACGGACATATTTCGAGATACTTCTTCTTCTTCTTGTTCTTCCTCTGCACAGCTAAGCTGGAAGTGGCATTTGCAGCTCGCAATAGTGCAGAGTTATCTCAAAGAAAGGGGCCACGGTGTTTCTGTATCTCTATTATGTTGGTGCGGCTTCGGAACTTTTAAATATCTTGATATATCTCGAGAACTAAGCATCTGATCAAAAAATATCATAGAACATAAAAAGTAGGAAACTTAATTCTCTACAAAAAAGGTCTCTTAACATTTTGCCATAGCTCGCTTCGTTTCCGAGATATTTGCATATTTATCTCAAGGGAAGGGGCCTGACGGACATATTTCGAGATATTTCTTCTTCTTGTTGTTCTTCTTCTGCACAGCTAAGCTGGAAGTGGCATTTGCGGCTCGCACTAGTGCAGAGTTATCTCAAAGAAAGGGGCCACGGTGTTTCTGTATCTCTATTATGTTGGTGCGGCTTCGGAACTTTTAAATATCTCGATATATCTCGAAAACTACGCTTCTGATCAAAAAATATCATAGAACATAAATTGTAGGAAACATAATTCTCTACAAAAAAGGTCTCTTAACATTTTGCCATAGCTCGCTTCGTTTCCGAGATATTTGCATATTTATCTCAAGGGAAGGGGCCTGACGGACATATTTCGAGATATTTCTTCTTCTTGTTGTTCTTCTTCTGCACAGCTAAGCTGGAAGTGGCATTTGCAGCTCGCAATAGTGCAGAGTTATCCCAAAGAAAGGGGCCACGTATCTCTATTATGTTGGTGCGGCTTCGGAACTTTTAAATATCTCGATATATCTCGAAAACTACGCTTCTGATCAAAAAATATCATAGAACATAAATTGTAGGAAACATAATTCTTTACAAAAAAGGTCTCTTAACATTTTGCCATAGCTCGCTTCGTTTCCGAGATATTTGCAGATTTATCTTAAGGGAAGGGTCCTGATGGACATATTTCGAGATATTTCTTCTTCTTGTTGTTCTTCTTCTGCACAGCTAAACTGGAAGTGGCATTTCCAGCTCGCAATCGTGCAGAGTTATCTCAAAGAAAGGGGCCATGGTGTTTCTGTATCTCTATTATGTTGGTGCGGCTTCGGAACTTTTAAGTATCTTGATATATCTCGAGAACTACGCCTCTGATCAAAAAATATCATAGAACATAAAAAGTAGGAAACTTAATTCTCTACAAAAAAGGTCTCTTAACATTTTGCCATAGCTCTCTTCGTTTCCGAGATATTTGCAGATTTATCTCAAGGGAAGGGGCCTGACGGACATATTTCGAGATATTTCTTCTTCTTGTTGTTCTTCTTCTGCACAGCTAAGCTGGAAGTGGCATTTGCGGCTCGCACTAGTGCAGAGTTATCTCAAAGAAAGGGGCCACGGTGTTTCTGTATCTCTATTATGTTGGTGCGGCTTCGGAACTTTTAAATATCTTGATATATCTCGAGAACTACGCATCTGATCAAAAAATATCATAGAACATAAAAAGTAGGAAACTTAATTCTCTACAACAACGGTCTCTTAACATTTTGCCACAGCTCGCTTCGTTTCCGAGATATTTGCATATTTATCTCAAGGGAAGGGGCCTGACGGACATATTTCGAGATATTTCTTCTTCTTGTTGTTCTTCTTCTGCACAGCTAAGCTGGAAGTGGCATTTGCGGCTCGCACTAGTGCAGAGTTATCTCAAAGAAAGGGGCCACGGTGTTTCTGTATCTCTATTATGTTGGTGCGGCTTCGGAACTTTTAAATATCTTGATATATCTCGAGAACTACGCGTCTGATCAAAAAATATCATAGAACATAAAAAGTGGGAAACTTAATTCTCTACAACAACGGTCTCTTAACATTTTGCCATAGCTCGCTTCGTTTCCGAGATATTTGCATATTTATCTCAAGGGAAGGGGCCTGACGGACATATTTCGAGATATTTCTTCTTCTTGTTGTTCTTCTTCTGCACAGCTAAGCTGGAAGTGGCATTTGCGGCTCGCACTAGTGCAGAGTTATCTCAAAGAAAGGGGCCACGGTGTTTCTGTATCTCTATTATGTTGGTGCGGCTTCGGAACTTTTAAATATCTTGATATATCTCGAGAACTACGCTTCTGATCAAAAAATATCATAGAACGTAAATTGTAGGAAACATTATTCTCTACAAAAAAGGTCTCTTAACATTTTGCCATAGCTCGCTTCGTTTCCGAGATATTTGCAGATTCATCTCAAGGGAAGGGGTCTGACGGACATATTTCGAGATATTTCTTCTTCTTGTTGTTCTTCTTCTGCACAGCTAAGCTCGAAGTGGCATTTGCAGCTCGCAATAGTGCAGAGTTATCTCAAAGAAAGAGGCCACGGTGTTTCTGTACCTCTATTATGTTGGTGCAGCTTCGGAACTTTTAAATATCTTGATATATCTCGAGAACTACGCATCTGATCAAAAAATATCATCGAACATAAAAAGTAGGAAACTTAATTCTCTACAAAAAAGGTCTCTTAACATTTTGCCATAGCTCGCTTCGTTTCCGAGATATTTGCAGATTTATCTCAAGGGAAGTGGCCTGACGGACATATTTCGAGATATTTCTTCTTCTTGTTGTTCTTCTTCTGCACAGCTAAGCTGGAAGTGGCATTTGCAGCTCGCAATAGTGCAGAGTTATCCCAAAGAAAGGGGCCACGTATCTCTATTATGTTGGTGCGGCTTCGGAACTTTTAAATATCTCGATATATCTCGAGAACTACGCTTCTGATCAAAAAATATCATAGAACATAAATTGTAGGAAACATAATTCTTTACAAAAAAGGTCTCTTAACATTTTGCCATAGCTCGCTTCGTTTCCGAGATATTTGCAGATTTATCTTAAGGGAAGGGTCCTGATGGACATATTTCGAGATATTTCTTCTTCTTGTTGTTCTTCTTCTGCACAGCTAAACTGGAAGTGGCATTTCCAGCTCGCAATCGTGCAGAGTTATCTCAAAGAAAGGGGCCATGGTGTTTCTGTATCTCTATTATGTTGGTGCGGCTTCGGAACTTTTAAATATCTTGATATATCTCGAGAACTACGCCTCTGATCAAAAAATATCATAGAACATAAAAAGTGGGAAACTTAATTCTCTACAAAAAAGATCTCTTAACATTTTGCCATAGCTCGCTTCGTTTCCGAGATATTTGCAGATTTATCTCAAGGGAAGGGGCCTGACGGAAATATTTCGAGATATTTCTTCTTTTTGTTGTTCTTCTTCTGCACAGCTAAGCTGGAAGTGGCATTTGCAGCGCGCAATAGTGCAGAGTTATCTCCAAGAAAGGGGCCACGGTGTTTCTGTATCTCTATTATGTTGGTGCGGCTTCGGAACTTTTGAATATCTTGATATATCTCGAGAACTACGCATCTGATCAAAAAATATCATACTACATAAAAAGTAGGAAACTTAATTCTCTACAAGAAAGGTCTCTAAACATTTTGCCATAGCTCGCTTCGTTTCCGAGATATTTGCAGATTTATCTCAAGGGAAGGGGCGTGACGGACATATTTCGAGATATTTCTTCTTCTTGTTGTTCTTCTTCTGCACAGCTAAGCTGGAAGTGGCATTTGCAGCTCGCAATAGTGCAGAGTTATCTCAAAGAGAGGGGCCACGGTGTTTCTGTATCTCTATTATGTTCGTGCGGCTTCGGAACTTTTAAATATCTTGATATATTTCGAGAACTACGCATCTGATCAAAAAATATCATAGAAGATAAAAAGTAGGAAACTTAATTCTCTACAAAAAAGGTCTCTTAACATTTCGCCATAGCTCGCTTCGTTTCCGAGATATTTGCAGATTTATCTCAAGGGAAGGGGCCTGTCGGACATATTTCGAGATATTTCTTCTTCTTGTTGTTCTTCTTCTGCACAGCTAAGCTGGAAGTGGCATTTGCGGCTCGCACTAGTGCAGAGTTATCTCAAAGAAAGGGGCCACGGTGTTTCTGTATCTCTATTATGTTGGTGCGGCTTCGGAACTTTTAAATATCTCGATATATCTCGAAAACTACGCTTCTGATCAAAAAATATCATAGAAAATAAATTGTAGGAAACATAATTCTCTACAAAAAACGTCTCTTAACATTTTGCCATAGCTCGCTTCGATTCCGAGATATTTGCAGATTCAGCTCAAAGGAACGGGCCTGACGGACATATTTCGAGATACTTCTTCTTCTTCTTGTTCTTCCTCTGCACAGCTAAGCTGGAAGTGGCATTTGCAGCTCGCAATAGTGCAGAGTTATCTCAAAGAAAGGGGCCACGGTGTTTCTGTATCTCTATTATGTTGGTGCGGCTTCGGAACTTTTAAATATCTTGATATATCTCGAGAACTACGCATCTGATCAAAAAATATCATAGAACATAAAAAGTAGGAAACTTAATTCTCTACAAAAAAGGTCTCTTAACATTTTGCCATAGCTCGCTTCGTTTCCGAGATATTTGCAGATTTATCTCAAGGGAAGGGGCCTGACGGACATATTTCGAGATATTTCTTCTTCTTGTTGTTCTTCTTCTGCACAGCTAAGCTGGAAGTGGCATTTGCAGCTCGCACTAGTGCAGAGTTATCTCAAAGAAAGGGGCCACGGTGTTTCTGTATCTCTATTATGTTGGTGCGGCTTCGGAACTTTTAAATATCTCGATATATCTCGAAAACTACGCTTCTGATCAAAAAATATCATAGAACATAAATTGTAGGAAACATAATTCTCTACAGAAAAGGTCTCTTAACATTTTGCCATAGCTCGCTTCGTTTCCGAGATATTTACATTTTTTTCTCAAGGGAAGGGGCCTGACGGACATATTTCGAGATATTTCTTCTTCTTGTTGTTCTTCTTCTGCACAGCTAAGCTGGAAGTGGCATTTGCGGCTCGCACTAGTGCAGAGTTATCTCAAAGAAAGGGGCCACGGTGTTTCTGTATCCCTATTATGTTGGTGCGGCTTCGGAACTTTTAAATATCTCGATATATCTCGAAAACTACGCTTCTGATCAAAAAATATCATAGAACATAAATTGTAGGAAACATAATTCTCTACAGAAAAGGTCTCTTAACATTTTGCCATAGCTCGCTTCGTTTCCGAGATATTTGCAGATTTATCTCAAGGGAAGGGGCCTGACGGACATATTTCGAGATATTTCTTCTTCTTGTTATTCTTCTTCTGCACAGCTAAGCTGGAAATGGCATTTGCGGCTCGCACTAGTGCAGAGTTATCTCAAAGAAAGGGGCCACGGTGTTTCTGTATCTCTATTATGTTGGTGCGGCTTCGGAACTTTTAAGTATCTTAATATATCTCGAGAACTACGCATCTGATCAAAAAATATCATAGAACATAAAAAGTAGGAAACTTAATTCTCTACAAAAAAGGTCTCTTAACATTTTGCCATAGCTCGCTTCGTTTCCGAGATATTTGCAGATTTATCTCAAGGGAAGGGGCCTGACGGACATATTTCGAGATATTTCTTCTTCTTGTTGTTCTTCTTCTGCACAGCTAAGCTGGAAGTGGCATTTGCAGCTCGCACTAGTGCAGAGTTATCTCAAAGAAAGGGGCCACGGTGTTTCTGTATCTCTATTATGTTGGTGCGGCTTCGGAACTTTTAAATATCTCGATATATCTCGAAAACTACGCTTCTGATCAAAAAATATCATAGAACATAAATTGTAGAAAACATAATTCTCTACAAAAAAGGTCTCTTAACATTTTGCCATAGCTCGCTTCGTTTCCGAGATATTTGCAGATTTATCTCAAGGGAAGGGGCCTGACGGAAATATTTCGAGATATTTCTTCTTTTTGTTGTTCTTCTTCTGCACAGCTAAGCTGGAAGTGGCATTTGCAGCGCGCAATAGTGCAGAGTTATCTCAAAGAAAGGGGCCACGGTGTTTCTGTATCCCTATTATGTTGGTGCGGCTTCGGAACTTTTAAATATCTCGATATATCTCGAAAACTACGCTTCTGATCAAAAAATATCATAGAACATAAATTGTAGGAAATATAATTCTCTACAAAAAACGTCTCTTAACATTTTGCCATAGCTCGCTTCGTTTCCGAGATATTTGCAGATTCAGCTCAAAGGAACTGGCCTGACGGACATATTTCGAGATATTTCTTCTTCTTGTTGTTCTTCCTCTGCACAGCTAAGCTGGAAGTGGCATTTGCAGCTCGCAATAGTGCAGAGTTATCTCAAAGAGAGGGGCCACGGTGTTTCTGTATCTCTATTATGTTGGTGCGGCTTCGGAACTTTTAAATATCTTGCTATATTTCGAGAACTACGCATCTGATCAAAAAATATCATACAAGATAAAAAGTAGGAAACTTAATTCTCTACAAAAAAGGTCTCTTAACATTTCGCCATAGCTCGCTTCGTTTCCGAGATATTTGCAGATTTATCTCAAGGGAAGGGGCCTGTCGGACATATTTCGAGATATTTCTTCTTCTTGTTGTTCTTCTTCTGCACAGCTAAGCTGGAAGTGGCATTTGCGGCTCGCACTAGTGCAGAGTTATCTCAAAGAAAGGGGCCACGGTGTTTCTGTATCTCTATTATGTTGGTGCGGCTTCGGAACTTTTAAATATCTTGATATATCTCGAGAACTACGCATCTGATCAAAAAATATCATAGAACATAAATTGTAGGAAGCATAATTCTCTACAAAAAAGGTCTCTTAACATTTTGCCATAGCTCGCTTCGTTTCCGAGATATTTGCAGATATATCTCAAGGGAAGGGGCCTGACGGACATATTTCGAGATATTTCTTCTTCTTGTTGTTCTTCTTCTGCACAGCTAAGCTGGAAGTGGCATTTACAGCTCGCACTAGTGCAGAGTTATCTCAAAGAAAGGGGCCACGGTGTTTCTGTATCTCTATTATGTTGGTGCGGCTTCGGAACTTTTAAATATCTCGATATATCTCGAAAACTACGCTTCTGATCAAAAAATATCATAGAACATAAATTGTAGAAAACATAATTCTCTACAAAAAAGGTCTCTTAACATTTTGCCATAGCTCCCTTCGTTTCCGAGATATTTGCAGATTTATCTCAAGGGAAGGGGCCTGACGGACATATTTCGAGATATTTCTTCTTCTTGTTGTTCTTCTTCTGCACAGCTAAGCTGGAAGTGGCATTTGCGGCTCGCACTAGTGCAGAGTTATCTCAAAGAAAGGGGCCACGGCGTTTCTGTATCCCTATTATGTTGGTGCGGCTTCGGAACTTTTAAATATCTCGATATATCTCGAAAACTACGCTTCTGATCAAAAAATATCATAGAACATAAATTGTAGGAAACATAATTCTCTACAAAAAACGTCTCTTAACATTTTGCCATAGCTCGCTTCGTTTCCGAGATATTTGCAGATTCAGCTCAAAGGAACTGGCCTGACGGACATATTTCGAGATATTTCTTCTTCTTGTTGTTCTTCCTCTGCACAGCTAAGCTGGACGTGGCATTTGCAGCTCGCAATAGTGCAGAGTTATCTCAAAGAAAGGGGCCACGGTGTTTCTGTATCTCTATTATGTTGGTGCGGCTTCGGAACTTTTAAATATCTCGATATATCTCGAAAACTACGCTTCTGATCAAAAAATATCATAGAACATAAATTGTAGAAAACATAATTCTCTACAAAAAAGGTCTCTTAACATTTTGCCATAGCTCGCTTCGTTTCCGAGATATTTGCAGATTTATCTCAAGGGAAGGGGCCTGTCGGACATATTTCGAGATATTTCTTCTTCTTGTTGTTCTTCTTCTGCACAGCTAAGCTGGAAGTGGCATTTGCGGCTCGCACTAGTGCAGAGTTATCTCAAAGAAAGGGGCCACGGTGTTTCTGTATCTCTATTATGTTGGTGCGGCTTCGGAACTTTTAAATATCTTGATATATCTCGAGAACTACGCATCTGATCAAAAAATATCATAGAACATAAATTGTAGGAAGCATAATTCTCTACAAAAAAGGTCTCTTAACATTTTGCCATAGCTCGCTTCGTTTCCGAGATATTTGCAGATATATCTCAAGGGAAGGGGCCTGACGGACATATTTCGAGATATTTCTTCTTCTTGTTGTTCTTCTTCTGCACAGCTAAGCTGGAAGTGGCATTTACAGCTCGCACTAGTGCAGAGTTATCTCAAAGAAAGGGGCCACGGTGTTTCTGCATCTCTATTATGTTGGTGCGGCTTCGGAACTTTTAAATATCTCGATATATCTCGAAAACTACGCTTCTGATCAAAAAATATCATAGAACATAAATTGTAGAAAACATAATTCTCTACAAAAAAGGTCTCTTAACATTTTGCCATAGCTCGCTTCGTTTCCGAGATATTTGCAGATTTATCTCAAGGGAAGGGGCCTGACGGACATATTTCGAGATATTTCTTCTTCTTGTTGTTCTTCTTCTGCACAGCTAAGCTGGAAGTGGCATTTGCGGCTCGCACTAGTGCAGAGTTATCTCAAAGAAAGGGGCCACGGTGTTTCTGTATCCCTATTATGTTGGTGCGGCTTCGGAACTTTTAAATATCTCGATATATCTCGAAAACTACGCTTCTGATCAAAAAATATCATAGAACATAAATTGTAGGAAACATAATTCTCTACAAAAAACGTCTCTTAACATTTTGCCATAGCTCGCTTCGTTTCCGAGATATTTGCAGATTCAGCTCAAAGGAACTGGCCTGACGGACATATTTCGAGATATTTCTTCTTCTTGTTGTTCTTCCTCTGCACAGCTAAGCTGGAAGTGGCATTTGCAGCTCGCAATAGTGCAGAGTTATCTCAAAGAGAGGGGCCACGGTGTTTCTGTATCTCTATTATGTTGGTGCGGCTTCGGAACTTTTAAATATCTTGATATATCTCGAGAACTACGCATCTGATCAAAAAATATCATAGAACATAAAAAGTAGGAAACTTAATTCTCTACAAAAAAGGTCTCTTAACATTTTGCCATAGCTCGCTTCGTTTCCGAGATATTTGCAGATTTATCTCAAGGGAAGGGGCCTGACGGACATATTTCGAGATATTTCTTCCTCTTGTTGTTCTTCTTCTGCACAGCTAAGCTGGAAGTGGCATTTGCAGCTCGCACTAGTGCAGAGTTATCTCAAAGAAAGGGGCCACGGTGTTTCTGTATCTCTATTATGTTGGTGCGGCTTCGGAACTTTTAAATATCTCGATATATCTGGAAAACTACGCTTCTGATCAAAAAATATCATAGAACATAAATTGTAGGAAACATAATTCTCTACAGAAAAGGTCTCTTAACATTTTGCCATAGCTCGCTTCGTTTCCGAGATATTTGCAGATTTATCTCAAGGGAAGGGGCCTGACGGACATATTTCGAGATATTTCTTCTTCTTGTTGTTCTTCTTCTGCACAGCTAAGCTGGAAGTGGCATTTGCGGCTCGCACTAGTGCAGAGTTATCTCAAAGAAAGGGGCCACGGTGTTTCTGTATCTCTATTATGTTGGTGCGGCTTCGGAACTTTTAAATATCTTGATATATCTCGAGAACTACGCATCTGATCAAAAAATATCATAGAACATAAATTGTAGGAAGCATAATTCTCTACAAAAAAGGTCTCTTAACATTTTGCCATAGCTCGCTTCGTTTCCGAGATATTTGCAGATATATCTCAAGGGATGGGGCCTGACGGACATATTTCGAGATATTTCTTCTTCTTGTTGTTCTTCTTCTGCACAGCTAAGCTGGAAGTGGCATTTACAGCTCGCAACAGTGCAGAGTTATCTCAAAGAAAGGGGCCACGGTGTTTCTGTATCTCTATTATGTTGGTGCGGCTTCGGAACTTTTAAATATCTCGATATATCTCGAGAACTACGCGTCTGATCAAAAAATATCATAGAACATAAAAAGTAGGAAACTTAATTCTCTACAAAAACGGTCTCTTAACATTTTGCCATAGCTCGCTTCGTTTCCGAGATATTTGCAGATATATTTCAAGGGAAGGGGCCTGACGGGCATATTTCGAGATATTTCTTCTTCTTGTTGTTCTTCTTCTGCACAGCTAAGCTGGAAGTGGCATTTGCGGCTCGCACTAGTGCACAGTTATCTCAAAGAAAGGGGCCACGGTGTTTCTGTATCTCTATTATGTTGGTGCGTCTTCGGAACTTTTAAATATCTCGATATATCTCGAAAACTACGCTTCTGATCAAAAAATATCATAGAACATAAATTGTAGGAAACATAATTCTCTACAAAAAACGTCTCTTAACATTTTGCCATAGCTCGCTTCGTTTCCGAGATATTTGCAGATTCAGCTCAAAGGAACTGGCCTGACGGACATATTTCGAGATATTTCTTCTTCTTGTTGTTCTTCTTCTGCACAGCTAAGCTGGAAGTGGCATTTGCAGCTCGCAATAGTGCAGAGTTATCTCAAAGAAAGGGGCCACGGTGTTTCTGTATCTCTATTATGTTGGTGCGGCTTCGGAACTTTTAAATATCTTGATATATCTCGAGAACTACGCGTCTGATCAAAAAATGTCATAGAACATAAAAAGTAGGAAACTTAATTCTCTACAAAAACGGTCTCTTAATATTTTGCCATAGCTCACTTCGTTTCCGAGATATTTGCAGATATATCTCAAGGGAAGGGGCCTGACGGACATATTTCGAGATATTTCTTCTTCTTGTTGTTCTTCTTCTGCACAGCTAAGCTGGAAGTGGCATTTGCGGCTCGCACTAGCGCACAGTTATCTCAAAGAAAGGGGCCACGGTGTTTCTGTATCTCTATTATGTTGGTGCGTCTTCGGAACTTTTAAATATCTCGATATATCTCGAAAACTACGCTTCTGATCAAAAAATATCATAGAACGTAAATTGTAGGAAACATTATTCTCTACAAAAAAGGTCTCTTAACATTTTGCCATAGCTCGCTTCGTTTCCGAGATATTTGCAGATTCATCTCAAGGGAAGGGGTCTGACGGACATATTTCGAGATATTTCTTCTTCTTGTTGTCCTTCTTCTGCACAGCTAAGCTCGAAGTGGCATTTGCAGCTCGCAGTAGTGCAGAGTTATCTCAAAGAAAGAGGCCACGGTGTTTCTGTACCTCTATTATGTTGGTGCAGCTTCGGAACTTTTGAATATCTTGATATATCTCGAGAACTACGCATCTGATCAAAAAATATCATCGAACATAAAAAGTAGGAAACTTAATTCTCTACAAAAAAGGTCTCTTAACATTTTGCCATAGCTCGCTTCGTTTCCGAGATATTTGCATATTTATCTCAAGGGAAGGGGCCTGACGGACATATTTCGAGATATTTCTTCTTCTTGTTGTTCTTCTTCTGCACAGCTAAGCTGGAAGTGGCATTTGCGGCTCGCACTAGTGCAGAGTTATCTCAAAGAAAGGGGCCACGGTGTTTCTGTATCTCTATTATGTTGGTGCGGCTTCGGAACTTTTAAATATCTTGATATATCTCGAGAACTACGCGTCTGATCAAAAAATATCATAGAACATAAAAAGTAAGAAACATAATTCTCTACAAAAAAGGTCTCTTAACATTTTGCCATAGCTCGCTTCGTTTCCGAGATATTTGCAGATTTATCTCAAGGGAAGGGGCCTGACGGACATATCTCGAGATATTTCTTCTTCTTGTTGTTCTTCTTCTGCACAGCTAAGCTGGAAGTGGCATTTGCGGCTCGCACTAGTGCACAGTTATCTCAAAGAAAGGGGCCACGGTGTTTCTGTATCTCTATTATGTTGGTGCGTCTTCGGAACTTTTAAATATCTCGATATATCTCGAAAACTACGCTTCTGATCAAAAAATATCATAGAACGTAAATTGTAGGAAACATTATTCTCTACAAAAAAGGTCTCTTAACATTTTGCCATAGCTCGCTTCGTTTCCGCGATATTTGCAGATACATCTCAAGGGAAGGGGTCTGACGGACATATTTCGAGATATTTCTTCTTCTTGTTGTTCTTCTTCTGCACAGCTAAGCTCGAAGTGGCATTTGCAGCTCGCAATAGTGCAGAGTTATCTCAAAGAAAGAGGCCACGGTGTTTCTGTACCTCTATTATGTTGGTGCAGCTTCGGAACTTTTAAATATCTTGATATATCTCGAGAACTACGCATCTGATCAAAAAATATCATCGAACATAAAAAGTAGGAAACTTAATTCTCTACAAAAAAGGTCTCTTAACATTTTGCCATAGCTCGCTTCGTTTCCGAGATATTTGCAGATTTATCTCAAGGGAAGTGGCCTGACGGACATATTTCGAGATATTTCTTCTTCTTGTTGTTCTTCTTCTGCACAGCTAAGCTGGAAGTGGCATTTGCAGCTCGCAATAGTGCGGAGATATCTCAAAGAAAGGGGCCACGGTGTTTCTGTATCTCTATTATGTTGGTGCGGCTTTGGAACTTTTAAATATCTTGATATATCTCGAGAACTACGCGTCTGATCAAAAAATATCATAGAACATAAAAAGTAAGAAACATAATTCTCTACAAAAAAGGTCTCTTAACATTTTGCCATAGCTCGCTTCGTTTCCGAGATATTTGCAGATTTATCTCAAGGGAAGGGGCCTGACGGACATATTTCGAGATATTTCTTCTTCTTGTTGTTCTTCTCCTGCACAGCTAAGCTGGAAGTGGCATTTGCGGCTCGCACTAGTGCACAGTTATCTCAAAGAAAGGGGCCACGGTGTTTCTGTATCTCTATTATGTTGGTGCGGCTTCGGAACTTTTAAGTATCTCGATATATCTCGAAAACTACGCTTCTGATCAAAAAATATCATAGAACATAAATTGTAGGAAACATAATTCTCTACAAAAAACGTCTCTTAACATTTTGCCATAGCTCGCTTCGTTTCCGAGATATTTGCAGATTTATCTCAAGGGAAGGGGCCTGACGGACATATTTCGAGATATTTCTTCTTCTTGTTGTTCTTCTTCTGCACAGCTAAGCTGGAAGTGGCATTTGCGGCTCGCACTAGTGCACAGTTATCTCAAAGAAAGGGGCCACGGTGTTTCTGTATCTCTATTATGTTGGTGCGGCTTCGGAACTTTTAAGTATCTCGATATATCTCGAAAACTACGCTTCTGATCAAAAAATATCATAGAACATAAATTGTAGGAAACATAATTCTCTACAAAAAACGTCTCTTAACATTTTGCCATAGCTCGCTTCGTTTCCGAGATATTTGCAGATTTATCTCAAGGGAAGGGGCCTGACGGACATATTTCGAGATATTTCTTCTTCTTGTTGTTCTTCTTCTGCACAGCTAAGCTGGAAGTGGCATTTGCGGCTCGCACTAGTGCAGAGTTATCTCAATGAAAGGGGCCACGGTGTTTCTGTATCTCTATTATGTTGGTGCGGCTTCGGAACTTTTAAATATCTCGATATATCTCGAAAACTACGCTTCTGATCAAAAAATACCATAGAACCTAAATTGTGGGAAACATAATTCTCTACAAAAAAGGTCTCTTAAGATTTTGCCATAGCTCGCTTCGTTTCCGAGATATTTGCAGATATATCTCAAGGGAAGGGGCCTGACGGACATATTTCGAGATATTTCTTCTTCTTGTTGTTCTTCTTCTGCACAGCTAAGCTGGAAGTGGCATTTGCAGCTCGCAATAGTGCAGAGTTATCTCAAAGAAAGGGGCCACGGTGTTTCTGTATCTCTATTATGTTGGTGCGGCTTCGGAACTTTTAAATATCTTGATATATCTCGAGAACTACGCGTCTGATCAAAAAATATCATAGAACACAAAAAGTAGGAAACTTAATTCTCTACAAAAAAGGTCTCTTAACATTTTGCCATAGCTCGCTTCGTTTCCGAGATATTTGCAGATTCAACTCAAAGGAACTGGCCTGACGGACATATTTCGAGATATTTCTTCTTCTTGTTGTTCTTCCTCTGCACAGCTAAGCTGGAAGTGGCATTTGCAGCTCGCAATAGTGCAGAGTTATCTCAAAGAAAGGGGCCACGGTGTTTCTGTATCGCTATTATGTTGGTGCGGCTTCGGAACTTTTAAATATCTTGATATATCTCGAGAACTACGCATCTGATCAAAAAATATCATAGAACATAAAAAGTAGGAAACTTAATTCTCTACAAAAAAGGTCTCTTAACATTTTGCCATAGCTCGCTTCGTTTCCGAGATATTTGCAGATTTATCTCAAGGGAAGGGGCCTGACGGACATATTTCGAGATATTTCTTCTTCTTGTTGTTCTTCTTCTGCACAGTTAAGCTGGAAGTGGCATTTGCGGCTCGCACTAGTGCAGAGTTATCTCAAAGAAAGGGGCCACGGTGTTTCTGTATCTCTATTATGATTGTGCGGCTTCGGAACTTTTAAATATCTTGATATATCTCGAGAACTACGCGTCCGATCAAAAAATATCATAGAACATAAAAAGTAGGAAACTTAATTCTCTACAAAAACGGTTTCTTAACATTTTGCCATAGCTCGCTTCGTTTCCGAGATATTTGCAGATATATTTCAAGGGAAGGGGCCTGACGGACATATTTCGAGATATTTCTTCTTCTTGTTGTTCTTCTTCTGCACAGCTAAGCTGGAAGTGGCATTTGCGGCTCGCACTAGTGCAGAGTTATCTCAAAGAAAGGGGCCACGGTGTTTCTGTATCTCTATTATGTTGGTGCGGCTTCGGAACTTTTAAATATCTCGATATATCTCGAAAACTACGCTTCTGATCAAAAAATATCATAGAACATAGATTGTAGGAAACATAATTCTCTACAAAACACGTCTCTTAACATTTTGCCATAGCTCGCTTCGTTTCCGAGATATGTGCAGATTTATCTCAAGGGAAGGGGCCTGACGGACATATTTCGAGATATTTCTTCTTCTTGTTGTTCTTCTTCTGCACAGCTAAGCTGGAAGTGGCATTTGCGGCTCGGACTAGTGCAGAGTTATCTCAAAGAAAGGGGCCACGGTGTTTCTGTATCTCTATTATGTTGGTGCGGCTTCGGAACTTTTAAATATCTCGATATATCTCGAGAACTACGCATCTGATCAAAAAATATCATAGAACATAAATTGTAGGAAACATAATTCTCTACAAAAAACGTCTCTTAACATTTTGCCATAGCTCGCTTCGTTTCCGAGATATTTGCAGATTCAGCTCAAAGGAACTGGCCTGACGGACATATTTCGAGATATTTCTTCTTCTTGTTGTTCTTCTTCTGCACAGCTAAGCTGGAAGTGGCATTTGCAGTTCGCAATAGTGCAGAGTTATCTCAAAGAAAGGGGCCACGGTGTTTCTGTATCTCTATTATGTTGGTGCGGCTTCGGAACTTTTAAATATCTTGATATATCTCGAGAACTACGCATCTAATCAAAAAATATCGTAGAACATAAAAAGTAGGAAACTTAATTCTCTACAAATAAGGTCTCTTAACATTTTGCCATAGCTCGCTTGGTTTCCGAGATATTTGCAGATATATCTCAAGGGAAGGGGCCTGACGGACATATTTCGAGATATTTCTTCTTCTTGTTGTTCTTCTTCTGCACAGCTAAGCTGGAAGTGGCATTTGCAGCTCGCAATAGTGCAGAGTTATCTCAAAGAAAGGGGCCACGGTGTTTCTGTATCTCTATTATGTTGGTGCGGCTTCGGAACTTTTAAATATCTTGATATATCTCGAGAACAACGCATCTGATCAAAAAATATCATAGAACATAAAAAGTAGGAAACTTAATTCTCTACAAAAAAGGTCTGTTAACATTTTGCCATAGCTCGCTTCGTTTCCGAGATATTTGCATATTTATCTCAAGGGAAGGGGCCTGACGGACATATTTCGAGATATTTCTTCTTCTTGTTGTTCTTCTTCTGCACAGCTAAGCTGGAAGTGGCATTTGCGGCTCGCACTAGTGCAGAGTTATCTCAAAGAAAGGGGCCACGGTGTTTCGGTATCTCTATTATGTTGGTGCGGCTTCGGAACTTTTAAATATCTCGATATATCTCGAGAACTACGCATCTGATCAAAAAATATCATAGAACATAAAAAGTAGGAAACTTAATTCTCTACAAAAAAGGTCTCTTAACATTTTGCCATAGCTCGCTTCGTTTCCGAGATATTTGCAGATTTATCTCAAGGGAAGGGGTCTGACGGACATATTTCGAGATATTTCTTCTTCTTGTTGTTCTTCTTCTGCACAGCTAAGCTGGAAGTGGCATTTGCAGCTCGCAGTAGTGCAGAGTTATCTCAAAGAAAGGGGCCACGGTGTTTCTGTATCTCTATTATGTTGGTGCGGCTTCGGAACTTTTAAATATCTTGATATATCTCGAGAACTACGCATCCGATCAAAAAATATCATAGAACATAAAAAGTAGGAAACTTAATTCTCTACAAAAAAGGTCTCTTAACATTTTGCCATAGCTCGCTTCGTTTCCGAGATATTTGCAGATATATCTCAAGGGAAGGGGCCTGACGGACATATTTCGAGATATTTCTTCTTCTTGTTGTTCTTCTTCTGCACAGCTAAGCTGGGAGTGGCATTTGCAGCTCGCAATAGTGCAGAGTTATCTCAAAGAAAGGGGCCACGGTGTTTCTGTATCTCTATTATGTTGGTGCGGCTTCGGAACTTTTAAATATCTCGATATATCTCGAAAACTACGCTTCTGATCAAAAAATATCATAGAACATAAATTGTAGGAAACTTAATTCGCTACAAAAAACGTCTCTTAACATTTTGCCATAGCTCGCTTCGTTTCCGAGATATTTGCAGATTTATCTCAAGGGAAGGGGCCTGACGGACATATTTCGAGATATTTCTTCTTCTTGTTGTTCTTCTTCTGCACAGCTAAGCTGGAAGTGGCATTTGCAGCGCGCAATAGTGCAGAGTTATCTCAAAGAAAGGGGCCACGGTGTTTCTGTATCTCTATTATGTTGGTGCGGCTTCGTAACTTTTAAATATCTTGATATATCTCGAGAACTACGCATCTGATCAGAAAATATCATACTACATAAAAAGTAGGAAACTTAATTCTCTACAAGAAAGGTCTCTAAACATTTTGCCATAGCTCGCTTCGTTTCCGAGATATTTGCAGATTTATCTCAAGGGAAGGGGCCTGACGGACATATTTCGAGATGTTTCTTCTTCTTGTTGTTCTTCTTCTGCACAGCTAAGCTGGAAGTGGCATTTGCAGCTCGCAATAGTGCAGAGTTATCTCAAAGAAAGAGGCCACGGTGTTTCTGTACCTCTATTATGTGGGTGCAGCTTCGGAACTTTTAAATATCTTGATATATCTCGAGAACTACGCATCTGATCAAAAAATATCATCGAACATAAAAAGTAGGAAACTTAATTCTCTACAAAAAAGGTCTCTTAACATTTTGCCATAGCTCGCTTCGTTTCCGAGATATTTGCAGATTTATCTCAATGGAAGGGGCCTGACGGGCATATTTCGAGATATTTCTTCTTCTTGTTGTTCTTCTTCTGCACAGCTAAGCTGGAAGTGGCATTTGCAGCGCGCAATAGTGCAGAGTTATCTCAAAGAAAGGGGCCACGGTGTTTCTGTATCTCTATTATGTTGGTGCGGCTTCGGAACTTTTAAATATCTTGATATATCTCGAGAACAACGCATCTGATCAAAAAATATCATAGAACATAAAAAGTAGGAAACTTAATTCTCTACAAAAAAGGTCTCTTAACATTTTGCCATAGCTCGCTTCGTTTCCGAGATATTTGCATATTTATCTCAAGGGAAGGGGCCTGACGGACATATTTCGAGATATTTCTTCTTCTTGTTGTTCTTCTTCTGCACAGCTAAGCTGGAAGTGGCATTTGCGGCTCGCACTAGTGCAGAGTTATCTCAAAGAAAGGGGCCACGGTGTTTCTGTATCTCTATTATGTTGGTGCGGCTTCGGAACTTTTAAATATCTTGATATATCTCGAGAACTACGCATCTGATCAAAAAATATCATAGAACATAAATTGTAGGAAGCATAATTCTCTACAAAAAAGGTCTCTTAACATTTTGCCATAGCTCGCTTCGTTTCCGAGATATTTGCAGATATATCTCAAGGGAAGGGGCCTGACGGACATATTTCGAGATATTTCTTCTTCTTGTTGTTCTTCTTCTGCACAGCTAAGCTGGAAGTGGCATTTACAGCTCGCAACAGTGCAGAGTTATCTCAAAGAAAGGGGCCACGGTGTTTCTGTATCTCTATTATGTTGGTGCGGCTTCGGAACTTTTAAATATCTCGATATATCTCGAGAACTACGCGTCTGATCAAAAAATATCATAGAACATAAAAAGTAGGAAACTTAATTCTCTACAAAAACGGTCTCTTAACATTTTGCCATAGCTCGCTTCGTTTCCGAGATATTTGCAGATATATTTCAAGGGAAGGGGCCTGACGGGCATATTTCGAGATATTTCTTCTTCTTGTTGTTCTTCTTCTGCACAGCTAAGCTGGAAGTGGCATTTGCGGCTCGCACTAGTGCACAGTTATCTCAAAGAAAGGGGCCACGGTGTTTCTGTATCTCTATTATGTTGGTGCGTCTTCGGAACTTTTAAATATCTCGATATATCTCGAAAACTACGCTTCTGATCAAAAAATATCATAGAACATAAATTGTAGGAAACATAATTCTCTACAAAAAACGTCTCTTAACATTTTGCCATAGCTCGCTTCGTTTCCGAGATATTTGCAGATTCAGCTCAAAGGAACTGGCCTGACGGACATATTTCGAGATATTTCTTCTTCTTGTTGTTCTTCTTCTGCACAGCTAAGCTGGAAGTGGCATTTGCAGCTCGCAATAGTGCAGAGTTATCTCAAAGAAAGGGGCCACGGTGTTTCTGTATCTCTATTATGTTGGTGCGGCTTCGGAACTTTTAAATATCTTGATATATCTCGAGAACTACGCGTCTGATCAAAAAATGTCATAGAACATAAAAAGTAGGAAACTTAATTCTCTACAAAAACGGTCTCTTAATATTTTGCCATAGCTCACTTCGTTTCCGAGATATTTGCAGATATATCTCAAGGGAAGGGGCCTGACGGACATATTTCGAGATATTTCTTCTTCTTGTTGTTCTTCTTCTGCACAGCTAAGCTGGAAGTGGCATTTGCGGCTCGCACTAGCGCACAGTTATCTCAAAGAAAGGGGCCACGGTGTTTCTGTATCTCTATTATGTTGGTGCGTCTTCGGAACTTTTAAATATCTCGATATATCTCGAAAACTACGCTTCTGATCAAAAAATATCATAGAACGTAAATTGTAGGAAACATTATTCTCTACAAAAAAGGTCTCTTAACATTTTGCCATAGCTCGCTTCGTTTCCGAGATATTTGCAGATTCATCTCAAGGGAAGGGGTCTGACGGACATATTTCGAGATATTTCTTCTTCTTGTTGTCCTTCTTCTGCACAGCTAAGCTCGAAGTGGCATTTGCAGCTCGCAATAGTGCAGAGTTATCTCAAAGAAAGAGGCCACGGTGTTTCTGTACCTCTATTATGTTGGTGCAGCTTCGGAACTTTTAAATATCTTGATATATCTCGAGAACTACGCATCTGATCAAAAAATATCATCGAACATAAAAAGTAGGAAACTTAATTCTCTACAAAAAAGGTCTCTTAACATTTTGCCATAGCTCGCTTCGTTTCCGAGATATTTGCATATTTATCTCAAGGGAAGGGGCCTGACGGACATATTTCGAGATATTTCTTCTTCTTGTTGTTCTTCTTCTGCACAGCTAAGCTGGAAGTGGCATTTGCGGCTCGCACTAGTGCACAGTTATCTCAAAGAAAGGGGCCACGGTGTTTCTGTATCTCTATTATGTTGGTGCGGCTTCGGAACTTTTAAATATCTTGATATATCTCGAGAACTACGCGTCTGATCAAAAAATATCATAGAACATAAAAAGTAAGAAACATAATTCCCTACAAAAAAGGTCTCTTAACATTTTGCCATAGCTCGCTTCGTTTCCGAGATATTTGCAGATTTATCTCAAGGGAAGGGGCCTGACGGACATATCTCGAGATATTTCTTCTTCTTGTTGTTCTTCTTCTGCACAGCTAAGCTGGAAGTGGCATTTGCGGCTCGCACTAGTGCACAGTTATCTCAAAGAAAGGGGCCACGGTGTTTCTGTATCTCTATTATGTTGGTGCGTCTTCGGAACTTTTAAATATCTCGATATATCTCGAAAACTACGCTTCTGATCAAAAAATATCATAGAACGTAAATTGTAGGAAACATTATTCTCTACAAAAAAGGTCTCTTAACATTTTGCCATAGCTCGCTTCGTTTCCGCGATATTTGCAGATTCATCTCAAGGGAAGGGGTCTGACGGACATATTTCGAGATATTTCTTCTTCTTGTTGTTCTTCTTCTGCACAGCTAAGCTCGAAGTGGCATTTGCAGCTCGCAATAGTGCAGAGTTATCTCAAAGAAAGAGGCCACGGTGTTTCTGTACCTCTATTATGTTGGTGCAGCTTCGGAACTTTTAAATATCTTGATATATCTCGAGAACTACGCATCTGATCAAAAAATATCATCGAACATAAAAAGTAGGAAACTTAATTCTCTACAAAAAAGGTCTCTTAACATTTTGCCATAGCTCGCTTCGTTTCCGAGATATTTGCAGATTTATCTCAAGGGAAGTGGCCTGACGGACATATTTCGAGATATTTCTTCTTCTTGTTGTTCTTCTTCTGCACAGCTAAGCTGGAAGTGGCATTTGCAGCTCGCAATAGTGCGGAGATATCTCAAAGAAAGGGGCCACGGTGTTTCTGTATCTCTATTATGTTGGTGCGGCTTCGGAACTTTTAAATATCTTGATATATCTCGAGAACTACGCATCTGATCAAAAAATATCATAGAACATAAATTGTAGGAAGCATAATTCTCTACAAAAAAGGTCTCTTAACATTTTGCCATAGCTCGCTTCGTTTCCGAGATATTTGCAGATATATCTCAAGGGAAGGGGTCTGACGGACATATTTCGAGATATTTCTTCTTCTTGTTGTTCTTCTTCTGCACAGCTAAGCTGGAAGTGGCATTTACAGCTCGCAACAGTGCAGAGTTATCTCAAAGAAAGGGGCCACGGTGTTTCTGTATCTCTATTATGTTGGTGCGGCTTCGGAACTTTTAAATATCTCGATATATCTCGAGAACTACGCGTCTGATCAAAAAATATCATAGAACATAAAAAGTAGGAAACTTAATTCTCTACAAAAACGGTCTCTTAACATTTTGCCATAGCTCGCTTCGTTTCCGAGATATTTGCAGATATATCTCAAGGGAAGGGGCCTGACGGACATATTTCGAGATATTTCTTCTTCTTGTTGTTCTTCTTCTGCACAGCTAAGCTGGAAGTGGCATTTACAGCTCGCAACAGTGCAGAGTTATCTCAAAGAAAGGGGCCACGGTGTTTCTGTATCTCTATTATGTTGGTGCGGCTTCGGAACTTTTAAATATCTCGATATATCTCGAGAACTACGCGTCTGATCAAAAAATATCATAGAACATAAAAAGTAGGAAACTTAATTCTCTACAAAAACGGTCTCTTAACATTTTGCCATAGCTCGCTTCGTTTCCGAGATATTTGCAGATATATTTCAAGGGAAGGGGCCTGACGGGCATATTTCGAGATATTTCTTCTTCTTGTTGTTCTTCTTCTGCACAGCTAAGCTGGAAGTGGCATTTGCGGCTCGCACTAGTGCACAGTTATCTCAAAGAAAGGGGCCACGGTGTTTCTGTATCTCTATTATGTTGGTGCGTCTTCGGAACTTTTAAATATCTCGATATATCTCGAAAACTACGCTTCTGATCAAAAAATATCATAGAACATAAATTGTAGGAAACATAATTCTCTACAAAAAACGTCTCTTAACATTTTGCCATAGCTCGCTTCGTTTCCGAGATATTTGCAGATTCAGCTCAAAGGAACTGGCCTGACGGACATATTTCGAGATATTTCTTCTTCTTGTTGTTCTTCTTCTGCACAGCTAAGCTGGAAGTGGCATTTGCAGCTCGCAATAGTGCAGAGTTATCTCAAAGAAAGGGGCCACGGTGTTTCTGTATCTCTATTATGTTGGTGCGGCTTCGGAACTTTTAAATATCTTGATATATCTCGAGAACTACGCGTCTGATCAAAAAATGTCATAGAACATAAAAAGTAGGAAACTTAATTCTCTACAAAAACGGTCTCTTAATATTTTGCCATAGCTCACTTCGTTTCCGAGATATTTGCAGATATATCTCAAGGGAAGGGGCCTGACGGACATATTTCGAGATATTTCTTCTTCTTGTTGTTCTTCTTCTGCACAGCTAAGCTGGAAGTGGCATTTGCGGCTCGCACTAGCGCACAGTTATCTCAAAGAAAGGGGCCACGGTGTTTCTGTATCTCTATTATGTTGGTGCGTCTTCGGAACTTTTAAATATCTCGATATATCTCGAAAACTACGCTTCTGATCAAAAAATATCATAGAACGTAAATTGTAGGAAACATTATTCTCTACAAAAAAGGTCTCTTAACATTTTGCCATAGCTCGCTTCGTTTCCGAGATATTTGCAGATTCATCTCAAGGGAAGGGGTCTGACGGACATATTTCGAGATATTTCTTCTTCTTGTTGTCCTTCTTCTGCACAGCTAAGCTCGAAGTGGCATTTGCAGCTCGCAATAGTGCAGAGTTATCTCAAAGAAAGAGGCCACGGTGTTTCTGTACCTCTATTATGTTGGTGCAGCTTCGGAACTTTTAAATATCTTGATATATCTCGAGAACTACGCATCTGATCAAAAAATATCATCGAACATAAAAAGTAGGAAACTTAATTCTCTACAAAAAAGGTCTCTTAACATTTTGCCATAGCTCGCTTCGTTTCCGAGATATTTGCATATTTATCTCAAGGGAAGGGGCCTGACGGACATATTTCGAGATATTTCTTCTTCTTGTTGTTCTTCTTCTGCACAGCTAAGCTGGAAGTGGCATTTGCGGCTCGCACTAGTGCACAGTTATCTCAAAGAAAGGGGCCACGGTGTTTCTGTATCTCTATTATGTTGGTGCGTCTTCGGAACTTTTAAATATCTCGATATATCTCGAAAACTACGCTTCTGATCAAAAAATATCATAGAACGTAAATTGTAGGAAACATTATTCTCTACAAAAAAGGTCTCTTAACATTTTGCCATAGCTCGCTTCGTTTCCGCGATATTTGCAGATTCATCTCAAGGGAAGGGGTCTGACGGACATATTTCGAGATATTTCTTCTTCTTGTTGTTCTTCTTCTGCACAGCTAAGCTCGAAGTGGCATTTGCAGCTCGCAATAGTGCAGAGTTATCTCAAAGAAAGAGGCCACGGTGTTTCTGTACCTCTATTATGTTGGTGCAGCTTCGGAACTTTTAAATATCTTGATATATCTCGAGAACTACGCATCTGATCAAAAAATATCATCGAACATAAAAAGTAGGAAACTTAATTCTCTACAAAAAAGGTCTCTTAACATTTTGCCATAGCTCGCTTCGTTTCCGAGATATTTGCAGATTTATCTCAAGGGAAGTGGCCTGACGGACATATTTCGAGATATTTCTTCTTCTTGTTGTTCTTCTTCTGCACAGCTAAGCTGGAAGTGGCATTTGCAGCTCGCAATAGTGCGGAGATATCTCAAAGAAAGGGGCCACGGTGTTTCTGTATCTCTATTATGTTGGTGCGGCTTCGGAACTTTTAAATATCTTGATATATCTCGAGAACTACGCATCTGATCAAAAAATATCATAGAACATAAATTGTAGGAAGCATAATTCTCTACAAAAAAGGTCTCTTAACATTTTGCCATAGCTCGCTTCGTTTCCGAGATATTTGCAGATATATCTCAAGGGAAGGGGTCTGACGGACATATTTCGAGATATTTCTTCTTCTTGTTGTTCTTCTTCTGCACAGCTAAGCTGGAAGTGGCATTTACAGCTCGCAACAGTGCAGAGTTATCTCAAAGAAAGGGGCCACGGTGTTTCTGTATCTCTATTATGTTGGTGCGGCTTCGGAACTTTTAAATATCTCGATATATCTCGAGAACTACGCGTCTGATCAAAAAATATCATAGAACATAAAAAGTAGGAAACTTAATTCTCTACAAAAACGGTCTCTTAACATTTTGCCATAGCTCGCTTCGTTTCCGAGATATTTGCAGATATATTTCAAGGGAAGGGGCCTGACGGGCATATTTCGAGATATTTCTTCTTCTTGTTGTTCTTCTTCTGCACAGCTAAGCTGGAAGTGGCATTTGCGGCTCGCACTAGTGCACAGTTATCTCAAAGAAAGGGGCCACGGTGTTTCTGTATCTCTATTATGTTGGTGCGTCTTCGGAACTTTTAAATATCTCGATATATCTCGAAAACTACGCTTCTGATCAAAAAATATCATAGAACATAAATTGTAGGAAACATAATTCTCTACAAAAAACGTCTCTTAACATTTTGCCATAGCTCGCTTCGTTTCCGAGATATTTGCAGATTCAGCTCAAAGGAACTGGCCTGACGGACATATTTCGAGATATTTCTTCTTCTTGTTGTTCTTCTTCTGCACAGCTAAGCTGGAAGTGGCATTTGCAGCTCGCAATAGTGCAGAGTTATCTCAAAGAAAGGGGCCACGGTGTTTCTGTATCTCTATTATGTTGGTGCGGCTTCGGAACTTTTAAATATCTTGATATATCTCGAGAACTACGCGTCTGATCAAAAAATGTCATAGAACATAAAAAGTAGGAAAGTTAATTCTCTACAAAAACGGTCTCTTAATATTTTGCCATAGCTCACTTCGTTTCCGAGATATTTGCAGATATATCTCAAGGGAAGGGGCCTGACGGACATATTTCGAGATATTTCTTCTTCTTGCTGTTCTTCTTCTGCACAGCTAAGCTGGAAGTGGCATTTGCGGCTCGCACTAGCGCACAGTTATCTCAAAGAAAGGGGCCACGGTGTTTCTGTATCTCTATTATGTTGGTGCGTCTTCGGAACTTTTAAATATCTCGATATATCTCGAAAACTACGCTTCTGATCAAAAAATATCATAGAACGTAAATTGTAGGAAACATTATTCTCTACAAAAAAGGTCTCTTAACATTTTGCCATAGCTCGCTTCGTTTCCGAGATATTTGCAGATTCATCTCAAGGGAAGGGGTCTGACGGACATATTTCGAGATATTTCTTCTTCTTGTTGTCCTTCTTCTGCACAGCTAAGCTCGAAGTGGCATTTGCAGCTCGCAGTAGTGCAGAGTTATCTCAAAGAAAGAGGCCACGGTGTTTCTGTACCTCTATTATGTTGGTGCAGCTTCGGAACTTTTAAATATCTTGATATATCTCGAGAACTACGCATCTGATCAAAAAATATCATCGAACATAAAAAGTAGGAAACTTAATTCTCTACAAAAAAGGTCTCTTAACATTTTGCCATAGCTCGCTTCGTTTCCGAGATATTTGCATATTTATCTCAAGGGAAGGGGCCTGACGGACATATTTCGAGATATTTCTTCTTCTTGTTGTTCTTCTTCTGCACAGCTAAGCTGGAAGTGGCATTTGCGGCTCGCACTAGTGCAGAGTTATCTCAAAGAAAGGGGCCACGGTGTTTCTGTATCTCTATTATGTTGGTGCGGCTTCGGAACTTTTAAATATCTTGATATATCTCGAGAACTACGCGTCTGATCAAAAAATATCATAGAACATAAAAAGTAAGAAACATAATTCTCTACAAAAAAGGTCTCTTAACATTTTGCCATAGCTCGCTTCGTTTCCGAGATATTTGCAGATTTATCTCAAGGGAAGGGGTCTGACGGACATATTTCGAGATATTTCTTCTTCTTGTTGTTCTTCTTCTGCACAGCTAAGCTGGAAGTGGCATTTGCGGCTCGCACTAGTGCACAGTTATCTCAAAGAAAGGGGCCACGGTGTTTCTGTATCTCTATTATGTTGGTGCGTCTTCGGAACTTTTAAATATCTCGATATATCTCGAAAACTACGCTTCTGATCAAAAAATATCATAGAACGTAAATTGTAGGAAACATTATTCTCTACAAAAAAGGTCTCTTAACATTTTGCCATAGCTCGCTTCGTTTCCGCGATATTTGCAGATTCATCTCAAGGGAAGGGGTCTGACGGACATATTTCGAGATATTTCTTCTTCTTGTTGTTCTTCTTCTGCACAGCTAAGCTGGAAGTGGCATTTGCGGCTCGCACTGGTGCAGAGTTATCTCAAAGAAAGGGGCCACGGTGTTTCTGTATCTCTATTATGTTGGTGCGGCTTCGGAACTTTTAAATATCTCGATATATCTCGAAAACTACGCTTCTGATCAAAAAATATCATAGAACATAGATTGTAGGAAACATAATTCTCTACAAAACACGTCTCTTAACATTTTGCCATAGCTCGCTTCGTTTCCGAGATATGTGCAGATTTATCTCAAGGGAAGGGGCCTGACGGACATATTTCGAGATATTTCTTCTTCTTGTTGTTCTTCTTCTGCACAGCTAAGCTGGAAGTGGCATTTGCAGCTCGCAATAGTGCAGAGTTATCTCAAAGAAAGGGGCCACGGTGTTTCTGTATCTCTATTATGTTGGTGCGGCTTCGGAACTTTTAAATATCTTGATATATCTCGAGAACTACGCGTCTGATCAAAAAATATCATAGAACATAAATTGTAGGAAACATAATTCTCTACAAAAAACGTCTCTTAACATTTTGCCATAGCTCGCTTCGTTTCCGAGATATTTGCAGATTCAGCTCAAAGGAACTGGCCTGACGGACATATTTCGAGATATTTCTTCTTCTTGTTGTTCTTCTTCTGCACAGCTAAGCTGGAAGTGGCATTTGCAGTTCGCAATAGTGCAGAGTTATCTCAAAGAAAGGGGCCACGGTGTTTCTGTATCTCTATTATGTTGGTGCGGCTTCGGAACTTTTGAATATCTTGATATATCTCGAGAACTACGCATCTAATCAAAAAATATCGTAGAACATAAAAAGTAGGAAACTTAATTCTCTACAAATAAGGTCTCTTAACATTTTGCCATAGCTCGCTTCGTTTCCGAGATATTTGCAGATTTATCTCAAGGGAAGGGGCCTGACGGACATATTTCGAGATATTTCTTCTTCTTGTTGTTCTTCTTCTGCACAGTTAAGCTGGAAGTGGCATTTGCGGCTCGCACTAGTGCAGAGTTATCTCAAAGAAAGGGGCCACGGTGTTTCTGTATCTCTATTATGATTGTGCGGCTTCGGAACTTTTAAATATCTTGATATATCTCGAGAACTACGCGTCCGATCAAAAAATATCATAGAACATAAAAAGTAGGAAACTTAATTCTCTACAAAAACGGTTTCTTAACATTTTGCCATAGCTCGCTTCGTTTCCGAGATATTTGCAGATATATTTCAAGGGAAGGGGCCTGACGGACATATTTCGAGATATTTCTTCTTCTTGTTGTTCTTCTTCTGCACAGCTAAGCTGGAAGTGGCATTTGCGGCTCGCACTAGTGCAGAGTTATCTCAAAGAAAGGGGCCACGGTGTTTCTGTATCTCTATTATGTTGGTGCGGCTTCGGAACTTTTAAATATCTCGATATATCTCGAAAACTACGCTTCTGATCAAAAAATATCATAGAACATAGATTGTAGGAAACATAATTCTCTACAAAACACGTCTCTTAACATTTTGCCATAGCTCGCTTCGTTTCCGAGATATGTGCAGATTTATCTCAAGGGAAGGCGCCTGACGGACATATTTCGAGATATTTCTTCTTCTTGTTGTTCTTCTTCTGCACAGCTAAGCTGGAAGTGGCATTTGCGGCTCGGACTAGTGCAGAGTTATCTCAAAGAAAGGGGCCACGGTGTTTCTGTATCTCTATTATGTTGGTGCGGCTTCGGAACTTTTAAATATCTCGATATATCTCGAGAACTACGCATCTGATCAAAAAATATCATAGAACATAAATTGTAGGAAACATAATTCTCTACAAAAAACGTCTCTTAACATTTTGCCATAGCTCGCTTCGTTTCCGAGATATTTGCAGATTCAGCTCAAAGGAACTGGCCTGACGGACATATTTCGAGATATTTCTTCTTCTTGTTGTTCTTCTTCTGCACAGCTAAGCTGGAAGTGGCATTTGCAGTTCGCAATAGTGCAGAGTTATCTCAAAGAAAGGGGCCACGGTGTTTCTGTATCTCTATTATGTTGGTGCGGCTTCGGAACTTTTAAATATCTTGATATATCTCGAGAACTACGCATCTAATCAAAAAATATCGTAGAACATAAATTGTAGGAAACTTAATTCTCTACAAAAAACGTCTCTTAACATTTTGCCATAGCTCGCTTCGTTTCCGAGATATTTGCAGATTTATCTCAAGGGAAGGGGCCTGACGGACATATTTCGAGATATTTCTTCTTCTTGTTGTTCTTCTTCTGCACAGCTAAGCTGGAAGTGGCATTTGCAGCGCGCAATAGTGCAGAGTTATCTCAAAGAAAGGGGCCACGGTGTTTCTGTATCTCTATTATGTTGGTGCGGCTTCGGAACTTTTAAATATCTTGATATATCTCGAGAACTACGCATCTGATCAAAAAATATCATACTACATAAAAAGTAGGAAACTTAATTCTCTACAAGAAAGGTCTCTAAACATTTTGCCATAGCTCGCTTCGTTTCCGAGATATTTGCAGATTTATCTCAAGGGAAGGGGCCTGACGGACATATTTCGAGATGTTTCTTCTTCTTGTTGTTCTTCTTCTGCACAGCTAAGCTGGAAGTGGCATTTGCAGCTCGCAATAGTGCAGAGTTATCTCAAAGAAAGAGGCCACGGTGTTTCTGTACCTCTATTATGTGGGTGCAGCTTCGGAACTTTTAAATATCTTGATATATCTCGAGAACTACGCATCCGATCAAAAAATATCATAGAACATAAAAAGTAGGAAACTTAATTCTCTACAAAAAAGGTCTCTCAACATTTTGCCATAGCTCGCTTCGTTTCCGAGATATTTGCAGATATATCTCAAGGGAAGGGGCCTGACAGACATATTTCGAGATATTTCTTCTTCTTGTTGTTCTTCTTCTGCACAGCTAAGCTGGAAGTGGCATTTGCAGCTCGCAATAGTGCAGAGTTATCTCAAAGAAAGGGGCCACGGTGTTTCTGTATCTCTATTATGTTGGTGCGGCTTCGGAACTTTTAAATATCTTGATATATCTCGAGAACAACGCATCTGATCAAAAAATATCATAGAACATAAAAAGTAGGAAACTTAATTCTCTACAAAAAAGGTCTCTTAACATTTTGCCATAGCTCGCTTCGTTTCCGAGATATTTGCATATTTATCTCAAGGGAAGGGGCCTGACGGACATATTTCGCCATATTTCTTCTTCTTGTTGTTCTTCTTCTGCACAGCTAAGCTGGAAGTGGCATTTGCGGCTCGCACTAGTGCAGAGTTATCTCAAAGAAAGGGGCCACGGTGTTTCTGTATCTCTATTATGTTGGTGCGGCTTCGGAACTTTTAAATATCTCGATATATCTCGAGAACTACGCATCTGATCAAAAAATATCATAGAACATAAAAAGTAGGAAACTTAATTCTCTACAAAAAAGGTCTCTTAACATTTTGCCATAGCTCGCTTCGTTTCCGAGATATTTGCAGATTTATCTCAAGGGAAGGGGTCTGACGGACATATTTCGAGATATTTCTTCTTCTTGTTCTTCTTCTTCTGCACAGCTAAACTGGAAGTGGCATTTGCAGTTCGCAATAGTGCAGAGTTATCTCAAAGAAAGGGGCCACGGTGTTTCTGTCTCTATTATGTTGGTGCGGCTTCGGAACTTTTAAATATCTTGATATATCTCGAGAACTACGCATCTAATCAAAAAATATCGCAGAACATAGAAAGTAGGAGACTTAATTCTCTACAAATAATGTCTCTTAACATTTTGCCATAGCTCGCTTGGTTTCCGAGATATTTGCAGATTTATCTCAAGGGAAGGGGCCTGACGGACATATTTCGAGATATTTCTTCTTCTTGTTGTTCTTCTTCTGCACAGCTAAGCTGGAAGTGGCATTTGCAGCTCGCAGTAGTGCAGAGTTATCTCAAAGAAAGGGGCCACGGTGTTTCTGTATCTCTATTATGTTGGTGCGGCTTCGGAACTTTTAAATATCTTGATATATCTCGAGAACTACGCATCCGATCAAAAAATATCATAGAACATAAAAAGTAGGAAACTTAATTCTCTACAAAAAAGGTCTCTTAAGATTTTGCCATAGCTCGCTTCGTTTCCGAGATATTTGCAGATATATCTCAAGGGAAGGGGCCTGACGGACATATTTCGAGATATTTCTTCTTCTTGTTGTTCTTCTTCTGCACAGCTAAGCTGGGAGTGGCATTTGCAGCTCGCAATAGTGCAGAGTTATCTCAAAGAAAGGGGCCACGGTGTTTCTGTATCTCTATTATGTTGGTGCGGCTTCGGAACTTTTAAATATCTCGATATATCTCGAAAACTACGCTTCTGATCAAAAAATATCATAGAACATAAATTGTAGGAAACTTAATTCTCTACAAAAAACGTCTCTTAACATTTTGCCATAGCTCGCTTCGTTTCCGAGATATTTGCAGATTTATCTCAAGGGAAGGGGCCTGACGGACATATTTCGAGATATTTCTTCTTCTTGTTGTTCTTCTTCTGCACAGCTAAGCTGGAAGTGGCATTTGCAGCGCGCAATAGTGCAGAGTTATCTCAAAGAAAGGGGCCACGGTGTTTCTGTATCTCTATTATGTTGGTGCGGCTTCGGAACTTTTAAATATCTTGATATATCTCGAGAACTACGCATCTGATCAAAAAATATCATACTACATAAAAAGTAGGAAACTTAATTCTCTACAAGAAAGGTCTCTAAACATTTTGCCATAGCTCGCTTCGTTTCCGAGATATTTGCAGATTTATCTCAAGGGAAGGGGCCTGACGGACATATTTCGAGATGTTTCTTCTTCTTGTTGTTCTTCTTCTGCACAGCTAAGCTGGAAGTGGCATTTTCAGCTCGCAATAGTGCAGAGTTATCTCAAAGAAAGAGGCCACGGTGTTTCTGTACCTCTATTATGTGGGTGCAGCTTCGGAACTTTTAAATATCTTGATATATCTCGAGAACTACGCATCCGATCAAAAAATATCATAGAACATAAAAAGTAGGAAACTTAATTCTCTACAAAAAAGGTCTCTCAACATTTTGCCATAGCTCGCTTCGTTTCCGAGATATTTGCAGATATATCTCAAGGGAAGGGGCCTGACAGACATATTTCGAGATATTTCTTCTTCTTGTTGTTCTTCTTCTGCACAGCTAAGCTGGAAGTGGCATTTGCAGCTCGCAATAGTGCAGAGTTATCTCAAAGAAAGGGGCCACGGTGTTTCTGTATCTCTATTATGTTGGTGCGGCTTCGGAACTTTTAAATATCTTGATATATCTCGAGAACAACGCATCTGATCAAAAAATATCATAGAACATAAAAAGTAGGAAACTTAATTCTCTACAAAAAAGGTCTCCTAACATTTTGCCATAGCTCGCTTCGTTTCCGAGATATTTGCATATTTATCTCAAGGGAAGGGGCCTGACGGACATATTTCGCCATATTTCTTCTTCTTGTTGTTCTTCTTCTGCACAGCTAAGCTGGAAGTGGCATTTGCGGCTCGCACTAGTGCAGAGTTATCTCAAAGAAAGGGGCCACGGTGTTTCTGTATCTCTATTATGTTGGTGCGGCTTCGGAACTTTTAAATATCTCGATATATCTCGAGAACTACGCATCTGATCAAAAAATATCATAGAACATAAAAAGTAGGAAACTTAATTCTCTACAAAAAAGGTCTCTTAACATTTTGCCATAGCTCGCTTCGTTTCCGAGATATTTGCAGATTTATCTCAAGGGAAGGGGTCTGACGGACATATTTCGAGATATTTCTTCTTCTTGTTCTTCTTCTTCTGCACAGCTAAACTGGAAGTGGCATTTGCAGTTCGCAATAGTGCAGAGTTATCTCAAAGAAAGGGGCCACGGTGTTTCTGTCTCTATTATGTTGGTGCGGCTTCGGAACTTTTAAATATCTTGATATATCTCGAGAACTACGCATCTAATCAAAAAATATCGCAGAACATAGAAAGTAGGAGACTTAATTCTCTACAAATAAGGTCTCTTAACATTTTGCCATAGCTCGCTTGGTTTCCGAGATATTTGCAGATTTATCTCAAGGGAAGGGGCCTGACGGACATATTTCGAGATATTTCTTCTTCTTGTTGTTCTTCTTCTGCACAGCTAAGCTGGAAGTGGCATTTGCAGCTCGCAATAGTGCAGAGTTATCTCAAAGAAAGGGGCCACGGTGTTTCTGTATCTCTATTATGTTGGTGCGGCTTCGGAACTTTTAAATATCTTGATATATCTCGAGAACAACGCATCTGATCAAAAAATATTATAGAACATAAAAAGTAGGAAACTTAATTCTCTACAAAAAAGGTCTGTTAACATTTTGCCATAGCTCGCTTCGTTTCCGAGATATTTGCATATTTATCTCAAGGGAAGGGGCCTGACGGACATATTTCGAGATATTTCTTCTTCTTGTTGTTCTTCTTCTGCACAGCTAAGCTGGAAGTGGCATTTGCAGCTCGCAGTAGTGCAGAGTTATCTCAAAGAAAGGGGCCACGGTGTTTCTGTATCTCTATTATGTTGGTGCGGCTTCGGAACTTTTAAATATCTTGATATATCTCGAGAACTACGCATCTGATCAAAAAATATCATAGAACATAAAAAGTAGGAAACTTAATTCTCTACAAAAAAGGTCTCTAAACATTTTGCCATAGCTCGCTTCGTTTCCGAGATATTTGCAGATTTATCTCAAGGGAAGGGGCCTGACAGACATATTTCGAGATATTTCTTCTTCTTGTTGTTCTTCTTCTGCACAGCTAAGCTGGAAGTGGCATTTGCAGCTCGCAATAGTGCAGAGTTATCTCAAAGAAAGGGGCCACGGTGTTTCTGTATCTCTATTATGTTGGTGCGGCTTCGGAACTTTTAAATATCTTGATATATCTCGAGAACAACGCATCTGATCAAAAAATATCATAGAACATAAAAAGTAGGAAACTTAATTCTCTACAAAAAAGGTCTCTTAACATTTTGCAATAGCTCGCTTCGTTTCCGAGATATTTGCAGATTTATCTCAAGGGAAGGGGTCTGACGGACATATTTCGAGATATTTCTTCTTCTTGTTGTTCTTCTTCTGCACAGCTAAGCTGGAAGTGGCATTTGCAGCTCGCAGTAGTGCAGAGTTATCTCAAAGAAAGGGGCCACGGTGTTTCTGTATCTCTATTATGTTGGTGCGGCTTCGGAACTTTTAAATATCTTGATATATCTCGAGAACTACGCATCTGATCAAAAAATATCATAGAACATAAAAAGTAGGAAACATAATTCTCTACAAAAAAGGTCTCTTAACATTTTGCCATAGCTCGCTTCGTTTCCGAGATATTTGCAGATTTATCTCAAGGGAAGGGGCCTGACGGACATATTTCGAGATATTTCTTCTTCTTGTTGTTCTTCTTCTGCACAGCTAAGCTGGAAGTGGCATTTGCAGCGCGCAATAGTGCAGAGTTATCTCAAAGAAAGGGGCCACGGTGTTTCTGTATCTCTATTATGTTGGTGCGGCTTCGTAACTTTTAAATATCTTGATATATCTCGAGAACTACGCATCTGATCAGAAAATATCATACTACATAAAAAGTAGGAAACTTAATTCTCTACAAGAAAGGTCTCTAAACATTTTGCCATAGCTCGCTTCGTTTCCGAGATATTTGCAGATTTATCTCAAGGGAAGGGGCCTGACGGACATATTTCGAGATGTTTCTTCTTCTTGTTGTTCTTCTTCTGCACAGCTAAGCTGGAAGTGGCATTTGCAGCTCGCAATAGTGCAGAGTTATCTCAAAGAAAGAGGCCACGGTGTTTCTGTACCTCTATTATGTGGGTGCAGCTTCGGAACTTTTAAATATCTTGATATATCTCGAGAACTACGCATCTGATCAAAAAATATCATCGAACATAAAAAGTAGGAAACTTAATTCTCTACAAAAAAGGTCTCTTAACATTTTGCCATAGCTCGCTTCGTTTCCGAGATATTTGCAGATTTATCTCAATGGAAGGGGCCTGACGGGCATATTTCGAGATATTTCTTCTTCTTGTTGTTCTTCTTCTGCACAGCTAAGCTGGAAGTGGCATTTGCAGCGCGCAATAGTGCAGAGTTATCTCAAAGAAAGGGGCCACGGTGTTTCTGTATCTCTATTATGTTGGTGCGGCTTCGGAACTTTTAAATATCTTGATATATCTCGAGAACAACGCATCTGATCAAAAAATATCATAGAACATAAAAAGTAGGAAACTTAATTCTCTACAAAAAAGGTCTCTTAACATTTTGCCATAGCTCGCTTCGTTTCCGAGATATTTGCATATTTATCTCAAGGGAAGGGGCCTGACGGACATATTTCGAGATATTTCTTCTTCTTGTTGTTCTTCTTCTGCACAGCTAAGCTGGAAGTGGCATTTGCGGCTCGCACTAGTGCAGAGTTATCTCAAAGAAAGGGGCCACGGTGTTTCTGTATCTCTATTATGTTGGTGCGGCTTCGGAACTTTTAAATATCTCGATATATCTCGAAAACTACGCTTCTGATCAAAAAATATCACAGAACATAAATTGTAGGAAACTTAATTCTCTACAAAAAACGTCTCTTAACATTTTGCCATAGCTCGCTTCGTTTCCGAGATATTTGCAGATTTATCTCAAGGGAAGGGGCCTGACGGACATATTTCGAGATATTTCTTCTTCTTGTTGTTCTTCTTCTGCACAGCTAAGCTGGAAGTGGCATTTGCAGCGCGCAATAGTGCAGAGTTATCTCAAAGAAAGGGGCCACGGTGTTTCTGTATCTCTATTATGTTGGTGCGGCTTCGGAACTTTTAAATATCTTGATATATCTCGAGAACTACGCATCTGATCAAAAAATATCATACTACATAAAAAGTAGGAAACTTAATTCTCTACAAGAAAGGTCTCTAAACATTTTGCCATAGCTCGCTTCGTTTCCGAGATATTTGCAGATTTATCTCAAGGGAAGGGGCCTGACGGACATATTTCGAGATGTTTCTTCTTCTTGTTGTTCTTCTTCTGCACAGCTAAGCTGGAAGTGGCATTTGCAGCTCGCAATAGTGCAGAGTTATCTCAAAGAAAGAGGCCACGGTGTTTCTGTACCTCTATTATGTGGGTGCAGCTTCGGAACTTTTAAATATCTTGATATATCTCGAGAACTACGCATCCGATCAAAAAATATCATAGAACATAAAAAGTAGGAAACTTAATTCTCTACAAAAAAGGTCTCTCAACATTTTGCCATAGCTCGCTTCGTTTCCGAGATATTTGCAGATATATCTCAAGGGAAGGGGCCTGACAGACATATTTCGAGATATTTCTTCTTCTTGTTGTTCTTCTTCTGCACAGCTAAGCTGGAAGTGGCATTTGCAGCTCGCAATAGTGCAGAGTTATCTCAAAGAAAGGGGCCACGGTGTTTCTGTATCTCTATTATGTTGGTGCGGCTTCGGAACTTTTAAATATCTTGATATATCTCGAGAACAACGCATCTGATCAAAAAATATCATAGAACATAAAAAGTAGGAAACTTAATTCTCTACAAAAAAGGTCTCTTAACATTTTGCCATAGCTCGCTTCGTTTCCGAGATATTTGCATATTTATCTCAAGGGAAGGGGCCTGACGGACATATTTCGCCATATTTCTTCTTCTTGTTGTTCTTCTTCTGCACAGCTAAGCTGGAAGTGGCATTTGCGGCTCGCACTAGTGCAGAGTTATCTCAAAGAAAGGGGCCACGGTGTTTCTGTATCTCTATTATGTTGGTGCGGCTTCGGAACTTTTAAATATCTCGATATATCTCGAGAACTACGCATCTGATCAAAAAATATCATAGAACATAAAAAGTAGGAAACTTAATTCTCTACAAAAAAGGTCTCTTAACATTTTGCCATAGCTCGCTTCGTTTCCGAGATATTTGCAGATTTATCTCAAGGGAAGGGGTCTGACGGACATATTTCGAGATATTTCTTCTTCTTGTTCTTCTTCTTCTGCACAGCTAAACTGGAAGTGGCATTTGCAGTTCGCAATAGTGCAGAGTTATCTCAAAGAAAGGGGCCACGGTGTTTCTGTCTCTATTATGTTGGTGCGGCTTCGGAACTTTTAAATATCTTGATATATCTCGAGAACTACGCATCTAATCAAAAAATATCGCAGAACATAGAAAGTAGGAAACTTAATTCTCTACAAATAAGGTCTCTTAACATTTTGCCATAGCTCGCTTGGTTTCCGAGATATTTGCAGATTTATCTCAAGGGAAGGGGCCTGACGGACATATTTCGAGATATTTCTTCTTCTTGTTGTTCTTCTTCTGCACAGCTAAGCTGGAAGTGGCATTTGCAGCTCGCAATAGTGCAGAGTTATCTCAAAGAAAGGGGCCACGGTGTTTCTGTATCTCTATTATGTTGGTGCGGCTTCGGAACTTTTAAATATCTTGATATATCTCGAGAACAACGCATCTGATCAAAAAATATTATAGAACATAAAAAGTAGGAAACTTAATTCTCTACAAAAAAGGTCTGTTAACATTTTGCCATAGCTCGCTTCGTTTCCGAGATATTTGCATATTTATCTCAAGGGAAGGGGCCTGACGGACATATTTCGAGATATTTCTTCTTCTTGTTGTTCTTCTTCTGCACAGCTAAGCTGGAAGTGGCATTTGCAGCTCGCAGTAGTGCAGAGTTATCTCAAAGAAAGGGGCCACGGTGTTTCTGTATCTCTATTATGTTGGTGCGGCTTCGGAACTTTTAAATATCTTGATATATCTCGAGAACTACGCATCTGATCAAAAAATATCATAGAACATAAAAAGTAGGAAACTTAATTCTCTACAAAAAAGGTCTCTAAACATTTTGCCATAGCTCGCTTCGTTTCCGAGATATTTGCAGATTTATCTCAAGGGAAGGGGCCTGACAGACATATTTCGAGATATTTCTTCTTCTTGTTGTTCTTCTTCTGCACAGCTAAGCTGGAAGTGGCATTTGCAGCTCGCAATAGTGCAGAGTTATCTCAAAGAAAGGGGCCACGGTGTTTCTGTATCTCTATTATGTTGGTGCGGCTTCGGAACTTTTAAATATCTTGATATATCTCGAGAACTACGCATCTGATCAAAAAATATCATAGAACATAAAAAGTAGGAAACTTAATTCTCTACAAAAAAGGTCTCTTAACATTTTGCCATAGCTCGCTTCGTTTCCGAGATATTTGCCGATTTATCTCAATGGAAGGGGCCTGACGGGCATATTTCGAGATATTTCTTCTTCTTGTTGTTCTTCTTCTGCACAGCTAAGCTGGAAGTGGCATTTGCAGCGCGCAATAGTGCAGAGTTATCTCAAAGAAAGGGGCCACGGTGTTTCTGTATCTCTATTATGTTGGTGCGGCTTCGGAACTTTTAAATATCTTGATATATCTCGAGAACTACGCATCCGATCAAAAAATATCATAGAACATAAAAAGTAGGAAACTTAATTCTCTACAAAAAAGGTCTCTTAACATTTTGCCATAGCTCGCTTCGTTTCCGAGATATTTGCAGATTTATCTCAAGGGAAGGGGCCTGACGGACATATTTCGAGATATTTCTTCTTCTTGTTGTTCTTCTTCTGCACAGCTAAGCTGGAAGTGGCATTTGCAGCGCGCAATAGTGCAGAGTTATCTCAAAGAAAGGGGCCACGGTGTTTCTGTATCTCTATTATGTTGGTGCGGCTTCGGAACTTTTAAATATCTTGATATATCTCGAGAACTACGCCTCTGATCGAAAAATATCATAGAACATAAAAAGTAGGAAACATAATTCTCTACAAAAAACGTCTCTTAACATTCTTCCATAGCTCGCTTCGTTTCCGAGATATTTGCAGATTTATCTCAAGGGAAGGGGCCTGACGGACATATTTCGAGATATTTCTTCTTCTTGTTGTTCTTCTTCTGCACAGCTAAGCTGGAAGTGGCATTTGCAGCGCGCAATAGTGCAGAGTTATCTCAAAGAAAGGGGCCACGGTGTTTCTGTATCTCTATTATGTTGGTGCGGCTTCGGAACTTTTAAATATCTTGATATATCTCGAGAACTACGCATCTGATCAAAAAATATCATACTACATAAAAAGTAGGAAACTTAATTCTCTACAAGAAAGGTCTCTAAACATTTTGCCATAGCTCGCTTCGTTTCCGAGATATTTGCAGATTTATCTCAAGGGAAGGGGCCTGACGGACATATTTCGAGATGTTTCTTCTTCTTGTTGTTCTTCTTCTGCACAGCTAAGCTGGAAGTGGCATTTGCAGCTCGCAATAGTGCAGAGTTATCTCAAAGAAAGAGGCCACGGTGTTTCTGTACCTCTATTATGTGGGTGCAGCTTCGGAACTTTTAAATATCTTGATATATCTCGAGAACTACGCATCTGATCAAAAAATATCATAGAACATAAAAAGTAGGAAACTTAATTCTCTACAAAAAAGGTCTCTTAACATTTTGCCATAGCTCGCTTCGTTTCCGAGATATTTGCAGATTTATCTCAATTGAAGGGGCCTGACGGGCATATTTCGAGATATTTCTTCTTCTTGTTGTTCTTCTTCTGCACAGCTAAGCTGGAAGTGGCATTTGCGGCTCGCACTAGTGCAGAGTTATCTCAAAGAAAGGGGCCACGGTGTTTCTGTATCTCTATTATGTTGGTGCGGCTTCGGAACTTTTAAATATCTCGATATATCTCGAAAACTACGCTTCTGATCAAAAAATATCGTAGAACATAAAAAGTAGGAAACTTAGTTCTCTACAAATAAGGTCTCTTAACATTTTGCCATAGCTCGCTTGGTTTCCGAGATATTTGCAGATTTATCTCAAGGGAAGGGGCCTGACGGACATATTTCGAGATATTTCTTCTTCTTGTTGTTCTTCTTCTGCACAGCTAAGCTGGAAGTGGCATTTGCAGCTCGCAATAGTGCAGAGTTACCTCAAAGAAAGGGGCCACGGTGTTTCTGTATCTCTATTATCTTGGTGCCGCTTCGGAACTTTTAAATATCTGGATATATCTCGAGAACTACGCATCTGATCAAAAAATATCATAGAACATAAAAAGTAGGAAACTTAATTCTCTACAAAAAAGGTCTCTTAACATTTTGCCATAGCTCGCTTCGTTTCCGAGATATTTGCCGATTTATCTCAATGGAAGGGGCCTGACGGGCATATTTCGAGATATTTCTTCTTCTGGTTGTTCTTCTTCTGCACAGCTAAGCTGGAAGTGGCATTTGCAGCGCGCAATAGTGCAGAGTTATCTCAAAGAAAGGGGCCACGGTGTTTCTGTATCTCTATTATGTTGGTGCGGCTTCGGAACTTTTAAATATCTTGATATATCTCGAGAACTACGCATCCGATCAAAAAATATCATAGAACATAAAAAGTAGGAAACTTAATTCTCTACAAAAAAGGTCTCTTAACATTTTGCCATAGCTCGCTTCGTTTCCGAGATATTTGCAGATTTATCTCAAGGGAAGGGGCCTGACGGACATATTTCGAGATATTTCTTCTTCTTGTTGTTCTTCTTCTGCACAGCTAAGCTGGAAGTGGCATTTGCAGCGCGCAATAGTGCAGAGTTATCTCAAAGAAAGGGGCCACGGTGTTTCTGTATCTCTATTATGTTGGTGCGGCTTCGGAACTTTTAAATATCTTGATATATCTCGAGAACTACGCCTCTGATCGAAAAATATCATAGAACATAAAAAGTAGGAAACATAATTCTCTACAAAAAACGTCTCTTAACATTCTTCCATAGCTCGCTTCGTTTCCGAGATATTTGCAGATTTATCTCAAGGGAAGGGGCCTGACGGACATATTTCGAGATATTTCTTCTTCTTGTTGTTCTTCTTCTGCACAGCTAAGCTGGAAGTGGCATTTGCGGCTCGCACTAGTGCAGAGTTATCTCAAAGAAAGGGGCCACGGTGTTTCTGTATCTCTATTATGTTGGTGCGGCTTCGGAACTTTTAAATATCTCGATATATCTCGAAAACTACGCTTCTGATCAAAAAATATCATAGAACATAAATTGTAGGAAACTGAATTCTCTACAAAAAACGTCTCTTAACATTTCGCCATAGCTCGCTTCGTTTCCGAGATATTTGCAGATTTATCTCAAGGGAAGGGGCCTGACGGACATATTTCGAGATATTTCTTCTTCTTGTTGTTCTTCTTCTGCACAGCTAAGCTGGAAGTGGCATTTGCAGCGCGCAATAGTGCAGAGTTATCTCAAAGAAAGGGGCCACGGTGTTTCTGTATCTCTATTATGTTGGTGCGGCTTCGGAACTTTTAAATATCTTGATATATCTCGAGAACTACGCATCTGATCAAAAAATATCATAGAACATAAAAAGTAGGAAACTTAATTCTCTACAAAAAAGGTCTCTTAACATTTTGCCATAGCTCGCTTCGTTTCCGAGATATTTGCCGATTTATCTCAATGGAAGGGGCCTGACGGGCATATTTCGAGATATTTCTTCTTCTTGTTGTTCTTCTTCTGCACAGCTAAGCTGGAAGTGGCATTTGCAGCGCGCAATAGTGCAGAGTTATCTCAAAGAAAGGGGCCACGGTGTTTCTGTATCTCTATTATGTTGGTGCGGCTTCGGAACTTTTAAATATCTTGATATATCTCGAGAACTACGCATCCGATCAAAAAATATCATAGAACATAAAAAGTAGGAAACTTAATTCTCTACAAAAAAGGTCTCTTAACATTTTGCCATAGCTCGCTTCGTTTCCGAGATATTTGCAGATTTATCTCAAGGGAAGGGGCCTGACGGACATATTTCGAGATATTTCTTCTTCTTGTTGTTCTTCTTCTGCACAGCTAAGCTGGAAGTGGCATTTGCAGCGCGCAATAGTGCAGAGTTATCTCAAAGAAAGGGGCCACGGTGTTTCTGTATCTCTATTATGTTGGTGCGGCTTCGGAACTTTTAAATATCTTGATATATCTCGAGAACTACGCCTCTGATCGAAAAATATCATAGAACATAAAAAGTAGGAAACATAATTCTCTACAAAAAACGTCTCTTAACATTCTTCCATAGCTCGCTTCGTTTCCGAGATATTTGCAGATTTATCTCAAGGGAAGGGGCCTGACGGACATATTTCGAGATATTTCTTCTTCTTGTTGTTCTTCTTCTGCACAGCTAAGCTGGAAGTGGCATTTGCAGCGCGCAATAGTGCAGAGTTATCTCAAAGAAAGGGGCCACGGTGTTTCTGTATCTCTATTATGTTGGTGCGGCTTCGGAACTTTTAAATATCTTGATATATCTCGAGAACTACGCATCTGATCAAAAAATATCATACTACATAAAAAGTAGGAAACTTAATTCTCTACAAGAAAGGTCTCTAAACATTTTGCCATAGCTCGCTTCGTTTCCGAGATATTTGCAGATTTATCTCAAGGGAAGGGGCCTGACGGACATATTTCGAGATGTTTCTTCTTCTTGTTGTTCTTCTTCTGCACAGCTAAGCTGGAAGTGGCATTTGCAGCTCGCAATAGTGCAGAGTTATCTCAAAGAAAGAGGCCACGGTGTTTCTGTACCTCTATTATGTGGGTGCAGCTTCGGAACTTTTAAATATCTTGATATATCTCGAGAACTACGCATCTGATCAAAAAATATCATAGAACATAAAAAGTAGGAAACTTAATTCTCTACAAAAAAGGTCTCTTAACATTTTGCCATAGCTCGCTTCGTTTCCGAGATATTTGCAGATTTATCTCAATTGAAGGGGCCTGACGGGCATATTTCGAGATATTTCTTCTTCTTGTTGTTCTTCTTCTGCACAGCTAAGCTGGAAGTGGCATTTGCGGCTCGCACTAGTGCAGAGTTATCTCAAAGAAAGGGGCCACGGTGTTTCTGTATCTCTATTATGTTGGTGCGGCTTCGGAACTTTTAAATATCTCGATATATCTCGAAAACTACGCTTCTGATCAAAAAATATCGTAGAACATAAAAAGTAGGAAACTTAGTTCTCTACAAATAAGGTCTCTTAACATTTTGCCATAGCTCGCTTGGTTTCCGAGATATTTGCAGATTTATCTCAAGGGAAGGGGCCTGACGGACATATTTCGAGATATTTCTTCTTCTTGTTGTTCTTCTTCTGCACAGCTAAGCTGGAAGTGGCATTTGCAGCTCGCAATAGTGCAGAGTTACCTCAAAGAAAGGGGCCACGGTGTTTCTGTATCTCTATTATCTTGGTGCCGCTTCGGAACTTTTAAATATCTGGATATATCTCGAGAACTACGCATCTGATCAAAAAATATCATAGAACATAAAAAGTAGGAAACTTAATTCTCTACAAAAAAGGTCTCTTAACATTTTGCCATAGCTCGCTTCGTTTCCGAGATATTTGCCGATTTATCTCAATGGAAGGGGCCTGACGGGCATATTTCGAGATATTTCTTCTTCTGGTTGTTCTTCTTCTGCACAGCTAAGCTGGAAGTGGCATTTGCAGCGCGCAATAGTGCAGAGTTATCTCAAAGAAAGGGGCCACGGTGTTTCTGTATCTCTATTATGTTGGTGCGGCTTCGGAACTTTTAAATATCTTGATATATCTCGAGAACTACGCATCCGATCAAAAAATATCATAGAACATAAAAAGTAGGAAACTTAATTCTCTACAAAAAAGGTCTCTTAACATTTTGCCATAGCTCGCTTCGTTTCCGAGATATTTGCAGATTTATCTCAAGGGAAGGGGCCTGACGGACATATTTCGAGATATTTCTTCTTCTTGTTGTTCTTCTTCTGCACAGCTAAGCTGGAAGTGGCATTTGCAGCGCGCAATAGTGCAGAGTTATCTCAAAGAAAGGGGCCACGGTGTTTCTGTATCTCTATTATGTTGGTGCGGCTTCGGAACTTTTAAATATCTTGATATATCTCGAGAACTACGCCTCTGATCGAAAAATATCATAGAACATAAAAAGTAGGAAACATAATTCTCTACAAAAAACGTCTCTTAACATTCTTCCATAGCTCGCTTCGTTTCCGAGATATTTGCAGATTTATCTCAAGGGAAGGGGCCTGACGGACATATTTCGAGATATTTCTTCTTCTTGTTGTTCTTCTTCTGCACAGCTAAGCTGGAAGTGGCATTTGCGGCTCGCACTAGTGCAGAGTTATCTCAAAGAAAGGGGCCACGGTGTTTCTGTATCTCTATTATGTTGGTGCGGCTTCGGAACTTTTAAATATCTCGATATATCTCGAAAACTACGCTTCTGATCAAAAAATATCATAGAACATAAATTGTAGGAAACTGAATTCTCTACAAAAAACGTCTCTTAACATTTCGCCATAGCTCGCTTCGTTTCCGAGATATTTGCAGATTTATCTCAAGGGAAGGGGCCTGACGGACATATTTCGAGATATTTCTTCTTCTTGTTGTTCTTCTTCTGCACAGCTAAGCTGGAAGTGGCATTTGCAGCGCGCAATAGTGCAGAGTTATCTCAAAGAAAGGGGCCACGGTGTTTCTGTATCTCTATTATGTTGGTGCGGCTTCGGAACTTTTAAATATCTTGATATATCTCGAGAACTACGCATCTGATCAAAAAATATCATACTACATAAAAAGTAGGAAACTTAATTCTCTACAAGAAAGGTCTCTAAACATTTTGCCATAGCTCGCTTCGTTTCCGAGATATTTGCAGATTTATCTCAAGGGAAGGGGCCTGACGGACATATTTCGAGATGTTTCTTCTTCTTGTTGTTCTTCTTCTGCACAGCTAAGCTGGAAGTGGCATTTGCAGCTCGCAATAGTGCAGAGTTATCTCAAAGAAAGAGGCCACGGTGTTTCTGTACCTCTATTATGTGGGTGCAGCTTCGGAACTTTTAAATATCCTGATATATCTCGAGAACTACGCATCTGATCAAAAAATATCATCGAACATAAAAAGTAGGAAACTTAATTCTCTACAAAAAAGGTCTCTTAACATTTTGCCATAGCTCGCTTCGTTTCCGAGATATTTGCAGATTTATCTCAAGGGAAGGGGTCTGACGGACATATTTCGAGATATTTCTTCTTCTTGTTGTTCTTCTTCTGCACAGCTAAGCTGGAAGTGGCATTTGCAGCTCGCAGTAGTGCAGAGTTATCTCAAAGAAAGGGGCCACGGTGTTTCTGTATCTCTATTATGTTGGTGCGGCTTCGGAACTTTTAAATATCTTGATATATCTCGAGAACTACGCATCTGATCAAAAAATATCATAGAACATAAAAAGTAGGAAACTTAATTCTCTACAAAAAAGGTCTCTTAACATTTTGCCATAGCTCGCTTCGTTTCCGAGATATTTGCAGATTTATCTCAATTGAAGGGGCCTGACGGGCATATTTCGAGATATTTCTTCTTCTTGTTGTTCTTCTTCTGCACAGCTAAGCTGGAAGTGGCATTTGCGGCTCGCACTAGTGCAGAGTTATCTCAAAGAAAGGGGCCACGGTGTTTCTGTATCTCTATTATGTTGGTGCGGCTTCGGAACTTTTAAATATCTCGATATATCTCGAAAACTACGCTTCTGATCAAAAAATATCGTAGAACATAAAAAGTAGGAAACTTAGTTCTCTACAAATAAGGTCTCTTAACATTTTGCCATAGCTCGCTTGGTTTCCGAGATATTTGCAGATTTATCTCAAGGGAAGGGGCCTGACGGACATATTTCGAGATATTTCTTCTTCTTGTTGTTCTTCTTCTGCACAGCTAAGCTGGAAGTGGCATTTGCAGCTCGCAATAGTGCAGAGTTACCTCAAAGAAAGGGGCCACGGTGTTTCTGTATCTCTATTATCTTGGTGCCGCTTCGGAACTTTTAAATATCTGGATATATCTCGAGAACTACGCATCTGATCAAAAAATATCATAGAACATAAAAAGTAGGAAACTTAATTCTCTACAAAAAAGGTCTCTTAACATTTTGCCATAGCTCGCTTCGTTTCCGAGATATTTGCCGATTTATCTCAATGGAAGGGGCCTGACGGGCATATTTCGAGATATTTCTTCTTCTGGTTGTTCTTCTTCTGCACAGCTAAGCTGGAAGTGGCATTTGCAGCGCGCAATAGTGCAGAGTTATCTCAAAGAAAGGGGCCACGGTGTTTCTGTATCTCTATTATGTTGGTGCGGCTTCGGAACTTTTAAATATCTTGATATATCTCGAGAACTACGCATCCGATCAAAAAATATCATAGAACATAAAAAGTAGGAAACTTAATTCTCTACAAAAAAGGTCTCTTAACATTTTGCCATAGCTCGCTTCGTTTCCGAGATATTTGCAGATTTATCTCAAGGGAAGGGGCCTGACGGACATATTTCGAGATATTTCTTCTTCTTGTTGTTCTTCTTCTGCACAGCTAAGCTGGAAGTGGCATTTGCAGCGCGCAATAGTGCAGAGTTATCTCAAAGAAAGGGGCCACGGTGTTTCTGTATCTCTATTATGTTGGTGCGGCTTCGGAACTTTTAAATATCTTGATATATCTCGAGAACTACGCCTCTGATCGAAAAATATCATAGAACATAAAAAGTAGGAAACATAATTCTCTACAAAAAACGTCTCTTAACATTCTTCCATAGCTCGCTTCGTTTCCGAGATATTTGCAGATTTATCTCAAGGGAAGGGGCCTGACGGACATATTTCGAGATATTTCTTCTTCTTGTTGTTCTTCTTCTGCACAGCTAAGCTGGAAGTGGCATTTGCGGCTCGCACTAGTGCAGAGTTATCTCAAAGAAAGGGGCCACGGTGTTTCTGTATCTCTATTATGTTGGTGCGGCTTCGGAACTTTTAAATATCTCGATATATCTCGAAAACTACGCTTCTGATCAAAAAATATCGTAGAACATAAAAAGTAGGAAACTTAGTTCTCTACAAATAAGGTCTCTTAACATTTTGCCATAGCTCGCTTGGTTTCCGAGATATTTGCAGATTTATCTCAAGGGAAGGGGCCTGACGGACATATTTCGAGATATTTCTTCTTCTTGTTGTTCTTCTTCTGCACAGCTAAGCTGGAAGTGGCATTTGCAGCTCGCAATAGTGCAGAGTTACCTCAAAGAAAGGGGCCACGGTGTTTCTGTATCTCTATTATCTTGGTGCCGCTTCGGAACTTTTAAATATCTGGATATATCTCGAGAACTACGCATCTGATCAAAAAATATCATAGAACATAAAAAGTAGGAAACTTAATTCTCTACAAAAAAGGTCTCTTAACATTTTGCCATAGCTCGCTTCGTTTCCGAGATATTTGCCGATTTATCTCAATGGAAGGGGCCTGACGGGCATATTTCGAGATATTTCTTCTTCTGGTTGTTCTTCTTCTGCACAGCTAAGCTGGAAGTGGCATTTGCAGCGCGCAATAGTGCAGAGTTATCTCAAAGAAAGGGGCCACGGTGTTTCTGTATCTCTATTATGTTGGTGCGGCTTCGGAACTTTTAAATATCTTGATATATCTCGAGAACTACGCCTCTGATCGAAAAATATCATAGAACATAAAAAGTAGGAAACATAATTCTCTACAAAAAACGTCTCTTAACATTCTTCCATAGCTCGCTTCGTTTCCGAGATATTTGCAGATTTATCTCAAGGGAAGGGGCCTGACGGACATATTTCGAGATATTTCTTCTTCTTGTTGTTCTTCTTCTGCACAGCTAAGCTGGAAGTGGCATTTGCGGCTCGCACTAGTGCAGAGTTATCTCAAAGAAAGGGGCCACGGTGTTTCTGTATCTCTATTATGTTGGTGCGGCTTCGGAACTTTTAAATATCTCGATATATCTCGAAAACTACGCTTCTGATCAAAAAATATCATAGAACATAAATTGTAGGAAACTGAATTCTCTACAAAAAACGTCTCTTAACATTTCGCCATAGCTCGCTTCGTTTCCGAGATATTTGCAGATTTATCTCAAGGGAAGGGGCCTGACGGACATATTTCGAGATATTTCTTCTTCTTGTTGTTCTTCTTCTGCACAGCTAAGCTGGAAGTGGCATTTGCAGCGCGCAATAGTGCAGAGTTATCTCAAAGAAAGGGGCCACGGTGTTTCTGTATCTCTATTATGTTGGTGCGGCTTCGGAACTTTTAAATATCTTGATATATCTCGAGAACTACGCATCTGATCAAAAAATATCATACTACATAAAAAGTAGGAAACTTAATTCTCTACAAGAAAGGTCTCTAAACATTTTGCCATAGCTCGCTTCGTTTCCGAGATATTTGCAGATTTATCTCAAGGGAAGGGGCCTGACGGACATATTTCGAGATGTTTCTTCTTCTTGTTGTTCTTCTTCTGCACAGCTAAGCTGGAAGTGGCATTTGCAGCTCGCAATAGTGCAGAGTTATCTCAAAGAAAGAGGCCACGGTGTTTCTGTACCTCTATTATGTGGGTGCAGCTTCGGAACTTTTAAATATCTTGATATATCTCGAGAACTACGCATCTGATCAAAAAATATCATCGAACATAAAAAGTAGGAAACTTAATTCTCTACAAAAAAGGTCTCTTAACATTTTGCCATAGCTCGCTTCGTTTCCGAGATATTTGCAGATTTATCTCAAGGGAAGGGGTCTGACGGACATATTTCGAGATATTTCTTCTTCTTGTTGTTCTTCTTCTGCACAGCTAAGCTGGAAGTGGCATTTGCAGCTCGCAGTAGTGCAGAGTTATCTCAAAGAAAGGGGCCACGGTGTTTCTGTATCTCTATTATGTTGGTGCGGCTTCGGAACTTTTAAATATCTTGATATATCTCGAGAACTACGCATCTGATCAAAAAATATCATAGAACATAAAAAGTAGGAAACTTAATTCTCTACAAAAAAGGTCTCTTAACATTTTGCCATAGCTCGCTTCGTTTCCGAGATATTTGCAGATTTATCTCAATTGAAGGGGCCTGACGGGCATATTTCGAGATATTTCTTCTTCTTGTTGTTCTTCTTCTGCACAGCTAAGCTGGAAGTGGCATTTGCGGCTCGCACTAGTGCAGAGTTATCTCAAAGAAAGGGGCCACGGTGTTTCTGTATCTCTATTATGTTGGTGCGGCTTCGGAACTTTTAAATATCTCGATATATCTCGAAAACTACGCTTCTGATCAAAAAATATCGTAGAACATAAAAAGTAGGAAACTTAGTTCTCTACAAATAAGGTCTCTTAACATTTTGCCATAGCTCGCTTGGTTTCCGAGATATTTGCAGATTTATCTCAAGGGAAGGGGCCTGACGGACATATTTCGAGATATTTCTTCTTCTTGTTGTTCTTCTTCTGCACAGCTAAGCTGGAAGTGGCATTTGCAGCTCGCAATAGTGCAGAGTTACCTCAAAGAAAGGGGCCACGGTGTTTCTGTATCTCTATTATCTTGGTGCCGCTTCGGAACTTTTAAATATCTGGATATATCTCGAGAACTACGCATCTGATCAAAAAATATCATAGAACATAAAAAGTAGGAAACTTAATTCTCTACAAAAAAGGTCTCTTAACATTTTGCCATAGCTCGCTTCGTTTCCGAGATATTTGCCGATTTATCTCAATGGAAGGGGCCTGACGGGCATATTTCGAGATATTTCTTCTTCTGGTTGTTCTTCTTCTGCACAGCTAAGCTGGAAGTGGCATTTGCAGCGCGCAATAGTGCAGAGTTATCTCAAAGAAAGGGGCCACGGTGTTTCTGTATCTCTATTATGTTGGTGCGGCTTCGGAACTTTTAAATATCTTGATATATCTCGAGAACTACGCATCCGATCAAAAAATATCATAGAACATAAAAAGTAGGAAACTTAATTCTCTACAAAAAAGGTCTCTTAACATTTTGCCATAGCTCGCTTCGTTTCCGAGATATTTGCAGATTTATCTCAAGGGAAGGGGCCTGACGGACATATTTCGAGATATTTCTTCTTCTTGTTGTTCTTCTTCTGCACAGCTAAGCTGGAAGTGGCATTTGCAGCGCGCAATAGTGCAGAGTTATCTCAAAGAAAGGGGCCACGGTGTTTCTGTATCTCTATTATGTTGGTGCGGCTTCGGAACTTTTAAATATCTTGATATATCTCGAGAACTACGCCTCTGATCGAAAAATATCATAGAACATAAAAAGTAGGAAACATAATTCTCTACAAAAAACGTCTCTTAACATTCTTCCATAGCTCGCTTCGTTTCCGAGATATTTGCAGATTTATCTCAAGGGAAGGGGCCTGACGGACATATTTCGAGATATTTCTTCTTCTTGTTGTTCTTCTTCTGCACAGCTAAGCTGGAAGTGGCATTTGCGGCTCGCACTAGTGCAGAGTTATCTCAAAGAAAGGGGCCACGGTGTTTCTGTATCTCTATTATGTTGGTGCGGCTTCGGAACTTTTAAATATCTCGATATATCTCGAAAACTACGCTTCTGATCAAAAAATATCATAGAACATAAATTGTAGGAAACTGAATTCTCTACAAAAAACGTCTCTTAACATTTTGCCATAGCTCGCTTCGTTTCCGAGATATTTGCAGATTTATCTCAAGGGAAGGGGCCTGACGGACATATTTCGAGATATTTCTTCTTCTTGTTGTTCTTCTTCTGCACAGCTAAGCTGGAAGTGGCATTTGCAGCGCGCAATAGTGCAGAGTTATCTCAAAGAAAGGGGCCACGGTGTTTCTGTATCTCTATTATGTTGGTGCGGCTTCGGAACTTTTAAATATCTTGATATATCTCGAGAACTACGCATCTGATCAAAAAATATCATACTACATAAAAAGTAGGAAACTTAATTCTCTACAAGAAAGGTCTCTAAACATTTTGCCATAGCTCGCTTCGTTTCCGAGATATTTGCAGATTTATCTCAAGGGAAGGGGCCTGACGGACATATTTCGAGATGTTTCTTCTTCTTGTTGTTCTTCTTCTGCACAGCTAAGCTGGAAGTGGCATTTGCAGCTCGCAATAGTGCAGAGTTATCTCAAAGAAAGAGGCCACGGTGTTTCTGTACCTCTATTATGTGGGTGCAGCTTCGGAACTTTTAAATATCTTGATATATCTCGAGAACTACGCATCTGATCAAAAAATATCATCGAACATAAAAAGTAGGAAACTTAATTCTCTACAAAAAAGGTCTCTTAACATTTTGCCATAGCTCGCTTCGTTTCCGAGATATTTGCAGATTTATCTCAATGGAAGGGGCCTGACGGGCATATTTCGAGATATTTCTTCTTCTTGTTGTTCTTCTTCTGCACAGCTAAGCTGGAAGTGGCATTTGCGGCTCGCACTAGTGCAGAGTTATCTCAAAGAAAGGGGCCACGGTGTTTCTGTATCTCTATTATGTTGGTGCGGCTTCGGAACTTTTAAATATCTTGATATATCTCGAGAACTACGCATCTGATCAAAAAATATCATAGAACATAAAAAGTAGGAAACTTAATTCTCTACAAAAAAGGTCTCTTAACATTTTGCCATAGCTCGCTTCGTTTCCGAGATATTTGCAGATTTATCTCAAGGGAAGGGGACTAACGGACATATTTCGAGATATTTCTTCTTCTTGTTGTTCTTCTTCTGCACAGCTAAACTGGAAGTGGCATTTCCAGCTCGCAATAGTGCAGAGTTATCTCAAAGAAAGGGGCCACGGTGTTTCTGTATCTCTATTATGTTGGTTGCGGCTTCGGAACTTTTAAATATCTCGATATATCTCGAAAACTACGCTTCTGATCAAAAAATATCATAGAACATAAATTGTAGGAAACATAATTCTCGACAAGAAAGGTGTCTTAACATTTTGCCATAGCTCGCTTCGTTTCCGAGATATTTGCAGATATATCTCAAGGGAAGGGGCCTGACGGACATATTTCGAGATATTTCTTCTTCTTGTTGTTCTTCTTCTGCACAGCTAAGCTGGAAGTGGCATTTGCAGCTCGCAATAGTGCAGAGTTATCTCAAAGAAAGGGGCCACGGTGTTTCTGTATCTCTATTATGTTGGTGCGGCTTCGGAACTTTTAAATATCTTGATATATCTCGAGAACTACGCGTCTGATCAAAAAATATCATAGAACATAAAAAGTAGGAAACTTAATTCTCTACAAAAACGGTCTCTTAACATTTTGCCATAGCTCGCTTCGTTTCCGAGATATTTGCAGATATATCTCAAGGGAAGGGGCCTGACGGACATATTTCGAGATATTTCTTCTTCTTGTTGTTCTTCTTCTGCACAGCTAAGCTGGAAGTGGCATTTGCGGCTCGCACTAGTGCACAGTTATCTCAAAGAAAGGGGCCACGGTGTTTCTGTATCTCTATTATGTTGGTGCGGCTTCGGAACTTTTAAATATCTCGATATATCTCGAAAACTACGCTTCTGATCAAAAAATATCATAGAACATAAATTGTAGGAAACATAATTCTCTACAAAAAAGGTCTCTTAACATTTTGCCATAGCTCGCTTCGTTTCCGAGATATTTGCAGATATATCTCAAGGGAAGGGGCCTGACGGACATATTTCGAGATATTTCTTCTTCTTGTTGTTCTTCTTCTGCACAGCTAAGCTGGAAGTGGCATTTACAGCTCGGAATAGTGCAGAGTTATCTCAAAGAAAGGGGCCACGGTGTTTCTGTATCTCTATTATGTTGGTGCGGCTTCGGAACTTTTAAATATCTTGATATATCTCGAGAACTACGCATCTGATCAAAAAATATCATAGAACATAAAAAGTAGGAAACTTAATTCTCTACAAAAAAGGTCTCTTAACATTTTGCCATAGCTCGCTTCGTATCCGAGATATTTGCAGATTTATCTCAAGGGAAGGGGACTAACGGACATATTTCGAGATATTTCTTCTTCTTGTTGTTCTTCTTCTGCACAGCTAAACTGGAAGTGGCATTTCCAGCTCGCAATAGTGCAGAGGTATCTCAAAGAAAGGGGCCACGGTGTTTCTGTATCTCTATTATGTTGGTGCGGCTTCGGAACTTTTAAATATCTCGATATATCTCGAAAACTACGCTTCTGATCAAAAAATATCATAGAACATAAATTGTAGGAAACATAATTCTCGACAAAAAAGGTCTCTTAACATTTTGCCATAGCTCGCTTCGTTTCCGAGATATTTGCAGATATATCTCAAGGGAAGGGGCCTGACGGACATATTTCGAGATATTTCTTCTTCTTGTTGTTCTTCTTCTGCACAGCTAAGCTGGAAGTGGCATTTACAGCTCGGAATAGTGCAGAGTTATCTCAAAGAAAGGGGCCACGGTGTTTCTGTATCTCTATTATGTTGGTGCGGCTTCGGAACTTTTAAATATCTTGATATATCTCGAGAACTACGCATCTGATCAAAAAATATCATAGAACATAAAAAGTAGGAAACTTAATTCTCTACAAAAAAGGTCTCTTAACATTTTGCCATAGCTCGCTTCGTTTCCGAGATATTTGCAGATTTATCTCAAGGGAAGGGGACTAACGGACATATTTCGAGATATTTCTTCTTCTTGTTGTTCTTCTTCTGCACAGCTAAACTGGAAGTGGCATTTCCAGCTCGCAATAGTGCAGAGTTATCTCAAAGAAAGGGGCCACGGTGTTTCTGTATCTCTATTATGTTGGTGCGGCTTCGGAACTTTTAAATATCTCGATATATCTCGAAAACTACGCTTCTGATCAAAAAATATCATACAACATAAATTGTAGGAAACATAATTCTCGACAAAAAAGGTCTCTTAACATTTTGCCATAGCTCGCTTCGTTTCCGAGATATTTGCAGATATATCTCAAGGGAAGGGGCCTGACGGACATATTTCGAGATATTTCTTCTTCTTGTTGTGCTTCTTCTGCACAGCTAAGCTGGAAGTGGCATTCACAGCTCGGAATAGTGCAGAGTTATCTCAAAGAAAGGGGCCACGGTGTTTCTGTATCTCTATTATGTTGGTGCGGCTTCGGAACTTTTAAATATCTTGATATATCTCGAGAACTACGCATCTGATCAAAAAATATCATAGAACATAAAAAGTAGGAAACTTAATTCTCTACAAAAAAGGTCTCTTAACATTTTGCCATAGCTCGCTTCGTTTCCGAGATATTTGCAGATTTATCTCAAGGGAAGGGGACTAACGGACATATTTCGAGATATTTCTTCTTCTTGTTGTTCTTCTTCTGCACAGCTAAACTGGAAGTGGCATTTCCAGCTCGCAATAGTGCAGAGTTATCTCAAAGAAAGCGGCCACGGTGTTTCTGTATCTCTATTATGTTGGTGCGGCTTCGGAACTTTTAAATATCTCGATATATCTCGAAAACTACGCTTCTGATCAAAAAATATCATAGAACATAAATTGTAGGAAACATAATTCTCGACAAAAAAGGTCTCTTAACATTTTGCCATAGCTCGCTTCGTTTCCGAGATATTTGCAGATATATCTCAAGGGAAGGGGCCTGACGGACATATTTCGAGATATTTCTTCTTCTTGTTGTTCTTCTTCTGCACAGCTAAGCTGGAAGTGGCATTTGCAGCTCGCAATAGTGCAGAGTTATCTCAAAGAAAGGGGCCACGGTGTTTCTGTATCTCTATTATGTTGGTGCGGCTTCGGAACTTTTAAATATCTTGATATATCTCGAGAACTACGCGTCTGATCAAAAAATATCATAGAACATAAAAAGTAGGAAACTTAATTCTCTACAAAAACGGTCTCCTAACATTTTGCCATAGCTCGCTTCGTTTCCGAGATATTTGCAGATATATCTCAAGGGAAGGGGCCTGACGGACATATTTCGAGATATTTCTTCTTCTTGTTGTTCTTCTTCTGCACAGCTAAGCTGGAAGTGGCATTTGCGGCTCGCACTAGTGCACAGTTATCTCAAAGAAAGGGGCCACGGTGTTTCTGTATCTCTATTATGTTGGTGCGGCTTCGGAACTTTTAAATATCTCGATATATCTCGACCACTACGCTTCTGATCAAAAAATATCATAGAACATAAATTGTAGGAAACATAATTCTCGACAAAAAAGGTCTCTTAACATTTTGCCATAGCTCGCTTCCTTTCCGAGATATTTGCAGATATATCTCAAGGGAAGGGGCCTGACGGACATATTTCGAGATATTTCTTCTTCTTGTTGTTCTTCTTCTGCACAGCTAAGCTGGAAGTGGCATTTGCAGCGCGCAATAGTGCAGAGTTATCTCAAAGAAAGGGGCCACGGTGTTTCTGTATCTCTATTATGTTGGTGCGGCTTCGGAACTTTTAAATATCTTGATATATCTCGAGAACTACGCGTCTGATCAAAAAATATCATAGAACATAAAAAGTAGGAAACTTAATTCTCTACAAAAACGGTCTCCTAACATTTTGCCATAGCTCGCTTCGTTTCCGAGATATTTGCAGATATATCTCAAGGGAAGGGGCCTGACGGACATATTTCGAGATATTTCTTCTTCTTGTTGTTCTTCTTCTGCACAGCTAAGCTGGAAGTGGCATTTGCGGCTCGCACTAGTGCACAGTTATCTCAAAGAAAGGGGCCACGGTGTTTCTGTATCTCTATTATGTTGGTGCGGCTTCGGAACTTTTAAATATCTCGATATATCTCGACCACTACGCTTCTGATCAAAAAATATCATAGAACATAAATTGTAGGAAACATAATTCTCGACAAAAAAGGTCTCTTAACATTTTGCCATAGCTCGCTTCGTTTCCGAGATATTTGCAGATATATCTCAAGGGAAGGGGCCTGACGGACATATTTCGGGATATTTCTTCTTCTTGTTGTTCTTCCTCTGCACAGCTAAGCTGGAAGTGGCATTTGCAGCTCGCAATAGTGCAGAGTTATCTCAAAGAAAGGGGCCACGGTGTTTCTGTATCTCTATTATGTTGGTGCGGCTTCGGAACTTTTAAATATCTTGATATATCTCGAGAACTACGCATCTGATCAAAAAATATCATACAACATAAAAAGTAGGAAACTTAATTCTCTACAAAAAAGGTCTCTTAACATTTTGCCATAGCTCGCTTCGTTTCCGAGATATTTGCAGATTTATCTCAAGGGAAGGGGCCTGACGGACATATTTCGAGATATTTCTTCTTCTTGTTGTTCTTCTTCTGCACAGCTAAGCTGGAAGTGGCATTTGCAGCGCGCAATAGTGCAGAGTTATCTCAAAGAAAGGGGCCACGGTGTTTCTGTATCTCTATTATGTTGGTGCGGCTTCGGAACTTTTAAATATCTCGATATATCTCGACCACTACGCTTCTGATCAAAAAATATCATAGAACATAAATTGTAGGAAACATAATTCTCGACAAAAAAGGTCTCTTAACATTTTGCCATAGCTCGCTTCGTTTCCGAGATATTTGCAGATATATCTCAAGGGAAGGGGCCTGACGGACATATTTCGAGATATTTCTTCTTCTTGTTGTTCTTCTTCTGCACAGCTAAGCTGGAAGTGGCATTTACAGCTCGGAATAGTGCAGAGTTATCTCAAAGAAAGGGGCCACGGTGTTTCTGTATCTCTATTATGTTGGTGCGGCTTCGGAACTTTTAAATATCTTGATATATCTCGAGAACTACGCATCTGATCAAAAAATATCATAGAACATAAAAAGTAGGAAACTTAATTCTCTACAAAAACGTCTGTAAACATTTTGCCATAGCTCGCTTCGTTTCCGAGATATTTGCAGATTTATCTCAAGGGAAGGGGCCTGACGGACATATTTCGAGATATTTCTTCTTCTTGTTGTTCTTCTTCTGCACAGCTAAGCTGGAAGTGGCATTTGCAGCGCGCAATAGTGCAGAGTTATCTCAAAGAAAGGGGCCACGGTGTTTCTGTATCTCTATTATGTTGGTGCGGCTTCGGAACTTTTAAATATCTCGATATATCTCGACCACTACGCTTCTGATCAAAAAATATCATAGAACATAAATTGTAGGAAACATAATTCTCGACAAAAAAGGTCTCTTAACATTTTGCCATAGCTCGCTTCGTTTCCGAGATATTTGCAGATATATCTCAAGGGAAGGGGCCTGACGGACATATTTCGAGATATTTCTTCTTCTTGTTGTTCTTCTTCTGCACAGCTAAGCTGGAAGTGGCATTTACAGCTCGGAATAGTGCAGAGTTATCTCAAAGAAAGGGGCCACGGTGTTTCTGTATCTCTATTATGTTGGTGCGGCTTCGGAACTTTTAAATATCTTGATATATCTCGAGAACTACGCATCTGATCAAAAAATATCATAGAACATAAAAAGTAGGAAACTTAATTCTCTACAAAAACGTCTGTAAACATTTTGCCATAGCTCGCTTCGTTTCCGAGATATTTGCAGATTTATCTCAAGGGAAGGGGCCTGACGGACATATTTCGAGATATTTCTTCTTCTTGTTGTTCTTCTTCTGCACAGCTAAGCTGGAAGTGGCATTTGCGGCTCGCACTAGTGCAGAGTTATCTCAAAGAAAGGGGCCACGGTGTTTCTGTATCCCTATTATGTTGGTGCGGCTTCGGAACTTTTAAATATCTCGATATATCTCGAGAACTACGCTTCTGATCAAAAAATATCATAGAACATAAATTGTAGGAAACATAATTCTCGACAAAAAAGGTCTCTTAACATTTTGCCATAGCTCGCTTCGTTTCCGAGATATTTGCTGATATATCACAAGGGAAGGGGCCTGACGGACATATTTCGAGATATTTCTTCTTCTTGTTGTTCTTCTTCTGCACAGCTAAGCTGGAAGTGGCATTTGCAGCTCGCAATAGTGCAGAGTTATCTCAAAGAAAGGGGCCACGGTGTTTCTGTATCTCTATTATGTTGGTGCGGCTTCGGAACTTTTAAATATCTTGATATATCTCGAGAACTACGCGTCTGATCAAAAAATATCATAGAACATAAAAAGTAGGAAACTTAATTCTCTACAAAAACGGTCTCTTAACATTTTGCCATAGCTCGCTTCGTTTCCGAGATATTTGCAGATATATCTCAAGGGAAGGGGCCTGACGGACATATTTCGAGATATTTCTTCTTCTTGTTGTTCTTCTTCTGCACAGCTAAGCTGGAAGTGGCATTTGCGGCTCGCACTAGTGCACAGTTATCTCAAAGAAAGGGGCCACGGTGTTTCTGTATCTCTATTATGTTGGTGCGGCTTCGGAACTTTTAAATATCTCGATATATCTCGAAAACTACGCTTCTGATCAAAAAATATCATAGAACATAAATTGTAGGAAACATAATTCTCTACAAAAAAGGTCTCTTAACATTTTGCCATAGCTCGCTTCGTTTCCGAGATATTTGCAGATATATCTCAAGGGAAGGGGCCTGACGGACATATTTCGAGATATTTCTTCTTCTTGTTGTTCTTCTTCTTCACAGCTAAGCTGGAAGTGGCATTTACAGCTCGGAATAGTGCAGAGTTATCTCAAAGAAAGGGGCCACGGTGTTTCTGTATCTCTATTATGTTGGTGCGGCTTCGGAACTTTTAAATATCTTGATATATCTCGAGAACTACGCATCTGATCAAAAAATATCATAGAACATAAAAAGTAGGAAACTTAATTCTCTACAAAAAACGTCTCTTAACATTTTGCCATAGCTCGCTTCGTTTCCGAGATATTTGCAGATTTATCTCAAGGGAAGGGGCCTGACGGACATATTTCGAGATATTCCTTCTTCTTGTTGTTCTTCTTCTGCACAGCTAAGCTGGAAGTGGCATTTGCAGCTCGCAATAGTGCAGAGTTATCTCAAAGAAAGGGGCCACGGTGTTTCTGTATCTCTATTATGTTGGTGCGGCTTCGGAACTTTTAAATATCTTGATATATCTCGAGAACTACGCGTCTGATCAAAAAATATCATAGAACATAAAAAGTAGGAAACTTAATTCTCTACAAAAACGGTCTCTTAACATTTTGCCATAGCTCGCTTCGTTTCCGAGATATTTGCAGATATATCTCAAGGGAAGGGGCCTGACGGACATATTTCGAGATATTTCTTCTTCTTGTTGTTCTTCTTCTGCACAGCTAAGCTGGAAGTGGCATTTGCAGCTCGCAATAGTGCAGAGTTATCTCAAAGAAAGGGGCCACGGTGTTTCTGTATCTCTATTATGTTGGTGCGGCTTCGGAACTTTTAAATATCTTGATATATCTCGAGAACTACGCGTCTGATCAAAAAATATCATAGAACATAAAAAGTAGGAAACTTAATTCTCTACAAAAACGGTCTCTTAACATTTTGCCATAGCTCGCTTCGTTTCCGAGATATTTGCAGATATATCTCAAGGGAAGGGGCCTGACGGACATATTTCGAGATATTTCTTCTTCTTGTTGTTCTTCTTCTGCACAGCTAAGCTGGAAGTGGCATTTGCGGCTCGCACTAGTGCACAGTTATCTCAAAGAAAGGGGCCACGGTGTTTCTGTATCTCTATTATGTTGGTGCGGCTTCGGAACTTTTAAATATCTTGATATATCTCGAGAACTACGCATCTGATCAAAAAATATCATAGAACATAAAAAGTAGGAAACTTAATTCTCTACAAAAAAGGTCTCTTAACATTTTGCCATAGCTCGCTTCGTTTCCGAGATATTTGCAGATTTATCTCAAGGGAAGGGGACTAACGGACATATTTCGAGATATTTCTTCTTCTTGTTGTTCTTCTTCTGCACAGCTAAACTGGAAGTGGCATTTCCAGCTCGCAATAGTGCAGAGTTATCTCAAAGAAAGGGGCCACGGTGTTTCTGTATCTCTATTATGTTGGTGCGGCTTCGGAACTTTTAAATATCTCGATATATCTCGAAAACTACGCTTCTGATCAAAAAATATCATAGAACATAAATTGTAGGAAACATAATTCTCGACAAAAAAGGTCTCTTAACATTTTGCCATAGCTCGCTTCGTTTCCGAGATATTTGCAGATATATCTCAAGGGAAGGGGCCTGACGGACATATTTCGAGATATTTCTTCTTCTTGTTGTTCTTCTTCTGCACAGCTAAGCTGGAAGTGGCATTTGCGGCTCGCACTAGTGCACAGTTATCTCAAAGAAAGGGGCCACGGTGTTTCTGTATCTCTATTATGTTGGTGCGGCTTCGGAACTTTTAAATATCTCGATATATCTCGAAAACTACGCTTCTGATCAAAAAATATCATAGAACATAAATTGTAGGAAACATAATTCTCTACAAAAAAGGTCTCTTAACATTTTGCCATAGCTCGCTTCGTTTCCGAGATATTTGCAGATATATCTCAAGGGAAGGGGCCTGACGGACATATTTCGAGATATTTCTTCTTCTTGTTGTTCTTCTTCTGCACAGCTAAGCTGGAAGTGGCATTTACAGCTCGGAATAGTGCAGAGTTATCTCAAAGAAAGGGGCCACGGTGTTTCTGTATCTCTATTATGTTGGTGCGGCTTCGGAACTTTTAAATATCTTGATATATCTCGAGAACTACGCATCTGATCAAAAAATATCATAGAACATAAAAAGTAGGAAACTTAATTCTCTACAAAAAAGGTCTCTTAACATTTTGCCATAGCTCGCTTCGTTTCCGAGATATTTGCAGATTTATCTCAAGGGAAGGGGCCTGACGGACATATTTCGAGATATTTCTTCTTCTTGTTGTTCTTCTTCTGCACAGCTAAACTGGAAGTGGCATTTCCAGCTCGCAATAGTGCAGAGTTATCTCAAAGAAAGGGGCCACGGTGTTTCTGTATCTCTATTATGTTGGTGCGGCTTCGGAACTTTTAAATATCTCGATATATCTCGAAAACTACGCTTCAGATCAAAAAATATCATAGAACATAAATTGTAGGAAACATAATTCTCTACAAAAAAGGTCTCTTAACATTTTGCCATAGCTCGCTTCGTTTCCGAGATATTTGCAGATATATCTCAAGGGAAGGGGCCTGACGGACATATTTCGAGATATTTCTTCTTCTTGTTGTTCTTCTTCTGCACAGCTTACCTGGAAGTGGCATTTACAGCTCGGAATAGTGCAGAGTTATCTCAAAGAAAGGGGCCACGGTGTTTCTGTATCTCTATTATGTTGGTGCGGCTTCGGAACTTTTAAATATCTTGATATATCTCGAGAACTACGCGTCTGATCAAAAAATATCATAGAACATAAAAAGTAGGAAACTTAATTCTCTACAAAAACGGTCTCTTAACATTTTGCCATAGCTCGCTTCGTTTCCGAGATATTTGCAGATATATCTCAAGAGAAGGGGCCTGACGGACATATTTCGAGATATTTCTTCTTCTTGTTGTTCTTCTTCTGCACAGCTAAGCTGGAAGTGGCATTTGCAGCTCGCAATAGTGCAGAGTTATCTCAAAGAAAGGGGCCACGGTGTTTCTGTATCTCTATTATGTTGGTGCGGCTTCGGAACTTTTAAATATCTTGATATATCTCGAGAACTACGCGTCTGATCAAAAAATATCATAGAACATAAAAAGTAGGAGACTTAATTCTCTACAAAAACGGTCTCTTAACATTTTGCCATAGCTCGCTTCGTTTCCGAGATATTTGCAGATATATCTCAAGGGAAGGGGCCTGACGGACATATTTCGAGATATTTCTTCTTCTTGTTGTTCTTCTTCTGCACAGCTAAGCTGGAAGTGGCATTTGCAGCTCGCAATAGTGCAGAGTTATCTCAAAGAAAGGGGCCACGGTGTTTCTGTATCTCTATTATGTTGGTGCGGCTTCGGAACTTTTAAATATCTTGATATATCTCGAGAACTACGCATCTGATCAAAAAATATCATAGAACATAAAAAGTAGGAAACTTAATTCTCTACAAAAAAGGTCTCTTAACATTTTGCCATAGCTCGCTTCGTTTCCGAGATATTTGCAGATTTATCTCAAGGGAAGGGGACTAACGGACATATTTCGAGATATTTCTTCTTCTTGTGGTTCTTCTTCTGCACAGCTAAACTGGAAGTGGCATTTCCAGCTCGCAATAGTGCAGAGTTATCTCAAAGAAAGGGGCCACGGTGTTTCTGTATCTCTATTATGTTGGTGCGGCTTCGGAACTTTTAAATATCTCGATATATCTCGAAAACTACGCTTCTGATCAAAAAATATCATAGAACATAAATTGTAGGAAACATAATTCTCGACAAAAAAGTCTCTTAACATTTTGCCATAGCTCGCTTCGTTTCCGAGATATTTGCAGATATATCTCAAGGGAAGGGGCCTGACGGACATATTTCGAGATATTTCTTCTTCTTGTTGTTCTTCTTCTGCACAGCTAAGCTGGAAGTGGCATGTGCAGCTCGCAATAGTGCAGAGTTATCTCAAAGAAAGTGGCCACGGTGTTTCTGTATCTCTATTATGTTGGTGCGGCTTCGGAACTTTTAAATATCTTGATATATCTCGAGAACTACGCGTCTGATCAAAAAATATCATAGAACATAAAAAGTAGGAAACTTAATTCTCTACAAAAACGGTCTCTTAACATTTTGCCATAGCTCGCTTCGTTTCCGAGATATTTGCAGATATATCTCAAGGGAAGGGGCCTGACGGACATATTTCGAGATATTTCTTCTTCTTGTTGTTCTTCTTCTGCACAGCTAAGCTGGAAGTGGCATTTGCGGCTCGCACTAGTGCACAGTTATCTCAAAGAAAGGGGCCACGGTGTTTCTGTATCTCTATTATGTTGGTGCGGCTTCGGAACTTTTAAATATCTCGATATATCTCGAAAACTACGCTTCCGAACAAAAAATATCATAGAACATAAATTGTAGGAAACATAATTCTCTACAAAAACGGTCTCTTAACATTTTGCCATAGCTCGCTTCGTTTCCGAGATATTTGCAGATATATCTCAAGGGAAGGGGCCTGACGGACATATTTCGAGATATTTCTTCTTCTTGTTGTTCTTCTTCTGCACAGCTAAGCGGGAAGTGGCATTTACAGCTCGGAATAGTGCAGAGTTATCTCAAAGAAAGGGGCCACGGTGTTTCTGTATCTCTATTATGTTGGTGCGGCTTCGGAACTTTTAAATATCTTGATATATCTCGAGAACTACGCATCTGATCAAAAAATATCATAGAACATAAAAAGTAGGAAACTTAATTCTCTACAAAAAAGGTCTCTTAACATTTTGCCATAGCTCGCTTCGTTTCCGAGATATTTGCAGATTTATCTCAAGGGAAGGGGCCTGACGGACATATTTCGAGATATTTCTTCTTCTTGTTGTTCTTCTTCTGCACAGCTAAGCTGGGAGTGGCATTTGCAGCTCGCAATAGTGCAGAGTTATCTCAAAGAAAGGGGCCACGGTGTTTCTGTATCTCTATTATGTTGGTGCGGCTTCGGAACTTTTAAATATCTTGATATATCTCGAGAACTACGCGTCTGATCAAAAAATATCATAGAACATAAAAAGTAGGAAACTTAATTCTCTACAAAAACGGTCTCTTAACATTTTGCCATAGCTCGCTTCGTTTCCGAGATATTTGCAGATATATCTCAAGGGAAGGGGCCTGACGGACATATTTCGAGATATTTCTTCTTCTTGTTGTTCTTCTTCTGCACAGCTAAGCTGGAAGTGGCATTTGCGGCTCGCACTAGTGCACAGTTATCTCAAAGAAAGGGGCCACGGTGTTTCTGTATCTCTATTATGTTGGTGCGGCTTCGGAACTTTTAAATATCTCGATATATCTCGAAAACTACGCTTCTGATCAAAAAATATCATAGAACATAAATTGTAGGAAACATAATTCTCTACAAAAAAGGTCTCTTAACATTTTGCCATAGCTCGCTTCGTTTCCGAGATATTTGCAGATATATCTCAAGGGAAGGGGCCTGACGGACATATTTCGAGATATTTCTTCTTCTTGTTGTTCTTCTTCTGCACAGCTAAGCTGGAAGTGGCATTTACAGCTCGCACTAGTGCAGAGTTATCTCAAAGAAAGGGGCCACGGTGTTTCTGTATCCCTATTATGTTGGTGCGGCTTCGGAACTTTTAAATATCTCGATATATCTCGAGAACTACGCTTCTGATCAAAAAATATCATAGAACATAAATTGTAGGAAACATAATTCTCTACAAAAAACGTCTCTTAACATTCTGCCATAGCTCGCTTCGTTTGCGAGATATTTGCAGATTTATCTCAAGGGAAGGGGCCTGACGGACATATTTCGAGATATTTCTTCTTCTTGTTGTTCTTCTTCTGCACAGCTAAGCTGGAAGTGGCATTTGCGGCTCGCACTAGTGCAGAGTTATCTCAAAGAAAGGGGCCACGGTGTTTCTGTATCCCTATTATGTTGGTGCGGCTTCGGAACTTTTAAATATCTCGATATATCTCGAGAACTACGCTTCTGATCAAAAAATATCATAGAACATAAATTGTAGGAAACATAATTCTCTACAAAAAAGGTCTCTTAACATTTTGCCATAGCTCGCTTCGTTTCCGAGATATTTGCAGATATATCTCAAGGGAAGGGGCCTGACGGACATATTTCGAGATATTTCTTCTTCTTGTTGTTCTTCTTCTGCACAGCTAAGCTGGAAGTGGCATTTGCGGCTCGCACTAGTGCACAGTTATCTCAAAGAAAGGGGCCACGGTGTTTCTGTATCTCTATTATGTTGGTGCGGCTTCGGAACTTTTAAATATCTCGATATATCTCGAAAACTACGCTTCTGATCAAAAAATATCATAGAACATAAATTGTAGGAAACATAATTCTCTACAAAAAAGGTCTCTTAACATTTTGCCATAGCTCGCTTCGTTTCCGAGATATTTGCAGATATATCTCAAGGGAAGGGGCCTGACGGACATATTTCGAGATATTTCTTCTTCTTGTTGTTCTTCTTCTGCACAGCTAAGCTGGAAGTGGCATTTACAGCTCGGAATAGTGCAGAGTTATCTCAAAGAAAGGGGCCACGGTGTTTCTGTATCTCTATTATGTTGGTGCGGCTTCGGAACTTTTAAATATCTTGATATATCTCGAGAACTACGCATCTGATCAAAAAATATCATAGAACATAAAAAGTAGGAAACTTAATTCTCTACAAAAAACGTCTCTTAACATTTTGCCATAGCTCGCTTCGTTTCCGAGATATTTGCAGATTTATCTCAAGGGAAGGGGCCTGACGGACATATTTCGAGATATTTCTTCTTCTTGTTGTTCTTCTTCTGCACAGCTAAGCTGGAAGTGGCATTTGCGGCTCGCACTAGTGCAGAGTTATCTCAAAGAAAGGGGCCACGGTGTTTCTGTATCTCTATTATGTTGGTGCGGCTTCGGAACTTTTAAATATCTTGATATATCTCGAGAACTACGCGTCTGATCAAAAAATATCATAGAACATAAAAAGTAGGAAACTTAATTTTCTACAAAAACGGTCTCTTAACATTTTGCCATAGCTCGCTTCGTTTCCGAGATATTTGCAGATATATCTCAAGGGAAGGGGCCTGACGGACATATTTCGAGATATTTCTTCTTCTTGTTGTTCTTCTTCTGCACAGCTAAGCTGGAAGTGGCATTTGCGGCTCGCACTAGTGCACAGTTATCTCAAAGAAAGGGGCCACGGTGTTTCTGTATCTCTATTATGTTGGTGCGGCTTCGGAACTTTTAAATATCTCGATATATCTCGAAAACTACGCTTCTGATCAAAAAATATCATAGAACATAAATTGTAGGAAACATAATTCTCTACAAAAAAGGTCTCTTAACATTTTGCCATAGCTCGCTTCGTTTCCGAGATATTTGCAGATATATCTCAAGGGAAGGGGCCTGACGGACATATTTCGAGATATTTCTTCTTCTTGTTGTTCTTCTTCTGCACAGCTAAGCTGGAAGTGGCATTTACAGCTCGGAATAGTGCAGAGTTATCTCAAAGAAAGGGGCCACGGTGTTTCTGTATCTCTATTATGTTGGTGCGGCTTCGGAACTTTTAAATATCTTGATATATCTCGAGAACTACGCATCTGATTAAAAAATATCATGGAACATAAAAAGTAGGAAACTTAATTCTCTACAAAAAACGTCTCTTAACATTTTGCCATAGCTCGCTTCGTTTCCGAGATATTTGCAGATTTATCTCAAGGGAAGGGGCCTGACGGACATATTTCGAGATATTTCTTCTTCTTGTTGTTCTTCTTCTGCACAGCTAAGCTGGAAGTGGCATTTGCGGCTCGCACTAGTGCAGAGTTATCTCAAAGAAAGGGGCCACGGTGTTTCTGTATCCCTATTATGTTGGTGCGGCTTCGGAACTTTTAAATATCTCGATATATCTCGAGAACTACGCTTCTGATCAAAAAATATCATAGAACATAAATTGTAGGAAACATAATTCTCGACAAAAAAGGTCTCTTAACATTTTGCCATAGCTCGCTTCGTTTCCGAGATATTTGCAGATATATCTCAAGGGAAGGGGCCTGACGGACATATTTCGAGATATTTCTTCTTCTTGTTGTTCTTCTTCTGCACAGCTAAGCTGGAAGTGGCATTTACAGCTCGGAATAGTGCAGAGTTATCTCAAAGAAAGGGGCCACGGTGTTTCTGTATCTCTATTATGTTGGTGCGGCTTCGGAACTTTTAAATATCTTGATATATCTCGAGAACTACGCATCTGATCAAAAAATATCATAGCACATAAAAAGTAGGAAACTTAATTCTCTACAAAAAACGTCTCTTAACATTTTGCCATAGCTCGCTTCGTTTCCGAGATATTTGCAGATTTATCTCAAGGGAAGGGGCCTGACGGACATATTTCGAGATATTTCTTCTTCTTGTTGTTCTTCTTCTGCACAGCTAAGCTGGAAGTGGCATTTGCGGCTCGCACTAGTGCAGAGTTATCTCAAAGAAAGGGGCCACGGTGTTTCTGTATCCCTATTATGTTGGTGCGGCTTCGGAACTTTTAAATATCTCGATATATCTCGAGAACTACGCTTCTGATCAAAAAATATCATACAACATAAATTGTAGGAAACATAATTCTCTACAAAAAACGTCTCTTAACATTCTGCCATAGCTCGCTTCGTTTCCGAGATATTTGCAGATTTATCTCAAGGGAAGGGGCCTGACGGACATATTTCGAGATATTTCTTCTTCTTGTTGTTCTTCTTCTGCACAGCTAAGCTGGAAGTGGCATTTGCGGCTCGCACTAGTGCACAGTTATCTCAAAGAAAGGGGCCACGGTGTTTCTGTATCTCTAATATGTTGGTGCGGCTTCGGAACTTTTAAATATCTCGATATATCTCGAAAACTACGCTTCTGATCAAAAAATATCATAGAACATAAATTGTAGGAAACATAATTCTCGACAAAAAAGGTCTCTTAACATTTTGCCATAGCTCGCTTCGTTTCCGAGATATTTGCAGATATATCTCAAGGGAAGGGGCCTGACGGACATATTTCGAGATATTTCATCTTCTTGTTGTTCTTCTTCTGCACAGCTAAGCTGGAAGTGGCATTTACAGCTCGGAATAGTGCAGAGTTATCTCAAAGAAAGGGGCCACGGTGTTTCTGTATCTCTATTATGTTGGTGCGGCTTCGGAACTTTTAAATATCTTGATATATCTCGAGAACTACGCATCTGATCAAAAAATATCATAGCACATAAAAAGTAGGAAACTTAATTCTCTACAAAAAACGTCTCTTAACATTTTGCCATAGCTCGCTTCGTTTCCGAGATATTTGCAGATTTATCTCAAGGGAAGGGGCCTGACGGACATATTTCGAGATATTTCTTCTTCTTGTTGTTCTTCTTCTGCACAGCTAAGCTGGAAGTGGCATTTGCGGCTCGCACTAGTGCAGAGTTATCTCAAAGAAAGGGGCCACGGTGTTTCTGTATCCCTATTATGTTGGTGCGGCTTCGGAACTTTTAAATATCTCGATATATCTCGAGAACTACGCTTCTGATCAAAAAATATCATAGAACATAAATTGTAGGAAACATAATTCTCTACAAAAAACGTCTCTTAACATTCTGCCATAGCTCGCTTCGTTTCCGAGATATTTGCAGATTTATCTCAAGGGAAGGGGCCTGACGGACATATTTCGAGATATTTCTTCTTCTTGTTGTTCTTCTTCTGCACAGCTAAGCTGGAAGTGGCATTTGCGGCTCGCACTAGTGCACAGTTATCTCAAAGAAAGGGGCCACGGTGTTTCTGTATCTCTAATATGTTGGTGCGGCTTCGGAACTTTTAAATATCTCGATATATCTCGAAAACTACGCTTCTGATCAAAAAATATCATAGAACATAAATTGTAGGAAACATAATTCTCTACAAAAAAGGTCTCTTAACATTTTGCCATAGCTCGCTTCGTTTCCGAGATATTTGCAGATATATCTCAAGGGAAGGGGCCTGACGGACATATTTCGAGATATTTCTTCTTCTTGTTGTTCTTCTTCTGCACAGCTAAGCTGGAAGTGGCATTTGCGGCTCGCACTAGTGCACAGTTATCTCAAAGAAAGGGGCCACGGTGTTTCTGTATCTCTATTATGTTGGTGCGGCTTCGGAACTTTTAAATATCTCGATATATCTCGAAAACTACGCTTCTGATCAAAAAATATCATAGAACATAAATTGTAGGAAACATAATTCTCTACAAAAAAGCTCTCTTAACATTTTGCCATAGCTCGCTTCGTTTCCGAGATATTTGCAGATATATCTCAAGGGAAGGGGCCTGACGGACATATTTCGAGATATTTCTTCTTCTTGTTGTTCTTCTTCTGCACAGCTAAGCTGGAAGTGGCATTTACAGCTCGGAATAGTGCAGAGTTATCTCAAAGAAAGGGGCCACGGTGTTTCTGTATCTCTATTATGTTGGTGCGGCTTCGGAACTTTTAAATATCTTGATATATCTCGAGAACTACGCATCTGATCAAAAAATATCATAGAACATAAAAAGTAGGAAACTTAATTCTCTACAAAAAAGGTCTCTTAACATTTTGCCATAGCTCGCTTGGTTTCCGAGATATTTGCAGATTTATCTCAAGGGAAGGGGCCTAACGGACATATTTCGAGATATTTCTTCTTCTTGTTGTTCTTCTTCTGCACAGCTAAGCTGGAAGTGGCATTTGCGGCTCGCACTAGTGCACAGTTATCTCAAAGAAAGGGGCCACGGTGTTTCTGTATCTCTATTATGTTGGTGCGGCTTCGGAACTTTTAAATATCTCGATATATCTCGAAAACTACGCTTCTGATCAAAAAATATCATAGAACATAAATTGTAGGAAACATAATTCTCTACAAAAAAGGTCTCTTAACATTTTGCCATAGCTCGCTTCGTTTCCGAGATATTTGCAGATATATCTCAAGGGAAGGGGCCTGACGGACATATTTCGAGATATTTCTTCTTCTTGTTGTTCTTCTTCTGCACAGCTAAGCTGGAAGTGGCATTTACAGCTCGGAATAGTGCAGAGTTATCTCAAAGAAAGGGGCCACGGTGTTTCTGTATCTCTATTATGTTGGTGCGGCTTCGGAACTTTTAAATATCTTGATATATCTCGAGAACTACGCATCTGATCAAAAAATATCATAGCACATAAAAAGTAGGAAACTTAATTCTCTACAAAAAACGTCTCTTAACATTTTGCCATAGCTCGCTTCGTTTCCGAGATATTTGCAGATTTATCTCAAGGGAAGGGGCCTGACGGACATATTTCGAGATATTTCTTCTTCTTGTTGTTCTTCTTCTGCACAGCTAAGCTGGAAGTGGCATTTGCGGCTCGCACTAGTGCAGAGTTATCTCAAAGAAAGGGGCCACGGTGTTTCTGTATCCCTATTATGTTGGTGCGGCTTCGGAACTTTTAAATATCTCGATATATCTCGAGAACTACGCTTCTGATCAAAAAATATCATAGAACATAAATTGTAGGAAACATAATTCTCTACAAAAAACGTCTCTTAACATTCTGCCATAGCTCGCTTCGTTTCCGAGATATTTGCAGATTTATCTCAAGGGAAGGGGCCTGACGGACATATTTCGAGATATTTCTTCTTCTTGTTGTTCTTCTTCTGCACAGCTAAGCTGGAAGTGGCATTTGCGGCTCGCACTAGTGCACAGTTATCTCAAAGAAAGGGGCCACGGTGTTTCTGTATCTCTAATATGTTGGTGCGGCTTCGGAACTTTTAAATATCTCGATATATCTCGAGAACTACGCTTCTGATCAAAAAATATCATAGAACATAAATTGTAGGAAACATAATTCTCTACAAAAAACGTCTCTTAACATTCTGCCATAGCTCGCTTCGTTTCCGAGATATTTGCAGATTTATCTCAAGGGAAGGGGCCTGACGGACATATTTCGAGATATTTCTTCTTCTTGTTGTTCTTCTTCTGCACAGCTAAGCTGGAAGTGGCATTTGCGGCTCGCACTAGTGCACAGTTATCTCAAAGAAAGGGGCCACGGTGTTTCTGTATCTCTAATATGTTGGTGCGGCTTCGGAACTTTTAAATATCTCGATATATCTCGAAAACTACGCTTCTGATCAAAAAATATCATAGAACATAAATTGTAGGAAACATAATTCTCTACAAAAAAGGTCTCTTAACATTTTGCCATAGCTCGCTTCGTTTCCGAGATATTTGCAGATATATCTCAAGGGAAGGGGCCTGACGGACATATTTCGAGATATTTCTTCTTCTTGTTGTTCTTCTTCTGCACAGCTAAGCTGGAAGTGGCATTTACAGCTCGGAATAGTGCAGAGTTATCTCAAAGAAAGGGGCCACGGTGTTTCTGTATCTCTATTATGTTGGTGCGGCTTCGGAACTTTTAAATATCTTGATATATCTCGAGAACTACGCATCTGATCAAAAAATATCATAGAACATAAAAAGTAGGAAACTTAATTCTCTACAAAAAACGTCTCTTAACATTTTGCCATAGCTCGCTTCGTTTCCGAGATATTTGCAGATATATCACAAGGGAAGGGGCCTGACGGACATATTTCGAGATATTTCTTCTTCTTGTTGTTCTTCTTCTGCACAGCTAAGCTGGAAGTGGCATTTGCAGCTCGCAATAGTGCAGAGTTATCTCAAAGAAAGGGGCCACGGTGTTTCTGTATCTCTATTATGTTGGTGCGGCTTCGGAACTTTTAAATATCTTGATATATCTCGAGAACTACGCGTCTGATCAAAAAATATCATAGAACATAAAAAGTAGGAAACTTAATTCTCTACAAAAACGGTCTCTTAACATTTTGCCATAGCTCGCTTCGTTTCCGAGATATTTGCAGATATATCTCAAGGGAAGGGGCCTGACGGACATATTTCGAGATATTTCTTCTTCTTGTTGTTCTTCTTCTGCACAGCTAAGCTGGAAGTGGCATTTGCAGCTCGCAATAGTGCAGAGTTATCTCAAAGAAAGAGGCCACGGTGTTTCTGTATCTCTATTATGTTGGTGCGGCTTCGGAACTTTTAAATATCTCGATATATCTCGAAAACTACGCTTCTGATCAAAAAATATCATAGAACATAAATTGTAGGAAACATAATTCTCTACAAAAAAGGTCTCTTAACATTTTGCCATAGCTCGCTTCGTTTCCGAGATATTTGCAGATATATCTCAAGGGAAGGGGCCTGACGGACATATTTCGAGATATTTCTTCTTCTTGTTGTTCTTCTTCTGCACAGCTAAGCTGGAAGTGGCATTTACAGCTCGGAATAGTGCAGAGTTATCTCAAAGAAAGGGGCCACGGTGTTTCTGTATCTCTATTATGTTGGTGCGGCTTCGGAACTTTTAAATATCTTGATATATCACGAGAACTACGCATCTGATCAAAAAATATCATAGAACATAAAAAGTAGGAAACTTAATTCTCTACAAAAAACGTCTCTTAACATTTTGCCATAGCTCGCTTCGTTTCCGAGATATTTGCAGATTTATCTCAAGGGAAGGGGCCTGACGGACATATTTCGAGATATTTCTTCTTCTTGTTGTTCTTCTTCTGCACAGCTAAGCTGGAAGTGGCATTTGCGGCTCGCACTAGTGCAGAGTTATCTCAAAGAAAGGGGCCACGGTGTTTCTGTATCCCTATTATGTTGGTGCGGCTTCGGAACTTTTAAATATCTTGATATATCCGAGAACTACGCATCTGATCAAAAAATATCATAGAACATAAAAAGTAGGAAACTTAATTCTCTACAAAAACGGTCTCTTAACATTTTGCCATAGCTCGCTTCGTTTCCGAGATATTTGCAGATTTATCTCAAGGGAAGGGGCCTAACGGACATATTTCGAGATATTTCTTCTTCTTGTTGTTCTTCTTCTGCACAGCTAAACTGGAAGTGGCATTTCCAGCTCGCAATAGTGCAGAGTTATCTCAAAGAAAGGGGCCACGGTGTTTCTGTATCTCTATTATGTTGGTGCGGCTTCGGAACTTTTAAATATCTTGATATATCTCGAGAACTACGCATCTGATCAAAAAATATCATAGAACATAAAAAGTAGGAAACTTAATTCTCTACAAAAAAGGTCTCTTAACATTTTGCCATAGCTCGCTTCGTTTCCGAGATATTTGCAGATTTATCTCAAGGGAAGGGGACTAACGGACATATTTCGAGATATTTCTTCTTCTTGTTGTTCTTCTTCTGCACAGCTAAGCTGGAAGTGGCATTTCCAGCTCGCAATAGTGCAGAGTTATCTCAAAGAAAGGGGCCACGGTGTTTCTGTATCTCTATTATGTTGGTGCGGCTTCGGAACTTTTAAATATCTCGATATATCTCGAAAACTACGCTTCTGATCAAAAAATATCATAGAACATAAATTGTAGGAAACATAATTCTCTACAAAAAAGGTCTCTTAACATTTTGCCATAGCTCGCTTCGTTTCCGAGATATTTGCAGATATATCTCAAGGGAAGGGGCCTGACGGACATATTTCGAGATATTTCTTCTTCTTGTTGTTCTTCTTCTGCACAGCTAAGCTGGAAGTGGCATTTACAGCTCGGAATAGTGCAGAGTTATCTCAAAGAAAGGGGCCACGGTGTTTCTGTATCTCTATTATGTTGGTGCGGCTTCGGAGCTTTTAAATATCTTGATATATCTCGAGAACTACGCATCTGATCAAAAAATATCATAGAACATAAAAAGTAGGAAACTTAATTCTCTACAAAAAAGGTCTCTTAACATTTTGCCATAGCTCGCTTGGTTTCCGAGATATTTGCAGATTTATCTCAAGGGAAGGGGCCTAACGGACATATTTCGAGATATTTCTTCTTCTTGTTGTTCTTCTTCTGCACAGCTAAATTGGAAGTGGCATTTCCAGCTCGCAATAGTGCAGAGTTATCTTAAAGAAAGGGGCCACGGTGTTTCTGTATCTCTATTATGTTGGTGCGGCTTCGGAACTTTTAAATATCTTGATATATCTCGAGAACTACGCGTCTGATCAAAAAATATCATAGAACATAAAAAGTAGGAAACTTAATTTTCTACAAAAACGGTCTCTTAACATTTTGCCATAGCTCGCTTCGTTTCCGAGATATTTGCAGATATATCTCAAGGGAAGGGGCCTGACGGACATATTTCGAGATATTTCTTCTTCTTGTTGTTCTTCTTCTGCACAGCTAAGCTGGAAGTGGCATTTGCGGCTCGCACTAGTGCACAGTTATCTCAAAGAAAGGGGCCACGGTGTTTCTGTATCTCTATTATGTTGGTGCGGCTTCGGAACTTTTAAATATCTCGATATATCTCGAAAACTACGCTTCTGATCAAAAAATATCATAGAACATAAATTGTAGGAAACATAATTCTCTACAAAAAAGGTCTCTTAACATTTTGCCATAGCTCGCTTCGTTTCCGAGATATTTGCAGATATATCTCAAGGGAAGGGGCCTGACGGACATATTTCGAGATATTTCTTCTTCTTGTTGTTCTTCTTCTGCACAGCTAAGCTGGAAGTGGCATTTACAGCTCGGAATAGTGCAGAGTTATCTCAAAGAAAGGGGCCACGGTGTTTCTGTATCTCTATTATGTTGGTGCGGCTTCGCAACTTTTAAATATCTTGATATATCTCGAGAACTACGCATCTGATTAAAAAATATCATGGAACATAAAAAGTAGGAAACTTAATTCTCTACAAAAAACGTCTCTTAACATTTTGCCATAGCTCGCTTCGTTTCCGAGATATTTGCAGATTTATCTCAAGGGAAGGGGCCTGACGGACATATTTCGAGATATTTCTTCTTCTTGTTGTTCTTCTTCTGCACAGCTAAGCTGGAAGTGGCATTTGCGGCTCGCACTAGTGCAGAGTTATCTCAAAGAAAGGGGCCACGGTGTTTCTGTATCCCTATTATGTTGGTGCGGCTTCGGAACTTTTAAATATCTCGATATATCTCGAGAACTACGCTTCTGATCAAAAAATATCATAGAACATAAATTGTAGGAAACATAATTCTCGACAAAAAAGGTCTCTTAACATTTTGCCATAGCTCGCTTCGTTTCCGAGATATTTGCAGATATATCTCAAGGGAAGGGGCCTGACGGACATATTTCGAGATATTTCTTCTTCTTGTTGTTCTTCTTCTGCACAGCTAAGCTGGAAGTGGCATTTACAGCTCGGAATAGTGCAGAGTTATCTCAAAGAAAGGGGCCACGGTGTTTCTGTATCTCTATTATGTTGGTGCGGCTTCGGAACTTTTAAATATCTTGATATATCTCGAGAACTACGCATCTGATCAAAAAATATCATAGCACATAAAAAGTAGGAAACTTAATTCTCTACAAAAAACGTCTCTTAACATTTTGCCATAGCTCGCTTCGTTTCCGAGATATTTGCAGATTTATCTCAAGGGAAGGGGCCTGACGGACATATTTCGAGATATTTCTTCTTCTTGTTGTTCTTCTTCTGCACAGCTAAGCTGGAAGTGGCATTTGCAGCTCGCAATAGTGCAGAGTTATCTCAAAGAAAGGGGCCACGGTGTTTCTGTATCTCTATTATGTTGGTGCGGCTTCGGAACTTTTAAATATCTTGATATATCTCGAGAACTACGCGTCTGATCAAAAAATATCATAGAACATAAAAAGTAGGAAACTTAATTCTCTACAAAAACGGTCTCTTAACATTTTGCCATAGCTCGCTTCGTTTCCGAGATATTTGCAGATATATCTCAAGGGAAGGGGCCTGACGGACATATTTCGAGATATTTCTTCTTCTTGTTGTTCTTCTTCTGCACAGCTAAGCTGGAAATGGCATTTGCAGCTCGCAATAGTGCAGAGTTATCTCAAAGAAAGAGGCCACGGTGTTTCTGTATCTCTATTATGTTGGTGCGGCTTCGGAACTTTTAAATATCTCGATATATCTCGAAAACTACGCTTCTGATCAAAAAATATCATAGAACATAAATTGTAGGAAACATAATTCTCTACAAAAAAGGTCTCTTAACATTTTGCCATAGCTCGCTTCGTTTCCGAGATATTTGCAGATATATCTCAAGGGAAGGGGCCTGACGGACATATTTCGAGATATTTCTTCTTCTTGTTGTTCTTCTTCTGCACAGCTAAGCTGGAAGTGGCATTTACAGCTCGGAATAGTGCAGAGTTATCTCAAAGAAAGGGGCCACGGTGTTTCTGTATCTCTATTATGTTGGTGCGGCTTCGGAACTTTTAAATATCTTGATATATCTCGAGAACTACGCATCTGATCAAAAAATATCATAGAACATAAAAAGTAGGAAACTTAATTCTCTACAAAAAACGTCTCTTAACATTTTGCCATAGCTCGCTTCGTTTCCGAGATATTTGCAGATTTATCTCAAGGGAAGGGGCCTGACGGACATATTTCGAGATATTTCTTCTTCTTGTTGTTCTTCTTCTGCACAGCTAAGCTGGAAGTGGCATTTCCAGCTCGCAATAGTGCAGAGTTATCTCAAAGAAAGGGGCCACGGTGTTTCTGTATCTCTATTATGTTGGTGCGGCTTCGGAACTTTTAAATATCTCGATATATCTCGAAAACTACGCTTCTGATCAAAAAATATCATAGAACATAAATTGTAGGAAACATAATTCTCTACAAAAAAGGTCTCTTAACATTTTGCCATAGCTCGCTTCGTTTCCGAGATATTTAAGATATATCTCAAGGGAAGGGGCCTGACGGACATATTTCGAGATATTTCTTCTTCTTGTTGTTCTTCTTCTGCACAGCTAAGCTGGAAGTGGCATTTACAGCTCGGAATAGTGCAGAGTTATCTCAAAGAGAGGGGCCACGGTGTTTCTGTATCTCTATTATGTTGGTGCGGCTTCGGAACTTTTAAATATCTTGATATATCTCGAGAACTACGCATCTGATCAAAAAATATCATAGAACATAAAAAGTAGGAAACTTAATTCTCTACAAAAAACGTCTCTTAACATTTTGCCATAGCTCGCTTCGTTTCCGAGATATTTGCAGATATATCTCAAGGGAAGGGGCCTGACGGACATATTTCGAGATATTTCTTCTTCTTGTTGTTCTTCTTCTGCACAGCTAAGCTGGAAGTGGCATTTGCAGCTCGCAATAGTGCAGAGTTATCTCAAAGAAAGAGGCCACGGTGTTTCTGTATCTCTATTATATTGGTGCGGCTTCGGAACTTTTAAATATCTCGATATATCTCGAAAACTACGCTTCTGATCAAAAAATATCATAGAACATAAATTGTAGGAAACATAATTCTCTACAAAAAAGGTCTCTTAACATTTTGCCATAGCTCGCTTCGTTTCCGAGATATTTGCAGATATATCTCAAGGGAAGGGGCCTGACGGACATATTTCGAGATATTTCTTCTTCTTGTTGTTCTTCTTCTGCACAGCTAAGCTGGAAGTGGCATTTACAGCTCGGAATAGTGCAGAGTTATCTCAAAGAAAGGGGCCACGGTGTTTCTGTATCTCTATTATGTTGGTGCGGCTTCGGAACTTTTAAATATCTTGATATATCTCGAGAACTACGCATCTGATCAAAAAATATCATAGAACATAAAAAGTAGGAAACTTAGTTCTCTACAAAAAACGTCTCTTAACATTTTGCCATAGCTCGCTTCGTTTCCGAGATATTTGCAGATTTATCTCAAGGGAAGGGGCCTGACGGACATATTTCGAGATATTTCTTCTTCTTGTTGTTCTTCTTCTGCACAGCTAAGCTGGAAGTGGCATTTGCGGCTCGCACTAGTGCAGAGTTATCTCAAAGAAAGGGGCCACGGTGTTTCTGTATCCCTATTATGTTGGTGCGGCTTCGGAACTTTTAAATATCTTGATATATCTCGAGAACTACGCATCTGATCAAAAAATATCATAGAACATAAAAAGTAGGAAACTTAATTCTCTACAAAAAAGGTCTCTTAACATTTTGCCATAGCTCGCTTCGTTTCCGAGATATTTGCAGATTTATCTCAAGGGAAGGGGCCTAACGGACATATTTCGAGATATTTCTTCTTCTTGTTGTTCTTCTTCTGCACAGCTAAACTGGAAGTGGCATTTCCAGCTCGCAATAGTGCAGAGTTATCTCAAAGAAAGGGGCCACGGTGTTTCTGTATCTCTATTATGTTGGTGCGGCTTCGGAACTTTTAAATATCTTGATATATCTCGAGAACTACGCATCTGATCAAAAAATATCATAGAACATAAAAAGTAGGAAACTTAATTCTCTACAAAAAAGGTCTCTTAACATTTTGCCATAGCTCGCTTCGTTTCCGAGATATTTGCAGATTTATCTCAAGGGAAGGGGACTAACGGACATATTTCGAGATATTTCTTCTTCTTGTTGTTCTTCTTCTGCACAGCTAAGCTGGAAGTGGCATTTCCAGCTCGCAATAGTGCAGAGTTATCTCAAAGAAAGGGGCCACGGTGTTTCTGTATCTCTATTATGTTGGTGCGGCTTCGGAACTTTTAAATATCTTGATATATCTCGAGAACTACGCATCTGATCAAAAAATATCATAGAACATAAAAAGTAGGAAACTTAATTCTCTACAAAAAACGTCTCTTAACATTTTGCCATAGCTCGCTTCGTTTCCGAGATATTTGCAGATATATCTCAAGGGAAGGGGCCTGACGGACATATTTCGAGATATTTCTTCTTCTTGTTGTTCTTCTTCTGCACAGCTAAGCTGGAAGTGGCATTTGCAGCGCGCAATAGTGCAGAGTTATCTCAAAGAAAGGGGCCACGGTGTTTCTGTATCTCTATTATGTTGGTGCGGCTTCGGAACTTTTAAACATCTTGATATATCTCGAGAACTACGCATCTGATCAAAAAATATCATACTACATAAAAAGTAGGAAACTTATTTCTCTACAAGAAAGGTCTCTAAACATTTTGCCATAGCTCGCTTCGTTTCCGAGATATTTGCAGATATATCTCAAGGGAAGGGGCCTGACGGACATATTTCGAGATATTTCTTCTTCTTGTTGTTCTTCTTCTGCACAGCTAAGCTGGAAGTGGCATTTGCAGCTCGCAATAGTGCAAAGTTATCTCAAAGAAAGGGGCCACGGTGTTTCTGTATCTCTATTATGTTGGTGCGGCTTCGGAACTTTTAAATATCTTGATATATCTCGAGAACTACGCATCTGATCAAAAAATATCATAGAACATGAAAAGTAGGAAACTTAATTCTCTACAAAAAAGGTCTCTTAACATTTTGCCATAGCTCTCTTCGTTTCCGAGATATTTGCAGATATATCTCAAGGGAAGGGGCCTGACGGACATATTTCGAGATATTTCTTCTTCTTGTTGTTCTTCTTCTGCACAGCTAAGCTGGAAGTGGCATTTCCAGCTCGGAATAGTGCAGAGTTATCTCAAAGAAAGGGGCCACGGTGTTTCTGTATCTCTATTATGTTGGTGCGGCTTCGGAACTTTTAAATATCTTGATATATCTCGAGAACTACGCATCTGATCAAAAAATATCATAGCACATAAAAAGTAGGAAACTTAATTCTCTACAGAAAACGTCTCTTAACATTTTGCCATAGCTCGCTTCGTTTCCGAGATATTTGCAGATTTATCTCAAGGGAAGGGGCCTGACGGACATATTTCGAGATATTTCTTCTTCTTGTTGTTCTTCTTCTGCACAGCTAAGCTGGAAGTGGCATTTGCGGCTCGCACTAGTGCAGAGTTATCTCAAAGAAAGGGGCCACGGTGTTTCTGTATCCCTATTATGTTGGTGCGGCTTCGGAACTTTTAAATATCTCGATATATCTCGAGAACTACGCTTCTGATCAAAAAATATCATAGAACATAAATTGTAGGAAACATAATTCTCTACAAAAAACGTCTCTTAACATTCTGCCATAGCTCGCTTCGTTTCCGAGATATTTGCAGATTTATCTCAAGGGAAGGGGCCTGACGGACATATTTCGAGATATTTCTTCTTCTTGTTGTTCTTCTTCTGCACAGCTAAGCTGGAAGTGGCATTTGCGGCTCGCACTAGTGCACAGTTATCTCAAAGAAAGGGGCCACGGTGTTTCTGTATCTCTAATATGTTGGTGCGGCTTCGGAACTTTTAAATATCTCGATATATCTCGAAAACTACGCTTCTGATCAAAAAATATCATAGAACATAAATTGTAGGAAACATAATTCTCTACAAAAAAGGTCTCTTAACATTTTGCCATAGCTCGCTTCGTTTCCGAGATATTTGCAGATATATCTCAAGGGAAGGGGCCTGACGGACATATTTCGAGATATTTCTTCTTCTTGTTGTTCTTCTTCTGCACAGCTAAGCTGGAAGTGGCATTTGCAGCTCGCAATAGTGCAGAGTTATCTCAAAGAAAGAGGCCACGGTGTTTCTGTATCTCTATTATGTTGGTGCGGCTTCGGAACTTTTAAATATCTCGATATACCTCGAAAACTACGCTTCTGATCAAAAAATATCATAGAACATAAATTGTAGGAAACATAATTCTCTACAAAAAAGGTCTCTTAACATTTTGCCATAGCTCGCTTCGTTTCCGAGATATTTGCAGATATATCTCAAGGGAAGGGGCCTGACGGACATATTTCGAGATATTTCTTCTTCTTGTTGTTCTTCTTCTGCACAGCTAAGCTGGAAGTGGCATTTACAGCTCGGAATAGTGCAGAGTTATCTCAAAGAAAGGGGCCACGGTGTTTCTGTATCTCTATTATGTTGGTGCGGCTTCGGAACTTTTAAATATCTTGATATATCACGAGAACTACGCATCTGATCAAAAAATATCATAGAACATAAAAAGTAGGAAACTTAATTCTCTACAAAAAACGTCTCTTAACATTTTGCCATAGCTCGCTTCGTTTCCGAGATATTTGCAGATTTATCTCAAGGGAAGGGGCCTGACGGACATATTTCGAGATATTTCTTCTTCTTGTTGTTCTTCTTCTGCACAGCTAAGCTGGAAGTGGCATTTGCGGCTCGCACTAGTGCAGAGTTATCTCAAAGAAAGGGGCCACGGTGTTTCTGTATCCCTATTATGTTGGTGCGGCTTCGGAACTTTTAAATATCTTGATATATCTCGAGAACTACGCATCTGATCAAAAAATATCATAGAACATAAAAAGTAGGAAACTTAATTCTCTACAAAAAAGGTCTCTTAACATTTTGCCATAGCTCGCTTCGTTTCCGAGATATTTGCAGATTTATCTCAAGGGAAGGGGCCTAACGGACATATTTCGAGATATTTCTTCTTCTTGTTGTTCTTCTTCTGCACAGCTAAACTGGAAGTGGCATTTCCAGCTCGCAATAGTGCAGAGTTATCTCAAAGAAAGGGGCCACGGTGTTTCTGTATCTCTATTATGTTGGTGCGGCTTCGGAACTTTTAAATATCTCGATATATCTCGAAAACTACGCTTCTGATCAAAAAATATCATAGAACATAAATTGTAGGAAACATAATTCTCTACAAAAAAGGTCTCTTAACATTTTGCCATAGCTCGCTTCGTTTCCGAGATATTTAAGATATATCTCAAGGGAAGGGGCCTGACGGACATATTTCGAGATATTTCTTCTTCTTGTTGTTCTTCTTCTGCACAGCTAAGCTGGAAGTGGCATTTCCAGCTCGCAATAGTGCAGAGTTATCTCAAAGAAAGGGGCCACGGTGTTTCTGTATCTCTATTATGTTGGTGCGGCTTCGGAACTTTTAAATATCTCGATATATCTCGAAAACTACGCTTCTGATCAAAAAATATCATAGAACATAAATTGTAGGAAACATAATTCTCTACAAAAAAGGTCTCTTAACATTTTGCCATAGCTCGCTTCGTTTCCGAGATATTTAAGATATATCTCAAGGGAAGGGGCCTGACGGACATATTTCGAGATATTTCTTCTTCTTGTTGTTCTTCTTCTGCACAGCTAAGCTGGAAGTGGCATTTACAGCTCGGAATAGTGCAGAGTTATCTCAAAGAGAGGGGCCACGGTGTTTCTGTATCTCTATTATGTTGGTGCGGCTTCGGAACTTTTAAATATCTCGATATATCTCGAAAACTACGCTTCTGATCAAAAAATATCATAGAACATAAATTGTAGGAAACATAATTCTCTACAAAAAAGGTCTCTTAACATTTTGCCATAGCTCGCTTCGTTTCCGAGATATTTGCAGATATATCTCAAGGGAAGGGGCCTGACGGACATATTTCGAGATATTTCTTCTTCTTGTTGTTCTTCTTCTGCACAGCTAAGCTGGAAGTGGCATTTACAGCTCGGAATAGTGCAGAGTTATCTCAAAGAAAGGGGCCACGGTGTTTCTGTATCTCTATTATGTTGGTGCGGCTTCGGAACTTTTAAATATCTTGATATATCTCGAGAACTACGCATCTGATCAAAAAATATCATAGAACATGAAAAGTAGGAAACTTAATTCTCTACAAAAAAGGTCTCTTAACATTTTGCCATAGCTCGCTTGGTTTCCGAGATATTTGCAGATTTATCTCAAGGGAAGGGGCCTAACGGACATATTTCGAGATATTTCTTCTTCTTGTTGTTCTTCTTCTGCACAGCTAAATTGGAAGTGGCATTTCCAGCTCGCAATAGTGCAGAGTTATCTTAAAGAAAGGGGCCACGGTGTTTCTGTATCTCTATTATGTTGGTGCGGCTTCGGAACTTTTAAATATCTTGATATATCTCGAGAACTACGCGTCTGATCAAAAAATATCATAGAACATAAAAAGTAGGAAACTTAATTTTCTACAAAAACGGTCTCTTAACATTTTGCCATAGCTCGCTTCGTTTCCGAGATATTTGCAGATATATCTCAAGGGAAGGGGCCTGACGGACATATTTCGAGATATTTCTTCTTCTTGTTGTTCTTCTTCTGCACAGCTAAGCTGGAAGTGGCATTTGCGGCTCGCACTAGTGCACAGTTATCTCAAAGAAAGGGGCCACGGTGTTTCTGTATCTCTATTATGTTGGTGCGGCTTCGGAACTTTTAAATATCTCGATATATCTCGAAAACTACGCTTCTGATCAAAAAATATCATAGAACATAAATTGTAGGAAACATAATTCTCTACAAAAAAGGTCTCTTAACATTTTGCCATAGCTCGCTTCGTTTCCGAGATATTTGCAGATATATCTCAAGGGAAGGGGCCTGACGGACATATTTCGAGATATTTCTTCTTCTTGTTGTTCTTCTTCTGCACAGCTAAGCTGGAAGTGGCATTTACAGCTCGGAATAGTGCAGAGTTATCTCAAAGAAAGGGGCCACGGTGTTTCTGTATCTCTATTATGTTGGTGCGGCTTCGGAACTTTTAAATATCTTGATATATCTCGAGAACTACGCATCTGATCAAAAAATATCATAGAACATAAAAAGTAGGAAACTTAATTCTCTACAAAAAACGTCTCTTAACATTTTGCCATAGCTCGCTTCGTTTCCGAGATATTTGCAGATTTATCTCAAGGGAAGGGGCCTGACGGACATATTTCGAGATATTTCTTCTTCTTGTTGTTCTTCTTCTGCACAGCTAAGCTGGAAGTGGCATTTCCAGCTCGCAATAGTGCAGAGTTATCTCAAAGAAAGGGGCCACGGTGTTTCTGTATCTCTATTATGTTGGTGCGGCTTCGGAACTTTTAAATATCTCGATATATCTCGAAAACTACGCTTCTGATCAAAAAATATCATAGAACATAAATTGTAGGAAACATAATTCTCTACAAAAAAGGTCTCTTAACATTTTGCCATAGCTCGCTTCGTTTCCGAGATATTTAAGATATATCTCAAGGGAAGGGGCCTGACGGACATATTTCGAGATATTTCTTCTTCTTGTTGTTCTTCTTCTGCACAGCTAAGCTGGAAGTGGCATTTACAGCTCGGAATAGTGCAGAGTTATCTCAAAGAGAGGGGCCACGGTGTTTCTGTATCTCTATTATGTTGGTGCGGCTTCGGAACTTTTAAATATCTTGATATATCTCGAGAACTACGCATCTGATCAAAAAATATCATAGAACATAAAAAGTAGGAAACTTAATTCTCTACAAAAAACGTCTCTTAACATTTTGCCATAGCTCGCTTCGTTTCCGAGATATTTGCAGATATATCTCAAGGGAAGGGGCCTGACGGACATATTTCGAGATATTTCTTCTTCTTGTTGTTCTTCTTCTGCACAGCTAAGCTGGAAGTGGCATTTGCAGCTCGCAATAGTGCAGAGTTATCTCAAAGAAAGAGGCCACGGTGTTTCTGTATCTCTATTATGTTGGTGCGGCTTCGGAACTTTTAAATATCTCGATATATCTCGAAAACTACGCTTCTGATCAAAAAATATCATAGAACATAAATTGTAGGAAACATAATTCTCTACAAAAAAGGTCTCTTAACATTTTGCCATAGCTCGCTTCGTTTCCGAGATATTTGCAGATATATCTCAAGGGAAGGGGCCTGACGGACATATTTCGAGATATTTCTTCTTCTTGTTGTTCTTCTTCTGCACAGCTAAGCTGGAAGTGGCATTTACAGCTCGGAATAGTGCAGAGTTATCTCAAAGAAAGGGGCCACGGTGTTTCTGTATCTCTATTATGTTGGTGCGGCTTCGGAACTTTTAAATATCTTGATATATCTCGAGAACTACGCATCTGATCAAAAAATATCATAGAACATAAAAAGTAGGAAACTTAATTCTCTACAAAAAACGTCTCTTAACATTTTGCCATAGCTCGCTTCGTTTCCGAGATATTTGCAGATTTATCTCAAGGGAAGGGGCCTGACGGACATATTTCGAGATATTTCTTCTTCTTGTTGTTCTTCTTCTGCACAGCTAAGCTGGAAGTGGCATTTGCGGCTCGCACTAGTGCAGAGTTATCTCAAAGAAAGGGGCCACGGTGTTTCTGTATCCCTATTATGTTGGTGCGGCTTCGGAACTTTTAAATATCTTGATATATCTCGAGAACTACGCATCTGATCAAAAAATATCATAGAACATAAAAAGTAGGAAACTTAATTCTCTACAAAAAAGGTCTCTTAACATTTTGCCATAGCTCGCTTCGTTTCCGAGATATTTAAGATATATCTCAAGGGAAGGGGCCTGACGGACATATTTCGAGATATTTCTTCTTCTTGTTGTTCTTCTTCTGCACAGCTAAGCTGGAAGTGGCATTTACAGCTCGGAATAGTGCAGAGTTATCTCAAAGAGAGGGGCCACGGTGTTTCTGTATCTCTATTATGTTGGTGCGGCTTCGGAACTTTTAAATATCTTGATATATCTCGAGAACTACGCATCTGATCAAAAAATATCATAGAACATAAAAAGTAGGAAACTTAATTCTCTACAAAAAACGTCTCTTAACATTTTGCCATAGCTCGCTTCGTTTCCGAGATATTTGCAGATATATCTCAAGGGAAGGGGCCTGACGGACATATTTCGAGATATTTCTTCTTCTTGTTGTTCTTCTTCTGCACAGCTAAGCTGGAAGTGGCATTTGCAGCGCGCAATAGTGCAGAGTTATCTCAAAGAAAGGGGCCACGGTGTTTCTGTATCTCTATTATGTTGGTGCGGCTTCGGAACTTTTAAACATCTTGATATATCTCGAGAACTACGCATCTGATCAAAAAATATCATACTACATAAAAAGTAGGAAACTTATTTCTCTACAAGAAAGGTCTCTAAACATTTTGCCATAGCTCGCTTCGTTTCCGAGATATTTGCAGATTTATCTCAAGGGAAGGGGCCTGACGGACATATTTCGAGATATTTCTTCTTCTTGTTGTTCTTCTTCTGCACAGCTAAGCTGGAAGTGGCATTTGCAGCTCGCAATAGTGCAAAGTTATCTCAAAGAAAGGGGCCACGGTGTTTCTGTATCTCTATTATGTTGGTGCGGCTTCGGAACTTTTAAATATCTTGATATATCTCGAGAACTACGCATCTGATCAAAAAATATCATAGAACATGAAAAGTAGGAAACTTAATTCTCTACAAAAAAGGTCTCTTAACATTTTGCCATAGCTCTCTTCGTTTCCGAGATATTTGCAGATTTATCTCAAGGGAAGGGGCCTGACGGACATATTTCGCGATATTTCTTCTTCTTGTTGTTCTTCTTCTGCACAGCTAAGCTGGAAGTGGCATTTGCGGCTCGCACTAGTGCAGAGTTATCTCAAAGAAAGGGGCCACGGTGTTTCTGTATCCCTATTATGTTGGTGCGGCTTCGGAACTTTTAAATATCTCGATATATCTCGAGAACTACGCTTCTGATCAAAAAATATCACAGAACATAAATTGTAGGAAACATAATTCTCTACAAAAAACGTCTCTTAACATTTTGCCATAGCTCGCTTCGTTTCCGAGATATTTGCAGATTGAGCTCAAAGGAACTGGCCTGACGGACATATTTCGAGATATTTCTTCTTCTTGTTGTTCTTCCTCTGCACAGCTAAGCTGGAAGTGGCATTTGCAGCTCGCAATAGTGCAGAGTTATCTCAAAGAAAGGGGCCACGGTGTTTCTGTATCTCTATTATGTTGGTGCGGCTTCGGAACTTTTAAATATCTTGATATATCTCGAGAACTACGCATCTGATCAAAAAATATCATAGAACATAAAAAGTAGGAAACTTAATTCTCTACAAAAAAGGTCTCTTAACATTTTGCCATAGCTCGCTTCGTTTCCGAGATATTTGCAGATTTATCTCAAGGGAAGGGGCCTGACGGACATATTTCGAGATATTTCTTCTTCTTGTTGTTCTTCTTCTGCACAGCTAAGCTGGAAGTGGCATTTGCGGCTCGCACTAGTGCAGACTTATCTCAAAGAAAGGGGCCACGGTGTTTGTGTATCTCTATTATGTTGGTGCGGCTTCGGAACTTTTAAATATCTTGATATATCTCGAGAACTACGCATCTGATCAAAAAATATCATAGAACATGAAAAGTAGGAAACTAAATTCTCTACAAAAGAGGTCTCTTAACATTTTGCCATAGCTCGCTTCCTTTCCGAGATATTTGCAGATATATCTCAAGGGAAGGGGCCTGACGGACATATTTCGAGATATTTCTTCTTCTTGTTGTTCTTCTTCTGCACAGCTAAGCTGGAAGTGGCATTTGCAGCGCGCAATAGTGCAGAGTTATCTCAAAGAAAGGGGCCACGGTGTTTCTGTATCTCTATTATGTTGGTGCGGCTTCGGAACTTTTAAACATCTTGATATATCTCGAGAACTACGCATCTGATCAAAAAATATCATACTACATAAAAAGTAGGAAACTTATTTCTCTACAAGAAAGGTCTCTAAACATTTTGCCATAGCTCGCTTCGTTTCCGAGATATTTGCAGATTTATCTCAAGGGAAGGGGCCTGACGGACATATTTCGAGATATTTCTTCTTCTTGTTGTTCTTCTTCTGCACAGCTAAGCTGGAAGTGGCATTTGCGGCTCGCACTAGTGCACAGTTATCTCAAAGAAAGGGGCCACGGTGTTTCTGTATCTCTATTATGTTGGTGGGTCTTCGGAACTTTTAAATATCTTGATATATCTCGAGAACTACGCATCTGATCAAAAAATATCGTAGAACGTAAAAAGTAGGAAACTTAATTCTCTACAAAAAAGGTCTCTTAACATTTCGCCATAGCTCGCTTCGTTTCCGAGATATTTGCAGATTTATCTCAAGGGAAGGGGCGTGACGGACATATTTCGAGATATTTCTTCTTCTTGTTGTTCTTCTTCTGCACAGCTAAGCTGGAAGTGGCATTTGCGGCTCGCACTAGTGCACAGTTTTCTCAAAGAAAGGGGCCACGGTGTTTCTGTATCTCTATTATGTTGGTGCGTCTTCGGAACTTTTAAATATCTCGATATATCTCGAAAACTACGCTTCTGATCAAAAAATATCATAGAACATAAATTGTAGGAAACATAATTCTCGACAAAAAAGGTCTCTTAACATTTTGCCATAGCTCGCTTCGTTTCCGAGATATTTGCAGATATATCTCAAGGGAAGGGGCCTGACGGACATATTTCGAGATATTTCTTCTTCTTGTTGTTCTTCTTCTGCACAGCTAAGCTGGAAGTGGCATTTACAGCTCGGAATAGTGCAGAGTTATCTCAAAGAAAGGGGCCACGGTGTTTCTGTATCTCTATTATGTTGGTGCGGCTTCGGAACTTTTAAATATCTTGATATATCTCGAGAACTACGCATCTGATCAAAAAATATCATAGAACATAAAAAGTAGGAAACTTAATTCTCTACAAAAAACGTCTCTTAACATTTTGCCATAGCTCGCTTCGTTTCCGAGATATTTGCAGATTTATCTCAAGGGAAGGGGCCTGGCGGACATATTTCGAGATATTTCTTCTTCTTGTTGTTCTTCTTCTGCACAGCTAAGCTGGAAGTGGCATTTGCGGCTCGCACTAGTGCAGAGTTATCTCAAAGAAAGGGGCCACGGTGTTTCTGTATCCCTATTATGTTGGTGCGGCTTCGGAACTTTTAAATATCTCGATATATCTCGAGAACTACGCTTCTGATCAAAAAATATCATAGAACATAAATTGTAGGAAACATAATTCTCGACAAAAAAGGTCTCTTAACATTTTGCCATAGCTCGCTTCGTTTCCGAGATATTTGCAGATATATCACAAGGGAAGGGGCCTGACGGACATATTTCGAGATATTTCTTCTTCTTGTTGTTCTTCTTCTGCACAGCTAAGCTGGAAGTGGCATTTGCAGCTCGCAGTAGTGCAGAGTTATCTCAAAGAAAGGGGCCACGGTGTTTCTGTATCTCTATTATGTTGGTGCGGCTTCGGAACTTTTAAATATCTTGATATATCTCGAGAACTACGCGTCTGATCAAAAAATATCATAGAACATAGAAAGTAGGAAACTTAATTCTCTACAAAAACGGTCTCTTAACATTTTGCCATAGCTCGCTTCGTTTCCGAGATATTTGCAGATATATCTCAAGGGAAGGGGCCTGACGGACATATTTCGAGATATTTCTTCTTCTTGTTGTTCTTCTTCTGCACAGCTAAGCTGGAAGTGGCATTTGCAGCTCGCAATAGTGCAGAGTTATCTCAAAGAAAGGGGCCACGGTGTTTCTGTATCTCTATTATGTTGGTGCGGCTTCGGAACTTTTAAATATCTTGATATATCTCGAGAACTACGCGTCTGATCAAAAAATATCATAGAACATAAAAAGTAGGAAACTTAATTCTCTACAAAAACGGTCTCTTAACATTTTGCCATAGCTCGCTTCGTTTCCGAGATATTTGCAGATATATCTCAAGGGAAGGGGCCTGACGGACATATTTCGAGATATTTCTTCTTCTTGTTGTTCTTCTTCTGCACAGCTAAGCTGGAAGTGGCATTTGCGGCTCGCACTAGTGCACAGTTATCTCAAAGAAAGGGGCCACGGTGTTTCTGTATCTCTATTATGTTGGTGCGGCTTCGGAACTTTTAAATATCTCGATATATCTCGAAAACTACGCTTCTGATCAAAAAATATCATAGAACATAAATTGTAGGAAACATAATTCTCTACAAAAAAGGTCTCTGAACATTTTGCCATAGCTCGCTTCGTTTCCGAGATATTTGCAGATTTATCTCAAGGGAAGGGGCCTGACGGACATATTTCGAGATATTTCTTCTTCTTGTTGTTCTTCTTCTGCACAGCTAAGCTGGAAGTGGCATTTGCGGCTCGCACTAGTGCAGAGTTATCTCAAAGAAAGGGGCCACGGTGTTTCTGTATCCCTATTATGTTGGTGCGGCTTCGGAACTTTTAAATATCTCGATATATCTCGAGAACTACGCTTCTGATCAAAAAATATCATAGAACATAAATTGTAGGAAACATAATTCTCGACAAAAAAGGTCTCTTAACATTTTGCCATAGCTCGCTTCGTTTCCGAGATATTTGCAGATATATCACAAGGGAAGGGGCCTGACGGACATATTTCGAGATATTTCTTCTTCTTGTTGTTCTTCTTCTGCACAGCTAAGCTGGAAGTGGCATTTGCAGCTCGCAATAGTGCAGAGTTATCTCAAAGAAAGGGGCCACGGTGTTTCTGTATCTCTATTATGTTGGTGCGGCTTCGGAACTTTTAAATATCTTGATATATCTCGAGAACTACGCGTCTGATCAAAAAATATCATAGAACATAAAAAGTAGGAAACTTAATTCTCTACAAAAAAGGTCTCTTAACATTTTGCCATAGCTCGCTTCGTTTCCGAGATATTTGCAGATATATCTCAAGGGAAGGGGCCTGACGGACATATTTCGAGATATTTCTTCTTCTTGTTGTTCTTCTTCTGCACAGCTAAGCTGGAAGTGGCATTTACAGTTCGGAATAGTGCAGAGTTATCTCAAAGAAAGGGGCCACGGTGTTTCTGTATCTCTATTATGTTGGTGCGGCTTCGGAACTTTTAAATATCTTGATATATCTCGAGAACTACGCATCTGATCAAAAAATATCATAGAACATAAAAAGTAGGAAACTTAATTCTCTACAAAAAACGTCTCTTAACATTTTGCCATAGCTCGCTTCGTTTCCGAGATATTTGCAGATTTATCTCAAGGGAAGGGGCCTGACGGACATATTTCGAGATATTTCTTCTTCTTGTTGTTCTTCTTCTGCACAGCTAAGCTGGAAGTGGCATTTGCGGCTCGCACTAGTGCAGAGTTATCTCAAAGAAAGGGGCCACGGTGTTTCTGTATCCCTATTATGATGGTGCCGCTTCGGAACTTTTAAATATCTCGATATATCTCGAGAACTACGCTTCTGATCAAAAAATATCATAGAACATAAATTGTAGGAAACATAATTTTCTACAAAAAACGTCTCTTAACATTCTGCCATAGCTCGCTTCGTTTCCGAGATATTTGCAGATTTATCTCAAGGGAAGGGGCCTGACGGACATATTTCGAGATATTTCTTCTTCTTGTTGTTCTTCTTCTGCACAGCTAAGCTGGAAGTGGCATTTGCGGCTCGCACTAGTGCACAGTTATCTCAAAGAAAGGGGCCACGGTGTTTCTGCATCTCTATTATGTTGGTGCGGCTTCGGAACTTTTAAATATCTCGATATATCTCGAAAACTACGCTTCTGATCAAAAAATATCATAGAACATAAATTGTAGGAAACATAATTCTCTACAAAAAAGGTCTCTTAACATTTTGCCATAGCTCGCTTCGTTTCCGAGATATTTGCAGATATATCTCAAGGGAAGGGGCCTGACGGACATATTTCGAGATATTTCTTCTTCTTGTTGTTCTTCTTCTGCACAGCTAAGCTGGAAGTGGCATTTACAGCTCGGAATAGTGCAGAGTTATCTCAAAGAAAGGGGCCACGGTGTTTCTGTATCTCTATTATGTTGGTGCGGCTTCGGAACTTTTAAATATCTTGATATATCTCGAGAACTACGCATCTGATCAAAAAATATCATAGAACATAAATTGTAGGAAACATAATTCTCTACAAAAAACGTCTCTTAACATTCTGCCATAGCTCGCTTCGTTTCCGAGATATTTGCAGATTTATCTCAAGGGAAGGGGCCTGACGGACATATTTCGAGATATTTCTTCTTCTTGTTGTTCTTCTTCTGCACAGCTAAGCTGGAAGTGGCATTTGCGGCTCGCACTAGTGCACAGTTATCTCAAAGAAAGGGGCCACGGTGTTTCTGTATCTCTATTATGTTGGTGCGGCTTCGGAACTTTTAAATATCTCGATATATCTCGAAAACTACGCTTCTGATCAAAAAATATCATAGAACATAAATTGTAGGAAACATAATTCTCTACAAAAAAGGTCTCTTAACATTTTGCCATAGCTCGCTTCGTTTCCGAGATATTTGCAGATATATCTCAAGGGAAGGGGCCTGACGGACATATTTCGAGATATTTCTTCTTCTTGTTGTTCTTCTTCTGCACAGCTAAGCTGGAAGTGGCATTTACAGCTCGGAATAGTGCAGAGTTATCTCAAAGAAAGGGGCCACGGTGTTTCTGTATCTCTATTATGTTGGTGCGGCTTCGGAACTTTTAAATATCTTGATATATCTCGAGAACTACGCATCTGATCAAAAAATATCATAGAACATAAAAAGTAGGAAACTTAATTCTCTACAAAAAAGGTCTCTTAACATTTTGCCATAGCTCGCTTCGTTTCCGAGATATTCGCAGATATATCTCAAGGGAAGGGGCCTGACGGACATATTTCGAGATATTTCTTCTTCTTGTTGTTCTTCTTCTGCACAGCTAAGCTGGAAGTGGCATTTACAGCTCGGAATAGTGCAGAGTTATCTCAAAGAAAGGGGCCACGGTGTTTCTGTATCTCTATTATGTTGGTGCGGCTTCGGAACTTTTAAATATCTTGATATATCTCGAGAACTACGCATCTGATCAAAAAATATCATAGAACATAAAAAGTAGGAAACTTAATTCTCTACAAAAAACGTCTCTAAACATTTTGCCATAGCTCGCTTCGTTTCCGAGATATTTGCAGATTTATCTCAAGGGAAGGGGCCTGACGGACATATTTCGAGATATTTCTTCTTCTTGTTGTTCTTCTTCTGCACAGCTAAGCTGGAAGTGGCATTTGCGGCTCGCACTAGTGCAGAGTTATCTCAAAGAAAGGGGCCACGGTGTTTCTGTATCCCTATTATGTTGGTGCGGCTTCGGAACTTTTAAATATCTCGATATATCTCGAGAACTACGCTTCTGATCAAAAAATATCATAGAACATAAATTGTAGGAAACATAATTCTCTACAAAAAACGTCTCTTAACATTCTGCCATAGCTCGCTTCGTTTCCGAGATATTTGCAGATTTATCTCAAGGGAAGGGGCCTGACGGACATATTTCGAGATATTTCTTCTTCTTGTTGTTCTTCTTCTGCACAGCTAAGCTGGAAGTGGCATTTGCGGCTCGCACTAGTGCAGAGTTATCTCAAAGAGAGGGGCCACGGTGTTTCTGTATCTCTATTATGTTGGTGCGGCTTCGGAACTTTTAAATATCTTGATATATCTCGAGAACTACGCATCTGATCAAAAAATATCATACAACATAAAAAGTAGGAAACCTAATTCTCTACAAAAAAGGTCTCTTAACATTTTGCCATAGCTCGCTTCGTTTCCGAGATATTTGCAGATTTATCTCAAGGGAAGGGGCCTAACGGACATATTTCGAGATATTTCTTCTTCTTGTTGTTCTTCTTCTGCACAGCTAAACTGGAAGTGGCATTTCCAGCTCGCAATAGTGCAGAGTTATCTCAAAGAGAGGGGCCACGGTGTTTCTGTATCTCTATTATGTTGGTGCGGCTTCGGAACTTTTAAATATCTTGATATATCTCGAGAACTACGCGTCTGATCAAAACATATCATAGAACTTAAAAAGTAGGAAACTTAATTCTCTACAAAAACGGTCTCTTAACATTTTGCCATAGCTCGCTTCGTTTCCGAGATATTTGCAGATATATCTCAAGGGAAGGGGCCTGACGGACATATTTCGAGATATTTCTTCTTCTTGTTGTTCTTCTTCTGCACAGCTAAGCTGGAAGTGGCATTTGCGGCTCGCACTAGTGCAGAGTTATCTCAAAGAAAGGGGCCACGGTGTTTCTGTATCCCTATTATGTTGGTGCGGCTTCGGAACTTTTAAATATCTCGATATATCTCGAGAACTACGCTTCTGATCAAAAAATATCATAGAACATAAATTGTAGGAAACATAATTCTCTACAAAAAAGGTCTCTTAACATTTTGCCATAGCTCGCTTCGTTTCCGAGATATTTGCAGATTTATCTCAAGGGAAGGGGACTAACGGACATATTTCGAGATATTTCTTCTTCTTGTTGTTCTTCTTCTGCACAGCTAAACTGGAAGTGGCATTTCCAGCTCGCAATAGTGCAGAGTTATCTCAAAGAAAGGGGCCACGGTGTTTCTGTATCTCTATTATGTTGGTGCGGCTTCGGAACTTTTAAATATCTCGATATATCTCGAAAACTACGCTTCTGATCAAAAAATATCATAGAACATAAATTGTAGGAAACATAATTCTCGACAAAAAAGGTCTCTTAACATTTTGCCATAGCTCGCTTCGTTTCCGAGATATTTGCAGATATATCTCAAGGGAAGGGGCCTGACGGACATATTTCGAGATATTTCTTCTTCTTGTTGTTCTTCTTTTGCACAGCTAAGCTGGAAGTGGCATTTGCGGCTCGCACTAGTGCACAGTTATCTCAAAGAAAGGGGCCACGGTGTTTCTGTATCTCTATTATGTTGGTGCGGCTTCGGAACTTTTAAATATCTCGATATATCTCGAAAACTACGCTTCTGATCAAAAAATATCATAGAAGATAAATTGTAGGAAACATAATTCTCTACAAAAAAGGTCTCTTAACATTTTGCCATAGCTCGCTTCGTTTCCGAGATATTTGCAGATATATCTCAAGGGAAGGGGCCTGACGGACATATTTCGAGATATTTCTTCTTCTTGTTGTTCTTCTTCTGCACAGCTAAGCTGGAAGTGGCATTTGCAGCTCGCAATAGTGCAGAGTTATCTCAAAGAAAGGGGCCACGGTGTTTCTGTATCTCTATTATGTTGGTGCGGCTTCGGAACTTTTAAATATCTTGATATATCTCGAGAACTACGCATCTGATCAAAAAATATCATAGAACATAAAAAGTAGGAAACTTAATTCTCTACAAAAAACGTCTCTTAACATTCTGCCATAGCTCGCTTCGTTTCCGAGATATTTGCAGATTTATCTCAAGGGAAGGGGCCTGACGGACATATTTCGAGATATTTCTTCTTCTTGTTGTTCTTCTTCTGCACAGCTAAGCTGGAAGTGGCATTTGCGGCTCGCACTAGTGCAGAGTTATCTCAAAGAAAGGGGCCACGGTGTTTCTGTATCCCTATTATGTTGGTGCGGCTTCGGAACTTTTAAATATCTCGATATATCTCGAGAACTACGCTTCTGATCAAAAAATATCATAGAACATAAATTGTAGGAAACATAATTCTCTACAAAAAAGGTCTCTTAACATTTTGCCATAGCTCGCTTCGTTTCCGAGATATTTGCAGATATATCTCAAGGGAAGGGGCCTGACGGACATATTTCGAGATATTTCTTCTTCTTGTTGTTCTTCTTCTGCACAGCTAAGCTGGAAGTGGCATTTCCAGCTCGCAATAGTGCAGAGTTATCTCAAAGAAAGGGGCCACGGTGTTTCTGTATCTCTATTATGTTGGTGCGGCTTCGGAACTTTTAAATATCTCGATATATCTCGAAAACTACGCTTCTGATCAAAAAATATCATAGAACATAAATTGTAGGAAACATAATTCTCGACAAAAAAGGTCTCTTAACATTTTGCCATAGCTCGCTTCGTTTCCGAGATATTTGCAGATATATCTCAAGGGAAGGGGCCTGACGGACATATTTCGAGATATTTCTTCTTCTTGTTGTTCTTCTTTTGCACAGCTAAGCTGGAAGTGGCATTTGCGGCTCGCACTAGTGCACAGTTATCTCAAAGAAAGGGGCCACGGTGTTTCTGTATCTCTATTATGTTGGTGCGGCTTCGGAACTTTTAAATATCTCGATATATCTCGAAAACTACGCTTCTGATCAAAAAATATCATAGAAGATAAATTGTAGGAAACATAATTCTCTACAAAAAAGGTCTCTTAACATTTTGCCATAGCTCGCTTCGTTTCCGAGATATTTGCAGATATATCTCAAGGGAAGGGGCCTGACGGACATATTTCGAGATATTTCTTCTTCTTGTTGTTCTTCTTCTGCACAGCTAAGCTGGAAGTGGCATTTGCAGCTCGCAATAGTGCAGAGTTATCTCAAAGAAAGGGGCCACGGTGTTTCTGGATCTCTATTATGTTGGTGCGGCTTCGGAACTTTTAAATATCTTGATATATCTCGAGAACTACGCATCTGATCAAAAAATATCATAGAACATAAAAAGTAGGAAACTTAATTCTCTACAAAAAAGGTCTCTTAACATTTTGCCATAGCTCGCTTCGTTTCCGAGATATTTGCAGATTTATCTCAAGGGAAGGGGACTAACGGACATATTTCGAGATATTTCTTCTTCTTGTGGTTCTTCTTCTGCACAGCTAAACTGGAAGTGGCATTTCCAGCTCGCAATAGTGCAGAGTTATCTCAAAGAAAGGGGCCACGGTGTTTCTGTATCTCTATTATGTTGGTGCGGCTTCGGAACTTTTAAATATCTCGATATATCTCGAAAACTACGCTTCTGATCAAAAAATATCATAGAACATAAATTGTAGGAAACATAATTCTCGACAAAAAAGTCTCTTAACATTTTGCCATAGCTCGCTTCGTTTCCGAGATATTTGCAGATATATCTCAAGGGAAGGGGCCTGACGGACATATTTCGAGATATTTCTTCTTCTTGTTGTTCTTCTTCTGCACAGCTAAGCTGGAAGTGGCATGTGCAGCTCGCAATAGTGCAGAGTTATCTCAAAGAAAGTGGCCACGGTGTTTCTGTATCTCTATTATGTTGGTGCGGCTTCGGAACTTTTAAATATCTTGATATATCTCGAGAACTACGCGTCTGATCAAAAAATATCATAGAACATAAAAAGTAGGAAACTTAATTCTCTACAAAAACGGTCTCTTAACATTTTGCCATAGCTCGCTTCGTTTCCGAGATATTTGCAGATATATCTCAAGGGAAGGGGCCTGACGGACATATTTCGAGATATTTCTTCTTCTTGTTGTTCTTCTTCTGCACAGCTAAGCTGGAAGTGGCATTTGCGGCTCGCACTAGTGCACAGTTATCTCAAAGAAAGGGGCCACGGTGTTTCTGTATCTCTATTATGTTGGTGCGGCTTCGGAACTTTTAAATATCTCGATATATCTCGAAAACTACGCTTCTGATCAAAAAATATCATAGAACATAAATTGTAGGAAACATAATTCTCTACAAAAACGGTCTCTTAACATTTTGCCATAGCTCGCTTCGTTTCCGAGATATTTGCAGATATATCTCAAGGGAAGGGGCCTGACGGACATATTTCGAGATATTTCTTCTTCTTGTTGTTCTTCTTCTGCACAGCTAAGCTGGAAGTGGCATTTGCGGCTCGCACTAGTGCACAGTTATCTCAAAGAAAGGGGCCACGGTGTTTCTGTATCTCTATTATGTTGGTGCGGCTTCGGAACTTTTAAATATCTCGATATATCTCGAAAACTACGCTTCTGATCAAAAAATATCATAGAACATAAATTGTAGGAAACATAATTCTCTACAAAAAAGGTCTCTTAACATTTTGCCATAGCTCGCTTCGTTTCCGAGATATTTGCAGATATATCTCAAGGGAAGGGGCCTGACGGACATATTTCGAGATATTTCTTCTTCTTGTTGTTCTTCTTCTGCACAGCTAAGCTGGAAGTGGCATTTACAGCTCGCACTAGTGCAGAGTTATCTCAAAGAAAGGGGCCACGGTGTTTCTGTATCCCTATTATGTTGGTGCGGCTTCGGAACTTTTAAATATCTCGATATATCTCGAGAACTACGCTTCTGATCAAAAAATATCATAGAACATAAATTGTAGGAAACATAATTCTCTACAAAAAACGTCTCTTAACATTCTGCCATAGCTCGCTTCGTTTGCGAGATATTTGCAGATTTATCTCAAGGGAAGGGGCCTGACGGACATATTTCGAGATATTTCTTCTTCTTGTTGTTCTTCTTCTGCACAGCTAAGCTGGAAGTGGCATTTGCGGCTCGCACTAGTGCAGAGTTATCTCAAAGAAAGGGGCCACGGTGTTTCTGTATCCCTATTATGTTGGTGCGGCTTCGGAACTTTTAAATATCTCGATATATCTCGAGAACTACGCTTCTGTTCAAAAAATATCATAGAACATAAATTGTAGGAAACATAATTCTCTACAAAAAAGGTCTCTTAACATTTTGCCATAGCTCGCTTCGTTTCCGAGATATTTGCAGATATATCTCAAGGGAAGGGGCCTGACGGACATATTTCGAGATATTTCTTCTTCTTGTTGTTCTTCTTCTGCACAGCTAAGCTGGAAGTGGCATTTGCGGCTCGCACTAGTGCACAGTTATCTCAAAGAAAGGGGCCACGGTGTTTCTGTATCTCTATTATGTTGGTGCGGCTTCGGAACTTTTAAATATCTCGATATATCTCGAAAACTACGCTTCTGATCAAAAAATATCATAGAACATAAATTGTAGGAAACATAATTCTCTACAAAAAAGGTCTCTTAACATTTTGCCATAGCTCGCTTCGTTTCCGAGATATTTGCAGATATATCTCAAGGGAAGGGGCCTGACGGACATATTTCGAGATATTTCTTCTTCTTGTTGTTCTTCTTCTGCACAGCTAAGCTGGAAGTGGCATTTACAGCTCGGAATAGTGCAGAGTTATCTCAAAGAAAGGGGCCACGGTGTTTCTGTATCTCTATTATGTTGGTGCGGCTTCGGAACTTTTAAATATCTTGATATATCTCGAGAACTACGCATCTGATCAAAAAATATCATAGAACATAAAAAGTAGGAAACTTAATTCTCTACAAAAAAGGTCTCTTAACATTTTGCCATAGCTCGCTTGGTTTCCGAGATATTTGCAGATTTATCTCAAGGGAAGGGGCCTAACGGACATATTTCGAGATATTTCTTCTTCTTGTTGTTCTTCTTCTGCACAGCTAAATTGGAAGTGGCATTTCCAGCTCGCAATAGTGCAGAGTTATCTTAAAGAAAGGGGCCACGGTGTTTCTGTATCTCTATTATGTTGGTGCGGCTTCGGAACTTTTAAATATCTTGATATATCTCGAGAACTACGCGTCTGATCAAAAAATATCATAGAACATAAAAAGTAGGAAACTTAATTTTCTACAAAAACGGTCTCTTAACATTTTGCCATAGCTCGCTTCGTTTCCGAGATATTTGCAGATATATCTCAAGGGAAGGGGCCTGACGGACATATTTCGAGATATTTCTTCTTCTTGTTGTTCTTCTTCTGCACAGCTAAGCTGGAAGTGGCATTTGCGGCTCGCACTAGTGCACAGTTATCTCAAAGAAAGGGGCCACGGTGTTTCTGTATCTCTATTATGTTGGTGCGGCTTCGGAACTTTTAAATATCTCGATATATCTCGAAAACTACGCTTCTGATCAAAAAATATCATAGAACATAAATTGTAGGAAACATAATTCTCTACAAAAAAGGTCTCTTAACATTTTGCCATAGCTCGCTTCGTTTCCGAGATATTTGCAGATATATCTCAAGGGAAGGGGCCTGACGGACATATTTCGAGATATTTCTTCTTCTTGTTGTTCTTCTTCTGCACAGCTAAGCTGGAAGTGGCATTTACAGCTCGGAATAGTGCAGAGTTATCTCAAAGAAAGGGGCCACGGTGTTTCTGTATCTCTATTATGTTGGTGCGGCTTCGGAACTTTTAAATATCTTGATATATCTCGAGAACTACGCATCTGATTAAAAAATATCATGGAACATAAAAAGTAGGAAACTTAATTCTCTACAAAAAACGTCTCTTAACATTTTGCGATAGCTCGCTTCGTTTCCGAGATATTTGCAGATTTATCTCAAGGGAAGGGGCCTGACGGACATATTTCGAGATATTTCTTCTTCTTGTTGTTCTTCTTCTGCACAGCTAAGCTGGAAGTGGCATTTGCGGCTCGCACTAGTGCAGAGTTATCTCAAAGAAAGGGGCCACGGTGTTTCTGTATCTCTATTATGTTGGTGCGGCTTCGGAACTTTTAAATATCTTGATATATCTCGAGAACTACGCGTCTGATCAAAAAATATCATAGAACATAAAAAGTAGGAAACTTAATTTTCTACAAAAACGGTCTCTTAACATTTTGCCATAGCTCGCTTCGTTTCCGAGATATTTGCAGATATATCTCAAGGGAAGGGGCCTGACGGACATATTTCGAGATATTTCTTCTTCTTGTTGTTCTTCTTCTGCACAGCTAAGCTGGAAGTGGCATTTGCGGCTCGCACTAGTGCACAGTTATCTCAAAGAAAGGGGCCACGGTGTTTCTGTATCTCTATTATGTTGGTGCGGCTTCGGAACTTTTAAATATCTCGATATATCTCGAAAACTACGCTTCTGATCAAAAAATATCATAGAACATAAATTGTAGGAAACATAATTCTCTACAAAAAAGGTCTCTTAACATTTTGCCATAGCTCGCTTCGTTTCCGAGATATTTGCAGATATATCTCAAGGGAAGGGGCCTGACGGACATATTTCGAGATATTTCTTCTTCTTGTTGTTCTTCTTCTGCACAGCTAAGCTGGAAGTGGCATTTACAGCTCGGAATAGTGCAGAGTTATCTCAAAGAAAGGGGCCACGGTGTTTCTGTATCTCTATTATGTTGGTGCGGCTTCGGAACTTTTAAATATCTTGATATATCTCGAGAACTACGCATCTGATTAAAAAATATCATGGAACATAAAAAGTAGGAAACTTAATTCTCTACAAAAAACGTCTCTTAACATTTTGCCATAGCTCGCTTCGTTTCCGAGATATTTGCAGATTTATCTCAAGGGAAGGGGCCTGACGGACATATTTCGAGATATTTCTTCTTCTTGTTGTTCTTCTTCTGCACAGCTAAGCTGGAAGTGGCATTTGCGGCTCGCACTAGTGCAGAGTTATCTCAAAGAAAGGGGCCACGGTGTTTCTGTATCCCTATTATGTTGGTGCGGCTTCGGAACTTTTAAATATCTCGATATATCTCGAGAACTACGCTTCTGATCAAAAAATATCATAGAACATAAATTGTAGGAAACATAATTCTCGACAAAAAAGGTCTCTTAACATTTTGCCATAGCTCGCTTCGTTTCCGAGATATTTGCAGATATATCTCAAGGGAAGGGGCCTGACGGACATATTTCGAGATATTTCTTCTTCTTGTTGTTCTTCTTCTGCACAGCTAAGCTGGAAGTGGCATTTACAGCTCGGAATAGTGCAGAGTTATCTCAAAGAAAGGGGCCACGGTGTTTCTGTATCTCTATTATGTTGGTGCGGCTTCGGAACTTTTAAATATCTTGATATATCTCGAGAACTACGCATCTGATCAAAAAATATCATAGCACATAAAAAGTAGGAAACTTAATTCTCTACAAAAAACGTCTCTTAACATTTTGCCATAGCTCGCTTCGTTTCCGAGATATTTGCAGATTTATCTCAAGGGAAGGGGCCTGACGGACATATTTCGAGATATTTCTTCTTCTTGTTGTTCTTCTTCTGCACAGCTAAGCTGGAAGTGGCATTTGCGGCTCGCACTAGTGCAGAGTTATCTCAAAGAAAGGGGCCACGGTGTTTCTGTATCCCTATTATGTTGGTGCGGCTTCGGAACTTTTAAATATCTCGATATATCTCGAGAACTACGCTTCTGATCAAAAAATATCATAGAACATAAATTGTAGGAAACATAATTCTCTACAAAAAACGTCTCTTAACATTCTGCCATAGCTCGCTTCGTTTCCGAGATATTTGCAGATTTATCTCAAGGGAAGGGGCCTGACGGACATATTTCGAGATATTTCTTCTTCTTGTTGTTCTTCTTCTGCACAGCTAAGCTGGAAGTGGCATTTGCGGCTCGCACTAGTGCACAGTTATCTCAAAGAAAGGGGCCACGGTGTTTCTGTATCTCTAATATGTTGGTGCGGCTTCGGAACTTTTAAATATCTCGATATATCTCGAAAACTACGCTTCTGATCAAAAAATATCATAGAACATAAATTGTAGGAAACATAATTCTCGACAAAAAAGGTCTCTTAACATTTTGCCATAGCTCGCTTCGTTTCCGAGATATTTGCAGATATATCTCAAGGGAAGGGGCCTGACGGACATATTTCGAGATATTTCTTCTTCTTGTTGTTCTTCTTCTGCACAGCTAAGCTGGAAGTGGCATTTACAGCTCGGAATAGTGCAGAGTTATCTCAAAGAAAGGGGCCACGGTGTTTCTGTATCTCTATTATGTTGGTGCGGCTTCGGAACTTTTAAATATCTTGATATATCTCGAGAACTACGCATCTGATCAAAAAATATCATAGCACATAAAAAGTAGGAAACTTAATTCTCTACAAAAAACGTCTCTTAACATTTTGCCATAGCTCGCTTCGTTTCCGAGATATTTGCAGATTTATCTCAAGGGAAGGGGCCTGACGGACATATTTCGAGATATTTCTTCTTCTTGTTGTTCTTCTTCTGCACAGCTAAGCTGGAAGTGGCATTTGCGGCTCGCACTAGTGCAGAGTTATCTCAAAGAAAGGGGCCACGGTGTTTCTGTATCCCTATTATGTTGGTGCGGCTTCGGAACTTTTAAATATCTCGATATATCTCGAGAACTACGCTTCTGTTCAAAAAATATCATAGAACATAAATTGTAGGAAACATAATTCTCTACAAAAAAGGTCTCTTAACATTTTGCCATAGCTCGCTTCGTTTCCGAGATATTTGCAGATATATCTCAAGGGAAGGGGCCTGACGGACATATTTCGAGATATTTCTTCTTCTTGTTGTTCTTCTTCTGCACAGCTAAGCTGGAAGTGGCATTTGCGGCTCGCACTAGTGCACAGTTATCTCAAAGAAAGGGGCCACGGTGTTTCTGTATCTCTATTATGTTGGTGCGGCTTCGGAACTTTTAAATATCTCGATATATCTCGAAAACTACGCTTCTGATCAAAAAATATCATAGAACATAAATTGTAGGAAACATAATTCTCTACAAAAAAGGTCTCTTAACATTTTGCCATAGCTCGCTTCGTTTCCGAGATATTTGCAGATATATCTCAAGGGAAGGGGCCTGACGGACATATTTCGAGATATTTCTTCTTCTTGTTGTTCTTCTTCTGCACAGCTAAGCTGGAAGTGGCATTTACAGCTCGGAATAGTGCAGAGTTATCTCAAAGAAAGGGGCCACGGTGTTTCTGTATCTCTATTATGTTGGTGCGGCTTCGGAACTTTTAAATATCTTGATATATCTCGAGAACTACGCATCTGATCAAAAAATATCATAGAACATAAAAAGTAGGAAACTTAATTCTCTACAAAAAAGGTCTCTTAACATTTTGCCATAGCTCGCTTGGTTTCCGAGATATTTGCAGATTTATCTCAAGGGAAGGGGCCTAACGGACATATTTCGAGATATTTCTTCTTCTTGTTGTTCTTCTTCTGCACAGCTAAATTGGAAGTGGCATTTCCAGCTCGCAATAGTGCAGAGTTATCTTAAAGAAAGGGGCCACGGTGTTTCTGTATCTCTATTATGTTGGTGCGGCTTCGGAACTTTTAAATATCTTGATATATCTCGAGAACTACGCGTCTGATCAAAAAATATCATAGAACATAAAAAGTAGGAAACTTAATTTTCTACAAAAACGGTCTCTTAACATTTTGCCATAGCTCGCTTCGTTTCCGAGATATTTGCAGATATATCTCAAGGGAAGGGGCCTGACGGACATATTTCGAGATATTTCTTCTTCTTGTTGTTCTTCTTCTGCACAGCTAAGCTGGAAGTGGCATTTGCGGCTCGCACTAGTGCACAGTTATCTCAAAGAAAGGGGCCACGGTGTTTCTGTATCTCTATTATGTTGGTGCGGCTTCGGAACTTTTAAATATCTCGATATATCTCGAAAACTACGCTTCTGATCAAAAAATATCATAGAACATAAATTGTAGGAAACATAATTCTCTACAAAAAAGGTCTCTTAACATTTTGCCATAGCGCGCTTCGTTTCCGAGATATTTGCAGATATATCTCAAGGGAAGGGGCCTGACGGACATATTTCGAGATATTTCTTCTTCTTGTTGTTCTTCTTCTGCACAGCTAAGCTGGAAGTGGCATTTACAGCTCGGAATAGTGCAGAGTTATCTCAAAGAAAGGGGCCACGGTGTTTCTGTATCTCTATTATGTTGGTGCGGCTTCGGAACTTTTAAATATCTTGATATATCTCGAGAACTACGCATCTGATTAAAAAATATCATGGAACATAAAAAGTAGGAAACTTAATTCTCTACAAAAAACGTCTCTTAACATTTTGCCATAGCTCGCTTCGTTTCCGAGATATTTGCAGATTTATCTCAAGGGAAGGGGCCTGACGGACATATTTCGAGATATTTCTTCTTCTTGTTGTTCTTCTTCTGCACAGCTAAGCTGGAAGTGGCATTTGCGGCTCGCACTAGTGCAGAGTTATCTCAAAGAAAGGGGCCACGGTGTTTCTGTATCTCTATTATGTTGGTGCGGCTTCGGAACTTTTAAATATCTTGATATATCTCGAGAACTACGCGTCTGATCAAAAAATATCATAGAACATAAAAAGTAGGAAACTTAATTTTCTACAAAAACGGTCTCTTAACATTTTGCCATAGCTCGCTTCGTTTCCGAGATATTTGCAGATATATCTCAAGGGAAGGGGCCTGACGGACATATTTCGAGATATTTCTTCTTCTTGTTGTTCTTCTTCTGCACAGCTAAGCTGGAAGTGGCATTTGCGGCTCGCACTAGTGCACAGTTATCTCAAAGAAAGGGGCCACGGTGTTTCTGTATCTCTATTATGTTGGTGCGGCTTCGGAACTTTTAAATATCTCGATATATCTCGAGAACTACGCTTCTGATCAAAAAATATCATAGAACATAAATTGTAGGAAACATAATTCTCGACAAAAAAGGTCTCTTAACATTTTGCCATAGCTCGCTTCGTTTCCGAGATATTTGCAGATATATCTCAAGGGAAGGGGCCTGACGGACATATTTCGAGATATTTCTTCTTCTTGTTGTTCTTCTTCTGCACAGCTAAGCTGGAAGTGGCATTTACAGCTCGGAATAGTGCAGAGTTATCTCAAAGAAAGGGGCCACGGTGTTTCTGTATCTCTATTATGTTGGTGCGGCTTCGGAACTTTTAAATATCTTGATATATCTCGAGAACTACGCATCTGATCAAAAAATATCATAGCACATAAAAAGTAGGAAACTTAATTCTCTACAAAAAACGTCTCTTAACATTTTGCCATAGCTCGCTTCGTTTCCGAGATATTTGCAGATTTATCTCAAGGGAAGGGGCCTGACGGACATATTTCGAGATATTTCTTCTTCTTGTTGTTCTTCTTCTGCACAGCTAAGCTGGAAGTGGCATTTGCGGCTCGCACTAGTGCAGAGTTATCTCAAAGAAAGGGGCCACGGTGTTTCTGTATCCCTATTATGTTGGTGCGGCTTCGGAACTTTTAAATATCTCGATATATCTCGAGAACTACGCTTCTGATCAAAAAATATCATAGAACATAAATTGTAGGAAACATAATTCTCTACAAAAAACGTCTCTTAACATTCTGCCATAGCTCGCTTCGTTTCCGAGATATTTGCAGATTTATCTCAAGGGAAGGGGCCTGACGGACATATTTCGAGATATTTCTTCTTCTTGTTGTTCTTCTTCTGCACAGCTAAGCTGGAAGTGGCATTTGCGGCTCGCACTAGTGCACAGTTATCTCAAAGAAAGGGGCCACGGTGTTTCTGTATCTCTAATATGTTGGTGCGGCTTCGGAACTTTTAAATATCTCGATATATCTCGAAAACTACGCTTCTGATCAAAAAATATCATAGAACATAAATTGTAGGAAACATAATTCTCGACAAAAAAGGTCTCTTAACATTTTGCCATAGCTCGCTTCGTTTCCGAGATATTTGCAGATATATCTCAAGGGAAGGGGCCTGACGGACATATTTCGAGATATTTCTTCTTCTTGTTGTTCTTCTTCTGCACAGCTAAGCTGGAAGTGGCATTTACAGCTCGGAATAGTGCAGAGTTATCTCAAAGAAAGGGGCCACGGTGTTTCTGTATCTCTATTATGTTGGTGCGGCTTCGGAACTTTTAAATATCTTGATATATCTCGAGAACTACGCATCTGATCAAAAAATATCATAGCACATAAAAAGTAGGAAACTTAATTCTCTACAAAAAACGTCTCTTAACATTTTGCCATAGCTCGCTTCGTTTCCGAGATATTTGCAGATTTATCTCAAGGGAAGGGGCCTGACGGACATATTTCGAGATATTTCTTCTTCTTGTTGTTCTTCTTCTGCACAGCTAAGCTGGAAGTGGCATTTGCGGCTCGCACTAGTGCAGAGTTATCTCAAAGAAAGGGGCCACGGTGTTTCTGTATCCCTATTATGTTGGTGCGGCTTCGGAACTTTTAAATATCTCGATATATCTCGAGAACTACGCTTCTGATCAAAAAATATCATAGAACATAAATTGTAGGAAACATAATTCTCTACAAAAAACGTCTCTTAACATTCTGCCATAGCTCGCTTCGTTTCCGAGATATTTGCAGATTTATCTCAAGGGAAGGGGCCTGACGGACATATTTCGAGATATTTCTTCTTCTTGTTGTTCTTCTTCTGCACAGCTAAGCTGGAAGTGGCATTTGCGGCTCGCACTAGTGCACAGTTATCTCAAAGAAAGGGGCCACGGTGTTTCTGTATCTCTAATATGTTGGTGCGGCTTCGGAACTTTTAAATATCTCGATATATCTCGAAAACTACGCTTCTGATCAAAAAATATCATAGAACATAAATTGTAGGAAACATAATTCTCTACAAAAAAGGTCTCTTAACATTTTGCCATAGCTCGCTTCGTTTCCGAGATATTTGCAGATATATCTCAAGGGAAGGGGCCTGACGGACATATTTCGAGATATTTCTTCTTCTTGTTGTTCTTCTTCTGCACAGCTAAGCTGGAAGTGGCATTTACAGCTCGGAATAGTGCAGAGTTATCTCAAAGAAAGGGGCCACGGTGTTTCTGTATCTCTATTATGTTGGTGCGGCTTCGGAACTTTTAAATATCTTGATATCTCTCGAGAACTACGCATCTGATCAAAAAATATCATAGAACATAAAAAGTAGGAAACTTAATTCTCTACAAAAAACGTCTCTTAACATTTTGCCATAGCTCGCTTCGTTTCCGAGATATTTGCAGATATATCACAAGGGAAGGGGCCTGACGGACATATTTCGAGATATTTCTTCTTCTTGTTGTTCTTCTTCTGCACAGCTAAGCTGGAAGTGGCATTTGCAGCTCGCAATAGTGCAGAGTTATCTCAAAGAAAGGGGCCACGGTGTTTCTGTATCTCTATTATATTGGTGCGGCTTCGGAACTTTTAAATATCTTGATATATCTCGAGAACTACGCGTCTGATCAAAAAATATCATAGAACATAAAAAGTAGGAAACTTAATTCTCTACAAAAACGGTCTCTTAACATTTTGCCATAGCTCGCTTCGTTTCCGAGATATTTGCAGATATATCTCAAGGGAAGGGGCCTGACGGACATATTTCGAGATATTTCTTCTTCTTGTTGTTCTTCTTCTGCACAGCTAAGCTGGAAGTGGCATTTACAGCTCGCACTAGTGCAGAGTTATCTCAAAGAAAGGGGCCACGGTGTTTCTGTATCCCTATTATGTTGGTGCGGCTTCGGAACTTTTAAATATCTCGATATATCTCGAGAACTACGCTTCTGATCAAAAAATATCATAGAACATAAATTGTAGGAAACATAATTCTCTACAAAAAACGTCTCTTAACATTCTGCCATAGCTCGCTTCGTTTGCGAGATATTTGCAGATTTATCTCAAGGGAAGGGGCCTGACGGACATATTTCGAGATATTTCTTCTTCTTGTTGTTCTTCTTCTGCACAGCTAAGCTGGAAGTGGCATTTGCGGCTCGCACTAGTGCAGAGTTATCTCAAAGAAAGGGGCCACGGTGTTTCTGTATCCCTATTATGTTGGTGCGGCTTCGGAACTTTTAAATATCTCGATATATCTCGAGAACTACGCTTCTGATCAAAAAATATCATAGAACATAAATTGTAGGAAACATAATTCTCTACAAAAAAGGTCTCTTAACATTTTGCCATAGCTCGCTTCGTTTCCGAGATATTTGCAGATATATCTCAAGGGAAGGGGCCTGACGGACATATTTCGAGATATTTCTTCTTCTTGTTGTTCTTCTTCTGCACAGCTAAGCTGGAAGTGGCATTTGCGGCTCGCACTAGTGCACAGTTATCTCAAAGAAAGGGGCCACGGTGTTTCTGTATCTCTATTATGTTGGTGCGGCTTCGGAACTTTTAAATATCTCGATATATCTCGAAAACTACGCTTCTGATCAAAAAATATCATAGAACATAAATTGTAGGAAACATAATTCTCTACAAAAAAGGTCTCTTAACATTTTGCCATAGCTCGCTTCGTTTCCGAGATATTTGCAGATATATCTCAAGGGAAGGGGCCTGACGGACATATTTCGAGATATTTCTTCTTCTTGTTGTTCTTCTTCTGCACAGCTAAGCTGGAAGTGGCATTTACAGCTCGGAATAGTGCAGAGTTATCTCAAAGAAAGGGGCCACGGTGTTTCTGTATCTCTATTATGTTGGTGCGGCTTCGGAACTTTTAAATATCTTGATATATCTCGAGAACTACGCATCTGATCAAAAAATATCATAGAACATAAAAAGTAGGAAACTTAATTCTCTACAAAAAAGGTCTCTTAACATTTTGCCATAGCTCGCTTGGTTTCCGAGATATTTGCAGATTTATCTCAAGGGAAGGGGCCTAACGGACATATTTCGAGATATTTCTTCTTCTTGTTGTTCTTCTTCTGCACAGCTAAATTGGAAGTGGCATTTCCAGCTCGCAATAGTGCAGAGTTATCTTAAAGAAAGGGGCCACGGTGTTTCTGTATCTCTATTATGTTGGTGCGGCTTCGGAACTTTTAAATATCTTGATATATCTCGAGAACTACGCGTCTGATCAAAAAATATCATAGAACATAAAAAGTAGGAAACTTAATTTTCTACAAAAACGGTCTCTTAACATTTTGCCATAGCTCGCTTCGTTTCCGAGATATTTGCAGATATATCTCAAGGGAAGGGGCCTGACGGACATATTTCGAGATATTTCTTCTTCTTGTTGTTCTTCTTCTGCACAGCTAAGCTGGAAGTGGCATTTGCGGCTCGCACTAGTGCACAGTTATCTCAAAGAAAGGGGCCACGGTGTTTCTGTATCTCTATTATGTTGGTGCGGCTTCGGAACTTTTAAATATCTCGATATATCTCGAAAACTACGCTTCTGATCAAAAAATATCATAGAACATAAATTGTAGGAAACATAATTCTCTACAAAAAAGGTCTCTTAACATTTTGCCATAGCTCGCTTCGTTTCCGAGATATTTGCAGATATATCTCAAGGGAAGGGGCCTGACGGACATATTTCGAGATATTTCTTCTTCTTGTTGTTCTTCTTCTGCACAGCTAAGCTGGAAGTGGCATTTACAGCTCGGAATAGTGCAGAGTTATCTCAAAGAAAGGGGCCACGGTGTTTCTGTATCTCTATTATGTTGGTGCGGCTTCGGAACTTTTAAATATCTTGATATATCTCGAGAACTACGCATCTGATTAAAAAATATCATGGAACATAAAAAGTAGGAAACTTAATTCTCTACAAAAAACGTCTCTTAACATTTTGCCATAGCTCGCTTCGTTTCCGAGATATTTGCAGATTTATCTCAAGGGAAGGGGCCTGACGGACATATTTCGAGATATTTCTTCTTCTTGTTGTTCTTCTTCTGCACAGCTAAGCTGGAAGTGGCATTTGCGGCTCGCACTAGTGCAGAGTTATCTCAAAGAAAGGGGCCACGGTGTTTCTGTATCCCTATTATGTTGGTGCGGCTTCGGAACTTTTAAATATCTCGATATATCTCGAGAACTACGCTTCTGATCAAAAAATATCATAGAACATAAATTGTAGGAAACATAATTCTCTACAAAAAACGTCTCTTAACATTCTGCCATAGCTCGCTTCGTTTCCGAGATATTTGCAGATTTATCTCAAGGGAAGGGGCCTGACGGACATATTTCGAGATATTTCTTCTTCTTGTTGTTCTTCTTCTGCACAGCTAAGCTGGAAGTGGCATTTGCGGCTCGCACTAGTGCACAGTTATCTCAAAGAAAGGGGCCACGGTGTTTCTGTATCTCTAATATGTTGGTGCGGCTTCGGAACTTTTAAATATCTCGATATATCTCGAAAACTACGCTTCTGATCAAAAAATATCATAGAACATAAATTGTAGGAAACATAATTCTCTACAAAAAAGGTCTCTTAACATTTTGCCATAGCTCGCTTCGTTTCCGAGATATTTGCAGATATATCTCAAGGGAAGGGGCCTGACGGACATATTTCGAGATATTTCTTCTTCTTGTTGTTCTTCTTCTGCACAGCTAAGCTGGAAGTGGCATTTACAGCTCGGAATAGTGCAGAGTTATCTCAAAGAAAGGGGCCACGGTGTTTCTGTATCTCTATTATGTTGGTGCGGCTTCGGAACTTTTAAATATCTTGATATATCTCGAGAACTACGCATCTGATCAAAAAATATCATAGAACATAAAAAGTAGGAAACTTAATTCTCTACAAAAAACGTCTCTTAACATTTTGCCATAGCTCGCTTCGTTTCCGAGATATTTGCAGATATATCACAAGGGAAGGGGCCTGACGGACATATTTCGAGATATTTCTTCTTCTTGTTGTTCTTCTTCTGCACAGCTAAGCTGGAAGTGGCATTTGCAGCTCGCAATAGTGCAGAGTTATCTCAAAGAAAGGGGCCACGGTGTTTCTGTATCTCTATTATATTGGTGCGGCTTCGGAACTTTTAAATATCTTGATATATATCGAGAACTACGCGTCTGATCAAAAAATATCATAGAACATAAAAAGTAGGAAACTTAATTCTCTACAAAAACGGTCTCTTAACATTTTGCCATAGCTCGCTTCGTTTCCGAGATATTTGCAGATATATCTCAAGGGAAGGGGCCTGACGGACATATTTCGAGATATTTCTTCTTCTTGTTGTTCTTCTTCTGCACAGCTAAGCTGGAAGTGGCATTTACAGCTCGCACTAGTGCAGAGTTATCTCAAAGAAAGGGGCCACGGTGTTTCTGTATCCCTATTATGTTGGTGCGGCTTCGGAACTTTTAAATATCTCGATATATCTCGAGAACTACGCTTCTGATCAAAAAATATCATAGAACATAAATTGTAGGAAACATAATTCTCTACAAAAAACGTCTCTTAACATTCTGCCATAGCTCGCTTCGTTTGCGAGATATTTGCAGATTTATCTCAAGGGAAGGGGCCTGACGGACATATTTCGAGATATTTCTTCTTCTTGTTGTTCTTCTTCTGCACAGCTAAGCTGGAAGTGGCATTTGCGGCTCGCACTAGTGCAGAGTTATCTCAAAGAAAGGGGCCACGGTGTTTCTGTATCCCTATTATGTTGGTGCGGCTTCGGAACTTTTAAATATCTCGATATATCTCGAGAACTACGCTTCTGATCAAAAAATATCATAGAACATAAATTGTAGGAAACATAATTCTCTACAAAAAAGGTCTCTTAACATTTTGCCATAGCTCGCTTCGTTTCCGAGATATTTGCAGATATATCTCAAGGGAAGGGGCCTGACGGACATATTTCGAGATATTTCTTCTTCTTGTTGTTCTTCTTCTGCACAGCTAAGCTGGAAGTGGCATTTGCGGCTCGCACTAGTGCACAGTTATCTCAAAGAAAGGGGCCACGGTGTTTCTGTATCTCTATTATGTTGGTGCGGCTTCGGAACTTTTAAATATCTCGATATATCTCGAAAACTACGCTTCTGATCAAAAAATATCATAGAACATAAATTGTAGGAAACATAATTCTCTACAAAAAAGGTCTCTTAACATTTTGCCATAGCTCGCTTCGTTTCCGAGATATTTGCAGATATATCTCAAGGGAAGGGGCCTGACGGACATATTTCGAGATATTTCTTCTTCTTGTTGTTCTTCTTCTGCACAGCTAAGCTGGAAGTGGCATTTGCGGCTCGCACTAGTGCAGAGTTATCTCAAAGAAAGGGGCCACGGTGTTTCTGTATCCCTATTATGTTGGTGCGGCTTCGGAACTTTTAAATATCTCGATATATCTCGAGAACTACGCTTCTGATCAAAAAATATCATAGAACATAAAAAGTAGGAAACTTAATTTTCTACAAAAACGGTCTCTTAACATTTTGCCATAGCTCGCTTCGTTTCCGAGATATTTGCAGATATATCTCAAGGGAAGGGGCCTGACGGACATATTTCGAGATATTTCTTCTTCTTGTTGTTCTTCTTCTGCACAGCTAAGCTGGAAGTGGCATTTGCGGCTCGCACTAGTGCACAGTTATCTCAAAGAAAGGGGCCACGGTGTTTCTGTATCTCTATTATGTTGGTGCGGCTTCGGAACTTTTAAATATCTCGATATATCTCGAAAACTACGCTTCTGATCAAAAAATATCATAGAACATAAATTGTAGGAAACATAATTCTCTACAAAAAAGGTCTCTTAACATTTTGCCATAGCTCGCTTCGTTTCCGAGATATTTGCAGATATATCTCAAGGGAAGGGGCCTGACGGACATATTTCGAGATATTTCTTCTTCTTGTTGTTCTTCTTCTGCACAGCTAAGCTGGAAGTGGCATTTACAGCTCGGAATAGTGCAGAGTTATCTCAAAGAAAGGGGCCACGGTGTTTCTGTATCTCTATTATGTTGGTGCGGCTTCGGAACTTTTAAATATCTTGATATATCTCGAGAACTACGCATCTGATTAAAAAATATCATGGAACATAAAAAGTAGGAAACTTAATTCTCTACAAAAAACGTCTCTTAACATTTTGCCATAGCTCGCTTCGTTTCCGAGATATTTGCAGATTTATCTCAAGGGAAGGGGCCTGACGGACATATTTCGAGATATTTCTTCTTCTTGTTGTTCGTCTTCTGCACAGCTAAGCTGGAAGTGGCATTTGCGGCTCGCACTAGTGCAGAGTTATCTCAAAGAAAGGGGCCACGGTGTTTCTGTATCCCTATTATGTTGGTGCGGCTTCGGAACTTTTAAATATCTCGATATATCTCGAGAACTACGCTTCTGATCAAAAAATATCATAGAACATAAATTGTAGGAAACATAATTCTCGACAAAAAAGGTCTCTTAACATTTTGCCATAGCTCGCTTCGTTTCCGAGATATTTGCAGATATATCTCAAGGGAAGGGGCCTGACGGACATATTTCGAGATATTTCTTCTTCTTGTTGTTCTTCTTCTGCACAGCTAAGCTGGAAGTGGCATTTACAGCTCGGAATAGTGCAGAGTTATCTCAAAGAAAGGGGCCACGGTGTTTCTGTATCTCTATTATGTTGGTGCGGCTTCGGAACTTTTAAATATCTTGATATATCTCGAGAACTACGCATCTGATCAAAAAATATCATAGCACATAAAAAGTAGGAAACTTAATTCTCTACAAAAAACGTCTCTTAACATTTTGCCATAGCTCGCTTCGTTTCCGAGATATTTGCAGATTTATCTCAAGGGAAGGGGCCTGACGGACATATTTCGAGATATTTCTTCTTCTTGTTGTTCTTCTTCTGCACAGCTAAGCTGGAAGTGGCATTTGCGGCTCGCACTAGTGCAGAGTTATCTCAAAGAAAGGGGCCACGGTGTTTCTGTATCCCTATTATGTTGGTGCGGCTTCGGAACTTTTAAATATCTCGATATATCTCGAGAACTACGCTTCTGATCAAAAAATATCATAGAACATAAATTGTAGGAAACATAATTCTCTACAAAAAACGTCTCTTAACATTCTGCCATAGCTCGCTTCGTTTCCGAGATATTTGCAGATTTATCTCAAGGGAAGGGGCCTGACGGACATATTTCGAGATATTTCTTCTTCTTGTTGTTCTTCTTCTGCACAGCTAAGCTGGAAGTGGCATTTGCGGCTCGCACTAGTGCACAGTTATCTCAAAGAAAGGGGCCACGGTGTTTCTGTATCTCTAATATGTTGGTGCGGCTTCGGAACTTTTAAATATCTCGATATATCTCGAAAACTACGCTTCTGATCAAAAAATATCATAGAACATAAATTGTAGGAAACATAATTCTCTACAAAAAAGGTCTCTTAACATTTTGCCATAGCTCGCTTCGTTTCCGAGATATTTGCAGATATATCTCAAGGGAAGGGGCCTGACGGACATATTTCGAGATATTTCTTCTTCTTGTTGTTCTTCTTCTGCACAGCTAAGCTGGAAGTGGCATTTACAGCTCGGAATAGTGCAGAGTTATCTCAAAGAAAGGGGCCACGGTGTTTCTGTATCTCTATTATGTTGGTGCGGCTTCGGAACTTTTAAATATCTTGATATATCTCGAGAACTACGCATCTGATCAAAAAATATCATAGAACATAAAAAGTAGGAAACTTAATTCTCTACAAAAAACGTCTCTTAACATTTTGCCATAGCTCGCTTCGTTTCCGAGATATTTGCAGATATATCACAAGGGAAGGGGCCTGACGGACATATTTCGAGATATTTCTTCTTCTTGTTGTTCTTCTTCTGCACAGCTAAGCTGGAAGTGGCATTTGCAGCTCGCAATAGTGCAGAGTTATCTCAAAGAAAGGGGCCACGGTGTTTCTGTATCTCTATTATGTTGGTGCGGCTTCGGAACTTTTAAATATCTTGATATATCTCGAGAACTACGCGTCTGATCAAAAAATATCATAGAACATAAAAAGTAGGAAACTTAATTCTCTACAAAAACGGTCTCTTAACATTTTGCCATAGCTCGCTTCGTTTCCGAGATATTTGCAGATATATCTCAAGGGAAGGGGCCTGACGGACATATTTCGAGATATTTCTTCTTCTTGTTGTTCTTCTTCTGCACAGCTAAGCTGGAAGTGGCATTTGCAGCTCGCAATAGTGCAGAGTTATCTCAAAGAAAGAGGCCACGGTGTTTCTGTATCTCTATTATGTTGGTGCGGCTTCGGAACTTTTAAATATCTCGATATATCTCGAAAACTACGCTTCTGATCAAAAAATATCATAGAACATAAATTGTAGGAAACATAATTCTCTACAAAAAAGGTCTCTTAACATTTTGCCATAGCTCGCTTCGTTTCCGAGATATTTGCAGATATATCTCAAGGGAAGGGGCCTGACGGACATATTTCGAGATATTTCTTCTTCTTGTTGTTCTTCTTCTGCACAGCTAAGCTGGAAGTGGCATTTACAGCTCGGAATAGTGCAGAGTTATCTCAAAGAAAGGGGCCACGGTGTTTCTGTATCTCTATTATGTTGGTGCGGCTTCGGAACTTTTAAATATATTGATATATCTCGAGAACTACGCATCTGATCAAAAAATATCATAGAACATAAAAAGTAGGAAACTTAATTCTCTACAAAAAACGTCTCTTAACATTTTGCCATAGCTCGCTTCGTTTCCGAGATATTTGCAGATATATCACAAGGGAAGGGGCCTGACGGACATATTTCGAGATATTTCTTCTTCTTGTTGTTCTTCTTCTGCACAGCTAAGCTGGAAGTGGCATTTGCAGCTCGCAATAGTGCAGAGTTATCTCAAAGAAAGGGGCCACGGTGTTTCTGTATCTCTATTATGTTGGTGCGGCTTCGGAACTTTTAAATATCTTGATATATCTCGAGAACTACGCGTCTGATCAAAAAATATCATAGAACATAAAAAGTAGGAAACTTAATTCTCTACAAAAACGGTCTCTTAACATTTTGCCATAGCTCGCTTCGTTTCCGAGATATTTGCAGATATATCTCAAGGGAAGGGGCCTGACGGACATATTTCGAGATATTTCTTCTTCTTGTTGTTCTTCTTCTGCACAGCTAAGCTGGAAGTGGCATTTGCAGCTCGCAATAGTGCAGAGTTATCTCAAAGAAAGAGGCCACGGTGTTTCTGTATCTCTATTATGTTGGTGCGGCTTCGGAACTTTTAAATATCTCGATATATCTCGAAAACTACGCTTCTGATCAAAAAATATCATAGAACATAAATTGTAGGAAACATAATTCTCTACAAAAAAGGTCTCTTAACATTTTGCCATAGCTCGCTTCGTTTCCGAGATATTTGCAGATATATCTCAAGGGAAGGGGCCTGACGGACATATTTCGAGATATTTCTTCTTCTTGTTGTTCTTCTTCTGCACAGCTAAGCTGGAAGTGGCATTTACAGCTCGGAATAGTGCAGAGTTATCTCAAAGAAAGGGGCCACGGTGTTTCTGTATCTCTATTATGTTGGTGCGGCTTCGGAACTTTTAAATATCTTGATATATCTCGAGAACTACGCATCTGATCAAAAAATATCATAGCACATAAAAAGTAGGAAACTTAATTCTCTACAAAAAACGTCTCTTAACATTTTGCCATAGCTCGCTTCGTTTCCGAGATATTTGCAGATTTATCTCAAGGGAAGGGGCCTGACGGACATATTTCGAGATATTTCTTCTTCTTGTTGTTCTTCTTCTGCACAGCTAAGCTGGAAGTGGCATTTGCGGCTCGCACTAGTGCAGAGTTATCTCAAAGAAAGGGGCCACGGTGTTTCTGTATCCCTATTATGTTGGTGCGGCTTCGGAACTTTTAAATATCTCGATATATCTCGAGAACTACGCTTCTGATCAAAAAATATCATAGAACATAAATTGTAGGAAACATAATTCTCTACAAAAAACGTCTCTTAACATTCTGCCATAGCTCGCTTCGTTTCCGAGATATTTGCAGATTTATCTCAAGGGAAGGGGCCTGACGGACATATTTCGAGATATTTCTTCTTCTTGTTGTTCTTCTTCTGCACAGCTAAGCTGGAAGTGGCATTTGCGGCTCGCACTAGTGCACAGTTATCTCAAAGAAAGGGGCCACGGTGTTTCTGTATCTCTAATATGTTGGTGCGGCTTCGGAACTTTTAAATATCTCGATATATCTCGAAAACTACGCTTCTGATCAAAAAATATCATAGAACATAAATTGTAGGAAACATAATTCTCTACAAAAAAGGTCTCTTAACATTTTGCCATAGCTCGCTTCGTTTCCGAGATATTTGCAGATATATCTCAAGGGAAGGGGCCTGACGGACATATTTCGAGATATTTCTTCTTCTTGTTGTTCTTCTTCTGCACAGCTAAGCTGGAAGTGGCATTTACAGCTCGGAATAGTGCAGAGTTATCTCAAAGAAAGGGGCCACGGTGTTTCTGTATCTCTATTATGTTGGTGCGGCTTCGGAACTTTTAAATATCTTGATATATCTCGAGAACTACGCATCTGATCAAAAAATATCATAGAACATAAAAAGTAGGAAACTTAATTCTCTACAAAAAACGTCTCTTAACATTTTGCCATAGCTCGCTTCGTTTCCGAGATATTTGCAGATATATCACAAGGGAAGGGGCCTGACGGACATATTTCGAGATATTTCTTCTTCTTGTTGTTCTTCTTCTGCACAGCTAAGCTGGAAGTGGCATTTGCAGCTCGCAATAGTGCAGAGTTATCTCAAAGAAAGGGGCCACGGTGTTTCTGTATCTCTATTATGTTGGTGCGGCTTCGGAACTTTTAAATATCTTGATATATCTCGAGAACTACGCGTCTGATCAAAAAATATCATAGAACATAAAAAGTAGGAAACTTAATTCTCTACAAAAACGGTCTCTTAACATTTTGCCATAGCTCGCTTCGTTTCCGAGATATTTGCAGATATATCTCAAGGGAAGGGGCCTGACGGACATATTTCGAGATATTTCTTCTTCTTGTTGTTCTTCTTCTGCACAGCTAAGCTGGAAGTGGCATTTGCAGCTCGCAATAGTGCAGAGTTATCTCAAAGAAAGAGGCCACGGTGTTTCTGTATCTCTATTATGTTGGTGCGGCTTCGGAACTTTTAAATATCTCGATATATCTCGAAAACTACGCTTCTGATCAAAAAATATCATAGAACATAAATTGTAGGAAACATAATTCTCTACAAAAAAGGTCTCTTAACATTTTGCCATAGCTCGCTTCGTTTCCGAGATATTTGCAGATATATCTCAAGGGAAGGGGCCTGACGGACATATTTCGAGATATTTCTTCTTCTTGTTGTTCTTCTTCTGCACAGCTAAGCTGGAAGTGGCATTTACAGCTCGGAATAGTGCAGAGTTATCTCAAAGAAAGGGGCCACGGTGTTTCTGTATCTCTATTATGTTGGTGCGGCTTCGGAACTTTTAAATATCTTGATATATCACGAGAACTACGCATCTGATCAAAAAATATCATAGAACATAAAAAGTAGGAAACTTAATTCTCTACAAAACGCGTCTCTTAACATTTTGCCATAGCTCGCCTCGTTTCCGAGATATTTGCAGATTTATCTCAAGGGAAGGGGCCTGACGGACATATTTCGAGATATTTCTTCTTCTTGTTGTTCTTCTTCTGCACAGCTAAGCTGGAAGTGGCATTTGCGGCTCGCACTAGTGCAGAGTTATCTCAAAGAAAGGGGCCACGGTGTTTCTGTATCCCTATTATGTTGGTGCGGCTTCGGAACTTTTAAATATCTTGATATATCTCGAGAACTACGCATCTGATCAAAAAATATCATAGAACATAAAAAGTAGGAAACTTAATTCTCTACAAAAAAGGTCTCTTAACATTTTGCCATAGCTCGCTTCGTTTCCGAGATATTTGCAGATTTATCTCAAGGGAAGGGGCCTAACGGACATATTTCGAGATATTTCTTCTTCTTGTTGTTCTTCTTCTGCACAGCTAAACTGGAAGTGGCATTTCCAGCTCGCAATAGTGCAGAGTTATCTCAAAGAAAGGGGCCACGGTGTTTCTGTATCTCTATTATGTTGGTGCGGCTTCGGAACTTTTAAATATCTTGATATATCTCGAGAACTACGCATCTGATCAAAAAATATCATAGAACATAAAAAGTAGGAAACTTAATTCTCTACAAAAAAGGTCTCTTAACATTTTGCCATAGCTCGCTTCGTTTCCGAGATATTTGCAGACTTATCTCAAGGGAAGGGGACTAACGGACATATTTCGAGATATTTCTTCTTCTTGTTGTTCTTCTTCTGCACAGCTAAGCTGGAAGTGGCATTTCCAGCTCGCAATAGTGCAGAGTTATCTCAAAGAAAGGGGCCACGGTGTTTCTGTATCTCTATTATGTTGGTGCGGCTTCGGAACTTTTAAATATCTCGATATATCTCGAAAACTACGCTTCTGATCAAAAAATATCATAGAACATAAATTGTAGGAAACATAATTCTCTACAAAAAAGGTCTCTTAACATTTTGCCATAGCTCGCTTCGTTTCCGAGATATTTAAGATATATCTCAAGGGAAGGGGCCTGACGGACATATTTCGAGATATTTCTTCTTCTTGTTGTTCTTCTTCTGCACCGCTAAGCTGGAAGTGGCATTTACAGCTCGGAATAGTGCAGAGTTATCTCAAAGAGAGGGGCCACGGTGTTTCTGTATCTCTATTATGTTGGTGCGGCTTCGGAACTTTTAAATATCTCGATATATCTCGAAAACTACGCTTCTGATCAAAAAATATCATACAACATAAATTGTAGGAAACATAATTCTCTACAAAAAAGGTCTCTTAACATTTTGCCATAGCTCGCTTCGTTTCCGAGATATTTGCAGATATATCTCAAGGGAAGGGGCCTGACGGACATATTTCGAGATATTTCTTCTTCTTGTTGTTCTTCTTCTGCACAGCTAAGCTGGAAGTGGCATTTACAGCTCGGAATAGTGCAGAGTTATCTCAAAGAAAGGGGCCACGGTGTTTCTGTATCTCTATTATGTTGGTGCGGCTTCGGAACTTTTAAATATCTTGATATATCTCGAGAACTACGCATCTGATCAAAAAATATCATAGAACATAAAAAGTAGGAAACTTAATTCTCTACAAAAAACGTCTCTTAACATTTTGCCATAGCTCGCTTCGTTTCCGAGATATTTGCAGATATATCACAAGGGAAGGGGCCTGACGGACATATTTCGAGATATTTCTTCTTCTTGTTGTTCTTCTTCTGCACAGCTAAGCTGGAAGTGGCATTTGCAGCTCGCAATAGTGCAGAGTTATCTCAAAGAAAGGGGCCACGGTGTTTCTGTATCTCTATTATGTTGGTGCGGCTTCGGAACTTTTAAATATCTTGATATATCTCGAGAACTACGCGTCTGATCAAAAAATATCATAGAACATAAAAAGTAGGAAACTTAATTCTCTACAAAAACGGTCTCTTAACATTTTGCCATAGCTCGCTTCGTTTCCGAGATATTTGCAGATATATCTCAAGGGAAGGGGCCTGACGGACATATTTCGAGATATTTCTTCTTCTTGTTGTTCTTCTTCTGCACAGCTAAGCTGGAAGTGGCATTTGCAGCTCGCAATAGTGCAGAGTTATCTCAAAGAAAGAGGCCACGGTGTTTCTGTATCTCTATTATGTTGGTGCGGCTTCGGAACTTTTAAATATCTCGATATATCTCGAAAACTACGCTTCTGATCAAAAAATATCATAGAACATAAATTGTAGGAAACATAATTCTCTACAAAAAAGGTCTCTTAACATTTTGCCATAGCTCGCTTCGTTTCCGAGATATTTGCAGATATATCTCAAGGGAAGGGGCCTGACGGACATATTTCGAGATATTTCTTCTTCTTGTTGTTCTTCTTCTGCACAGCTAAGCTGGAAGTGGCATTTACAGCTCGGAATAGTGCAGAGTTATCTCAAAGAAAGGGGCCACGGTGTTTCTGTATCTCTATTATGTTGGTGCGGCTTCGGAACTTTTAAATATCTTGATATATCACGAGAACTACGCATCTGATCAAAAAATATCATAGAACATAAAAAGTAGGAAACTTAATTCTCTACAAAAAACGTCTCTTAACATTTTGCCATAGCTCGCCTCGTTTCCGAGATATTTGCAGATTTATCTCAAGGGAAGGGGCCTGACGGACATATTTCGAGATATTTCTTCTTCTTGTTGTTCTTCTTCTGCACAGCTAAGCTGGAAGTGGCATTTGCGGCTCGCACTAGTGCAGAGTTATCTCAAAGAAAGGGGCCACGGTGTTTCTGTATCCCTATTATGTTGGTGCGGCTTCGGAACTTTTAAATATCTTGATATATCTCGAGAACTACGCATCTGATCAAAAAATATCATAGAACATAAAAAGTAGGAAACTTAATTCTCTACAAAAAAGGTCTCTTAACATTTTGCCATAGCTCGCTTCGTTTCCGAGATATTTGCAGATTTATCTCAAGGGAAGGGGCCTAACGGACATATTTCGAGATATTTCTTCTTCTTGTTGTTCTTCTTCTGCACAGCTAAACTGGAAGTGGCATTTCCAGCTCGCAATAGTGCAGAGTTATCTCAAAGAAAGGGGCCACGGTGTTTCTGTATCTCTATTATGTTGGTGCGGCTTCGGAACTTTTAAATATCTTGATATATCTCGAGAACTACGCATCTGATCAAAAAATATCATAGAACATAAAAAGTAGGAAACTTAATTCTCTACAAAAAAGGTCTCTTAACATTTTGCCATAGCTCGCTTCGTTTCCGAGATATTTGCAGACTTATCTCAAGGGAAGGGGACTAACGGACATATTTCGAGATATTTCTTCTTCTTGTTGTTCTTCTTCTGCACAGCTAAGCTGGAAGTGGCATTTCCAGCTCGCAATAGTGCAGAGTTATCTCAAAGAAAGGGGCCACGGTGTTTCTGTATCTCTATTATGTTGGTGCGGCTTCGGAACTTTTAAATATCTCGATATATCTCGAAAACTACGCTTCTGATCAAAAAATATCATAGAACATAAATTGTAGGAAACATAATTCTCTACAAAAAAGGTCTCTTAACATTTTGCCATAGCTCGCTTCGTTTCCGAGATATTTAAGATATATCTCAAGGGAAGGGGCCTGACGGACATATTTCGAGATATTTCTTCTTCTTGTTGTTCTTCTTCTGCACCGCTAAGCTGGAAGTGGCATTTACAGCTCGGAATAGTGCAGAGTTATCTCAAAGAGAGGGGCCACGGTGTTTCTGTATCTCTATTATGTTGGTGCGGCTTCGGAACTTTTAAATATCTCGATATATCTCGAAAACTACGCTTCTGATCAAAAAATATCATACAACATAAATTGTAGGAAACATAATTCTCTACAAAAAAGGTCTCTTAACATTTTGCCATAGCTCGCTTCGTTTCCGAGATATTTGCAGATATATCTCAAGGGAAGGGGCCTGACGGACATATTTCGAGATATTTCTTCTTCTTGTTGTTCTTCTTCTGCACAGCTAAGCTGGAAGTGGCATTTACAGCTCGGAATAGTGCAGAGTTATCTCAAAGAAAGGGGCCACGGTGTTTCTGTATCTCTATTATGTTGGTGCGGCTTCGGAACTTTTAAATATCTTGATATATCTCGAGAACTACGCATCTGATCAAAAAATATCATAGAACATAAAAAGTAGGAAACTTAATTCTCTACAAAAAAGGTCTCTTAACATTTTGCCATAGCTCGCTTGGTTTCCGAGATATTTGCAGATTTATCTCAAGGGAAGGGGCCTAACGGACATATTTCGAGATATTTCTTCTTCTTGTTGTTCTTCTTCTGCACAGCTAAATTGGAAGTGGCATTTCCAGCTCGCAATAGTGCAGAGTTATCTTAAAGAAAGGGGCCACGGTGTTTCTGTATCTCTATTATGTTGGTGCGGCTTCGGAACTTTTAAATATCTTGATATATCTCGAGAACTACGCGTCTGATCAAAAAATATCATAGAACATAAAAAGTAGGAAACTTAATTTTCTACAAAAACGGTCTCTTAACATTTTGCCATAGCTCGCTTCGTTTCCGAGATATTTGCAGATATATCTCAAGGGAAGGGGCCTGACGGACATATTTCGAGATATTTCTTCTTCTTGTTGTTCTTCTTCTGCACAGCTAAGCTGGAAGTGGCATTTGCGGCTCGCACTAGTGCACAGTTATCTCAAAGAAAGGGGCCACGGTGTTTCTGTATCTCTATTATGTTGGTGCGGCTTCGGAACTTTTAAATATCTCGATATATCTCGAAAACTACGCTTCTGATCAAAAAATATCATAGAACATAAATTGTAGGAAACATAATTCTCTACAAAAAAGGTCTCTTAACATTTTGCCATAGCTCGCTTCGTTTCCGAGATATTTGCAGATATATCTCAAGGGAAGGGGCCTGACGGACATATTTCGAGATATTTCTTCTTCTTGTTGTTCTTCTTCTGCACAGCTAAGCTGGAAGTGGCATTTACAGCTCGGAATAGTGCAGAGTTATCTCAAAGAAAGGGGCCACGGTGTTTCTGTATCTCTATTATGTTGGTGCGGCTTCGGAACTTTTAAATATCTTGATATATCTCGAGAACTACGCATCTGATCAAAAAATATCATAGAACATAAAAAGTAGGAAACTTAATTCTCTACAAAAAAGGTCTCTTAACATTTTGCCATAGCTCGCTTGGTTTCCGAGATATTTGCAGATTTATCTCAAGGGAAGGGGCCTAACGGACATATTTCGAGATATTTCTTCTTCTTGTTGTTCTTCTTCTGCACAGCTAAATTGGAAGTGGCATTTCCAGCTCGCAATAGTGCAGAGTTATCTTAAAGAAAGGGGCCACGGTGTTTCTGTATCTCTATTATGTTGGTGCGGCTTCGGAACTTTTAAATATCTTGATATATCTCGAGAACTACGCGTCTGATCAAAAAATATCATAGAACATAAAAAGTAGGAAACTTAATTTTCTACAAAAACGGTCTCTTAACATTTTGCCATAGCTCGCTTCGTTTCCGAGATATTTGCAGATATATCTCAAGGGAAGGGGCCTGACGGACATATTTCGAGATATTTCTTCTTCTTGTTGTTCTTCTTCTGCACAGCTAAGCTGGAAGTGGCATTTGCGGCTCGCACTAGTGCACAGTTATCTCAAAGAAAGGGGCCACGGTGTTTCTGTATCTCTATTATGTTGGTGCGGCTTCGGAACTTTTAAATATCTCGATATATCTCGAAAACTACGCTTCTGATCAAAAAATATCATAGAACATAAATTGTAGGAAACATAATTCTCTACAAAAAAGGTCTCTTAACATTTTGCCATAGCTCGCTTCGTTTCCGAGATATTTGCAGATATATCTCAAGGGAAGGGGCCTGACGGACATATTTCGAGATATTTCTTCTTCTTGTTGTTCTTCTTCTGCACAGCTAAGCTGGAAGTGGCATTTACAGCTCGGAATAGTGCAGAGTTATCTCAAAGAAAGGGGCCACGGTGTTTCTGTATCTCTATTATGTTGGTGCGGCTTCGGAACTTTTAAATATCTTGATATATCTCGAGAACTACGCATCTGATTAAAAAATATCATGGAACATAAAAAGTAGGAAACTTAATTCTCTACAAAAAACGTCTCTTAACATTTTGCCATAGCTCGCTTCGTTTCCGAGATATTTGCAGATTTATCTCAAGGGAAGGGGCCTGACGGACATATTTCGAGATATTTCTTCTTCTTGTTGTTCTTCTTCTGCACAGCTAAGCTGGAAGTGGCATTTGCGGCTCGCACTAGTGCAGAGTTATCTCAAAGAAAGGGGCCACGGTGTTTCTGTATCCCTATTATGTTGGTGCGGCTTCGGAACTTTTAAATATCTCGATATATCTCGAGAACTACGCTTCTGATCAAAAAATATCATAGAACATAAATTGTAGGAAACATAATTCTCGACAAAAAAGGTCTCTTAACATTTTGCCATAGCTCGCTTCGTTTCCGAGATATTTGCAGATATATCTCAAGGGAAGGGGCCTGACGGACATATTTCGAGATATTTCTTCTTCTTGTTGTTCTTCTTCTGCACAGCTAAGCTGGAAGTGGCATTTACAGCTCGGAATAGTGCAGAGTTATCTCAAAGAAAGGGGCCACGGTGTTTCTGTATCTCTATTATGTTGGTGCGGCTTCGGAACTTTTAAATATCTTGATATATCTCGAGAACTACGCATCTGATCAAAAAATATCATAGCACATAAAAAGTAGGAAACTTAATTCTCTACAAAAAACGTCTCTTAACATTTTGCCATAGCTCGCTTCGTTTCCGAGATATTTGCAGATTTATCTCAAGGGAAGGGGCCTGACGGACATATTTCGAGATATTTCTTCTTCTTGTTGTTCTTCTTCTGCACAGCTAAACTGGAAGTGGCATTTCCAGCTCGCAATAGTGCAGAGTTATCTCAAAGAAAGGGGCCACGGTGTTTCTGTATCTCTATTATGTTGGTGCGGCTTCGGAACTTTTAAATATCTTGATATATCTCGAGAACTACGCATCTGATCAAAAAATATCATAGAACATAAAAAGTAGGAAACTTAATTCTCTACAAAAAAGGTCTCTTAACATTTTGCCATAGCTCGCTTCGTTTCCGAGATATTTGCAGATTTATCTCAAGGGAAGGGGACTAACGGACATATTTCGAGATATTTCTTCTTCTTGTTGTTCTTCTTCTGCACAGCTAAGCTGGAAGTGGCATTTCCAGCTCGCAATAGTGCAGAGTTATCTCAAAGAAAGGGGCCACGGTGTTTCTGTATCTCTATTATGTTGGTGCGGCTTCGGAACTTTTAAATATCTCGATATATCTCGAAAACTACGCTTCTGATCAAAAAATATCATAGAACATAAATTGTAGGAAACATAATTCTCTACAAAAAAGGTCTCTTAACATTTTGCCATAGCTCGCTTCGTTTCCGAGATATTTAAGATACATCTCAAGGGAAGGGGCCTGACGGACATATTTCGAGATATTTCTTCTTCTTGTTGTTCTTCTTCTGCACAGCTAAGCTGGAAGTGGCATTTACAGCTCGGAATAGTGCAGAGTTATCTCAAAGAGAGGGGCCACGGTGTTTCTGTATCTCTATTATGTTGGTGCGGCTTCGGAACTTTTAAATATCTTGATATATCTCGAGAACTACGCATCTGATCAAAAAATATCATAGAACATAAAAAGTAGGAAACTTAATTCTCTACAAAAAACGTCTCTTAACATTTTGCCATAGCTCGCTTCGTTTCCGAGATATTTGCAGATATATCTCAAGGGAAGGGGCCTGACGGACATATTTCGAGATATTTCTTCTTCTTGTTGTTCTTCTTCTGCACAGCTAAGCTGGAAGTGGCATTTGCAGCGCGCAATAGTGCAGAGTTATCTCAAAGAAAGGGGCCACGGTGTTTCTGTATCTCTATTATGTTGGTGCGGCTTCGGAACTTTTAAACATCTTGATATATCTCGAGAACTACGCATCTGATCAAAAAATATCATACTACATAAAAAGTAGGAAACTTATTTCTCTACAAGAAAGGTCTCTAAACATTTTGCCATAGCTCGCTTCGTTTCCGAGATATTTGCAGATTTATCTCAAGGGAAGGGGCCTGACGGACATATTTCGAGATATTTCTTCTTCTTGTTGTTCTTCTTCTGCACAGCTAAGCTGGAAGTGGCATTTGCAGCTCGCAATAGTGCAAAGTTATCTCAAAGAAAGGGGCCACGGTGTTTCTGTATCTCTATTATGTTGGTGCGGCTTCGGAACTTTTAAATATCTTGATATATCTCGAGAACTACGCATCTGATCAAAAAATATCATAGAACATGAAAAGTAGGAAACTTAATTCTCTACAAAAAAGGTCTCTTAACATTTTGCCATAGCTCTCTTCTTTTCCGAGATATTTGCAGATTTATCTCAAGGGAAGGGGCCTGACGGACATATTTCGCGATATTTCTTCTTCTTGTTGTTCTTCTTCTGCACAGCTAAGCTGGAAGTGGCATTTGCGGCTCGCACTAGTGCAGAGTTATCTCAAAGAAAGGGGCCACGGTGTTTCTGTATCCCTATTATGTTGGTGCGGCTTCGGAACTTTTAAATATCTCGATATATCTCGAGAACTACGCTTCTGATCAAAAAATATCACAGAACATAAATTGTAGGAAACATAATTCTCTACAAAAAACGTCTCTTAACATTTTGCCATAGCTCGCTTCGTTTCCGAGATATTTGCAGATTCAGCTCAAAGGAACTGGCCTGACGGACATATTTCGAGATATTTCTTCTTCTTGTTGTTCTTCCTCTGCACAGCTAAGCTGGAAGTGGCATTTGCAGCTCGCAATAGTGCAGAGTTATCTCAAAGAAAGGGGCCACGGTGTTTCTGTATCTCTATTATGTTGGTGCGGCTTCGGAACTTTTAAATATCTTGATATATCTCGAGAACTACGCATCTGATCAAAAAATATCATAGAACATAAAAAGTAGGAAACTTAATTCTCTACAAAAAAGGTCTCTTAACATTTTGCCATAGCTCGCTTCGTTTCCGAGATATTTGCAGATTTATCTCAAGGGAAGGGGCCTGACGGACATATTTCGAGATATTTCTTCTTCTTGTTGTTCTTCTTCTGCACAGCTAAGCTGGAAGTGGCATTTGCGGCTCGCACTAGTGCAGACTTATCTCAAAGAAAGGGGCCACGGTGTTTCTGTATCTCTATTATGTTGGTGCGGCTTCGGAACTTTTAAATATCTTGATATATCTCGAGAACTACGCATCTGATCAAAAAATATCATAGAACATGAAAAGTAGGAAACTTAATTCTCTACAAAAGAGGTCTCTTAACATTTTGCCATAGCTCGCTTCCTTTCCGAGATATTTGCAGATATATCTCAAGGGAAGGGGCCTGACGGACATATTTCGAGATATTTCTTCTTCTTGTTGTTCTTCTTCTGCACAGCTAAGCTGGAAGTGGCATTTGCGGCTCGCACTAGTGCACAGTTATCTCAAAGAAAGGGGCCACGGTGTTTCTGTATCTCTATTATGTTGGTGGGTCTTCGGAACTTTTAAATATCTTGATATATCTCGAGAACTACGCATCTGATCAAAAAATATCGTAGAACGTAAAAAGTAGGAAACTTAATTCTCTACAAAAAAGGTCTCTTAACATTTCGCCATAGCTCGCTTCGTTTCCGAGATATTTGCAGATTTATCTCAAGGGAAGGGGCCTGACGGACATATTTCGAGATATTTCTTCTTCTTGTTGTTCTTCTTCTGCACAGCTAAGCTGGAAGTGGCATTTGCGGCTCGCACTAGTGCACAGTTATCTCAAAGAAAGGGGCCACGGTGTTTCTGTATCTCTATTATGTTGGTGCGTCTTCGGAACTTTTAAATATCTCGATATATCTCGAAAACTACGCTTCTGATCAAAAAATATCATAGAACATAAATTGTAGGAAACATAATTCTCTACAAAAAACGTCTCTTAACATTTTGCCATAGCTCGCTTCGTTTCCGAGATATTTGCAGATTCAGCTCAAAGGAACTGGCCTGACGGACATATTTCGAGATATTTCTTCTTCTTGTTGTTCTTCTTCTGCACAGCTAAGCTGGAAGTGGCATTTGCAGCGCGCAATAGTGCAGAGTTATCTCAAAGAAAGGGGCCACGGTGTTTCTGTATCTCTATTATGTTGTTGCGGCTTCGGAACTTTTAAATATCTTGCTATATCTCGAGAACTACGCGTCTGATCAAAAAATATCATAGAAGATAAAAAGTAGGAAACTTAATTCTCTACAAAAACGGTCTCTTAACATTTTGCCATAGCTCGCTTCGTTTCCGAGATATTTGCAGATATATCTCAAGGGAAGGGGCCTGACGGACATATTTCGAGATATTTCTTCTTCTTGTTGTTCTTCTTCTGCACAGCTAAGCTGGAAGTGGCATTTGCGGCTCGCACTAGTGCACAGTTATCTCAAAGAAAGGGGCCACGGTGTTTCTGTATCTCTATTATGTTGGTGCGGCTTCGGAACTTTTAAATATCTCGATATATCTCGAAAACTACGCTTCTGATCAAAAAATATCATAGAACATAAATTGTAGGAAACATAATTCTCTACAAAAAAGGTCTCTTAACATTTTGCCATAGCTCGCTTCGTTTCCGAGATATTTGCAGATATATCTCAAGGGAAGGGGCCTGACGGACATATTTCGAGATATTTCTTCTTCTTGTTGTTCTTCTTCTGCACAGCTAAGCTGGAAGTGGCATTTACAGCTCGGAATAGTGCAGAGTTATCTCAAAGAAAGGGGCCACGGTGTTTCTGTATCTCTATTATGTTGGTGCGGCTTCGGAACTTTTAAATATCTTGATATATCTCGAGAACTACGCATCTGATCAAAAAATATCATACAACATAAAAAGTAGGAAACTTAATTCTCTACAAAAAAGGTCTCTTAACATTTTGCCATAGCTCGCTTCGTTTCCGAGATATTTGCAGATTTATCTCAAGGGAAGGGGCCTGACGGACATATTTCGAGATATTTCTTCTTCTTGTTGTTCTTCTTCTGCACAGCTAAGCTGGAAGTGGCATTTGCAGCGCGCAATAGTGCAGAGTTATCTCAAAGAAAGGGGCCACGGTGTTTCTGTATCTCTATTATGTTGGTGCGGCTTCGGAACTTTTAAATATCTTGATATATCTCGAGAACTACGCATCTGATCAAAAAATATCATAGAACATAAAAAGTAGGAAACTTAATTCTCTACAAAAAAGGTCTCTTAACATTTTGCCATAGCTCGCTTCGTTTCCGAGATATTTGCAGATTTATCTCAAGGGAAGGGGCCTAACGGACATATTTCGAGATATTTCTTCTTCTTGTTGTTCTTCTTCTGCACAGCTAAACTGGAAGTGGCATTTCCAGCTCGCAATAGTGCAGAGTTATCTCAAAGAAAGGGGCCACGGTGTTTCTGTATCTCTATTATGTTGGTGCGGCTTCGGAACTTTTAAATATCTTGATATATCTCGAGAACTACGCATCTGATCAAAAAATATCATAGAACATAAAAAGTAGGAAACTTAATTCTCTACAAAAAAGGTCTCTTAACATTTTGCCATAGCTCGCTTCGTTTCCGAGATATTTGCAGATTTATCTCAAGGGAAGGGGCCTGACGGACATATTTCGAGATATTTCTTCTTCTTGTTGTTCTTCTTCTGCACAGCTAAGCTGGAAGTGGCATTTACAGCTCGGAATAGTGCAGAGTTATCTCAAAGAGAGGGGCCCGGGTTTCTGTATCTCTATTATGTTGGTGCGGCTTCGGAACTTTTAAATATCTTGATATATCTCGAGAACTACGCATCTGATCAAAAAATATCATAGAACATAAAAAGTAGGAAACTTAATTCTCTACAAAAAACGTCTCTTAACATTTTGCCATAGCTCGCTTCGTTTCCGAGATATTTGCAGATATATCTCAAGGGAAGGGGCCTGACGGACATATTTCGAGATATTTCTTCTTCTTGTTGTTCTTCTTCTGCACAGCTAAGCTGGAAGTGGCATTTACAGCTCGGAATAGTGCAGAGTTATCTCAAAGAGAGGGGCCACGGTGTTTCTGTATCTCTATTATGTTGGTGCGGCTTCGGAACTTTTAAATATCTTGATATATCTCGAGAACTACGCATCTGATCAAAAAATATCATAGAACATAAAAAGTAGGAAACTTAATTCTCTACAAAAAAGGTCTCTTAACATTTTGCCATAGCTCGCTTCGTTTCCGAGATATTTGCAGATTTATCTCAAGGGAAGGGGCCTAACGGACATATTTCGAGATATTTCTTCTTCTTGTTGTTCTTCTTCTGCACAGCTAAACTGGAAGTGGCATTTCCAGCTCGCAATAGTGCAGAGTTATCTCAAAGAGAGGGGCCACGGTGTTTCTGTATCTCTATTATGTTGGTGCGGCTTCGGAACTTTTAAATATCTTGATATATCTCGAGACCTACGCATTTGATCAAAAAATATCATAGAACATGAAAAGTAGGAAACTTAATTCTCTACAAAAAAGGTCTCTTAACATTTTGCCATAGCTCTCTTGGTTTCCGAGATATTTGCAGATTTATCTCAAGGGAAGGGGCCTGACGGACATATTTCGAGATATTTCTTCTTCCTGTTGTTCCTCTTCTGCACAGCTAAGCTGGAAGTGGCATTTGCGGCTCGCACTAGTGCAGAGTTATCTCAAAGAAAGGGGCCACGGTGTTTCTGTATCCCTATTATGTTGGTGCGGCTTCGGAACTTTTAAATATCTCGATATATCTCGAGAACTACGCTTCTGATCAAAAAATATCATAGAACATAAATTGTAGGAAACATAATTCTCTACAAAAAACATCTCTTAACATTTTGCCATAGCTCGCTTCGTTTCCGAGATATTTGCAGATTCAGCTCAAAGGAACTGGCCTGACGGACATATTTCGAGATATTTCTTCTTCTTGTTGTTCTTCCTCTGCACAGGTAAGCTGGAAGTGGCATTTGCAGCTCGCAAAGTGCAGAGTTATCTCAAAGAAAGGGGCCACGGTGTTTCTGTATCTCTATTATGTTGGTGCGGCTTCGGAACTTTTAAACATCTTGATATATCTCGAGAACTACGCATCTGATCAAAAAATATCATACTACATAAAAAGTAGGAAACTTATTTCTCTACAAGAAAGGTCTCTAAACATTTTGCCATAGCTCGCTTCGTTTCCGAGATATTTGCAGATTTATCTCAAGGGAAGGGGCCTGACGGACATATTTCGAGATATTTCTTCTTCTTGTTGTTCTTCTTCTGCACAGCTAAGCTGGAAGTGGCATTTGCAGCTCGCAATAGTGCAAAGTTATCTCAAAGAAAGGGGCCACGGTGTTTCTGTATCTCTATTATGTTGGTGCGGCTTCGGAACTTTTAAATATCTTGATATATCTCGAGAACTACGCATCTGATCAAGAAATATCATAGAACATGAAAAGTAGGAAACTTAATTCTCTACAAAAAAGGTCTCTTAACATTTTGCCATAGCTCTCTTCGTTTCCGAGATATTTGCAGATTTATCTCAAGGGAAGGGGCCTGACGGACATATTTCGAGATATTTCTTCTTCTTGTTGTTCTTCTTCTGCACAGCTAAGCTGGAAGTGGCATTTGCGGCTCGCACTAGTGCAGAGTTATCTCAAAGAAAGGGGCCACGGTGTTTCTGTATCCCTATTATGTTGGTGCGGCTTCGGAACTTTTAAATATCTCGATATATCTCGAGAACTACGCTTCTGATCAAAAAATATCATAGAACATAAATTGTAGGAAACATAATTCTCTACAAAAAACGTCTCTTAACATTTTGCCATAGCTCGCTTCGTTTCCGAGATATTTGCAGATTTATCTCAAGGGAAGGGGCCTGACGGACATATTTCGAGATATTTCTTCTTCTTGTTGTTCTTCTTCTGCACAGCTAAGCTGGAAGTGGCATTTGCGGCTCGCACTAGTGCACAGTTATCTCAAAGAAAGGGGCCACGGTGTTTCTGTATCTCTATTATGTTGGTGCGTCTTCGGAACTTTTAAATATCTCGATATATCTCGAAAACTACGCTTCTGATCAAAAAATATCATAGAACATAAATTGTAGGAAACATAATTCTCTACAAAAAACGTCTCTTAACATTTTGCCATAGCTCGCTTCGTTTCCGAGATATTTGCAGATTCAGCTCAAAGGAACTGGCCTGACGGACATATTTCGAGATATTTCTTCTTCTTGTTGTTCTTCTTCTGCACAGCTAAGCTGGAAGTGGCATTTGCAGCGCGCAATAGTGCAGAGTTATCTCAAAGAAAGGGGCCACGGTGTTTCTGTATCTCTATTATGTTGGTGCGGCTTCGGAACTTTTAAATATCTTGATATATCTCGAGAACTACGCATCTGATCAAAAAATATCATACTACATAAAAAGTAGGAAACTTAATTCTCTACAAGAAAGGTCTCTAAACATTTTGCCATAGCTCGCTTCGTTTCCGAGATATTTGCAGATTTATCTCAAGGGAAGGGGCCTGACGGACATATTTTGAGATATTTCTTCTTCTTGTTGTTCTTCTTCTGCACAGCTAAGCTGGAAGTGGCATTTGCAGCTCGCAATAGTGCAGAGTTATCTCAAAGAAAGGGGCCACGGTGTTTCTGTATCTCTATTATGTTGTTGCGGCTTCGGAACTTTTAAATATCTTGCTATATCTCGAGAACTACGCGTCTGATCAAAAAATATCATACAAGATAAAAAGTAGGAAACTTAATTCTCTACAAAAACGGTCTCTTAACATTTTGCCATAGCTCGCTTCGTTTCCGAGATATTTGCAGATATATCTCAAGGGAAGGGGCCTGACGGACATATTTCGAGATATTTCTTCTTCTTGTTGTTCTTCTTCTGCACAGCTAAGCTGGAAGTGGCATTTGCGGCTCGCACTAGTGCACAGTTATCTCAAAGAAAGGGGCCACGGTGTTTCTGTATCTCTATTATGTTGGTGCGTCTTCGGAACTTTTAAATATCTCGATATATCTCGAAAACTACGCTTCTGATCAAAAAATATCATAGAACATAAATTGTAGGAAACATAATTCTCTACAAAAAACGTCTCTTAACATTTTGCCATAGCTCGCTTCGTTTCCGAGATATTTGCAGATTCAGCTCAAAGGAACTGGCCTGACGGACATATTTCGAGATATTTCTTCTTCTTGTTGTTCTTCCTCTGCACAGCTAAGCTGGAAGTGGCATTTGCAGCTCGCAATAGTGCAGAGTTATCTCAAAGAAAGGGGCCACGGTGTTTCTGTATCTCTATTATGTTGGTGCGGCTTCGGAACTTTTAAATATCTTGATATATCTCGAGAACTACGCATCTGATCAAAAAATATCATAGAACATAAAAAGTAGGAAACTTAATTCTCTACAAAAAAGGTCTCTTAACATTTTGCCATAGCTCGCTTCGTTTCCGAGATATTTGCATATTTATCTCAAGGGAAGGGGCCTGACGGACATATTTCGAGATATTTCTTCTTCTTCTTGTTCTTCGTCTGCACAGCTAAGCTGGAAGTGGCATTTGCGGCTCGCACTAGTGCAGAGTTATCTCAAAGAAAGGGGCCACGGTGTTTCTGTATCTCTATTATGTTGGTGCGGCTTCGGAACTTTTAAATATCTCGATATATCTCGAGAACTACGCCTCTGATCGAAAAATATCATAGAACATAAAAAGTAGGAAACTGAATTCTCTACAAAAAAGGTCTCTTAACATTTTGCCATAGCTCGCTTCGTTTCCGAGATATTTGCAGATTTATCTCAAGGGAAGGGGCCTGACGGACATATTTCGAGATATTTCTTCTTCTTGTTGGTCTTCTTCTGCACAGCTAAGCTGGAAGTGGCATTTGCAGCGCGCAATAGTGCAGAGTTATCTCAAAGAAAGGGGCCACGGTGTTTCTGTATCTCTATTATGTTGGTGCGGCTTCGGAACTTTTAAATATCTTGATATATCTCGAGAACTACGCATCTGATCAGAAAATATCATACTACATAAAAAGTAGGAAACTTAATTCTCTATAAGAAAGGTCTCTAAACATTTTGCCATAGCTCGCTTCGTTTCCGAGATATTTGCAGATTTATCTCAAGGGAAGGGGCCTGACGGACATATTTCGAGATATTTCTTCTTCTTGTTGTTCTTCTTCTGCACAGCTAAGCTGGAAGTGGCATTTGCAGCTCGCAATAGTGCAGAGTTATCTCAAAGAAAGGGACCACGGTGTTTCTGTATCTCTATTATGTTGGTGCGGCTTCGGAACTTTTAAATATCTTGATATATCTCGAGAACTACGCATCTGATCAAAAAACATCATAGAACATAAAAAGTAGGAAACTTAATTCTCTACAAAAAAGGTCTCTTAACATTTTGCCATAGCTCGCTTCGTTTCCGAGATATTTGCAGATGTATCTCAAGGGAAGGGGCCTGACGGACATATTTCGAGATATTTCTTCTTCTTGTTGTTCTTCTTCTGCACAGCTGAGCTGGAAGTGGCATTTGCAGGTCGCAATAGTGCAGAATTATCTCAAAGAAAAGGGCCACGGTGTTTCTGTATCTCTATTATGTTGGTGCGGCTTCGGAACTTTTAAATATCTCGATATATCTCGAAAACTACGCTTCTGATCAAAAAATATCATAGAACGTAAATTGTAGGAAACATTATTCTCTACAAAAAAGGTCCCTGAACATTTTGCCATAGCTCGCTTCGTTTCCGAGATATTTGCAGATTTATCCCAAGGGAAGGGTCCTGATGGACATATTTCGAGATATTTCTTCTTCTTGTTGTTCTTCTTCTGCACAGCTAAACTGGAGGTGGCATTTCCAGCTCGCAATCGTGCAGAGTTATCTCAAAGAAACGGGCCACGGTGTTTCTGTATCTCTATTATGTTGGTGCGGCTTCGGAACTTTTAAATATCTTGATATATCTCGAGAACTACGCATCTGATCAAAAAATATCATACTACATAAAAAGTAGGAAACTTAATTCTCTACAAGAAAGGTCTGTAAACATTTTGCCATAGCTCGCTTCGTTTCCGAGATATTTGCAGATTTATCTCAAGGGAAGGGGCCTGACGGACATATTTTGAGATATTTCTTCTTCTTGTTGTTCTTCTTCTGCACAGCTAAGCTGGAAGTGGCATTTGCAGCTCGCAATAGTGCAGAGTTATCTCAAAGAAAGGGGCCACGGTGTTTCTGTATCTCTATTATGTTGGTGCGGCTTCGGAACTTTTAAATATCTTGCTATATCTCGAGAACTACGCGTCTGATCAAAAAATATCATAGAAGATAAAAAGTAGCAAACTTAATTCTCTACAAAAACGGTCTCTTAACATTTTGCCATAGCGCGCTTCGTTTCCGAGATATTTGCAGATATATCTCAAGGGAAGGGGCCTGACGGACATATTTCGAGATATTTCTTCTTCTTGTTGTTCTTCTTCTGCACAGCTAAGCTGGAAGTGGCATTTGCGGCTCGCACTAGTGCACAGTTATCTCAAAGAAAGGGGCCACGGTGTTTCTGTATCTCTATTATGTTGGTGCGTCTTCGGAACTTTTAAATATCTCGATATATCTCGAAAACTACGCTTCTGATCAAAAAATATCATAGCACATAAATTGTAGGAAACATAATTCTCTACAAAAAACGTCTCTTAACATTTTGCCATAGCTCGCTTCGTTTCCGAGATATTTGCAGATTGAGCTCAAAGGAACTGGCCTGACGGACATATTTCGAGATATTTCTTCTTCTTGTTGTTCTTCCTCTGCACAGCTGAGCTGGAAGTGGCATTTGCAGGTCGCAATAGTGCAGAGTTATCTCAAAGAAAGTGGCCACGGTGTTTCTGTATCTCTATTATGTTGGTGCGGCTTCGGAACTTTAAAATATTTCGATATATCTCGAAAACTACGCTTCTGATCAAAAAATATCATAGAACGTAAATTGTAGGAAACATTATTCTCTACAAAAAAGGTCCCTTAACATTTTGCCATAGCTCGCTTCGTTTCCGAGATATTTGCAGATTTATCTCAAGGGAAGGGTCCTGATGGACATATTTCGAGATATTTCTTCTTCTTGTAGTTCTTCTTCTGCACAGCTAAACTGGAAGTGGCATTTCCAGCTCGCAATAGTGCAGAGTTATCTCAAAGAAAGGGGCCACGGTGTTTCTGTATCTCTATTATGTTGGTGCGGCTTCGGAACTTTTAAATATCTTGATATATCTCGCGAACTACGCATCTGATCAAAAAATATCATAGAACGTAAAAAGTAGGAAACTTAATTCTCTACAAAAAAGGTCTCTTAACATTTTGCCATAGCTCGCTTCGTTTCCGAGATATTTGCAGATTTATCTCAAGGGAAGGGGCCTGACGGACATATTTCGAGATATTTCTTCTTCTTGTTGTTCTTCTTCTGCACAGCTGAACTGGAAGTGGCATTTCCAGCTCGCAATCGTGCAGAGTTATCTCAAAGAAAGGGGCCACGGTGTTTCTGTATCTCTATTATGTTGGTGCGGCTTCGGAACTTTTAAATATCTTGATATATCTCGAGAACTACGCCTCTGATCGAAAAATATCATAGAACATAAAAAGTAGGAAACTTAATTCTCTACAAAAGAGGTCTCTTTACATTTTCCCATAGCTCGCTTCGTTTCCGAGATATTTGCAGATTTATCTCAAGGGAAGGGGCCTGACGGACATATTTCGAGATATTTCTTCTTCTTGTTGGTCTTCTTCTGCACAGCTAAGCTGGAAGTGGCATTTGCAGCGCGCAATAGTGCAGAGTTATCTCAAAGAAAGGGGCCACGGTGTTTCTGTATCTCTATTATGTTGGTGCGGCTTCGGAACTTTTAAATATCTTGATATATCTCGAGAACTACGCATCTGATCAGAAAATATCATACTACATAAAAAGTAGGAAACTTAATTCTCTACAAGAAAGGTCTCTAAACATTTTGCCATAGCTCGCTTCGTTTCCGAGATATTTGCAGATTTATCTCAAGGGAAGGGGCCTGACGGACATATTTCGAGATATTTCTTCTTCTTGTTGTTCTTCTTCTGCACAGCTAAGCTGGAAGTGGCATTTGCAGCTCGCAATAGTGCAGAGTTATCTCAAAGAAAGGGACCACGGTGTTTCTGTATCTCTATTATGTTGGTGCGGCTTCGGAACTTTTAAATATCTTGATATATCTCGAGAACTACGCATCTGATCAAAAAACATCATAGAACATAAAAAGTAGGAAACTTAATTCTCTACAAAAAAGGTCTCTTAACATTTTGCCATAGCTCGCTTCGTTTCCGAGATATTTGCAGATGTATCTCAAGGGAAGGGGCCTGATGGACATATTTCGAGATATTTCTTCTTCTTGTTGTTCTTCTTCTGCACAGCTAAACTGGAGGTGGCATTTCCAGCTCGCAATCGTGCAGAGTTATCTCAAAGAAACGGGCCACGGTGTTTCTGTATCTCTATTATGTTGGTGCGGCTTCGGAACTTTTAAATATCTTGATATATCTCGAGAACTACGCCTCTGATCGAAAAATATCATAGAACATAAAAAGTAGGAAACTTAATTCTCTACAAAAAAGGTCTCTTAACATTTTGCCATAGCTCGCTTCGTTTCCGAGATATTTGCAGATTTATCTCAAGGGAAGGGGCCTGACGGACATATTTCGAGATATTTCTTCTTCTTGTTGTTCTTCTTCTGCACAGCTAAGCTGGAAGTGGCATTTGCAGCGCGCAATAGTGCAGAGTTATCTCAAAGAAAGGGGCCACGGTGTTTCTGTATCTCTATTATGTTGGTGCGGCTTCGGAACTTTTAAATATCTTGATATATCTCGAGAACTACGCATCTGATCAAAAAATATCATACTACATAAAAAGTAGGAAACTTAATTCTCTACAAGAAAGGTCTCTAAACATTTTGCCATAGCTCGCTTCGTTTCCGAGATATTTGCAGATTTATCTCAAGGGAAGGGGCCTGACGGACATATTTTGAGATATTTCTTCTTCTTGTTGTTCTTCTTCTGCACAGCTAAGCTGGAAGTGGCATTTGCAGCTCGCAATAGTGCAGAGTTATCTCAAAGAAAGGGGCCACGGTGTTTCTGTATCTCTATTATGTTGGTGCGGCTTCGGAACTTTTAAATATCTTGCTATATCTCGAGAACTACGCGTCTGATCAAAAAATATCATAGAAGATAAAAAGTAGCAAACTTAATTCTCTACAAAAACGGTCTCTTAACATTTTGCCATAGCGCGCTTCGTTTCCGAGATATTTGCAGATATATCTCAAGGGAAGGGGCCTGACGGACATATTTCGAGATATTTCTTCTTCTTGTTGTTCTTCTTCTGCACAGCTAAGCTGGAAGTGGCATTTGCGGCTCGCACTAGTGCACAGTTATCTCAAAGAAAGGGGCCACGGTGTTTCTGTATCTCTATTATGTTGGTGCGTCTTCGGAACTTTTAAATATCTCGATATATCTCGAAAACTACGCTTCTGATCAAAAAATATCATAGCACATAAATTGTAGGAAACATAATTCTCTACAAAAAACGTCTCTTAACATTTTGCCATAGCTCGCTTCGTTTCCGAGATATTTGCAGATTTATCTCAAGGGAAGGGGCCTGACGGACATATTTCGAGATATTTCTTCTTCTTGTTGTTCTTCTTCTGCACAGCTGAGCTGGAAGTGGCATTTGCAGGTCGCAATAATGCAGAATTATCTCAAAGAAAGGGGCCACGGTGTTTCTGTATCTCTATTATGTTGGTGCGGCTTCGCAACTTTTAAATATCTCGATATATCTCGAAAACTACGCTTCTGATCAAAAAATATCATAGAACGTAAATTGTAGGAAACATTATTCTCTACAAAAAAGGTCCCTTAACATTTTGCCATAGCTCGCTTCGTTTCCGAGATATTTGCAGATTTATCTCAAGGGAAGGGTCCTGATGGACATATTTCGAGATATTTCTTCTTCTTGTAGTTCTTCTTCTGCACAGCTAAACTGGAAGTGGCATTTCCAGCTCGCAATAGTGCAGAGTTATCTCAAAGAAAGGGGCCACGGTGTTTCTGTATCTCTATTATGTTGGTGCGGCTTCGGAACTTTTAAATATCTTGATATATCTCGCGAACTACGCATCTGATCAAAAAATATCATAGAACGTAAAAAGTAGGAAACTTAATTCTCTACAAAAAAGGTCTCTTAACATTTTGCCATAGCTCGCTTCGTTTCCGAGATATTTGCAGATTTATCTCAAGGGAAGGGGCCTGACGGACATATTTCGAGATATTTCTTCTTCTTGTTGTTCTTCTTCTGCACAGCTGAGCTGGAAGTGGCATTTGCAGGTCGCAATAGTGCAGAATTATCTCAAAGAAAGGGGCCACGGTGTTTCTGTATCTCTATTATGTTGGTGCGGCTTCGCAACTTTTAAATATCTCGATATATCTCGAAAACTACGCTTCTGATCAAAAAATATCATAGAACGTAAATTGTAGGAAACATTATTCTCTACAAAAAAGGTCCCTTAACATTTTGCCATAGCTCGCTTCGTTTCCGAGATATTTGCAGATTTATCTCAAGGGAAGGGTCCTGATGGACATATTTCGAGATATTTCTTCTTCTTGTTGTTCTTCTTCTACACAGCTGAACTGGAAGTGGCATTTCCAGCTCGCAATCGTGCAGAGTTATCTCAAAGAAAGGGGCCACGGTGTTTCTGTATCTCTATTATGTTGGTGCGGCTTCGGAACTTTTAAATATCTTGATATATCTCGAGAACTACGCCTCTGATCGAAAAATATCATAGAACATAAAAAGTAGGAAACTTAATTCTCTACAAAAAAGGTCTCTTTACATTTTCCCATAGCTCGCTTCGTTTCCGAGATATTTGCAGATTTATCTCAAGGGAAGGGGCCTGACGGACATATTTCGAGATATTTCTTCTTCTTGTTGTTCTTCTTCTGCACAGCTAAGCTGGAAGTGGCATTTGCAGCGCGCAATAGTGCAGAGTTATCTCAAAGAAAGGGGCCACGGTGTTTCTGTATCTCTATTATATTGGTGCGGCTTCGGAACTTTTAAATATCTTGATATATCTCGAGAACTACGCATCTGATCAAAAAATATCATACTACATAAAAAGTAGGAAACTTAATTCTCTACAAGAAAGGTCTCTAAACATTTTGCCATAGCTCGCTTCGTTTCCGAGATATTTGCAGATTTATCTCAATGGAAGGGGCCTGACGGACATATTTCGAGATATTTCTTCTTCTTGTTGTTCTTCTTCTGCACAGCTAAGCTGGAAGTGGCATTTGCAGCTCGCAATAGTGCAGAGTTATCTCAAAGAAAGGGGCCACGGTGTTTCTGTATCTCTATTATGTTGGTGCGGCTTCGGAACTTTTAAATATCTTGATATATCTCGAGAACTACGCATCTGATCAAAAAATATCATAGAACATAAAAAGTAGGAAACTTAATTCTCTACAAAAAAGGTCTCTTAACATTTTGCCATAGCTCGCTTCGTTTCCGAGATATTTGCAGATTTATCTCAAGGGAAGGGGCCTGACGGACATATTTCGAGATATTTCTTCTTCTTGTTGTTCTTCTTCTGCACAGCTGAGCTGGAAGTGGCATTTGCAGGTCGCAATAGTGCAGAGTTATCTCAAAGAAAGGGGCCACGGTGTTTCTGTATCTCTATTATGTTGGTGCGGCTTCGGAATTTTTAAATATCTCGATATATCTCGAAAACTACGCTTCTGATCAAAAAATATCATAGAAGGTAAATTGTAGGAAACATTATTCTATACAAAAAAGGTCTCTTAACATTTTGCCATAGCTCGCTTCGTTTCCGAGATATTTGCATATTTATCTCAAGGGAAGGGGCCTGACGGACATATTTCGAGATATTTCTTCTTCTTCTTGTTCTTCTTCTGCACAGCTAAGCTGGAAGTGGCATTTGCAGCGCGCAATAGTGCAGAGTTATCTCAAAGAAAGGGGCCACGGTGTTTCTGTATCTCTATTATATTGGTGCGGCTTCGGAACTTTTAAATATCTTGATATATCTCGAGAACTACGCATCTGATCAAAAAATATCATACTACATAAAAAGTAGGAAACTTAATTCTCTACAAGAAAGGTCTCTAAACATTTTGCCATAGCTCGCTTCGTTTCCGAGATATTTGCAGATTTATCTCAATGGAAGGGGCCTGACGGACATATTTCGAGATATTTCTTCTTCTTGTTGTTCTTCTTCTGCACAGCTAAGCTGGAAGTGGCATTTGCAGCTCGCAATAGTGCAGAGTTATCTCAAAGAAAGGGGCCACGGTGTTTCTGTATCTCTATTATGTTGGTGCGGCTTCGGAACTTTTAAATATCTTGATATATCTCGAGAACTACGCATCTGATCAAAAAATATCATAGAACATAAAAAGTAGGAAACTTAATTCTCTACAAAAAAGGTCTCTTAACATTTTGCCATAGCTCGCTTCGTTTCCGAGATATTTGCAGATTTATCTCAAGGGAAGGGGCCTGACGGACATATTTCGAGATATTTCTTCTTCTTGTTGTTCTTCTTCTGCACAGCTAAGCTGGAAGTGGCATTTGCAGCTCGCAATAGTGCAGAGTTATCACAAAGAAAGGGGCCACGGTGTTTCTGTATCTCTATTATGTTGGTGCGGCTTCGGAACTTTTAAATATCTTGATATATCTCGAGAACTACGCATCTGATCAAAAAATATCATACTACATAAAAAGTAGGAAACTTAATTCTCTACAAGAAAGGTCTCTAAAGATTTTGCCATAGCTCGCTTCGTTTCCGAGATATTTGCATATTTATCTCAAGGGAAGGGGCCTGACGGACATATTTCGAGATATTTCTTCTTCTTCTTGTTCTTCTTCTGCACAGCTAAGCTGGAAGTGGCATTTGCGGCTCGCACTAGTGCAGAGTTATCTCAAAGAAAGGGGCCACGGTGTTTCTGTATCTCTATTATGTTGGTGCGGCTTCGGAACTTTTAAATATCTCGATATATCTCGAGAACTACGCCTCTGATCGAAAAATATCATAGAACATAAAAAGTAGGAAACTGAATTCTCTACAAAAAAGGTCTCTTAACATTTTGCCATAGCTCGCTTCGTTTCCGAGATATTTGCAGATTTATCTCAAGGGAAGGGGCCTGACGGACATATTTCGAGATATTTCTTCTTCTTGTTGTTCTTCTTCTGCACAGCTAAGCTGGAAGTGGCATTTGCAGGTCGCAATAGTGCAGAGTTATCTCAAAGAAAGGGGCCACGGTGTTTCTGTATCTCTATTATGTTGGTGCGGCTTCGGAACTTTTAAATATCTCGATATATCTTGAAAACTACGCTTCTGATCAAAAAATATCATAGAACGTAAATTGTAGGAAACATTATTCTCTACAAAAAAGGTCTCTTAACATTTTGCCATAGCTCGCTTCGTTTCCGAGATATTTGCAGATTTATCTCAAGGGAAGGGGCCTGACGGACATATTTCGAGATATTTCTTCTTCTTGTTGTTCTTCTTCTGCACAGCTAAGCTGGAAGTGGCATTTGCAGCGCGCAATAGTGCAGAGTTATCTCAAAGAAAGGGGCCACGGTGTTTCTGTATCTCTATTATGTTGGTGCGGCTTCGGAACTTTTAAATATCTTGATATATCTCGAGAACTACGCATCTGATCAAAAAATATCATACTACATAAAAAGTAGGAAACTTAATTCTCTACAAGAAAGGTCTCTAAAGATTTTGCCATAGCTCGCTTCGTTTCCGAGATATTTGCATATTTATCTCAAGGGAAGGGGCCTGACGGACATATTTCGAGATATTTCTTCTTCTTCTTGTTCTTCTTCTGCACAGCTAAGCTGGAAGTGGCATTTGCAGCGCGCAATAGTGCAGAGTTATCTCAAAGAAAGGGGCCACGGTGTTTCTGTATCTCTATTATATTGGTGCGGCTTCGGAACTTTTAAATATCTTGATATATCTCGAGAACTACGCATCTGATCAAAAAATATCATACTACATAAAAAGTAGGAAACTTAATTCTCTACAAGAAAGGTCTCTAAACATTTTGCCATAGCTCGCTTCGTGTCCGAGATATTTGCAGATTTATCTCAATGGAAGGGGCCTGACGGACATATTTCGAGATATTTCTTCTTCTTGTTGTTCTTCTTCTGCACAGCTAAGCTGGAAGTGGCATTTGCAGCTCGCAATAGTGCAGAGTTATCTCAAAGAAAGGGGCCACGGTGTTTCTGTATCTCTATTATGTTGGTGCGGCTTCGGAACTTTTAAATATCTTGATATATCTCGAAAACTACGCATCTGATCAAAAAATATCATAGAACATAAAAAGTAGGAAACTTAATTCTCTACAAAAAAGGTCTCTTAACATTTTGCCATAGCTCGCTTCGTTTCCGAGATATTTGCAGATTTATCTCAAGGGAAGGGGCCTGACGGACATATTTCGAGATATTTCTTCTTCTTGTTGTTCTTCTTCTGCACAGCTGAGCTGGAAGTGGCATTTGCAGGTCGCAATAGTGCAGAGTTATCTCAAAGAAAGGGGCCACGGTGTTTCTGTATCTCTATTATGTTGGTGCGGCTTCGGAACTTTTAAATATCTCGATATATCTTGAAAACTACGCTTCTGATCAAAAAATATGATAGAACGTAAATTGTAGGAAACATTATTCTCTACAAAAAAGGTCTCTTAACATTTTGCCATAGCTCGCTTCGTTTCCGAGATATTTGCAGATTTATCTCAAGGGAAGGGGCCTGACGGACATATTTCGAGATATTTCTTCTTGTTGTTGTTCTTCTTCTGCACAGCTAAGCTGGAAGTGGCATTTGCAGCTCGCAATAGTGCAGAGTTATCTCAAAGAAAGGGGCCACGGTGTTTCTGTATCTCTATTATGTTGGTGCGGCTTCGGAATTTTTAAATATCTCGATATATCTCGAAAACTACGCTTCTGATCAAAAAATATCATAGAACGTAAATTGTAGGAAACATTATTCTCTACAAAAAAGGTCTCTTAACATTTTGCCATAGCTCGCTTCGTTTCCGAGATATTTGCAGATTTATCTCAAGGGAAGGGGCCTGACGGACATATTTCGAGATATTTCTTCTTCTTGTTGTTCTTCTTCTGCACAGCTAAGCTGGAAGTGGCATTTGCAGCGCGCAATAGTGCAGAGTTATCTCAAAGAAAGGGGCCACGGTGTTTCTGTATCTCTATTATGTTGGTGCGGCTTCGGAACTTTTAAATATCTTGATATATCTCGAGAACTACGCATCTGATCAAAAAATATCATACTACATAAAAAGTAGGAAACTTAATTCTCTACAAGAAAGGTCTCTAAAGATTTTGCCATAGCTCGCTTCGTTTCCGAGATATTTGCATATTTATCTCAAGGGAAGGGGCCTGACGGACATATTTCGAGATATTTCTTCTTCTTCTTGTTCTTCTTCTTCACAGCTAAGCTGGAAGTGGCATTTGCGGCTCGCACTAGTGCAGAGTTATCTCAAAGAGAGGGGCCACGGTGTTTCTGTATCTCTATTATGTTGGTGCGGCTTCGGAACTTTTAAATATCTTGATATATCTCGAGAACTACGCCTCTGATCGAAAAATATCATAGAACATAAAAAGTAGGAAACTGAATTCTCTACAAAAAAGGTCTCTTAACATTTTGCCATAGCTCGCTTCGTTTCCGAGATATTTGCAGATTTATCTCAAGGGAAGGGGCCTGACGGACATATTTCGAGATATTTCTTCTTCTTGTTGTTCTTCTTCTGCACAGCTAAGCTGGAAGTTGCAGGTCGCAATAGTGCAGAGTTATCTCAAAGAAAGGGGCCACGGTGTTTCTGTATCTCTATTATGTTGGTGCGGCTTCGGAACTTTTAAATATCTCGATATATCTTGAAAACTACGCTTCTGATCAAAAAATATGATAGAACGTAAATTGTAGGAAACATTATTCTCTACAAAAAAGGTCTCTTAACATTTTGCCATAGCTCGCTTCGTTTCCGAGATATTTGCAGATTTATCTCAAGGGAAGGAGCCTGACGGACATATTTCGAGATATTTCTTCTTCTTGTTGTTCTTCTTCTGCACAGCTAAGCTGGAAGTGGCATTTGCAGCTCGCAATAGTGCAGAGTTATCTCAAAGAGAGGGGCCACGGTGTTTCTGTATCTCTATTATGTTGGTGCGGCTTCGGAACTTTTAAATATCTTGATATATCTCGAGAACTACGCATCTGATCAAAAAATATCATTGAAGATAAAAAGTAGGAAACTTAATTCTCTACAAAAAAGGTCTCTTAACATTTCGCCATAGCTCGCTTCGTTTCCGAGATATTTGCAGATTTATCTCAAGGGAAGGGGCCTGACGGACATATTTCGAGATATTTCTTCTTCTTGTTGTTCTTCTTCTGCACAGCTGAGCTGGAAGTGGCATTTGCAGGTCGCAATAGTGCAGAGTTATCTCAAAGAGAGGGGCCACGGTGTTTCTGTATCTCTATTATGTTGGTGCGGCTTCGGAACTTTTAAATATCTTGATATATCTCGAGAACTACGCATCTGATCAAAAAATATGATAGAAGATAAAAAGTAGCAAACAGAATTCTCTACAAAAAAGGTCTCTTAACATTTTGCCATAGCTCGCTTCGTTTCCGAGATATTTGCAGATATATCTCAAGGGAAGGGGCCTGACGGACATATTTCGAGATATTTCTTCTTCTTGTTGTTCTTCTTCTGCACAGCTAAGCTGGAAGTGGCATTTGCAGCGCGCAATAGTGCAGAGTTATCTCAAAGAAAGGGGCCACGGTGTTTCTGTATCTCTATTATGTTGGTGCGGCTTCGGAACTTTTAAATATCTTGATATATCTCGAGAACTACGCATCTGATCAAAAAATATCATACTACATAAAAAGTAGGAAACTTAATTCTCTACAAGAAAGGTCTCTAAAGATTTTGCCATAGCTCGCTTCGTTTCCGAGATATTTGCATATTTATCTCAAGGGAAGGGGCCTGACGGACATATTTCGAGATATTTCTTCTTCTTCTTGTTCTTCTTCTTCACAGCTAAGCTGGAAGTGGCATTTGCGGCTCGCACTAGTGCAGAGTTATCTCAAAGAGAGGGGCCACGGTGTTTCTGTATCTCTATTATGTTGGTGCGGCTTCGGAACTTTTAAATATCTTGATATATCTCGAGAACTACGCCTCTGATCGAAAAATATCATAGAACATAAAAAGTAGGAAACTGAATTCTCTACAAAAAAGGTCTCTTAACATTTTGCCATAGCTCGCTTCGTTTCCGAGATATTTGCAGATTTATCTCAAGGGAAGGGGCCTGACGGACATATTTCGAGATATTTCTTCTTCTTGTTGTTCTTCTTCTGCACAGCTAAGCTGGAAGTTGCAGGTCGCAATAGTGCAGAGTTATCTCAAAGAAAGGGGCCACGGTGTTTCTGTATCTCTATTATGTTGGTGCGGCTTCGGAACTTTTAAATATCTCGATATATCTTGAAAACTACGCTTCTGATCAAAAAATATGATAGAACGTAAATTGTAGGAAACATTATTCTCTACAAAAAAGGTCTCTTAACATTTTGCCATAGCTCGCTTCGTTTCCGAGATATTTGCAGATTTATCTCAAGGGAAGGAGCCTGACGGACATATTTCGAGATATTTCTTCTTCTTGTTGTTCTTCTTCTGCACAGCTAAGCTGGAAGTGGCATTTGCAGCTCGCAATAGTGCAGAGTTATCTCAAAGAGAGGGGCCACGGTGTTTCTGTATCTCTATTATGTTGGTGCGGCTTCGGAACTTTTAAATATCTTGATATATCTCGAGAACTACGCATCTGATCAAAAAATATCATTGAAGATAAAAAGTAGGAAACTTAATTCTCTACAAAAAAGGTCTCTTAACATTTCGCCATAGCTCGCTTCGTTTCCGAGATATTTGCAGATTTATCTCAAGGGAAGGGGCCTGACGGACATATTTCGAGATATTTCTTCTTCTTGTTGTTCTTCTTCTGCACAGCTGAGCTGGAAGTGGCATTTGCAGGTCGCAATAGTGCAGAGTTATCTCAAAGAAAGGGGCCACGGTGTTTCTGTATCTCTATTATGTTGGTGCGGCTTCGGAACTTTTAAATATCTCGATATATCTCGAAAACTACGCTTCTGATCAAAAAATATCATAGAACGTAAATTGTAGGAAACATTATTCTCTACAAAAAAGGTCTCTTAACATTTTGCCATAGCTCGCTTCGTTTCCGAGATATTTGCAGATTTATCTCAAGGGAAGGGGCGTGACGGACATATTTCGAGATATTTCTTCTTCTTGTTGTTCTTCTTCTGCACAGCTAAGCTGGAAGTGGCATTTGCAGCTCGCAATAGTGCAGAGTTATCTCAAAGAGAGGGGCCACGGTGTTTCTGTATCTCTATTATGTTGGTGCGGCTTCGGAACTTTTAAATATCTTGATATATCTCGAGAACTACGCATCTGATCAAAAAATATGATAGAAGATAAAAAGTAGCAAACAGAATTCTCTACAAAAAAGGTCTCTTAACATTTTGCCATAGCTCGCTTCGTTTCCGAGATATTTGCAGATATATCTCAAGGGAAGGGGCCTGACGGACATATTTCGAGATATTTCTTCTTCTTGTTGTTCTTCTTCTGCACAGCTAAACTGGAAGTGACATTTCCAGCTCGCAATTGTGCAGAGTTATCTCAAAGAAAGGGGCCACGGTGTTTCTGTATCTCTATTATGTTGGTGCGGCTTCGGAACTTTTAAATATCTCGATATATCTCGAAAACTACGCTTCTGATCAAAAAATATCATAGAACGTAAATTGTAGGAAACATTATTCTCTACAAAAAAGGTCTCTTAACATTTTGCCATAGCTCGCTTCGTTTCCGAGATATTTGCAGATTTATCTCAAGGGAAGGGGCCTGACGGACATATTTCGAGATATTTCTTCTTCTTGTTGTTCTTCTTCTGCACAGCTAAGCTGGAAGTGGCATTTGCAGCTCGCAATAGTGCAGAGTTATCCCAAAGAAAGGGGCCACGGTGCTTCTGTATCTCTATTATGTTGGTGCGGCTTCGGAACTTTTAAGTATCTTGATATATCTCGAGAACTACGCATCTGATCAAAAAATATCATACTACATAAAAAGTAGGAAACTTAATTCTCCACAAGAAAGGTCTCTAAACATTTTGCCATAGCTCGCTTCGTTTCCGAGATATTTGCAGATTTATCTCAAGGGAAGGGGCCTGACGGACATATTTCGAGATATTTCTTCTTCTTGTTGTTCTTCTTCTGCACAGCTAAGCTGGAAGTGGCATTTGCAGCTCGCAATAGTGCAGAGTTATCTCAAAGAGAGGGGCCACGGTGTTTCTGTATCTCTATTATGTTGGTGCGGCTTCGGAACTTTTAAATATCTTGATATATCTCGAGAACTACGCATCTGATCAAAAAATATCATAGAAGATAAAAAGTAGGAAACTTAATTCTCTACAAAAAAGGTCTCTTAACATTTTGCCATAGCTCGCTTCGTTTCCGAGATATTTGCAGATTTATCTCAAGGGAAGGGGCCTGACGGACATATTTCGAGATATTTCTTCTTCTTGTTGTTCTTCTTCTGCACAGCTAAGCTGGAAGTGGCATTTACAGCTCGCAATAGTGCAGAGTTATCTCAAAGGAAGGGGCCACGGTGTTTCTGTATCTCTATTATGTTGGTGTGGCTTCGGAACTTTTAAATATCTTGATATATCTCGAGAACTACGCATCTGATCAAAAAATATCATAGAACATAAATTGTAGGAAACATAATTCTCTACAAAAAACGTCTCTTAACATTTTGCCATAGATCGCTTCGTTTCCGAGATATTTGCAGATTCAGCTCAAAGGAACTGGCCTGACGGACATATTTCGAGATATTTCTTCTTCTTGTTGTTCTTCTTCTGCACAGCTGAGCTGGAAGTGGCATTTGCAGGTCGCAATAGTGCAGAGTTATCTCAAAGAAAGGGGCCACGGTGTTTCTGTATCTCTATTATGTTGGTGCGGCTTCGGAACTTTTAAATATCTCGATATATCTCGAAAACTACGCTTCTGATCAAAAAATATCATAGAACGTAAATTGTAGGAAACATTATTCTCTACAAAAAAGGTCTCTTAACATTTTGCCATAGCTCGCTTCGTTTCCGAGATATTTGCAGATTCATCTCAAGGGAAGGGGTCTGACGGACATATTTCGAGATATTTCTTCTTCTTGTTGTTCTTCTTCTGCACAGCTAAGCTCGAAGCGGCATTTGCAGCTCGCAATAGTGCAGAGTTATCTCAAAGAAAGAGGCCACGGTGTTTCTGTATCTCTATTATGTTGGTGCGGCTTCGGAACTTTTAAATATCTTGATATATCTCGAGAACTACGCATCTGATCAAAAAATATCATAGAACATAAAAAGTAGGAAACTTAATTCTCTACAAAAAAGGTCTCTTAACATTTTGCCATAGCTCGCTTCGTTTCCGAGATATTTGCAGATTTATCTGAAGGGAAGGGGCCTGACGGACGTATTTCGAGATATTTCTTCTTCTTGTTGTTCTTCTTCTGCACAGCTAAGCTGGAAGTGGCATTTGCGGCTCGCACTAGTGCAGAGTTATCTCAAAGAAAGGGGCCACGGTGTTTCTGTATCTCTATTATGTTGGTGCGGCTTCGGAACTTTTAAATATCTCGATATATCTCGAAAACTACGCTTCTGCTCAAAAAATATCATAGAACATAAATTGTAAGAAATATGATTCTCTACAAAAAAGGTCTCTTAACATTTTGCCATAGCTCGCTTCGTTTACGAGATATTTGCAGATTTATCTCAAGGGAAGGGGCCTGACGGACGTATTTCGAGATATTTCTTCTTCTTGTTGTTCTTCCTCTGCACAGCTAAGCTGGAAGTGGCATTTGCAGCTCGCAATAGTGCAGAGTTATCTCAAAGAAAGGGGCCACGGTGTTTCTGTATCTCTATTATGTTGGTGCGGTTTCGGAACTTTTAAATATCTTGATATATCTCGAGAACTACGCATCTGATCAAAAAATATCATAGAACATAAAAAGTAGGAAACTTAATTCTCTACAAAAAAGGTCTCTTAACATTTTGCCATAGCTCGCTTCGTTTCCGAGATATTTGCAGATTTATCTCAAGGGAAGGGGCCTGACGGACATATTTCGAGATATTTCTTCTTCTTGTTGTTCTTCTTCTGCACAGCTAAGCTGGAAGTGGCATTTGCGGCTCGCACTGGTGCACAGTTATCTCAAAGAAAGGGGCCACGGTGTTTCTGTATCTCTATTATGTTGGTGCGTCTTCGGAACTTTTAAATATCTCGATATATCTCGAAAACTACGCTTCTGATCAAAAAATATCATAGAACATAAATTGTAGGAAACATAATTCTCTACAAAAAACGTCTCTTAACATTTTGCCATAGCTCGCTTCGTTTCCGAGATATTTGCATATTTATCTCAAGGGAAGGGGCCTGACGGACATATTTCGAGATATTTCTTCTTCTTGTTGTTCTTCTTCTGCACAGCTAAGCTGGAAGTGGCATTTGCGGCTCTCACTAGTGCAGAGTTATCTCAAAGAAAGGGGCCACGGTGTTTCTGTATCTCTATTATGTTGGTGCGGCTTCGGAACTTTTAAATATCTCGATATATCTCGAAAACTACGCTTCTGATCAAAAAATATCATAGAAGATAAATTGTAGGAAACATAATTCTCTACAAAAAAGGTCTCTTAACATTTTGCCATAGCTCGCTTCGTTTCCGAGATATTTGCAGATTTATCTCAAGGGAAGGGGCCTGACGGACATATTTCGAGATATTTCTTCTTCTTGTTGTTCTTCTTCTGCACAGCTAAGCTGGAAGTTGCATTTGCGGCTCGCACTAGTGCACAGTTATCTCAAAGAAAGGGGCCACGGTGTTTCTGTATCTCTATTATGTTGGTGCGTCTTCGGAACTTTTAAATATCTCGATATATCTCGAAAACTACGCTTCTGATCAAAAAATATCATAGAACATAAAAAGTAGGAAACTTAATTCTCTACAAAAAAGGTCTCTTAACATTTTGCCATAGCTCGCTTCGTTTCCGAGATATTTGCAGATTTATCTCAAGGGAAGGGGCCTGACGGACGTATTTCGAGATATTTCTTCTTCTTGTTGTTCTTCTTCTGCACAGCTAAGCTGGAAGTGGCATTTGCGGCTCGCACTAGTGCAGAGTTATCTCAAAGAAAGGGGCCACGGTGTTTCTGTATCTCTATTATGTTGGTGCGGCTTCGGAACTTTTAAATATCTCGATATATCTCGAAAACTACGCTTCTGATCAAAAAATATCATAGAACATAAAAAGTAGGAAACTTAATTCTCTACAAAAAAGGTCTCTTAACATTTTGCCATAGCTCGCTTCGTTTCCGAGATATTTGCAGATTTATCTCAAGGGAAGGGGCCTAACGGACATATTTCGAGATATTTCTTCTTCTTGTTGTTCTTCTTCTGCACAGCTAAACTGGAAGTGGCATTTCCAGCTCGCAATAGTGCGGAGTTATCTCAAAGAAAGGGGCCACGGTGTTTCTGTATCTCTATTATGTTGGTGCGGCTTCGGAACTTTTAAATATATCGATATATCTCGAAAACTACGCTTCTGATCAAAAAATATCATTGAACGTAAATTGTAGGAAACATAATTCTCTACAAAAAAGGTCTCTTAACATTTTGCCATAGCTCGCTTCGTTTCCGAGATATTTGCAGATATATCTCAAGGGAAGGGGCCTGACGGACATATTTCGAGATATTTCTTCTTCTTGTTGTTCTTCTTCTGCACAGCTAAGCTGGAAGTGGCATTTACAGCTCGCAATAGTGCAGAGTTATCTCAAAGAAAGGGGCCACGGTGTTTCTGTATCTCTATTATGTTGGTGTGGCTTCGGAACTTTTAAATATCTTGATATATCTCGAGAACTACGCATCTGATCAAAAAATATCATAGAACATAAATTGTAGGAAACATAATTCTCTACAAAAAACGTCTCTTAACATTTTGCCATAGATTGCTTCGTTTCCGAGATATTTGCAGATTCAGCACAAAGGAACTGGCCTGACGGACATATTTCGAGATATTTCTTCTTCTTGTTGTTCTTCCTCTGCACAGCTAAGCTGGAAGTGGCATTTGCAGCTCGCAATAGTGCAGAGTTATCTCAAAGAAAGGGGCCACGGTGTTTCTGTATCTCTATTATGTTGGTTCGGCTTCGGAACTTTTAAATATCTCGATATATCTCGAAAACTACGCTTCTGATCAAAAAATATCATAGAACATAAATTGTAGGAAACATAATTCTCTACAAGAAAGGTCTCTTAACATTTTGCGATAGCTCGCTTCGTTTCCGAGATATTTGCAGATTTATCTCAAGGGAAGGGGCCTGACGTACATATTTCGAGATATTTCTTCTTCTTGTTGTTCTTCTTCTGCACAGCTAAGCTGGAAGTGGCATTTGCGGCTCGCACTAGTGCAGAGTTATCTCAAAGAAAGGGGCCACGGTGTTTCTGTATCCCTATTATGTTGGTGCGGCTTCGGAACTTTTAAATATCTTCATATATCTCGAGAACTACGCATCTGATCAAAAAATATCATAGAACATAAAAAGTAGGAAACTTAATTCTCTACAAAAAAGGTCTCTTAACATTTTGCCATAGCTCGCTTCGTTTCCGAGATATTTGCAGATTTATCTCAAGGGAAGGGGCCTGACGGACATATTTCGAGATATTTCTTCTTCTTGTTGTTCTTCTTCTGCACAGCTAAGCTGGAAGTGGCATTTGCGGCTCGCACTAGTGCAGATTTATCTCAAAGAAAGGGGCCACGGTGTTTCTGTATCTCTATTATGTTGGTGCGGCTTCGGAACTTTTAAATATCTCGATATATCTCGAAAACTACGCTTCTGATCAAAAAATATCATAGAACATAAATTGTAGGAAACATAATTCTCTACAAAAAAGGTCTCTCAACATTTTGCCATAGCTCTCTTCGTTTCCGAGATATTTGCAGATTTATCTCAAGGGAAGGGGCCTGACGGACATATTTCGAGATATTTCTTCTTCTTGTTGTTCTTCTTCTGCACAGCTAAGCTGGAAGTGGCATTTGCGGCTCGCACTAGTGCAGAGTTATCTCAAAGAAAGGGGCCACGGTGTTTCTGTATCTCTATTATGTTGGTGCGGCTTCGGAACTTTTAAATATCTTGATATATCTCGAGAACTACGCATCTGATCAAAAAATATCATACTACATAAAAAGTAGGAAACTTAATTCGCTACAAGAAAGGTCTCTAAACATTTTGCCATAGCTCGCTTCCTTTCCGAGATATTTGCAGATTTATCTCAAGGGAAGGGGCCTGTCGGACATATTTCGAGATATTTCTTCTTCTTGTTGCTCTTCTTCTGCACAGCTAAGCTGGATGTGGCATTTGCGGCTCGCACTAGTGCAGAGTTATCTCAAAGAAAGGGGCCACGGTGTTTCTGTATCTCTATTATGTTGGTGCGGCTTCGGAACTTTTAAATATCTCGATATATCTCGAAAACTACGCTTCTGATCAAAAAATATCATACAACATAAATTGTAGGAAACATAATTCTCTACAAAAAACGTCTCCTAACATTTTGCCATAGCTCGCTTCGTTTCCGAGATATTTGCAGATTTATCTCAAGGGAAGTGGCCTGACGGACATATTTCGAGATATTTCTTCTTCTTGTTGTTCTTCTTCTGCACAGCTAAGCTGGAAGTGGCATTTGCGGCTCGCACTAGTGCAGAGTTATCTCAAAGAAAGGAGCCACGGTGTTTCTGTATCCCTATTATGTTGGTGCGGCTTCGGAACTTTTAAATATCTCGATATATCTCGAAAACTACGCTTCTGATCAAAAAATATCATAGAACATAAATTGTAGGAAACATAATTCTCTACAAAAAACGTCTCTTAACATTTTGCCATAGCTCGCTTCGTTTCCGAGATATTTGCAGATTCAGCTCAAAGGAACTGGCCTGACGGACATATTTCGAGATATTTCTTCTTCTTGTTGTTCTTCTTCTGCACAGCTAAGCTGGAAGTGGCATTTACAGCTCGCAATAGTGCAGAGTTATCTCAAAGAAAGGGGCCACGGTGTTTCTGTATCTCTATTATGTTGGTGCGGCTTCGGAACTTTTAAATATCTTGATATATCTCGAGAACTACGCATCTGATCAAAAAATATCATAGAACATAAAAAGTAGGAAACCTAATTCTCTACAAAAAAGGTCTCTTAACATTTTGCCATAGCTCGCTTCGTTTCCGAGATATTTGCAGATTTATCTCAAGGGAAGCGGCCTGACGGACATATTTCGAGATATTTCTTCTTCTTGTTGTTCTTCTTCTGCACAGCTAAGCTGGAAGTGGCATTTGCGGCTCGCACTAGTGCAGAGTTATCTCAAAGAAAGGGCCCACGGTGTTTCTGTATCCCTATTATGTTGGTGCGGCTTCGGAACTTTTAAATATCTCGATGTATCTCGAAAACTACGCTTCTGATCAAAAAATATCATAGAACATAAATTGTAGGAAACATAATTCTCTACAAAAAACGTCTCATAACATTTTGCCATAGCTCGCTTCGTTTCCGAGATATTTGCAGATTCAGCTCAAAGGAACTGGCCTGACGGACATATTTCGAGATATTTCTTCTTCTTGTTGTTCTTCCACTGCACAGCTAAGCTGGAAGTGGCATTTGCAGCTCGCAATAGTGCAGAGTTATCTCAAAGAAAGGGGCCACGGTGTTTCTGTATCTCTATTATGTTGGTGCGGCTTCGGAACTTTTGAATATCTTGAAATATCTCGAGAACTACGCATCTGATCAAAAAATATCATAGAACATAAAAAGTAGGAAACTTAATTCTCTACAAAAAAGGTCTCTTAACATTTTGCCATAGCTCGCTTCGTTTCCGAGATATTTGCAGATTTATCTCAAGGGAAGGGGCCTGACGGACATATTTCGAGATATTTCTTCTTCTTGTTGTTCTTCTTCTGCACAGCTAAGCTGGAAGTGGCATTTACAGCTCGCAATAGTGCAGAGTTATCTCAAAGAAAGGGGCCACGGTGTTTCTGTATCTCTATTATGTTGGTGCGGCTTCGGAACTTTTAAATATCTTGATATATCTCGAGAACTACGCATCTGATCAAAAAATATCATAGAACATAAAAAGTAGGAAACTTAATTCTCTACAAAAAAGGTCGCTTAACATTTTGCCATAGCTCGCTTCGTTTCCGAGATATTTGCATATTTATCTCAAGGGAAGGGGCCTGACGGACATATTTCGAGATATTTCTTCTTCTTGTTGTTCTTCTTCTGCACAGCTAAGCTGGAAGTGGCATTTGCGGCTCGCACTAGTGCAGAGTTATCTCAAAGAACGGGGCCACGGTGTTTCTGTATCCCTATTATGTTGGTGCGGCTTCGGAACTTTTAAATATCTTGATATATCTCAAGAACTACGCTTCTGATCAAAAAATATCATAGAACATAAATTGTAGGAAACATAATTCTCTACAAAAAACGTCTCTTAACATTTTGCCATAGCTCGCTTCGTTTCCGAGATATTTGCAGATTCAGCTCAAAGGAACTGGCCTGACGGACATATTTCGAGATATTTCTTCTTCTTGTTGTTCTTCCACTGCACAGCTAAGCTGGAAGTGGCATTTGCAGCTCGCAATAGTGCAGAGTTATCTCAAAGAAAGGGGCCACGGTGTTTCTGTATCTCTATTATGTTGGTGCGGCTTCGGAACTTTTGAATATCTTGAAATATCTCGAGAACTACGCATCTGATCAAAAAATATCATATAACATTAAAAGTAGGAAACTTAATTCTCTACAAAAAAGGTCTCTTAATATTTTGCCATAGCTCGCTTCGTTTCCGAGATATTTGCAGATTTATCTCAAGGGAAGGGGCCTGACGGACATATTTCGAGATATTTCTTCTTCTTGTTGTTCTTCTTCTGCACAGCTAAGCTGGAAGTGGCATTTACAGCTCGCAATAGTGCAGAGTTATCTCAAAGAAAGGGGCCACGGTGTTTCTGTATCTCTATTATGTTGGTGCGGCTTCGGAACTTTTAAATATCTTGATATATCTCGAGAACTACGCATCTGATCAAAAAATATCATAGAACATAAAAAGTAGGAAACCTAATTCTCTACAAAAAAGGTCTCTTAACATTTTGCCATAGCTCTCTTCGTTTCCGAGATATTTGCAGATTTATCTCAAGGGAAGGGGCCTGACGGACATATTTCGAGATATTGCTTCTTCTTGTTGTTCTTCTTCTGTACAGCTAAGCTGAAAGTGGCATTTGCAGATCGCAATAGTGCAGAGTTATCTCAAAGAAAGGGGCCACGGTGTTTCTGTATCTCTATTATGTTGGTGCGGCTTCGGAACTTTTAAATATCTTGATATATCTCGAAAACTACGCATCTGATCAAAAAATATCATAGAACATAAAAAGTAGGAAACTTAATTCTCTACAAAAAAGGTCGCTTAACATTTTGCCATAGCTCGCTTCGTTTCCGAGATATTTGCATATGTATCTCAAGGGAAGGGGCCTGACGGACATATTTCGAGATATTTCTTCTTCTTGTTGTTCTTTTTCTGCACAGCTAAGCTGGAAGTGGCATTTGCGGCTCGCACTAGTGCAGAGTTATCTCAAAGAACGGGGCCACGGTGTTTCTGTATCCCTATTATGTTGGTGCGGCTTCGGAACTTTTAAATATCTTGATATATCTCGAGAACTACGCTTCTGATCAAAAAATATCATAGAACATAAATTGTAGGAAACATAATTCTCTACAAAAAACGTCTCTTAACATTTTGCCATAGCTCGCTTCGTTTCCGAGATATTTGCAGATATATCTCAAGGGAAGGGGCCTGACGGACATATTTCGAGATATTTCTTCTTCTTGTTGTTCTTCTTCTGCACAGCTAAGCTGGAAGTGGCATTTACAGCTCGCAATAGTGCAGAGTTATCTCAAAGAAAGGGGCCACGGTGTTTCTGTATCTCTATTATGTTGGTGCGGCTTCGGAACTTTTAAATATCTTGATATATCTCGAGAACTACGCATCTGATCAAAAAATATCATAGAACATAAAAAGTAGGAAACCTAATTCTCTACAAAAAAGGTCTCTTAACATTTTGCCATAGCTCTCTTCGTTTCCGAGATATTTGCAGATTTATCTCAAGGGAAGGGGCCTGACGGACATATTTCGAGATATTTCTTCTTCTTGTTGTTCTTCTTCTGTACAGCTAAGCTGAAAGTGGCATTTGCAGCTCGCAATAGTGCAGAGTTATCTCAAAGAAAGGGGCCACGGTGTTTCTGTATCTCTATTATGTTGGTGCGGCTTCGGAACTTTTAAATATCTTGATATATCTCGAGAACTACGCATCTGATCAAAAAATATCATAGAACATAAAAAGTAGGAAACTTAATTCTCTACAAAAAAGGTCGCTTAACATTTTGCCATAGCTCGCTTCGTTTCCGAGATATTTGCATATTTATCTCAAGGGAAGGGGCCTGACGGACATATTTCGAGATATTTCTTCTTCTTGTTGTTCTTCTTCTGCACAGCTAAGCTGGAAGTGGCATTTGCGGCTCGCACTAGTGCAGGGTTATCTCAAAGAACGGGGCCACGGTGTTTCTGTATCCCTATTATGTTGGTGCGGCTTCGGAACTTTTAAATATCTTGATATATCTCGAGAACTACGCTTCTGATCAAAAAATATCATAGAACATAAATTGTAGGAAACATAATTCTCTACAAAAAACGTCTCTTAACATTTTGCCATAGCTCGCTTCGTTTCCGAGATATTTGCAGATTCAGCTCAAAGGAACTGGCCTGACGGACATATTTCGAGATATTTCTTCTTCTTGTTGTTCTTCCACTGCACAGCTAAGCTGGAAGTGGCATTTGCAGCTCGCAATAGTGCAGAGTTATCTCAAAGAAAGGGGCCACGGTGTTTCTGTATCTCTATTATGTTGGTGCGGCTTCGGAACTTTTGAATATCTTGATATATCTCGAGAACTACGCATCTGATCAAAAAATATCATAGAACATAAAAAGTAGGAAACTTAATTCTCTACAAAAAAGGTCTCTTAACATTTTGCCATAGCTCGCTTCGTTTCCGAGATATTTGCAGATTTATCTCAAGGGAAGGGGCCTGACGGACATATTTCGAGATATTTCTTCTTCTTGTTGTTCTTCTTCTGCACAGCTAAGCTGGAAGTGGCATTTGCGGCTCGCACTAGTGCAGAGTTATCTCAACGAAAGGGGCCACGGTGTTTCTGTATCTCTATTATGTTGGTGCGGCTTCGGAACTTTTAAATATCCCGATATATCTCGAAAACTACGCTTCTGATCAAAAAATATCATAGAACATAAATTGTAGGAAACATAATTCTCTACAAAAAAGGTCTCTTAACATTTTGCCATAGCTCGCTTCGTTTCCGAGATATTTGCAGATTTATCTCAAGGGAAGGGGCCTGACGGACATATTTCGAGATATTTCTTCTTCTTGTTGTTCTTCTTCTGCACAGCTAAGCTGGAAGTGGCATTTGCGGCTCGCACTAGTGCAGAGTTATCTCAACGAAAGGGGCCACGGTGTTTCTGTATCTCTATTATGTTGGTGCGGCTTCGGAACTTTTAAATATCTCGATATATCTCGAAAACTACGCTTCTGAACAAAAAATATCATAGAACATAAATTGTAGGAAACATAATTCTCTACAAAAAAGGTCTCTTAACATTTTGCCATAGCTCGCTTCGTTTCCGAGATATTTGCAGATTCAGCTCAAAGGAACTGGCCTGACGGACATATTTCGAGATATTTCTTCTTCTTGTTGTTCTTCCACTGCACAGCTAAGCTGGAAGTGGCATTTGCAGCTCGCAATAGTGCAGAGTTATCTCAAAGAAAGGGGCCACGGTGTTTCTGTATCTCTATTATGTTGGTGCGGCTTCGGAACTTTTGAATATCTTGATATATCTCGAGAACTACGCATCTGATCAAAAAATATCATAGAACATAAATTGTAGGAAACATAATTCTCTACAAAAAAGGTCTCTTAACATTTTGCCATAGCTCGCTTCGTTTTCGAGATATTTGCAGATATATCTCAAGGGAAGGGGCCTGACGGACATATTTCGAGATATTTCTTCTTCTTGTTGTTCTTCTTCTGCACAGCTTAACTGGAAGTGGCATTTACAGCTCGCAATAGTGCAGAGTTATCTCAACGAAAGGGGCCACGGTGTTTCTGTATCTCTATTATGTTGGTGCGGCTTCGGAACTTTTAAATATCTCGATATATCTCGAAAACTACGCTTCTGAACAAAAAATATCATAGAACATAAATTGTAGGAAACATAATTCTCTACAAAAAAGGTCGCTTAACATTTTGCCATAGCTCGCTTCGTTTCCGAGATATTTGCAGATATATCTCAAGGGAAGGGGCCTGACGGACATATTTCGAGATATTTCTTCTTCTTGTTGTTCTTCTTCTGCACAGCTTAACTGGAAGTGGCATTTACAGCTCGCAATAGTGCAGAGTTCTCTCAAAGAAAGGGGCCACGGTGTTTCTGTATCTCTATTATGTTGGTGCGGCTTCGGAGCTTTTAAATATCTTGATATATCTCGAGAACTACTCATCTGATCAAAAAATATCATAGAACATAAAAAGTAGGAAACCTAATTCTCTACAAAAAAGGTCTCTTAACATTTTGCCATAGCTCGCTTCGTTTCCGAGATATTTGCAGATTTATCTCAAGGGAAGGGGCCTGACGGACATATTTCGAGATATTTCTTCTTCTTGTTGTTCTTCTTCTGCACAGCTAAGCTGGAAGTGGCATTTGCGGCTCGCACTAGTGCAGAGTTATCTCAACGAAAGGGGCCACGGTGTTTCTGTATCTCTATTATGTTGGTGCGGCTTCGGAACTTTTAAATATTTCGATATATCTCGAAAACTACGCTTCTGAACAAAAAATATCATAGAACATAAATTGTAGGAAACATAATTCTCTACAAGAAAGGTCTCTAAACATTTTGCCATAGCTCGCTTCGTTTCCGAGATATTTGCAGATATATCTCAATGGAAGGGGCCTGACGGACATATTTCGAGATATTTCTTCTTCTTGTTGTTCTTCTTCTGCACAGCTTAACTGGAAGTGGCATTTACAGCTCGCAATAGTGCAGAGTTATCTCAACGAAAGGGGCCACGGTGTTTCTGTATCTCTATTATGTTGGTGCGGCTTCGGAACTTTTAAATATCTCGATATATCTCGAAAACTACGCTTCTGAACAAAAAATATCATAGAACATAAATTGTAGGAAACATAATTCTCTACAAAAAAGGTCTCTTAACATTTTGCCAGAGCTCGCTTCGTTTCCGAGATATTTGCAGATATATCTCAAGGGAAGGGGCCTGACGGACATATTTCGAGATACTTCTTCTTCTTGTTGTTCTTCTTCTGCGCAGCTAAGCTGGAAGTGGCATTTGCAGCTCGCAATAGTGCAGAGATATCTCAAAGAAAGCGGCCACGGTGTTTCTGTATCTCTATTATGTTGGTGCGGCTTCGGAACTTTTAAATATCTTGATATATCTCGAGAACTACGCGTCTGATCAAAAAATATCATAGAACATACAAAGTAGGAAACTTAATTCGCTACAAAAAAGGTCTCTTAACATTTTGCCATAGCTCGCTTGGTTTCCGAGATATTTGCAGATTTATCTCAAGGGAAGGGGCCTGACGGACATATTTCGAGATATTTCTTCTTCTTGTTGTTCTTCTTCTGCACAGCTAAGCTGGAAGTGGCATTTGCGGCTCGCACTAGTGCAGAGTTATCTCAACGAAAGGGGCCACGGTGTTTCTGTATCTCTATTATGTTGGTGCGGCTTCGGAACTTTTAAATATCTCGATCTATCTCGAAAACTACGCTTCTGAACAAAAAATATCATAGAGCGTAAATTGTAGGAAACATAATTCTCTACAAAAAAGGTCTCTTAACATTTTGCCATAGCTCGCTTCGTTTCCGAGATATTTGCAGATATATCTCAAGGGAAGGGGCCTGACGGACATATTTCGAGATATTTCTTCTTCTTGTTGTTCTTCTTCTGCACAGCTTAACTGGAAGTGGCATTTACAGCTCGCAATAGTGCAGAGTTCTCTCAAAGAAAGGGGCCACGGTGTTTCTGTATCTCTATTATGTTGGTGCGGATTCGGAACTTTTAAATATCTTGATATATCTCGAGAACTACTCATCTGATCAAAAAATATCATAGAACATAAAAAGTAGGAAACCTAATTCTCTACAAAAAAGGTCTCTTAACATTTTGCCATAGCTCTCTTCGTTTCCGAGATATTTGCAGATTTATCTCAAGGGAAGGGGCCTGACGGACATATTTCGAGATATTTCTTCTTCTTGTTGTTCTTCTTCTGCACAGCTAAGCTGGAAGTTGCATTTGCGGCTCGCACTAGTGCAGAGTTATCTCAACGAAAGGGGCCACGGTGTTTCTGTATCTCTATTATGTTGGTGCGGCTTCGGAACTTTTAAATATCTCGATATATCTCGAAAACTACGCTTCTGATCAAAAAATATCATAGAGCATAAATTGTAGGAAACATAATTCTCTACAAAAAAGGTCTCTTAACATTTTGCCATAGCTCGCTTCGTTTCCGAGATATTTGCAGATTTATCTCAAGGGAAGGGGCCTGACGGACATATTTCGAGATATTTCTTCTTCTTGTTGTTCTTCTTCTGCACAGCTAAGCTGGAAGTGGCATTTGCGGCTCGCACTAGTGCAGAGTTATCTCAACGAAAGGGGCCACGGTGTTTCTGTATCTCTATTATGTTGGTGCGGCTTCGGAACTTTTAAATATCTCGATATATCTCGAAAACTACGCTTCTGAACAAAAAATATCATAGAACATAAATTGTAGGAAACATAATTCTCTACAAAAAAGGTCTCTTAACATTTTGCCATAGCTCGCTTCGTTTCCGAGATATTTGCAGATATATCTCAAGGGAAGGGGCCTGACGGACATATTTCGAGATATTTCTTCTTCTTGTTGTTCTTCTTCTGCACAGCTTAACTGGAAGTGGCATTTACAGCTCGCAATAGTGCAGAGTTCTCTCAAAGAAAGGGGCCACGGTGTTTCTGTATCTCTATTATGTTGGTGCGGCTTCGGAACTTTTAAATATCTTGATATATCTCGAGAACTACGCTTCTGATCAAAAAATATCATAGAACATAAATTGTAGGAAACATAATTCTCTACAAAAAACGTCTCTTAACATTTTGCCATAGCTCGCTTCGTTTCCGAGATATTTGCAGATTCAGCTCAAAGGAACTGGCCTGACGGACATATTTCGAGATATTTCTTCTTCTTGTTGTTCTTCCTCTGCACAGCTAAGCTGGAAGTGGCATTTGCAGCTCGCAATAGTGCAGAGTTATCTCAAAGAAAGGGGCCACGGTGTTTCTGTATCTCTATTATGTTGGTGCGGCTTCGGAACTTTTGAATATCTTGATATATCTCGAGAACTACGCATCTGATCAAAAAATATCATAGAACATAAAAAGTAGGAAACTTAATTCCCTACAAAAAAGGTCTCTTAACATTTTGCCATAGCTCGCTTCGTTTCCGAGATATTTGCAGATTTATCTCAAGGGAAGGGGCCTGACGGACATATTTCGAGATATTTCTTCTTCTTGTTGTTCTTCTTCTGCACAGCTAAGCTGGAAGTGGCATTTGCGGCTCGCAATAGTGCAGAGTTATCTCAACGAAAGGGGCCACGGTGTTTCTGTATCTCTATTATGTTGGTGCGGCTTCGGAACTTTTAAATATCTCGATATATCTCGAAAACTATGCTTCTGATCAAAAAATATCATAGAACATAAATTGTAGGAAACATAATTCTCTACAAAAAAGGTCTCTTAACATTTTGCCATAGCTCGCTTCGTTTCCGAGATATTTGCAGATTTATCTCAAGGGAAGGGGCCTGACGGACATATTTCGAGATATTTCTTCTTCTTGTTGTTCTTCTTCTGCACAGCTAAGCTGAAAGTGGCATTTGCAGCTCGCAATAGTGCAGAGTTATCTCAAAGAAAGGGGCCACGGTGTTTCTGTATCTCTTTTATGTTGGTGCGGCTTCGGAACTTTTAAATATCTTGATATATCTCGAGAACTACGCATCTGATCAGAAAATATCATAGAAGATAAAAAGTAGGAAACTTAATTCTCTACAAAAAAGGTCTCTTAACATTTTGCCATAGCTCGCTTCGTTTCCGAGATATTTGCAGATTTATCTCAAGGTAAGGGGCCTGACGGACATATTTCGAGATATTTCTTCTTCTTGTTGTTTTTCTTCTGCACAGCTAAGCTGGAAGTGGCATTTGCAGCTCGCAATAGTGCAGAGTTATCTCAAAGAGAGGGGCCACGGTGTTTCTGTATCTCTATTATGTTGGTGCGGCTTCGGAACTTTTAAATATCTTGATATATCTCGAGAACTACGCATCTGATCAGAAAATATCATAGAAGATAAAAAGTAGGAAACTTAATTCTCTACAAAAAAGGTCTCTTAACATTTTGCCATAGCTCGCTTCGTTTCCGAGATATTTGCAGATTTATCTCAAGGTAAGGGGCCTGACGGACATATTTCCAGATATTTCTTCTTCTTGTTGTTCTTCTTCTGCACAGCTAAGCTGGAAGTGGCATTTGCAGCTCGCAATAGTGCAGAGTTATCTCAAAGAAAGGGGCCACGGTGTTTCTGTATCTCTATTATGTTGGTGCGGCTTCGGAACTTTTAAATATCTTGATATATCTCGAGAACTACGCATCTGATCAAAAAATATCATAGAACATAAAAAGTAGGAAACTTAATTCGCTACAAAAAAGGTCTCTTAACATTTTGCCATAGCTCGCTTCGTTTCCGAGATATTTGCAGATTTATCTCAAGGTAAGGGGCCTGACGGACATATTTCGAGATATTTCTTCTTCTTGTTGTTCTTCCTCTGCACAGCTAAGCTGGTAGTGGCATTTGCAGCTCGCAATAGTGCAGAGTTATCTCAAAGAAAGGGGCCACGGTGTTTCTGTATCTCTATTATGTTGGTGCGGCTTCGGAACTTTTAAATATCTTGATATATCTCGAGAACTACGCATCTGATCAAAAAATATCATAGAACATAAAAAGTAGGACACTTAATTCTCTACAAAAAAGGTCTCTTATCATTTTGCCATAGCTCTCTTCGTTTCCGAGATATTTGCAGATTTATCTCAAGGGAAGGGGCCTGACGGACATATTTCGAGATATTTCTTCTTCTTGTTGTTCTTCTTCTGCACAGCTAAGCTGGAAGTGGCATTTGCAGCTCGCAATAGTGCAGAGTTATCTCAAAGAAAGGGGCCACGGTGTTTCTGTATCTCTATTATGTTGGTGCGGCTTCGGAACTTTTAAATATCTTGATATATCTCGAGAACTACGCATCTGATCAAAAAATATCATAGAACATAAAACGTAGGAAACTTAATTCTCTACAAAAAAGGTCTCTTAACATTTTGCCATAGCTCGCTTCGTTTCCGAGATATTTGCAGATTTATCTCAAGGGAAGGGGCCTAACGGACATATTTCGAGATATTTCTTCTTCTTGTTGTTCTTCTTCTGCACAGCTAAGCTGGAAGTGGCATTTGCAGCTCGCAATAGTGCAGAGTTATCTCAAAGAAAGGGGCCACGGTGTTTCTGTATCTCTATTATGTTGGTGCGGCTTCGGAACTTTTAAATATCTGGATATATCTCGAGAACTACGCATCTGATCAAAAAATATCATAGAACATAAAACGTAGGAAACTTAATTCTCTACAAAAAAGGTCTCTTAACATTTTGCCATAGCTCGCTTCGTTTCCGAGATATTTGCAGATTTATCTCAAGGGAAGGGGCCTAACGGACATATTTCGAGATATTTCTTCTTCTTGTTGTTCTTCTTCTGCACAGCTAAACTGGAAGTGGCATTTCCAGGTCGCAATAGTGCAGAGTTATCTCAAAGAAAGGAGCCACGGTGTTTCTGTATCTCTATTATGTTGGTGCGGCTTCGGAACTTTTAAATATCTTGATATATCTCGAGAACTACGCATCTGATCAAAAAATATCATAGAACATAAAAAGTAGGAAACTTAATTCGCTACAAAAAAGGTCTCTTAACATTTTGCCATAGCTCGCTTCGTTTCCGAGATATTTGCAGATTTATCTCAAGGGAAGGGGCCGACGGACATATTTCGAGATATTTCTTCTTCTTGTTGTTCTTCTTCTGCACAGCTAAGCTGGAAGTGGCATTTGCAGGTCGCAATAGTGCAGAGTTATCTCAAAGAAAGGGGCTACGGTGTTTCTGTATCTCTATTATGTTGGTGCGGCTTCGGAACTTTTAAATATCTCGATATATCTCGAAAACTGCGCTTCTGATCAAAAAATATCAGAGAACGTAAATTGTAGGAAACATAATTCTCTACAAAAAAGGTCTCTTATGATTTTGCCATAGCTCGCTTCGTTTCCGAGATATTTGCAGATTTATCTCAAGGGAAGGGGCCTGACGGACATATTTCGAGATATTTCTTCTTCTTGTTGTTCTTCTTCTGCACAGCTAAGCTGGAAGTGGCATTTGCAGCTCGCAATAGTGCAGAGTTACCTCAAAGAAAGGGGCCACGGTGTTTCTGTATCTCTATTATGTTGGTGCCGCTTCGGAACTTTTAAATATCTGGATATATCTCGAGAACTACGCATCTGATCAAAAAATACCATATAACATAAAAAGTAGGAAACTTAATTCTCTACAAAAAAGGTCTCTTAACATTTTGCCATAGCTCGCTTCGTTGCCGAGATATTTGCAGATTTATCCCAACGGAAGGGGCCTGACGGACATATTTCGAGATATTTCTTCTTCTTGTTGTTCTTCTTCTGCACAGCTAAGCTGGAAGTGGCATTTGCAGCTCGCAGTAGTGCAGAGTTATCTCAAAGAAAGGGGCCACGGTGTTTCTGTATCTCTATTATGTTGGTGCGGCTTCGGAACTTTTAAATATCTTGATATATCTCGAGAACTACGCATCTGATCAAAAAATATCATAGAACATAAAAAGTAGGAAACTTAATTCTCTACAAAAAAGGTCTCTTAACGTTTTGAAATAGCTCGCTTCGTTTCCGAGATATTTGCAGATTTATCTCAAGGGAAGGGTCCTGACGGACATATTTCGAGATATTTCTTCTTCTTGTTGTTCTTCTTCTGCACAGCTAAACTGGAAGTGGCATTTCCAGCTCGCAATAGTGCAGAGTTATCCCAAAGAAAGGGGCCACGATGTTTCTGTATCTCTATTATGTTGGTGCGGCTTCGGAACTTTTAAATTTCTCGATATATCTCGAAAACTACGCTTCTGATCAAAAAATATAATAGAACATAAATTGTGGAAACATAATTCTCTACAAAAAAGGTCTCTTAACATTTTGCCATAGCTCGCTTCGTTTCCGAGATATTTGCAGATTTATCTCAAGGGAAGGGGCCTGACGGACATATTTCGAGATATTTCTTCTTCTTGTTGTTCTTCTTCTGCACAGCTAAGCTGGAAGTGGCATTTGCAGCTCGCAATTGTGCAGAGTTATCTCAAAGAGAGGGGCCACGGTGTTTCTGTATCTCTATTATGTTGGTGCGGCTTCGGAACTTTTAAATATCTTGATATATCTCGAGAACTACGCATCTGATCAAAAAATATCGTAGAACATAAAAAGTAGGAAACTTAATTCTCTACAAATAAGGTCTCTTAACATTTTGCCATAGCTCGCTTGGTTTCCGAGATATTTGCAGATTTATCTCAAGGGAAGGGGCCTGAGGGACATATTTCGAGATATTTCTTCTTCTTGTTGTTCTTCTTCTGCACAGCTAAGCTGCAAGTGGCATTTGCAGGTCGCAATAGTGCAGAGTTATCTCAAAGAAAGGGGCTACGGTGTTTCTGTATCTCTATTATGTTGGTGCGGCTTCGGAACTTTTAAATATCTCGATATATCTCGAAAACTACGCTTCTGATCAAAAAATATCAGAGAACGTAAATTGTAGGAAACATAATTCTCTACAAAAAAGGTCTCTTAACGTTTTGCCATAGCTCGCTTCGTTTCCGAGATATTTGCAGATTTATCTGAAGGGAAGGGGCCTGACGGACATATTTCGAGATATTTCTTCTTCTTGTTGTTCTTCTTCTGCACAGCTAAGCTGGAAGTGGCATTTGCAGCTCGCAATAGTGCAGAGTTATCTCAAAGAAAGGGGCCACGGTGTTTCTGTATCTCTATTATGTTGGTGCGGCTTCGGAACTTTTAAATATCTTGATATATCTCGAGAACTACGCATCTGATCAAAAAATATCGTAGAACATAAAAAGTAGGAAACTTAATTCTCTACAAATAAGGTCTCTTAACATTTTGCCATAGCTCGCTTGGTTTCCGAGATATTTGCAGATTTATCTCAAGGGAAGGGGCCTGAGGGACATATTTCGAGATATTTCTTCTTCTTGTTGTTCTTCTTCTGCACAGCTAAGCTGGAAGTGGCATTTGCAGCTCGCAATAGTGCAGAGTTACCTCAAAGAAAGGGGCCACGGTGTTTCTGTATCTCTATTATGTTGGTGCCGCTTCGGAACTTTTAAATATCTGGATATATCTCGAGAACTACGCATCTGATCAAAAAATATCATAGAACATAAAAAGTAGGAAACTTAATTCTCTACAAAAAAGGTCTCTTAACATTTTGCCATAGCTCGCTTCGTTTCCGAGATATTTGCAGATTTATCCCAAGGGAAGGGGCCTGACGGACATATTTCGAGATATTTCTTCTTCTTGTTGTTCTTCTTCTGCACAGCTAAGCTGGAAGTGGCATTTGCAGCTCGCAGCAGTGCAGAGTTATCTCAAAGAAAGGGGCCACGGTGTTTCTGTATCTCTATTATGTTGGTGCGGCTCCGGAACTTTTAAATATCTTGATATATCTCGAGAACTACGCATCTGATCAAAAAATATCATAGAACATAAAAAGTAGGCAACTTAATTCTCTACAAAAAAGGTCTCTTAACATTTTGCCATAGCTCGCATCGTTTCCGAGGTATTTGCAGATTTATCTCAAGGGAAGGGGCCTGACGGACATATTTCGAGATATTTCTTCTTCTTGTTGTTCTTCTTCTGCACAGCTAAGCTGGAAGTGGCATTTGCAGCTCGCGAGGTGCAGAGTTATCTCAAAGAAAGGGGCCACGGTGTTTCTGTATCTCTATTATGTTGGTGCGGCTTCGGAACTTTTAAATATCTTGATATATCTCGAGAACTACGCGTCTGATCAAAAAATATCATAGAACATAAAAAGTAGGAAACTTAATTCTCTACAAAAAAGGTCTCTTAACATTTTGCCATAGCTCGCTTCGTTTCCGAGATATTTGCAGATTTATCTCAAGGGAAGGGGCCGACGGACATATTTCGAGATATTTCTTCTTCTTGTTGTTCTTCTTCTGCACAGCTAAGCTGGAAGTGGCATTTGCAGGTCGCAATAGTGCAGAGTTATCTCAAAGAAAGGGGCCACGGTGTTTCTGTATCTCTATTATGTTGGTGCGGCTTCGGAACTTTTAAATATCTTGATATATCTCGAGAACTACGCATCTGATCAAAAAATATCATAGAACATAAAACGTAGGAAACTTAATTCTCTACAAAAAAGGTCTCTCAACATTTTGCCATAGCTCGCTTCGTTTCCGAGATATTTGCAGATTTATCTCAAGGGAAGGGGCCTAACGGACATATTTCGAGATGTTTCTTCTTCTTGTTGTTCTTCTTCTGCACAGCTAAACTGGAAGTGGCATTTCCAGGTCGCAATAGTGCAGAGTTATCTCAAAGAAAGGAGCCACGGTGTTTCTGTATCTCTATTATGCTGGTGCGGCTTCGGAACTTTTAAATATCTTGATATATCTCGAGAACTACGCGTCTGATCAAAAAATATCATAGAACATAAAAAGTAGGAAACATAATTCTCTACAAAAAAGGTCTCTTAACATTTTGCCATAGCTCGCTTCGTTTCCGAGATATTTGCAGATTTATCTCAAGGGAAGGGGCCTGACGGACATATTTCGAGATATTTCTTCTTCTTGTTGTTCCTCTTCTGCACAGCTAAGCTGGAAGTGGCATTTGCAGCTCGCAATTGTGCAGAGTTATCTCAAAGAGAGGGGCCACGGTGTTTCTGTATCTCTATTATGTTGGTGCGGCTTCGGAACTTTTAAATATCTTGATATATCTCGAGAACTACGCATCTGATCAGAAAATATCATAGAAGATAAAAAGTAGGAAACTTAATTCTCTACAAAAAAGGTCTCTTAACATTTTGCCATAGCTCGCTTCGTTTCCGAGATATTTGCAGATGTATCTCAAGGTAAGGGGCCTGACGGACATATTTCGAGATATTTCTTCTTCTTGTTGTTCTTCTTCTGCACAGCTAAGCTGGAAGTGGCATTTGCAGCTCGCAATAGTGCATAGCTATCTGAAAGAAAGGGGCCACGGTGTTTCTGTATCTCTATTATGTTGGTGCGGCTTCGGAACTTTTAAATATCTTGATATATCTCGAGAACTACGCATCTGATCAAAAAATATCATAGAACATAAAAAGTAGGAAACTTAATTCGCTACAAAAAAGGTCTCTTAACATTTTGCCATAGCTCGCTTCGTTTCCGAGATATTTGCAGATTTATCTCAAGGGAAGGGGCCTAACGGACATATTTCGTGATATTTCTTCTTCTTGTTGTTCTTCTTCTGCACAGCTAAGCTGGAAGTGGCATTTGCAGCTCGCAATAGTGCAGAGTTATCTCAAAGAAAGGGGCCACGGTGTTTCTGTATCTCTATTATGTTGGTGCGGCTTCGGAATTTTTAAATATCTCGATATATCTCGAAAACTACGCTTCTGATCAAAAAATATCATAGAACATAAATTGTAGGAAACATAATTCTCTACAAAAAACGTCTCTTAACATTTTGCCATAGCTCGCTTCGTTTCCGAGATATTTGCAGATTCAGCTCAAAGGAACTGGCCTGACGGACATATTTCGAGATATTTCTTCTTCTTGTTGTTCTTCTTCTGCACAGCTAAGCTGGAAGTGGCATTTGCAGCTCGCAATAGTGCAGAGTTATCTCAAAGAAAGGGGCCACGGTGTTTCTGTATCTCTATTATGTTGGTGCGGCTTCGGAACTTTTAAATATCTTGATATATCTCGAGAACTACGCATCTGTTCAAAAAATATCATAGAACATAAAAAGTAGGAATCCTAATTTTCTACAAAAAAGGTCTCTTAACATTTTGCCGTAGCTCGCTTCGTTTCCGAGATATTTGCAGATTTATCTCAAGGGAAGGGGCCTGACGGACATATTTCCAGATATTTCTTCTTCTTGTTGTTCTTCTTCTGCACAGCTAAGCTGGAAGTGGCATTTGCAGCTCGCAATTGTGCAGAGTTATCTCAAAGAGAGGGGCCACGGTGTTTCTGTATCTCTATTATGTTGGTGCGGCTTCGGAACTTTTAAATATCTTGATATATCTCGAGAACTACGCATCTAATCAAAAAATATCATAGAACATAAAACGTAGGAAACTTAATTCTCTACAAAAAAGGTCTCTTAACATTTTGCCATAGCTCGCTTCGTTTCCGAGATATTTGCAGATTTATCTCAAGGGAAGGGGCCTAACGGACATATTTCGAGATATTTCTTCTTCTTGTTGTTCTTCTTCTGCACAGCTAAACTGGAAGTGGCATTTCCAGGTCGCAATAGTGCAGAGTTATCTCAAAGAAAGGAGCCACGGTGTTTCTGTATCTCTATTATGCTGGTGCGGCTTCGGAACTTTTAAATATCTTGATATATCTCGAGAACTACGCGTCTGATCAAAAAATATCATAGAACATAAAAAGTAGGAAACATAATTCTCTACAAAAAAGGTCTCTTAACATTTTGCCATAGCTCGCTTCGTTTCCGAGATATTTGCAGATTTATCTCAAGGGAAGGGGCCTGACGGACATATTTCGAGATATTTCTTCTTCTTGTTGTTCCTCTTCTGCACAGCTAAGCTGGAAGTGGCATTTGCAGCTCGCAATTGTGCAGAGTTATCTCAAAGAGAGGGGCCACGGTGTTTCTGTATCTCTATTATGTTGGTGCGGCTTCGGAACTTTTAAATATCTTGATATATCTCGAGAACTACGCATCTGATCAGAAAATATCATAGAAGATAAAAAGTAGGAAACTTAATTCTCTACAAAAAAGGTCTCTTAACATTTTGCCATAGCTCGCTTCGTTTCCGAGATATTTGCAGATGTATCTCAAGGTAAGGGGCCTGACGGACATATTTCGAGATATTTCTTCTTCTTGTTGTTCTTCTTCTGCACAGCTAAGCTGGAAGTGGCATTTGCAGCTCGCAATAGTGCATAGCTATCTGAAAGAAAGGGGCCACGGTGTTTCTGTATCTCTATTATGTTGGTGCGGCTTCGGAACTTTTAAATATCTTGATATATCTCGAGAACTACGCATCTGATCAAAAAATATCATAGAACATAAAAAGTAGGAAACTTAATTCGCTACAAAAAAGGTCTCTTAACATTTTGCCATAGCTCGCTTCGTTTCCGAGATATTTGCAGATTTATCTCAAGGGAAGGGGCCTAACGGACATATTTCGTGATATTTCTTCTTCTTGTTGTTCTTCTTCTGCACAGCTAAGCTGGAAGTGGCATTTGCAGCTCGCAATAGTGCAGAGTTATCTCAAAGAAAGGGGCCACGGTGTTTCTGTATCTCTATTATGTTGGTGCGGCTTCGGAATTTTTAAATATCTCGATATATCTCGAAAACTACGCTTCTGATCAAAAAATATCATAGAACATAAATTGTAGGAAACATAATTCTCTACAAAAAACGTCTCTTAACATTTTGCCATAGCTCGCTTCGTTTCCGAGATATTTGCAGATTCAGCTCAAAGGAACTGGCCTGACGGACATATTTCGAGATATTTCTTCTTCTTGTTGTTCTTCTTCTGCACAGCTAAGCTGGAAGTGGCATTTGCAGCTCGCAATAGTGCAGAGTTATCTCAAAGAAAGGGGCCACGGTGTTTCTGTATCTCTATTATGTTGGTGCGGCTTCGGAACTTTTAAATATCTTGATATATCTCGAGAACCACGCATCTGATCAAAAAATATCATAGAACATAAAAAGTAGGAAACTTAATTCTCTACAAAAAAGGTCTCTTAACATTTTGCCATAGCTCGCTTCGTTTCCGAGATATTTGCAGATTTATCCCAAGGGAAGGGGCCTGACGGACATATTTCGAGATATTTCTTCTTCTTGTTGTTCTTCTTCTGCACAGCTAAGCTGGAAGTGGCATTTGCAGCTCGCAGTAGTGCAGAGTTATCTCAAAGAAAGGGGCCACGGTGTTTCTGTATCTCTATTATGTTGGTGCGGCTCCGGAACTTTTAAATATCTTGATATATCTCGAGAACTACGCATCTGATCAAAAAATATCATAGAACATAAAAAGTAGGAAACTTAATTCTCTACAAAAAAGGTCTCTTAACATTTTGCCATAGCTCGCATCGTTTCCGAGATATTTGCAGATTTATCTCAAGGGAAGGGGCCTGACGGACATATTTCGAGATATTTCTTCTTCTTGTTGTTCTTCTTCTGCACAGCTAAGCTGGAAGTGCCATTTGCAGCGCGCAATAGTGCAGAGTTATCTCAAAGAAAGGGGCCACGGTGTTTCTGTATCTCTATTATGTTGGTGCGGCTTCGGAACTTTTAAATATCTTGATATATCTCGAGAACTACGCATCTGTTCAAAAAATATCATAGAACATAAAAAGTAGGAATTCTAATTTTCTACAAAAAAGGTCTCTTAACATTTTGCCGTCGCTCGCTTCGTTTCCGAGATATTTGCAGATTTATCTCAAGGGAAGGGGCCTGACGGACATATTTCCAGATATTTCTTCTTCTTGTTGTTCTTCTTCTGCACAGCTAAGCTGGAAGTGGCATTTGCAGCTCGCAATAGTGCAGAGTTATCTCAAAGAAAGGGGCCACGGTGTTTCTGTATCTCTATTATGTTGGTGCGGCTTCGGAACTTTTAAATATCTTGATATATCTCGAGAACTACGCATCTGATCAAAAAATATCATAGAACATAAAAAGTAGGAAACTTAATTCTCTACAAAAAAGGTCTCTGAACGTTTTGCAATAGCTCGCTTCGTTTCCGAGATATTTGCAGATTTATCTCAAGGGAAGGGTCCTGACGGACATATTTCGAGATATTTCTTCTTCTTGTTGTTCTTCTTCTGCACAGCTAAACTGGAAGTGGCATTTCCAGCTCGCAATAGTGCAGAGTTATCCCAAAGAAAGGGGCCACGATGTTTCTGTATCTCTATTATGTTGGTGCGGCTTCGGAACTTTTAAATATCTCGATATATCTCGAAAACTACGCTTCTGATCAAAAAATATCATAGAACATAAATTGTAGGAAACATAATTCTCTACAAAAAAGGTCTCTTAACATTTTGCCATAGCTCGCTTCGTTTCCGAGATATTTGCAGATTTATCTCAAGGGAAGGGGCCTGACGGACATATTTCGAGATATTTCTTCTTCTTGTTGTTCTTCTTCTGCACAGCTAAGCTGGAAGTGGCATTTGCAGCTCGCAATTGTGCAGAGTTATCTCAAAGAGAGGGGCCACGGTGTTTCTGTATCTCTATTATGTTGGTGCGGCTTCGGAACTTTTAAATATCTTGATATATCTCGAGAACTACGCATCTGATCAAAAAATATCGTAGAACATAAAAAGTAGGAAACTTAATTCTCTACAAATAAGGTCTCTTAACATTTTGCCATAGCTCGCTTGGTTTCCGAGATATTTGCAGATTTATCTCAAGGGAAGGGGCCTGAGGGACATATTTCGAGATATTTCTTCTTCTTGTTGTTCTTCTTCTGCACAGCTAAGCTGCAAGTGGCATTTGCAGGTCGCAATAGTGCAGAGTTATCTCAAAGAAAGGGGCTACGGTGTTTCTGTATCTCTATTATTTTGGTGCGGCTTCGGAACTTTTAAATATCTCGATATATCTCGAAAACTACGCTTCTGATCAAAAAATATCAGAGAGCGTAAATTGTAGGAAACATAATTCTCTACAAAAAAGGTCTCTTAAGATTTTGCCATAGCTCGCTTCGTTTCCGAGATATTTGCAGATTTATCTCAAGGGAAGGGGCCTGACGGACATATTTCGAGATATTTCTTCTTCTTGTTGTTCTTCTTCTGCACAGCTAAGCTGGAAGTGGCATTTGCAGCTCGCAATAGTGCAGAGTTATCTCAAAGAAAGGGGCCACGGTGTTTCTGTATCTCTATTATGTTGGTGCGGCTTCGGAACTTTTAAATATCTTGATATATCTCGAGAACTACGCATCTGATCAAAAAATATCGTAGAACATAAAAAGTAGGAAACTTAATTCTCTACAAATAAGGTCTCTTAAGATTTTGCCATAGCTCGCTTGGTTTCCGAGATATTTGCAGATTTATCTCAAGGGAAGGGGCCTGAGGGACATATTTCGAGATATTTCTTCTTCTTGTTGTTCTTCTTCTGCACAGCTAAGCTGGAAGTGGCATTTGCAGCTCGCAATAGTGCAGAGTTACCTCAAAGAAAGGGGCCACGGTGTTTCTGTATCTCTATTATGTTGGTGCGGCTTCGGAACTTTTAAATATCTTGATATATCTCGAGAACTACGCATCTGATCAAAAAATATCATAGAACATGAAAAGTAGGAAACTTAATTCTCTACAAAAAAGGTCTCTTAACATTTTGCCATAGCTCGCTTCGTTTCCGAGATATTTGCAGATTTATCTCAAGGGAAGGGGCCTGACGGACATATTTCGAGATATTTCTTCTTCTCGTTGTCCTTCTTCTGCACAGCTAAGCTGTAAGTGGCATTTGCGGCTCGCGCTAGTGCAGAGTTATCTCAAAGAAAGGGGCCACGGTGTTTCTGTATCTCTATTATGTTGGTGCGGCTTCGGAACTTTTAAATATCTTGCTATATCTCGAGAACTACGCGTCTGATCAAAAAATATCATAGAACATAAAAAGTAGGAAACATAATTCTGTACAAAAAAGGTCTCTTAACATTTTGCCATAGCTCGCTTCGTTTCCGAGATATTTGCAGATTTATCTCAAGGGAAGGGGCCTGACGGACATATTTCGAGATATTTCTTCTTCTTGTTGTTCTTCTTCTGCACAGCTAAGCTGGAAGTGGCATTTACCGCTCGCAATAGTGCAGAGTTACCTCAAAGAAAGGGGCCACGGTGTTTCTGTATCTCTATTATGTTGGTGCCGCATCGGAACTTTTAAATATCTGGATATATCTCGAGAACTACGCATCTGATCAAAAAATATCATAGAACATAAAAAGTAGGAAACTTAATTCTCTACAAAAAAGCTCTCTTAACATTTTGCCATAGCTCTCTTCGTTTCCGAGATATTTCCAGATTTATCTCAAGGGAAGGGGCCTGACGGACATATTTCGAGATATTTCTTCTTCTTGTTGTTCTTCTTCTGCACAGCTAAGCTGGAAGTGGCATTTGCAGCTCGCAGTAGTGCAGAGTTATCTCAAAGAAAGGGGCCACGGTGTTTCTGTATCTCTATTATGTTGGTGCGGCTTCGGAACTTTTAAATATCTTGATATATCTCGAGAACTACGCATCTGATCAAAAAATGTCATAGAACGTAAAAAGTAGGAAACTTAATTCTCTACAAAAAAGGTCTCTTAACATTTTGCCATAGCTCGCTTCGTTTCCGAGATATTTGCAGATTTATCTCAAGGGAAGGGGCCTGACGGACATATTTCGAGATATTTCTTCTTCTTGTTGTTCTTCTTCTGCACAGCTAAGCTGGAAGTGGCATTTGCGGCTCGCACTAGTGCAGAGTTAGCTCAAAGAAAGGGGCCACGGTGTTTCTGTATCTCTATTATGTTGGTGCGGCTTCGGAACTTTTAAATATCTTGATATATCTGGAGAACTACGCATCTGATCAAAAAATATCATAGAACATAAAAAGTAGGAAACATAATTCTCTACAAAAAAGGTCTCTTAACATTTTGCCATAGCTCGCTTCGTTTCCGAGATATTTGCAGATATATCTCAAGGGCAGGGGCCTGACGGACATATTTCGAGATATTTCTTCTTCTTGTTGTTCTTCTTCTGCACAGCTAAGCTGGAAGTGGCATTTGCGGCTCGCACTAGTGCAGAGTTATCTCAAAGAAAGGGGCCACGGTGTTTCTGTATCTCTATTATGTTGGTGCGGCTTCGGAACCTTTAAATATCTCGATATATCTCGAAAACTACGCTTCTGATCAAAAAATATCATAGAACATAAATTGTAGGAAACATAATTCTGTACAAAAAAGGTCTCTTAACATTTTGCCATAGCTCGCTTCGTTTCCGAGATATTTGCAGATTTATCTCAAGGGAAGGGGCCTGACGGACATATTTCGAGATATTTCTTCTTCTCGTTGTTCTTCTTCTGCACAGCTAAGCTGTAAGTGGCATTTGCGGCTACGCTAGTGCAGAGTTATCTCAAAGAAAGGGGCCACGGTGTTTCTGTATCTCTATTATGTTGGTGCGGCTTCGGAACTTTTAAATATCTTGCTATATCTCGAGAACTACGCGTCTGATCAAAAAATATCATAGAACATAAAAAGTAGGAAACATAATTCTGTACAAAAAAGGTCTCTTAACATTTTGCCATAGCTCGCTTCGTTTCCGAGATATTTGCAGATTTATCTCAAGGGAAGGGGCCTGACGGACATATTTCGAGATATTTCTTCTTCTTGTTGTTCTTCTTCTGCACAGCTAAGCTGGAAGTGGCATTTACAGCTCGCAATAGTGCAGAGTTATCTCAAAGAAAGGGGCCACGGTGTTTCTGTATCTCTATTATGTTGGTGCGGCTTCGGAACCTTTAAATATCTTGATATATCTCGAGAACTACGCATCTGATCAAAAAATATCATAGAACATAAAAAGTAGGAAACTTAATTCTCTACAAAAAAGGTCTCTTAACATTTTGCCATAGCTCGCTTCGTTTCCGAGATATTTGCAGATTTATCTCAAGGGAAGGGGCCTAACGGACATATTTCGAGATATTTCTTCTTCTTGTTGTTCTTCTTCTGCACAGCTAGACTGGAAGTGGCATTTCCAGCTCGCAATAGTGCAGAGTTATCTCAAAGAAAGGAGCCACGGTGTTTCTGTATCTCTATTATGTTGGTGCGGCTTCGGAACTTTTAAATATCTTGATATATCTCGAGAACTACGCATCTGATCAAAAAATATCATAGAACATAAAATGTAGGAAACTTAATTCTCTACAAAAAAGGTCTCTTAACATTTTGCCATAGCTCGCTTGGTTTCCGAGATATTTGCAGATTTATCACAAGGGAAGGGGCCTGACGGACATATTTCGAGATATTTCTTCTTCTGGTTGTTCTTCTTCTGCACAGCTAAGCTGTAAGTGGCATTTGCGGCTCGCGCTAGTGCAGAGTTATCTCAAAGAAAGGGGCCACGGTGTTTCTGTATCTCTATTATGTTGGTGCGGCTTCGGAACTTTTAAATATCTTGATATATCTCGAGAACTACGCATCTGATCAAAAAATATCGTAGAACATAAAAAGTAGGAAACTTAATTCTCTACAAATAAGGTCTCTTAACATTTTGCCATAGCTCGCTTGGTTTCCGAGATATTTGCAGATTTATCTCAAGGGAAGGGGCCTGAGGGACATATTTCGAGATATTTCTTCTTCTTGTTGTTCTTCTTCTGCACAGCTAAGCTGCAAGTGGCATTTGCAGGTCGCAATAGTGCAGAGTTATCTCAAAGAAAGGGGCTACGGTGTTTCTGTATCTCTATTATGTTGGTGCGGCTTCGGAACTTTTAAATATCTCGATATATCTCGAAAACTACGCTTCTGATCAAAAAATATCAGAGAACGTAAATTGTAGGAAACATAATTCTCTACAAAAAAGGTCTCTTAACGTTTTGCCATAGCTCGCTTCGTTTCCGAGATATTTGCAGATTTATCTGAAGGGAAGGGGCCTGACGGACATATTTCGAGATATTTCTTCTTCTTGTTGTTCTTCTTCTGCACAGCTAAGCTGGAAGTGGCATTTGCAGCTCGCAATAGTGCAGAGTTATCTCAAAGAAAGGGGCCACGGTGTTTCTGTATCTCTATTATGTTGGTGCGGCTTCGGAACTTTTAAATATCTTGATATATCTCGAGAACTACGCATCTGATCAAAAAATATCGTAGAACATAAAAAGTAGGAAACTTAATTCTCTACAAATAAGGTCTCTTAACATTTTGCCATAGCTCGCTTGGTTTCCGAGATATTTGCAGATTTATCTCAAGGGAAGGGGCCTGAGGGACATATTTCGAGATATTTCTTCTTCTTGTTGTTCTTCTTCTGCACAGCTAAGCTGGAAGTGGCATTTGCAGCTCGCAATAGTGCAGAGTTACCTCAAAGAAAGGGGCCACGGTGTTTCTGTATCTCTATTATGTTGGTGCCGCTTCGGAACTTTTAAATATCTGGATATATCTCGAGAACTACGCATCTGATCAAAAAATATCATAGAACATAAAAAGTAGGAAACTTAATTCTCTACAAAAAAGGTCTCTTAACATTTTGCCATAGCTCGCTTCGTTTCCGAGATATTTGCAGATTTATCCCAAGGGAAGGGGCCTGACGGACATATTTCGAGATATTTCTTCTTCTTGTTGTTCTTCTTCTGCACAGCTAAGCTGGAAGTGGCATTTGCAGCTCGCAGTAGTGCAGAGTTATCTCAAAGAAAGGGGCCACGGTGTTTCTGTATCTCTATTATGTTGGTGCGGCTCCGGAACTTTTAAATATCTTGATATATCTCGAGAACTACGCATCTGATCAAAAAATATCATAGAACATAAAAAGTAGGAAACTTAATTCTCTACAAAAAAGGTCTCTTAACATTTTGCCATAGCTCGCATCGTTTCCGAGATATTTGCAGATTTATCTCAAGGGAAGGGGCCTGAGGGACATATTTCGAGATATTTCTTCTTCTTGTTGTTCTTCTTCTGCACAGCTAAGCTGCAAGTGCCATTTGCAGGTCGCAATAGTGCAGAGTTATCTCAAAGAAAGGGGCTACGGTGTTTCTGTATCTCTATTATGTTGGTGCGGCTTCGGAACTTTTAAATATCTCGATATATCTCGAAAACTACGCTTCTGATCAAAAAATATCAGAGAACGTAAATTGTAGGAAACATAATTCTCTACAAAAAAGGTCTCTTAACGTTTTGCCATAGCTCGCTTCGTTTCCGAGATATTTGCAGATTTATCTGAAGGGAAGGGGCCTGACGGACATATTTCGAGATATTTCTTCTTCTTGTTGTTCTTCTTCTGCACAGCTAAGCTGGAAGTGGCATTTGCAGCTCGCAATAGTGCAGAGTTATCTCAAAGAAAGGGGCCACGGTGTTTCTGTATCTCTATTATGTTGGTGCGGCTTCGGAACTTTTAAATATCTTGATATATCTCGAGAACTACGCATCTGATCAAAAAATATCGTAGAACATAAAAAGTAGGAAACTTAATTCTCTACAAATAAGGTCTCTTAACATTTTGCCATAGCTCGCTTGGTTTCCGAGATATTTGCAGATTTATCTCAAGGGAAGGGGCCTGAGGGACATATTTCGAGATATTTCTTCTTCTTGTTGTTCTTCTTCTGCACAGCTAAGCTGGAAGTGGCATTTGCAGCTCGCAATAGTGCAGAGTTACCTCAAAGAAAGGGGCCACGGTGTTTCTGTATCTCTATTATGTTGGTGCCGCTTCGGAACTTTTAAATATCTGGATATATCTCGAGAACTACGCATCTGATCAAAAAATATCATAGAACATAAAAAGTAGGAAACTTAATTCTCTACAAAAAAGGTCTCTTAACATTTTGCCATAGCTCGCTTCGTTTCCGAGATATTTGCAGATTTATCTCAAGGGAAGGGGCCTGACGGACATATTTCGAGATATTTCTTCTTCTTGTTGTTCTTCTTCTGCACAGCTAAGCTGGAAGTGGCATTTACAGCTCGCAATAGTGCAGAGTTATCTCAAAGAAAGGGGCCACGGTGTTTCTGTATCTCTATTATGTTGGTGCGGCTTCGGAACTTTTAAATATCTTGATATATCTCGAGAACTACGCATCTGATCAAAAAATATCATAGAACATGAAAAGTAGGAAACTTAATTCTCTACAAAAAAGGTCTCTTAACATTTTGCCATAGCTCGCTTCGTTTCCGAGATATTTGCAGATTTATCTCAAGGGAAGGGGCCTGACGGACATATTTCGAGATATTTCTTCTTCTCGTTGTTCTTCTTCTGCACAGCTAAGCTGTAAGTGGCATTTGCGGCTCGCGCTAGTGCAGAGTTATCTCAAAGAAAGGGGCCACGGTGTTTCTGTATCTCTATTATGTTGGTGCGGCTTCGGAACTTTTAAATATCTTGATATATCTCGAGAACTACGCATCTGATCAAAAAATATCGTAGAACATAAAAAGTAGGAAACTTAATTCTCTACAAATAAGGTCTCTTAACATTTTGCCATAGCTCGCTTGGTTTCCGAGATATTTGCAGATTTATCTCAAGGGAAGGGGCCTGAGGGACATATTTCGAGATATTTCTTCTTCTTGTTGTTCTTCTTCTGCACAGCTAAGCTGCAAGTGGCATTTGCAGGTCGCAATAGTGCAGAGTTATCTCAAAGAAAGGGGCTACGGTGTTTCTGTATCTCTATTATGTTGGTGCGGCTTCGGAACTTTTAAATATCTCGATATATCTCGAAAACTACGCTTCTGATCAAAAAATATCAGAGAACGTAAATTGTAGGAAACATAATTCTCTACAAAAAAGGTCTCTTAACGTTTTGCCATAGCTCGCTTCGTTTCCGAGATATTTGCAGATTTATCTGAAGGGAAGGGGCCTGACGGACATATTTCGAGATATTTCTTCTTCTTGTTGTTCTTCTTCTGCACAGCTAAGCTGGAAGTGGCATTTGCAGCTCGCAATAGTGCAGAGTTATCTCAAAGAAAGGGGCCACGGTGTTTCTGTATCTCTATTATGTTGGTGCGGCTTCGGAACTTTTAAATATCTTGATATATCTCGAGAACTACGCATCTGATCAAAAAATATCGTAGAACATAAAAAGTAGGAAACTTAATTCTCTACAAATAAGGTCTCTTAACATTTTGCCATAGCTCGCTTGGTTTCCGAGATATTTGCAGATTTATCTCAAGGGAAGGGGCCTGAGGGACATATTTCGAGATATTTCTTCTTCTTGTTGTTCTTCTTCTGCACAGCTAAGCTGGAAGTGGCATTTGCAGCTCGCAATAGTGCAGAGTTACCTCAAAGAAAGGGGCCACGGTGTTTCTGTATCTCTATTATGTTGGTGCCGCTTCGGAACTTTTAAATATCTGGATATATCTCGAGAACTACGCATCTGATCAAAAAATATCATAGAACATAAAAAGTAGGAAACTTAATTCTCTACAAAAAAGGTCTCTTAACATTTTGCCATAGCTCGCTTCGTTTCCGAGATATTTGCAGATTTATCCCAAGGGAAGGGGCCTGACGGACATATTTCGAGATATTTCTTCTTCTTGTTGTTCTTCTTCTGCACAGCTAAGCTGGAAGTGGCATTTGCAGCTCGCAGTAGTGCAGAGTTATCTCAAAGAAAGGGGCCACGGTGTTTCTGTATCTCTATTATGTTGGTGCGGCTCCGGAACTTTTAAATATCTTGATATATCTCGAGAACTACGCATCTGATCAAAAAATATCATAGAACATAAAAAGTAGGAAACTTAATTCTCTACAAAAAAGGTCTCTTAACATTTTGCCATAGCTCGCATCGTTTCCGAGATATTTGCAGATTTATCTCAAGGGAAGGGGCCTGAGGGACATATTTCGAGATATTTCTTCTTCTTGTTGTTCTTCTTCTGCACAGCTAAGCTGCAAGTGGCATTTGCAGGTCGCAATAGTGCAGAGTTATCTCAAAGAAAGGGGCTACGGTGTTTCTGTATCTCTATTATGTTGGTGCGGCTTCGGAACTTTTAAATATCTCGATATATCTCGAAAACTACGCTTCTGATCAAAAAATATCAGAGAACGTAAATTGTAGGAAACATAATTCTCTACAAAAAAGGTCTCTTAACGTTTTGCCATAGCTCGCTTCGTTTCCGAGATATTTGCAGATTTATCTGAAGGGAAGGGGCCTGACGGACATATTTCGAGATATTTCTTCTTCTTGTTGTTCTTCTTCTGCACAGCTAAGCTGGAAGTGGCATTTGCAGTTCGCAATAGTGCAGAGTTATCTCAAAGAAAGGGGCCACGGTGTTTCTGTATCTCTATTATGTTGGTGCGGCTTCGGAACTTTTAAATATCTTGATATATCTCGAGAACTACGCATCTGATCAAAAAATATCGTAGAACATAAAAAGTAGGAAACTTAATTCTCTACAAATAAGGTCTCTTAACATTTTGCCATAGCTCGCTTGGTTTCCGAGATATTTGCAGATTTATCTCAAGGGAAGGGGCCTGAGGGACATATTTCGAGATATTTCTTCTTCTTGTTGTTCTTCTTCTGCACAGCTAAGCTGGAAGTGGCATTTGCAGCTCGCAATAGTGCAGAGTTACCTCAAAGAAAGGGGCCACGGTGTTTCTGTATCTCTATTATGTTGGTGCCGCTTCGGAACTTTTAAATATCTGGATATATCTCGAGAACTACGCATCTGATCAAAAAATATCATAGAACATAAAAAGTAGGAAACTTAATTCTCTACAAAAAAGGTCTCTTAACATTTTGCCATAGCTCGCTTCGTTTCCGAGATATTTGCAGATTTATCTCAAGGGAAGGGGCCTGACGGACATATTTCGAGATATTTCTTCTTCTTGTTGTTCTTCTTCTGCACAGCTAAGCTGGAAGTGGCATTTACAGCTCGCAATAGTGCAGAGTTATCTCAAAGAAAGGGGCCACGGTGTTTCTGTATCTCTATTATGTTGGTGCGGCTTCGGAACTTTTAAATATCTTGATATATCTCGAGAACTACGCATCTGATCAAAAAATATCATAGAACATGAAAAGTAGGAAACTTAATTCTCTACAAAAAAGGTCTCTTAACATTTTGCCATAGCTCGCTTCGTTTCCGAGATATTTGCAGATTTATCTCAAGGGAAGGGGCCTGACGGACATATTTCGAGATATTTCTTCTTCTCGTTGTTCTTCTTCTGCACAGCTAAGCTGTAAGTGGCATTTGCGGCTCGCGCTAGTGCAGAGTTATCTCAAAGAAAGGGGCCACGGTGTTTCTGTATCTCTATTATGTTGGTGCGGCTTCGGAACTTTTAAATATCTTGCTATATCTCGAGAACTACGCGTCTGATCAAAAAATATCATAGAACATAAAAAGTAGGAAACATAATTCTGTACAAAAAAGGTCTCTTAACATTTTGCCATAGCTCGCTTCGTTTCCGAGATATTTGCAGATTTATCTCAAGGGAAGGGGCCTGACGGACATATTTCGAGATATTTCTTCTTCTTGTTGTTCTTCTTCTGCACAGCTAAGCTGGAAGTGGCATTTACAGCTCGCAATAGTGCAGAGTTACCTCAAAGAAAGGGGCCACGGTGTTTCTGTATCTCTATTATGTTGGTGCCGCATCGGAACTTTTAAATATCTGGATATATCTCGAGAACTACCCATCTGATCAAAAAATATCATAGAACATAAAAAGTAGGAAACTTAATTCTCTACAAAAAAGCTCTCTTAACATTTTGCCATAGCTCTCTTCGTTTCCGAGATATTTCCAGATTTATCTCAAGGGAAGGGGCCTGACGGACATATTTCGAGATATTTCTTCTTCTTGTTGTTCTTCTTCTGCACAGCTAAGCTGGAAGTGGCATTTGCAGCTCGCAGTAGTGCAGAGTTATCTCAAAGAAAGGGGCCACGGTGTTTCTGTATCTCTATTATGTTGGTGCGGCTTCGGAACTTTTAAATATCTTGATATATCTCGAGAACTACGCATCTGATCAAAAAATATCATAGAACATGAAAAGTAGGAAACTTAATTCTCTACAAAAAAGGTCTCTTAACATTTTGCCATAGCTCGCTTCGTTTCCGAGATATTTGCAGATATATCTCAACGGAAGGGGCCTGACGGACATATTTCGAGATATTTCTTCTTCTTGTTGTTCTTCTTCTGCACAGCTAAGCTGGAAGTGGCATTTACAGCTCGCAATAGTGCAGAGTTATCTCAAAGAAAGGGGCCACGGTGTTTCTGTATCTCTATTATGTTGGTGCGGCTTCGGAACTTTTAAATATCTTGATATATCTCGAGAACTACGCATCTGATCAAAAAATGTCATAGAACGTAAAAAGTAGGAAACTTAATTCTCTACAAAAAAGGTCTCTTAACATTTTGCCATAGCTCGCTTCGTTTCCGAGATATTTGCAGATTTATCTCAAGGGAAGGGGCCTGACGGACATATTTCGAGATATTTCTTCTTCTTGTTGTTCTTCTTCTGCACAGCTAAGCTGGAAGTGGCATTTGCGGCTCGCACTAGTGCAGAGTTAGCTCAAAGAAAGGGGCCACGGTGTTTCTGTATCTCTATTATGTTGGTGCGGCTTCGGAACTTTTAAATATCTTGATATATCTCGAGAACTACGCATCTGATCAAAAAATATCATAGAACATAAAAAGTAGGAAACATAATTCTCTACAAAAAAGGTCTCTTAACATTTTGCCATAGCTCGCTTCGTTTCCGAGATATTTGCAGATATATCTCAAGGGCAGGGGCCTGACGGACATATTTCGAGATATTTCTTCTTCTTGTTGTTCTTCTTCTGCACAGCTAAGCTGGAAGTGGCATTTACAGCTCGCAATAGTGCAGAGTTATCTCAAAGAAAGGGGCCACGGTGTTTCTGTATCTCTATTATGTTGGTGCGGCTTCGGAACTTTTAAATATCTTGCTATATCTCGAGAACTACGCGTCTGATCAAAAAATATCATAGAACATAAAAAGTAGGAAACATAATTCTGTACAAAAAAGGTCTCTTAACATTTTGCCATAGCTCGCTTCGTTTCCGAGATATTTGCAGATTTATCACAAGGGAAGGGGCCTGACGGACATATTTCGAGATATTTCTTCTTCTCGTTGTTCTTCTTCTGCACAGCTAAGCTGTAAGTGGCATTTGCGGCTCGCGCTAGTGCAGAGTTATCTCAAAGAAAGGGGCCACGGTGTTTCTGTATCTCTATTATGTTGGTGCGGCTTCGGAACTTTTAAATATCTTGATATATCTCGAGAACTACGCATCTGATCAAAAAATATCATAGAACATAAAAAGTAGGAAACTTAATTCTCTACAAAAAAGATCTCTTAACATTTTGCCATAGCTCGCTTCGTTTCCGAGATATTTGCAGATTTATCTCAAGGGAAGGGGCCTGACGGACATATTTCGAGATATTTCTTCTTCTCGTTGTTCTTCTTCTGCACAGCTAAGCTGTAAGTGGCATTTGCGGCTCGCGCTAGTGCAGAGTTATCTCAAAGAAAGGGGCCACGGTGTTTCTGTATCTCTATTATGTTGGTGCGGCTTCGGAACTTTTAAATATCTTGATATATCTCGAGAACTACGCATCTGATCAAAAAATATCATAGAACATAAAAAGTAGGAAACTTAATTCTCTACAAAAAAGATCTCTTAACATTTTGCCATAGCTCGCTTCGTTTCCGAGATATTTGCAGATTTATCTCAAGGGAAGGGGCCTGACGGACATATTTCGAGATAATTCTTCTTCTTGTTGTTCTTCTTCTGCACAGCTAAGCTGGAAGTGGCATTTGCAGCTCGCAATAGTGCAGAGTTATCTCAAAGAAAGGGGCCACGGTGTTTCTGTATCTCTATTATGTTGGTGCGGCTTCGGAACTTTTAGATATCTTAATATATCTCGAGAACTACGCATCTGATCAAAAAATATCATAGAACATAAAAAGTAGGAAACTTAATTCTCTACAAAAAAGCTCTCTTAACATTTTGCCATAGCTCGCTTCGTTTCCGAGATATTTGCAGATTTATCTCAAGGGAAGGGGCCTCACGGACATATTTCGAGATATTTCTTCTTCTTGTTGTTCTTCTTCTGCACAGCTAAGCTGGAAGTGGCATTTGCAGCTCGCAATAGTGCAGAGATATCTCAAAGAAATGGGCCACGGTGTTTCTGTATCTCTATTATGTTGGTGCGGCTTCGGAACTTTTAAATATCTTGATATATCTCGAGAACTACGCGTCTGATCAAAAAATATCATAGAACATAAAAAGTAGGAAACTTAATTCTCTACAAAAAAGCTCTCTTAACATTTTGCCATAGCTCGCTTCGTTTCCGAGATATTTGCAGATTTATCTCAAGGGAAGGGGTCTGACGGACATATTTCGAGATATTTCTTCTTCTTGTTGTTCTTCTTCTGCACAGCTAAGCTGGAAGTGGCATTTCCAGCTCGCAGTAGTGCAGAGTTATCTCAATGAAAGGGGCCACGGTGTTTCTGTATCTCTATTATGTTGGTGCGGCTTCGGAACTTTTAAATATCTTGATATATCTCGAGAACTACGCATCTGATCAAAAAATATCATAGAACATGAAAAGTAGGAAACTTAATTCTCTACAAAAAAGGTCTCTTAACATTTTGCCATAGCTCGCTTCGTTTCCGAGATATTTGCAGATTTATCTCAAGGGAAGGGGCCTGACGGACATATTTCGAGATATTTCTTCTTCTTGTTGTTCTTCTTCTGCACAGCTGAGCTGGAAGTGGCATTTGCAGGTCGCAATAGTGCAGAGTTATCTCAAAGAAAGGGGCCACGGTGTTTCTGTATCTCTATTATGTTGGTGGGGCTTCGGAACTTTTAAATATCTTGATATATCTCGAGAACTACGCATCTGATCAAAAAATATCATAGAACATAAAAAGTAGGACATTTAATTCTCTACAAAAAAGGTCGCTTAACATTTTGCCATAGCTCGCTTCGTTTCCGAGATAGTTGCAGATTTATCTCAAGGGAAGGGGCCTGACGGACATATTTCGAGATATTTCTTCCTCTTGTTGTTCTTCTTCTGCACAGCTGAGCTGGAAGTGGCATTTGCAGGTCGCAATAGTGCAGAGTTATCTCAAAGAAAGGGGCTACGGTGTTTCTGTATCTCTATTATGTTGGTGCGGCTTCGGAACTTTTAAATATCTCGATATATCTCGAAAACTACGCTTCTGATCAAAAAATATCATAGAACGTAAATTGTAGGAAACATTATTCTCTACAAAAAAGGTCTCTTAACATTTTGCCATAGCTCGCTTCGTTTCCGAGATATTTGCAGATTCATCTCAAGGGAAGGGGTCTGACGGACATATTTCGAGATATTTCTTCTTCTTGTTGTTCTTCTTCTGCACAGCTAAGCTGGAAGTGGCATTTCCAGCTCGCAGTAGTGCAGAGTTATCTCAATGAAAGGGGCCACGGTGTTTCTGTATCTCTATTATGTTGGTGCGGCTTCGGAACTTTTAAATATCTTGATATATCTCGAGAACTACGCATCTGATCAAAAAATATCATAGAACATAAAAAGTAGGAAACTTAATTCTCTACAAAAAAGGTCTCTTAACATTTTGCCATAGCTCGCTTCGTTTCCGAGATATTTGCATATTTATCTCAAGGGAAGGGGCCTGACGGACATATTTCGAGATATTTCTTCTTCTTGTTGTTCTTCTTCTGCACAGCTAAGCTGGAAGTGGCATTTACAGCTCGCAATAGTGCAGAGTTATCTCAAAGAAAGGGGCCACGGTGTTTCTGTATCTCTATTATGTTGGTGCGGCTTCGGAACTTTTAAATATCTTGATATATCTCGAGAACTACGCATCTGATCAAAAAATATCATAGAACATAAAAAGTAGGAAACTTAATTCTCTACAAAAAAGGTCTCTTAACATTTTGCCATAGCTCGCTTCGTTTCCGAGATATTTGCAGATTTATCTCAAGGGAAGGGGCCTGACGGACATATTTCGAGATATTTCTTCTTCTTGTTGTTCTTCTTCTGCACAGCTAAGCTGGAAGTGGCATTTGCGGCTCGCACTAGTGCAGAGTTATCTCAAAGAAAGGGGCCACGGTGTTTCTGTATCTCTATTATGTTGTTGCGGCTTCGGAACTTTTAAATATCTCGATATATCTCGAAAACTACGCTTCTGATCAAAAAATATCATAGAACATAAATTGTAGGAAACATAATTCTCTACAAGAAACGTATCTTAACATTTTGCCATAGCTCGCTTCGTTTCCGAGATATTTGCAGATTCAGCTCAAAGGAACGGGCCTGACGGACATATTTCGAGATACTTCTTCTTCTTGTTGTTCTTCCTCTGCACAGCTAAGCTGGAAGTGGCATTTGCGGCTCGCAATAGTGCAGAGTTATCTCAAAGAAAGGGGCCACGGTGTTTCTGTATCTCTATTATGTTGGTGCGGCTTCGGAACTTTTAAATATCTTGATATATCTCGAGAACTACGCATCTGATCAAAAAATATCATAGAACATAAAAAGTAGGAAACTTAATTCTCTACAAAAAAGGTCTCTTAACATTTTGCCATAGCTCGCTTCGTTTCCGAGATATTTGCAGATTTATCTCAAGGGAAGGGGCCTGACGGACATATTTCGAGATATTTCTTCTTCTTGTTGTTCTTCTTCTGCACAGCTAAGCTGGAAGTGGCATTTGCGGCTCTCACTAGTGCAGAGTTATCTCAAAGAAAGGGGCCACGGTGTTTCTGTATCTCTATTATGTTGGTGCGGCTTCGGAACTTTTAAATATCTCGATATATCTCGAAAACTACGCTTCTGATCAAAAAATATCATAGAACATAAATAGTAGGAAACATAATTCTCTACAAAAAAGGTCTCTTAACATTTTGCCATAGCTCGCTTCGTTTCCGAGATATTTGCAGATATATCTCAAGGGAAGGGGCCTGACGGACATATTTCGAGATATTTCTTCTTCTTGTTGTTCTTCTTCTGCACAGCTAAGCTGGAAGTGGCATTTGCGGCTCGCACTAGTGCAGAGTTATCTCAAAGAAAGGGGCCACGGTGTTTCTGTATCTCTATTATGTTGGTGCGGCTTCGGAACTTTTAAATATCTCGATATATCTCGAAAACTACGCTTCTGATCAAAAAATATCATACAACGTAAATTGTAGGAAACATTATTCTCTACAAAAAAGGTCTCTTAACATTTTGCCATAGCTCGCTTCGTTTCCGAGATATTTGCAGATTCATCTCAAGGGAAGGGGTCTGACGGACATATTTCGAGATATTTCTTCTTCTTGTTGTTCTTCTTCTGCACAGCTAAGCTCGAAGCGGCATTTGCAGCTCGCAATAGTGCAGAGTTATCTCAAAGAAAGAGGCCACGGTGTTTCTGTACCTCTATTATGTTGGTGCAGCTTCGGAACTTTTAAATATCTTGATATATCTCGAGAACTACGCATCTGATCAAAAAATATCATCGAACATAAAAAGTAGGAAACATAATTCTCTACAAAAAAGGTCTCTTAACATTTTGCCATAGCTCGCTTCGTTTCCGAGATATTTGCAGATTTATCTCAAGGGAAGGGGCCTGACGGACATATTTCGAGATATTTCTTCTTCTTGTTGTTCTTCTTCTGCACAGCTGAGCTGGAAGTGGCATTTGCAGGTCGCAATAGTGCAGAGTTATCTCAAAGAAAGGGGCACGGTGTTTCTGTATCTCTATTATGTTGGTGCGGCTTCGGAACTTTTAAATATCTCGATATATCTCGAAAACTACGCTTCTGATCAAAAAATATCATACAACGTAAATTGTAGGAAACATTATTCTCTACAAAAAAGGTCTCTTAACATTTTGCCATAGCTCGCTTCGTTTCCGAGATATTTGCAGATTCATCTCAAGGGAAGGGGTCTGACGGACATATTTCGAGATATTTCTTCTTCTTGTTGTTCTTCTTCTGCACAGCTAAGCTCGAAGCGGCATTTGCAGCTCGCAATAGTGCAGAGTTATCTCAAAGAAAGAGGCCACGGTGTTTCTGTACCTCTATTATGTTGGTGCAGCTTCGGAACTTTTAAATATCTTGATATATCTCGAGAACTACGCATCTGATCAAAAAATATCATCGAACATAAAAAGTAGGAAACTTAATTCTCTACAAAAAAGGTCTCTTAACATTTTGCCATAGCTCGCTTCGTTTCCGAGATATTTGCAGATTTATCTCAAGGGAAGGGGCCTGACGGACATATTTCGAGATATTTCTTCTTCTTGTTGTTCTTCTTCTGCACAGCTAAGCTGGAAGTGGCATTTGCAGCTCGCAATAGTGCAGAGTTATCTCAAAGAGAGGGGCCACGGTGTTTCTGTATCTCTATTATGTTGGTGCGGCTTCGGAACTTTTAAATATCTTGATATATCTCGAGAACTACGCATCTGATCAAAAAATATCATAGAAGATAAAAAGTAGGAAACTTAATTCTCTACAAAAAAGGTCTCTTAACATTTTGCCATAGCTCGCTTCGTTTCCGAGATATTTGCAGATTTATCTCAAGGGAAGGGGCCTGACGGACATATTTCGAGATATTTCTTCTTCTTGTTGTTCTTCTTCTGCACAGCTGAGCTGGAAGTGGCATTTGCAGGTCGCAATAGTGCAGAGTTATCTCAAAGAAAGGGGCCACGGTGTTTCTGTATCTCTATTATGTTGGTGGGGCTTCGGAACTTTTAAATATCTTGATATATCTCGAGAACTACGCATCTGATCAAAAAATATCATAGAACATAAAAAGTAGGACATTTAATTCTCTACAAAAAAGGTCGCTTAACATTTTGCCATAGCTCGCTTCGTTTCCGAGATAGTTGCAGATTTATCTCAAGGGAAGGGGCCTGACGGACATATTTCGAGATATTTCTTCCTCTTGTTGTTCTTCTTCTGCACAGCTGAGCTGGAAGTGGCATTTGCAGGTCGCAATAGTGCAGAGTTATCTCAAAGAAAGGGGCTACGGTGTTTCTGTATCTCTATTATGTTGGTGCGGCTTCGGAACTTTTAAATATCTCGATATATCTCGAAAACTACGCTTCTGATCAAAAAATATCATAGAACGTAAATTGTAGGAAACATTATTCTCTACAAAAAAGGTCTCTTAACATTTTGCCATAGCTCGCTTCGTTTCCGAGATATTTGCAGATTCATCTCAAGGGAAGGGGTCTGACGGACATATTTCGAGATATTTCTTCTTCTTGTTGTTCTTCTTCTGCACAGCTAAGCTGGAAGTGGCATTTCCAGCTCGCAGTAGTGCAGAGTTATCTCAATGAAAGGGGCCACGGTGTTTCTGTATCTCTATTATGTTGGTGCGGCTTCGGAACTTTTAAATATCTTGATATATCTCGAGAACTACGCATCTGATCAAAAAATATCATAGAACATAAAAAGTAGGAAACTTAATTCTCTACAAAAAAGGTCTCTTAACATTTTGCCATAGCTCGCTTCGTTTCCGAGATATTTGCATATTTATCTCAAGGGAAGGGGCCTGACGGACATATTTCGAGATATTTCTTCTTCTTGTTGTTCTTCTTCTGCACAGCTAAGCTGGAAGTGGCATTTACAGCTCGCAATAGTGCAGAGTTATCTCAAAGAAAGGGGCCACGGTGTTTCTGTATCTCTATTATGTTGGTGCGGCTTCGGAACTTTTAAATATCTTGATATATCTCGAGAACTACGCATCTGATCAAAAAATATCATAGAACATGAAAAGTAGGAAACTTAATTCTCTACAAAAAAGGTCTCTTAACATTTTGCCATAGCTCGCTTCGTTTCCGAGATATTTGCAGATTTATCTCAAGGGAAGGGGCCTGACGGACATATTTCGAGATATTTCTTCTTCTTGTTGTTCTTCTTCTGCACAGCTAAGCTGGAAGTGGCATTTGCGGCTCGCACTAGTGCAGAGTTATCTCAAAGAAAGGGGCCACGGTGTTTCTGTATCTCTATTATGTTGTTGCGGCTTCGGAACTTTTAAATATCTCGATATATCTCGAAAACTACGCTTCTGATCAAAAAATATCATAGAACATAAATTGTAGGAAACATAATTCTCTACAAGAAACGTATCTTAACATTTTGCCATAGCTCGCTTCGTTTCCGAGATATTTGCAGATTCAGCTCAAAGGAACGGGCCTGACGGACATATTTCGAGATACTTCTTCTTCTTGTTGTTCTTCCTCTGCACAGCTAAGCTGGAAGTGGCATTTGCGGCTCGCAATAGTGCAGAGTTATCTCAAAGAAAGGGGCCACGGTGTTTCTGTATCTCTATTATATTGGTGCGGCTTCGGAACTTTTAAATATCTTGATATATCTCGAGAACTACGCATCTGATCAAAAAATATCATAGAACATAAAAAGTAGGAAACTTAATTCTCTACAAAAAAGGTCTCTTAACATTTTGCCATAGCTCGCTTCGTTTCCGAGATATTTGCAGATTTATCTCAAGGGAAGGGGCCTGACGGACATATTTCGAGATATTTCTTCTTCTTGTTGTTCTTCTTCTGCACAGCTAAGCTGGAAGTGGCATTTGCGGCTCTCACTAGTGCAGAGTTATCTCAAAGAAAGGGGCCACGGTGTTTCTGTATCTCTATTATGTTGGTGCGGCTTCGGAACTTTTAAATATCTCGATATATCTCGAAAACTACGCTTCTGATCAAAAAATATCATAGAACATAAATAGTAGGAAACATAATTCTCTACAAAAAAGGTCTCTTAACATTTTGCCATAGCTCGCTTCGTTTCCGAGATATTTGCAGATATATCTCAAGGGAAGGGGCCTGACGGACATATTTCGAGATATTTCTTCTTCTTGTTGTTCTTCTTCTGCACAGCTAAGCTGGAAGTGGCATTTGCGGCTCGCACTAGTGCAGAGTTATCTCAAAGAAAGGGGCCACGGTGTTTCTGTATCTCTATTATGTTGGTGCGGCTTCGGAACTTTTAAATATCTCGATATATCTCGAAAACTACGCTTCTGATCAAAAAATATCATACAACGTAAATTGTAGGAAACATTATTCTCTACAAAAAAGGTCTCTTAACATTTTGCCATAGCTCGCTTCGTTTCCGAGATATTTGCAGATTCATCTCAAGGGAAGGGGTCTGACGGACATATTTCGAGATATTTCTTCTTCTTGTTGTTCTTCTTCTGCACAGCTAAGCTCGAAGCGGCATTTGCAGCTCGCAATAGTGCAGAGTTATCTCAAAGAAAGAGGCCACGGTGTTTCTGTACCTCTATTATGTTGGTGCAGCTTCGGAACTTTTAAATATCTTGATATATCTCGAGAACTACGCATCTGATCAAAAAATATCATCGAACATAAAAAGTAGGAAACATAATTCTCTACAAAAAAGGTCTCTTAACATTTTGCCATAGCTCGCTTCGTTTCCGAGATATTTGCAGATTTATCTCAAGGGAAGGGGCCTGACGGACATATTTCGAGATATTTCTTCTTCTTGTTGTTCTTCTTCTGCACAGCTGAGCTGGAAGTGGCATTTGCAGGTCGCAATAGTGCAGAGTTATCTCAAAGAAAGGGGCCACGGTGTTTCTGTATCTCTATTATGTTGGTGCGGCTTCGGAACTTTTAAATATCTCGATATATCTCGAAAACTACGCTTCTGATCAAAAAATATCATACAACGTAAATTGTAGGAAACATTATTCTCTACAAAAAAGGTCTCTTAACATTTTGCCATAGCTCGCTTCGTTTCCGAGATATTTGCAGATTCATCTCAAGGGAAGGGGTCTGACGGACATATTTCGAGATATTTCTTCTTCTTGTTGTTCTTCTTCTGCACAGCTAAGCTCGAAGCGGCATTTGCAGCTCGCAATAGTGCAGAGTTATCTCAAAGAAAGAGGCCACGGTGTTTCTGTACCTCTATTATGTTGGTGCAGCTTCGGAACTTTTAAATATCTTGATATATCTCGAGAACTACGCATCTGATCAAAAAATATCATCGAACATAAAAAGTAGGAAACTTAATTCTCTACAAAAAAGGTCTCTTAACATTTTGCCATAGCTCGCTTCGTTTCCGAGATATTTGCAGATTTATCTCAAGGGAAGGGGCCTGACGGACATATTTCGAGATATTTCTTCTTCTTGTTGTTCTTCTTCTGCACAGCTAAGCTGGAAGTGGCATTTGCAGCTCGCAATAGTGCAGAGTTATCTCAAAGAGAGGGGCCACGGTGTTTCTGTATCTCTATTATGTTGGTGCGGCTTCGGAACTTTTAAATATCTTGATATATCTCGAGAACTACGCATCTGATCAAAAAATATCATAGAAGATAAAAAGTAGGAAACTTAATTCTCTACAAAAAAGGTCTCTTAACATTTTGCCATAGCTCGCTTCGTTTCCGAGATATTTGCAGATTTATCTCAAGGGAAGGGGCCTGACGGACATATTTCGAGATATTTCTTCTTCTTGTTGTTCTTCTTCTGCACAGCTGAGCTGGAAGTGGCATTTGCAGGTCGCAATAGTGCAGAGTTATCTCAAAGAAAGGGGCCACGGTGTTTCTGTATCTCTATTATGTTGGTGCGGCTTCGGAACTTTTAAATATCTCGATATATCTCGAAAACTACGCTTCTGATCAAAAAATATCATAGAACGTAAATTGTAGGAAACATTATTCTCTACAAAAAAGGTCTCTTAACATTTTGCCATAGCTCGCTTCGTTTCCGAGATATTTGCAGATTCATCTCAAGGGAAGGGGTCTGACGGACATATTTCGAGATATTTCTTCGTCTTGTTGTTCTTCTTCTGCACAGCTAAGCTGGAAGTGGCATTTGCGGCTCGCACTAGTGCAGAGTTATCTCAAAGAAAGGGGCCACGGTGTTTCTGTATCCCTATTATGTTGGTGCGGCTTCGGAACTTTTAAATATCTCGATATATCTCGAAAACTACGCTTCTGATCAAAAAATATCATAGAACATAAATTGTAGGAAACATAATTCTCTACAAAAAACGTCTCTTAACATTTTGCCATAGATCGCTTCGTTTCCGAGATATTTGCAGATTCAGCTCAAAGGAACTGGCCTGACGGACATATTTCGAGATATTTCTTCTTCTTGTTGTTCTTCCTCTGCACAGCTAAGCTGGAAGTGGCATTTGCAGCTCGCAATAGTGCAGAGTTATCTCAAAGAAAGGGGCCACGGTGTTTCTGTATCTCTATTATGTTGGTGCGGCTTCGGAACTTTTAAATATCTTGATATATATCGAGAACTACGCATCTGATCAAAAAATATCATAGAACATAAAAAGTAGGAAACTTAATTCTCTACAAAAAAGGTCTCTTAACATTTTGCCATAGCTCGCTTCGTTTCCGAGACATTTGCAGATATATCTCAAGGGAAGGGGCCTGACGGACATATTTCGAGATATTTCTTCTTCTTGTTGTTCTTCTTCTGCACAGCTAAGCTGGAAGTGGCATTTGCGGCTCGCACTAGTGCAGAGTTATCTCAAAGAAAGGGGCCACGGTGTTTCTGTATCTCTATTATGTTGGTGCGGCTTCGGAACTTTTAAATATCTCGATATATCTCGAAAACTACGCTTCTGATCAAAAAATATCATACAACATAAATTGTAGGAAACATAATTCTCTACAAAAAAGGTCTCTTAACATTTTGCCATAGCTCGCTTCGTTTCCGAGATATTTGCAGATTCAGCTCAAAGGAACTGGCCTGACGGACATATTTCGAGATATTTCTTCTTCTTGTTGTTCCTCCTCTGCACAGCTAAGCTGGAAGTGGCATTTGCAGCTCGCAATAGTGCAGAGTTATCTTAAAGAAAGGGGCCACGGTGTTTCTGTATCTCAATTATGTTGGTGCGGCTTCGGAACTTTTAAATATCTTGATATATCTCGAGAACTACGCATCTGATCAAAAAATGTCATAGAACATAAAAAGTAGGAAACTTAATTCTCTACAAAAAAGGTCTCTTAACATTTTGCCATAGCTCGCTTCGTTTCCGAGATATTTGCATATTTATCTCAAGGGAAGGGGCCTGACGGACATATTTCGAGATATTTCTTCTTCTTGTTGTTCTTCTTCTGCACAGCTAAGCTGGAAGTGGCATTTGCGGCTCGCACTAGTGCAGAGTTATCTCAAAGAAAGGGGCCACGGTGTTTCTGTATCTCTATTATGTTGGTGCGGCTTCGGAACTTTTAAATATCTCGATATATCTCGAAAACTACGCTTCTGATCAAAAAATATCATAGAACATAAAAAGTAGGAAACTTAATTCTCTACAAAAAAGGTCTCTTAACATTTTGCCATAGCTCGCTTCGTTTCCGAGATATTTGCAGATTTATCTCAAGGGAAGGGGCCTAACGGACATATTTCGAGATATTTCTTCTTCTTGTTGTTCTTCTTCTGCACAGCTAAACTGGAAGTGGCATTTCCAGCTCGCAATAGTGCAGAGTTATCTCAAAGAAAGGGGCCACGGTGTTTCTGTATCTCTATTATGTTGGTGCGGTTTCGGTACTTTTAAATATCTTGACATATCTCGAGAACTACGCATCTGATCAAAAAATATCATAGAACATAAAAAGTAGGAAACTTAATTCTCTACAAAAAAGGTCTCTTAACATTTTGCCATAGCTCGCTTCGTTTCCGAGATATTTGCAGATTTATCTCAAGGGAAGGGGCCTGACGGACGTATTTCGAGATATTTCTTCTTCTTGTTGTTCTTCTTCTGCACAGCTGAGCTGGAAGTGGCATTTGCAGGTCGCAATAGTGCAGAGTTATCTCAAAGAAAGGGGCCACGGTGTTTCTGTATCTCTATTATGTTGGTGCGGCTTCGGAACTTTTAAATATCTCGATATATCTCGAAAACTACGCTTCTGATCAAAAAATATCATAGAACGTAAATTGTAGGAAACATTATTCTCTACAAAAAAGGTCTCTTAACATTTTGCCATAGCTCGCTTCGTTTCCGAGATATTTGCAGATTCATCTCAAGGGAAGGGGTCTGACGGACATATTTCGAGATATTTCTTCTTCTTGTTGTTCTTCTTCTGCACAGCTAAGCTCGAAGCGGCATTTGCAGCTCGCAATAGTGCAGAGTTATCTCAAAGAAAGAGGCCACGGTGTTTCTGTACCTCTATTATGTTGGTGCAGCTTCGGAACTTTTAAATATCTCGATATATCTCGAAAACTACGCTTCTGATCAAAAAATATCATACAACATAAATTGTAGGAAACATAATTCTCTACAAAAAAGGTCTCTTAACATTTTGCCGTAGCTCGCTTCGTTTCCGAGATATTTGCAGATTTATCTCAAGGGAAGGGGCCTGACGGACATATTTCGAGATATTTCTTCTTCTTGTTGTTCTTCTTCTGCACAGCTAAGCTGGAAGTGGCATTTGCAGCTCGCACTAGTGCAGAGTTATCTCAAAGAAAGGGGCCACGGTGTTTCTGTATCTCTATTATGTTGGTGCGGCTTCGGAACTTTTAAATATCTCGATATATCTCGAAAACTACGCTTCTGATCAAAAAATATCATAGAACATAAATTGTAGGAAACATAATTCTCTACAAAAAACGTCTCTTAACATTTTGCCATAGCTCGCTTCGTTTCCGAGATATTTGCAGATTCAGCTCAAAGGAACTGGCCTGACGGACATATTTCGAGATATTTCTTCTTCTTGTTGTTCTTCCTCTGCACAGCTAAGCTGGAAGTGGCATTTGCAGCTCGCAATAGTGCAGAGTTATCTCAAAGAAAGGGGCCACGGTGTTTCTGTATCTCTATTATGTTGGTGCGGCTTCGGAACTTTTAAATATCTTGATATATCTCGAGAACTACGCATCTGATCAAAAAATATCATAGAACATAAAAAGTAGGAAACTTAATTCTCTACAAAAAAGGTCTCTTAACATTTTGCCATAGCTCGCTTCGTTTCCGAGATATTTGCAGATTTATCTCAAGGGAAGGGGCCTGACGGACATATTTCGAGATATTTCTTCTTCTTGTTGTTCTTCTTCTGCACAGGTAAGCTGGAAGTGGCATTTGCGGCTCGCACTAGTGCAGAGTTATCTCAAAGAAAGGGGCCACGGTGTTTCTGTATCTCTATTATGTTGGTGCGGCTTCGGAACTTTTAAATATCTCGATATATCTCGAAAACTACGCTTCTGATCAAAAAATATCATAGAACATAAATTGTAGGAAACATAATTCTCTACAAAAAAGGTTTCTTAACATTTTGCCATAGCTCGCTTCGTTTCCGAGATATTTGCAGATATATCTCAAGGGAAGGGGCCTGACGGACATATTTCGAGATATTTCTTCTTCTTGTTGTTCTTCTTCTGCACAGCTAAGCTGGAAGTGGCATTTACAGCTCGCAATAGTGCAGAGTTATCTCAAAGAAAGGGGCCACGGTGTTTCTGTATCTCTATTATGTTGGTGCGGCTTCGGAACTTTTAAATATTTCGATATATCTCGAAAACTACGCTTCTGATCAAAAAATATCATAGAACGTAAATTGTAGGAAACATTATTCTCTACAAAAAAGGTCTCTTAACATTTTGCCATAGCTCGCTTCGTTTCCGAGATATTTGCAGATTTATCTCAAGGGAAGGGGCCTGACGGACATATTTCGAGATATTTCTTCTTCTTGTTGTTCTTCTTCTGCACAGCTAAGCTGGAAGTGGCATTTGCAGCTCGCACTAGTGCAGAGTTATCTCAAAGAAAGGGGCCACGGTGTTTCTGTATCTCTATTATGTTGGTGCGGCTTCGGAACTTTTAAATATCTCGATATATCTCGAAAACTACGCTTCTGATCAAAAAATATCGTAGAACATAAATTGTAGGAAACATAATTCTCTACAAAAAAGGTCTCTTAACATTTTGCGATAGCTCGCTTCGTTTCCGAGATATTTGCAGATTTATCTCAAGGGAAGGGGCCTGACGGACATATTTCGAGATATTTCTTCTTCTTGTTGTTCTTCTTCTGCACAGCTAAGCTGGAAGTGGCATTTGCGGCTCGCACTAGTGCAGAGTTATCTCAAAGAAAGGGGCCACGGTGTTTCTGTATCTCTATTATGTTGGTGCGGCTTCGGAACTTTTAAATATCTCGATATATCTCGAAAACTACGCTTCTGATCAAAAAATATCATAGAACATAAAAAGTAGGAAACTTAATTCTCTACAAAAAACGTCTCTTAACATTTTGCCATAGATCGCTTCGTTTCCGAGATATTTGCAGATTCAGCTCAAAGGAACTGGCCTGACGGACATATTTCGAGATATTTCTTCTTCTTGTTGTTCTTCCCCTGCACAGCTAAGCTGGAAGTGGCATTTGCAGCTCGCAATAGTGCAGAGTTATCTCAAAGAAAGGGGCCACGGTGTTTCTGTATCTCTATTATGTTGTTGCGGCTTCGGAACTTTTAAATATCTTGATATATCTCGAGAACTACGCATCTGATCAAAAAATATCATAGAACATAAAAAGTAGGAAACTTAATTCTCTACAAAAAAGGTCTCTTAACATTTTGCCATAGCTCGCTTCGTTTCCGAGACATTTGCAGATTTATCTCAAGGGAAGGGGCCTGACGGACATATTTCGAGATATTTCTTCTTCTTGTTGTTCTTCTTCTGCACAGCTAAGCTGGAAGTTGCATTTGCGGCTCGCACTAGTGCACAGTTATCTCAAAGAAAGGGGCCACGGTGGTTCTGTATCTCTATTATGTTGGTGGGTCTTCGGAACTTTTAAATATCTCGATATATCTCGAAAACTACGCTTCTGATCAAAAAATATCATAGAACATAAATTGTAGGAAACATAATTCTCTACAAAAAACGTCTCTTAACATTTTGCCATAGCTCGCTTCGTTTCCGAGATATTTGCAGATTCAGCTCAAAGGAACTGGCCTGACGGACATATTTCGAGATATTTCTTCTTCTTGTTGTTCTTCCTCTGCACAGCTAAGCTGGAAGTGGCATTTGCAGCTCGCAATAGTGCAGAGTTATCTCAAAGAAAGGGGCCACGGTGTTTCTGTATCTCTATTATGTTGGTGCGGCTTCGGAACTTTTAAATATCTTGATATATCTCGAGAACTACGCATCTGATCAAAAAATATCATAGAACATAAAAAGTAGGAAACTTAATTCTCTACAAAAAAGGTCTCTTAACATTTTGCCATAGCTCGCTTCGTTTCCGAGATATTTGCATATTTATCTCAAGGGAAGGGGCCTGACGGACATATTTCGAGATATTTCTTCTTCTTGTTGTTCTTCTTCTGCACAACTAAGCTGGAAGTGGCATTTGCGGCTCGCACTAGTGCAGAGTTATCTCAAAGAAAGGGGCCACGGTGTTTCTGTATCTCTATTATGTTGTTGCGGCTTCGGAACTTTTAAATATCTCGATATTACTCGAAAACTACGCTTCTGATCAAAAAATATCATACAACATAAATTGTAGGAAACATAATTCTCTACAAAAAAGGTCTCTTAACATTTTGCCATAGCTCGCTTCGTTTCCGAGATATTTGCAGATTCAGCTCAAAGGAACTGGCCTGACGGACATATTTCGAGATATTTCTTCTTCTTGTTGTTCCGCCTCTGCACAGCTAAGCTGGAAGTGGCATTTGCAGCTCGCAATAGTGCAGAGTTATCTTAAAGAAAGGGGCCACGGTGTTTCTGTATCTCTATTATGTTGGTGCGGCTTCGGAACTTTTAAATATCCTGATATATCTCGAGAACTACGCATCTGATCAAAAAATGTCATAGAACATAAAAAGTAGGAAACTTAATTCTCTACAAAAAAGGTCTCTTAACATTTTGCCATAGCTCGCTTCGTTTCCGAGATATTTGCATATTTATCTCAAGGGAAGGGGCCTGACGGACATATTTCGAGATATTTCTTCTTCTTGTTGTTCTTCTTCTGCACAGCTAAGCTGGAAGTGGCATTTGCGGCTCGCACTAGTGCAGAGTTATCTCAAAGAAAGGGGCCACGGTGTTTCTGTATCTCTATTATGTTGGTGCGGCTTCGGAACTTTTAAATATCTCGATATATCTCGAAAACTACGCTTCTGATCAAAAAATATCATAGAACATAAAAAGTAGGAAACTTAATTCTCTACAAAAAAGGTCTCTTAACATTTTGCCATAGCTCGCTTCGTTTCCGAGATATTTGCAGATTTATCTCAAGGGAAGGGGCCTGACGGACGTATTTCGAGATATTTCTTCTTCTTGTTGTTCTTCTTCTGCACAGCTGAGCTGGAAGTGGCATTTGCAGGTCGCAATAGTGCAGAGTTATCTCAAAGAAAGGGGCCACGGTGTTTCTGTATCTCTATTATGTTGGTGCGGCTTCGGAACTTTTAAATATCTTGATATATCTCGAGAACTACGCATCTGATCAAAAAATGTCATAGAACATAAAAAGTAGGAAACTTAATTCTCTACAAAAAAGGTCTCTTAACATTTTGCCATAGCTCGCTTCGTTTCCGAGATATTTGCATATTTATCTCAAGGGAAGGGGCCTGACGGACATATTTCGAGATATTTCTTCTTCTTGTTGTTCTTCTTCTGCACAGCTAAGCTGGAAGTGGCATTTGCAGCTCGCACTAGTGCAGAGTTATCTCAAAGAAAGGGGCCACGGTGTTTCTGTATCTCTATTATGTTGGTGCGGCTTCGGAACTTTTAAATATCTCGATATATCTCGAAAACTACGCTTCTGATCAAAAAATATCATAGAACATAAAAAGTAGGAAACTTAATTCTCTACAAAAAAGGTCTCTTAACATTTTGCCATAGCTCGTTTCGTTTCCGAGATATTTGCAGATTTATCTCAAGGGAAGGGGCCTGACGGACATATTTCGAGATATTTCTTCTTCTTGTTGTTCTTCTTCTGCACAGCTAAGCTGGAAGTGGCATTTGCGGCTCGCACTAGTGCAGAGTTATCTCAAAGAAAGGGGCCACGGTGTTTCTGTATCCCTATTATGTTGGTGCGGCTTCGGAACTTTTAAATATCTCGATATATCTCGAAAACTACGCTTCTGATCAAAAAATATCATAGAACATAAATTGTAGGAAACATAATTCTCTACAAAAAACCTCTCTTAACATTTTGCCATAGCTCGCTTCGTTTCCGAGATATTTGCAGATTCAGCTCAAAGGAACTGGCCTGACGGACATATTTCGAGATATTTCTTCTTCTTGTTGTTCTTCCTCTGCACAGCTAAGCTGGAAGTGGCATTTGCAGCTCGCACTAGTGCAGAGTTATCTCAAAGAAAGGGGCCACGGTGTTTCTGTATCTCTATTATGTTGGTGCGGCTTCGGAACTTTTAAATATCTCGATATATCTCGAAAACTACGCTTCTCATAAAAAAATATCGTAGAACATAAATTGTAGGAAACATAATTCTCTACAAAAAAGGTCTCTTAACATTTTGCGATAGCTCGCTTCGTTTCCGAGATATTTGCAGATTTATCTCAAGGGAAGGGGCCTGGCGGACATATTTCGAGATATTTCTTCTTCTTGTTGTTCTTCTTCTGCACAGCTAAGCTGGAAGTGGCATTTGCGGCTCGCACTAGTGCACAGTTATCTCAAAGAAAGGGGCCACGGTGTTTCTGTATCTCTATTATGTTGGTGCGTCTTCGGAACTTTTAAATATCTCGATATATCTCGAAAACTACGCTTCTGATCAAAAAATATCATAGAACATAAATTGTAGGAAACATAATTCTCTACAAAAAAGGTCTCTTAACATTTTGCCATAGCTCGCTTCGTTTCCGAGATATTTGCAGATTCAGCTCAAAGGAACTGGCCTGACGGACATATTTCGAGATATTTCTTCTTCTTGTTGTTCTTCCTCTGCACAGCTAAGCTGGAAGTGGCATTTGCAGCTCGCAATAGTGCAGAGTTATCTCAAAGAAAGGGGCCACGGTGTTTCTGTATCTCTATTATGTTGGTGCGGCTTCGGAACTTTTAAATATCTTGATATATCTCGAGAACTACGCATCTGATCAAAAAATATCATAGAACATAAAAAGTAGGAAACTTAATTCTCTACAAAAAAGGTCTCTTAACATTTTGCCATAGCTCGCTTCGTTTCCGAGATATTTGCAGATTTATCTCAAGGGAAGGGGCCTGACGGACATATTTCGAGATATTTCTTCTTCTTGTTGTTCTCCTTCTGCACAGCTAAGCTGGAAGTGGCATTTGCGGCTCGCACTAGTGCAGAGTTATCTCAAAGAAAGGGGCCACGGTGTTTCTGTATCTCTATTATGTTGGTGCGGCTTCGGAACTTTTAAATATCTTGATATATCTCGAGAACTACGCGTCTGATCAAAAAATATCATAGAACATAAAAAGTAGGAAACTTAATTCTCTACAAAAAAGGTCTCTTAACATTTTGCCATAGCTCGTTTCGTTTCCGAGATATTTGCAGATTTATCTCAAGGGAAGGGGCCTGGCGGACATATTTCGAGATATTTCTTCTTCTTGTTGTTCTTCTTCTGCACAGCTAAGCTGGAAGTGGCATTTGCGGCTCGCACTAGTGCACAGTTATCTCAAAGAAAGGGGCCACGGTGTTTCTGTATCTCTATTATGTTGGTGCGTCTTCGGAACTTTTAAATATCTCGATATATCTCGAAAACTACGCTTCTGATCAAAAAATATCATAGAACATAAATTGTAGGAAACATAATTCTCTACAAAAAAGGTCTCTTAACATTTTGCCATAGCTCGCTTCGTTTCCGAGATATTTGCAGATTCAGCTCAAAGGAACTGGCCTGACGGACATATTTCGAGATATTTCTTCTTCTTGTTGTTCTTCCTCTGCACAGCTAAGCTGGAAGTGGCATTTGCAGCTCGCAATAGTGCAGAGTTATCTCAAAGAAAGGGGCCACGGTGTTTCTGTATCTCTATTATGTTGGTGCGGCTTCGGAACTTTTAAATATCTTGATATATCTCGAGAACTACGCATCTGATCAAAAAATATCATAGAACATAAAAAGTAGGAAACTTAATTCTCTACAAAAAAGGTCTCTTAACATTTTGCCATAGCTCGCTTCGTTTCCGAGATATTTGCAGATTTATCTCAAGGGAAGGGGCCTGACGGACATATTTCGAGATATTTCTTCTTCTTGTTGTTCTCCTTCTGCACAGCTAAGCTGGAAGTGGCATTTGCGGCTCGCACTAGTGCAGAGTTATCTCAAAGAAAGGGGCCACGGTGTTTCTGTATCTCTATTATGTTGGTGCGGCTTCGGAACTTTTAAATATCTTGATATATCTCGAGAACTACGCGTCTGATCAAAAAATATCATAGAACATAAAAAGTAGGAAACTTAATTCTCTACAAAAAAGGTCTCTTAACAGTTTGCCATAGCTCGTTTCGTTTCCGAGATATTTGCAGATTTATCTCAAGGGAAGGGGCCTGACGGACATATTTCGAGATATTTCTTCTTCTTGTTGTTCTCCTTCTGCACAGCTAAGCTGGAAGTGGCATTTGCGGCTCGCACTAGTGCAGAGTTATCTCAAAGAAAGGGGCCACGGTGTTTCTGTATCCCTATTATGTTGGTGCGGCTTCGGAACTTTTAACTATCTCGATATTTCTCGAAAACTACGCTTCTGATCAAAAAATATCATAGAACATAAATTGTAGGAAACATAATTCTCTACAAAAAACGTCTCTTAACATTTTGCCATGGCTCGCTTCGTTTCCGAGATATTTGCAGATTCAGCTCAAAGGAACTGGCCTGACGGACATATTTCGAGATATTTCTTCTTCTTGTTGTTCTTCCTCTGCACAGCTAAGCTGGAAGTGGCATTTGCAGCTCGCAATAGTGCAGAGTTATCTCAAAGAAAGGGGCCACGGTGTTTCTGTATCTCTATTATGTTGGTGCGGCTTCGGAACTTTTAAATATCTTGATATATCTCGAGAACTACGCATCTGATCAAAAAATATCATAGAACATAAAAAGTAGGAAACTTAATTCTCTACAAAAAAGGTCTCTTAACATTTTGCCATAGCTCGCTTCGTTTCCGAGATATTTGCAGATTTATCTCAAGGGAAGGGGCCTGACGGACATATTTCGAGATATTTCTTCTTCTTGTTGTTCTTCTTCTGCACAGCTAAGCTGGAAGTGGCATTTGCGGCTCGCACTAGTGCAGAGTTATCTCAAAGAAAGGGGCCACGGTGTTTCTGTATCTCTATTATGTTGGTGCGGCTTCGGAACTTTTAAATATCTCGATATATCTCGAAAACTACGCTTCTGATCAAAAAATATCATAGAACATAAAAAGTAGGAAACTTAATTCTCTACAAAAAAGGTCTCTTAACATTTTGCCATAGCTCGCTTCGTTTCCGAGATATTTGCAGATTTATCTCAAGGGAAGGGGCCTGACGGACATATTTCGAGATATTTCTTCTTCTTGTTGTTCTTCTTCTGCACAGCTAAGCTGGAAGTGGCATTTGCAGCTCGCACTAGTGCAGAGTTATCTCAAAGAAAGGGGCCACGGTGTTTCTGTATCTCTATTATGTTGGTGCCGCTTCGGAACTTTTAAATATCTAGATATATCTCGAAAACTACGCTTCTGATCAAAAAATATCATACAACATAAATTGTAGGAAACATAATTCTCTACAAAAAAGGTCTCTTAACATTTTGCCATAGCTCGTTTCGTTTCCGAGATATTTGCAGATTTATCTCAAGGGAAGGGGCCTGACGGACATATTTCGAGATATTTCTTCTTCTTGTTGTTCTCCTTCTGCACAGCTAAGCTGGAAGTGGCATTTGCGGCTCGCACTAGTGCAGAGTTATCTCAAAGAAAGGGGCCACGGTGTTTCTGTATCCCTATTATGTTGGTGCGGCTTCGGAACTTTTAAATATCTCGATATATCTCGAAAACTACGCTTCTGATCAAAAAATATCATAGAACATAAATTGTAGGAAATATAATTCTCTACAAAAAACGTCTCTTAACATTTTGCCATAGCTCGCTTCGTTTCCGAGATATTTGCAGATTCAGCTCAAAGGAACTGGCCTGACGGACATATTTCGAGATATTTCTTCTTCTTGTTGTTCTTCCTCTGCACAGCTAAGCTGGAAGTGGCATTTGCAGCTCGCAATAGTGCAGAGTTATCTCAAAGAAAGGGGCCACGGTGTTTCTGTATCTCTATTATGTTGGTGCGGCTTCGGAACTTTTAAATATCTCGATATATCTCGAAAACTACGCTTCTGATCAAAAAATATCATAGAACATAAATTGTAGGAAACATAATTCTCTACAAAAAAGGTCTCTTAACATTTTGCCATAGCTCGCTTCGTTTCCGAGATATTTGCAGATTCAGCTCAAAGGAACTGGCCTGACGGACATATTTCGAGATATTTCTTCTTCTTGTTGTTCTTCCTCTGCACAGCTAAGCTGGAAGTGGCATTTGCAGCTCGCAATAGTGCAGAGTTATCTCAAAGAAAGGGGCCACGGTGTTTCTGTATCTCTATTATGTTGGTGCGGCTTCGGAACTTTTAAATATCTTGATATATCTCGAGAACTACGCATCTGATCAAAAAATATCATAGAACATAAAAAGTAGGAAACTTAATTCTCTATAAAAATGGTCTCTTAACATTTTGCCATAGCTCGCTTCGTTTCCGAGATATTTGCAGATTTATCTCAAGGGAAGGGGCCTGACGGACATATTTCGAGATATTTCTTCTTCTTGTTGTTCTCCTTCTGCACAGCTAAGCTGGAAGTGGCATTTGCGGCTCGCACTAGTGCAGAGTTATCTCAAAGAAAGGGGCCACGGTGTTTCTGTATCTCTATTATGTTGGTGCGGCTTCGGAACTTTTAAATATCTTGATATATCTCGAGAACTACGCGTCTGATCAAAAAATATCATAGAACATAAAAAGTAGGAAACTGAATTCTCTACAAAAAAGGTCTCTTAACATTTTGCCATAGCTCGTTTCGTTTCCGAGATATTTGCAGATTTATCTCAAGGGAAGGGGCCTGACGGACATATTTCGAGATATTTCTTCTTCTTGTTGTTCTCCTTCTGCACAGCTAAGCTGGAAGTGGCATTTGCGGCTCGCACTAGTGCAGAGTTATCTCAAAGAAAGGGGCCACGGTGTTTCTGTATCCCTATTATGTTGGTGCGGCTTCGGAACTTTTAACTATCTCGATATTTCTCGAAAACTACGCTTCTGATCAAAAAATATCATAGAACATAAATTGTAGGAAACATAATTCTCTACAAAAAACGTCTCTTAACATTTTGCCATGGCTCGCTTCGTTTCCGAGATATTTGCAGATTCAGCTCAAAGGAACTGGCCTGACGGACATATTTCGAGATATTTCTTCTTCTTGTTGTTCTTCCTCTGCACAGCTAAGCTGGAAGTGGCATTTGCAGCTCGCAATAGTGCAGAGTTATCTCAAAGAAAGGGGCCACGGTGTTTCTGTATCTCTATTATGTTGGTGCGGCTTCGGAACTTTTAAATATCTTGATATATCTCGAGAACTACGCATCTGATCAAAAAATATCATAGAACATAAAAAGTAGGAAACTTAATTCTCTACAAAAAAGGTCTCTTAACATTTTGCCATAGCTCGCTTCGTTTCCGAGATATTTGCAGATTTATCTCAAGGGAAGGGGCCTGACGGACATATTTCGAGATATTTCTTCTTCTTGTTGTTCTTCTTCTGCACAGCTAAGCTGGAAGTGGCATTTGCGGCTCGCACTAGTGCAGAGTTATCTCAAAGAAAGGGGCCACGGTGTTTCTGTATCTCTATTATGTTGGTGCGGCTTCGGAACTTTTAAATATCTCGATATATCTCGAAAACTACGCTTCTGATCAAAAAATATCATAGAACATAAAAAGTAGGAAACTTAATTCTCTACAAAAAAGGTCTCTTAACATTTTGCCATAGCTCGCTTCGTTTCCGAGATATTTGCAGATTTATCTCAAGGGAAGGGGCCTGACGGACATATTTCGAGATATTTCTTCTTCTTGTTGTTCTTCTTCTGCACAGCTAAGCTGGAAGTGGCATTTGCAGCTCGCACTAGTGCAGAGTTATCTCAAAGAAAGGGGCCACGGTGTTTCTGTATCTCTATTATGTTGGTGCCGCTTCGGAACTTTTAAATATCTAGATATATCTCGAAAACTACGCTTCTGATCAAAAAATATCATACAACATAAATTGTAGGAAACATAATTCTCTACAAAAAAGGTCTCTTAACATTTTGCCATAGCTCGTTTCGTTTCCGAGATATTTGCAGATTTATCTCAAGGGAAGGGGCCTGACGGACATATTTCGAGATATTTCTTCTTCTTGTTGTTCTCCTTCTGCACAGCTAAGCTGGAAGTGGCATTTGCGGCTCGCACTAGTGCAGAGTTATCTCAAAGAAAGGGGCCACGGTGTTTCTGTATCCCTATTATGTTGGTGCGGCTTCGGAACTTTTAAATATCTCGATATATCTCGAAAACTACGCTTCTGATCAAAAAATATCATAGAACATAAATTGTAGGAAATATAATTCTCTACAAAAAACGTCTCTTAACATTTTGCCATAGCTCGCTTCGTTTCCGAGATATTTGCAGATTCAGCTCAAAGGAACTGGCCTGACGGACATATTTCGAGATATTTCTTCTTCTTGTTGTTCTTCCTCTGCACAGCTAAGCTGGAAGTGGCATTTGCAGCTCGCAATAGTGCAGAGTTATCTCAAAGAAAGGGGCCACGGTGTTTCTGTATCTCTATTATGTTGGTGCGGCTTCGGAACTTTTAAATATCTTGATATATACGAGAACTACGCATCTGATCAAAAAATATCATAGAACATGAAAAGTAGGAAACTTAATTCTCTACAAAAAAGGTCTCTTAACATTTTGCCATAGCTCGCTTCGTTTCCGAGATATTTGCAGATTTATCTCAAGGGAAGGGGCCTGACGGACATATTTCGAGATATTTCTTCTTCTTGTTGTTCTTCTTCTGCACAGCTAAGCTGGAAGTGGCATTTGCGGCTCGCACTAGTGCAGAGTTATCTCAACGAAAGGGGCCACGGTGTTTCTGTATCTCTATTATGTTGGTGCGGCTTCGGAACTTTTAAATATCTCGATATATCTCGAAAACTACGCTTCTGATCAAAAAATATCGTAGAACATAAATTGTAGGAAACATAATTCTCTACAAAAAACGTCTCTTAACATTTTGCCATAGCTCGCTTCGTTTCCGAGATATTTGCAGATTCAGCTCAAAGGAACTGGCCTGACGGACATATTTCGAGATATTTCTTCTTCTTGTTGTTCTTCCTCTGCACAGCTAAGCTGGAAGTGGCATTTGCAGCTCGCAATAGTGCAGAGTTATCTCAAAGAAAGGGGCCACGGTGTTTCTGTATCTCTATTATGTTGGTGCGGCTTCGGAACTTTTAAATATCTTGATATATCTCGAGAACTACGCATCTGATCAAAAAATATCATAGAACATAAAAAGTAGGAAACTTAATTCTCTACAAAAAAGGTCTCTTAACATTTTGCCATAGCTCGCTTCGTTTCCGAGATATTTGCAGATTTATCTCAAGGGAAGGGGCCTGACGGACATATTTCGAGATATTTCTTCTTCTTGTTGTTCTTCTTCTGCACAGCTAAGCTGGAAGTGGCATTTACAGCTCGCAATAGTGCAGAGTTATCTCAAAGAAAGGGGCCACGGTGTTTCTTTATCTCTATTATGTTGGTGCGGCTTCGGAGCTTTTAAATATCTTGATATATACGAGAACTACGCATCTGATCAAAAAATATCATAGAACATGAAAAGTAGGAAACTTAATTCTCTACAAAAAAGGTCTCTTAACATTTTGCCATAGCTCGCTTCAGTTCCGAGATATTTGCAGATTTATCTCAAGGGAAGGGGCCTGACGGACATATTTCGAGATATTTCTTCTTCTTGTTGTTCTTCTTCTGCACAGCTAAGCTGGAAGTGGCATTTGCGGCTCGCACTAGTGCAGAGTTATCTCAAAGAAAGGGGCCACGGTGTTTCTGTATCCCTATTATGTTGGTGCGGCTTCGGAACTTTTAAATATCTTGATATATCTCGAGAACTACGCATCTGATCAAAAAATATCATAGAACATAAAAAGTAGGAAACTTAATTCTCTACAAAAAAGGTCTCTTAACATTTTGCCATAGCTCACTTCGTTTCCGAGATATTTGCAGATATATCTCAAGGGAAGGGGCCTGACGGACATATTTCGAGATATTTCTTCTTCTTGTTGTTCTTCTTCTGCACAGCTAAGCTGGAAGTGGCATTTACAGCTCGCAATAGTGCAGAGTTATCTCAAAGAAAGGGGCCACGGTGTTTCTGTATCTCTATTATGTTGGTGCGGCTTCGGAACTTTTAAATATCTTGATATATCTCGAGAACTACGCATCTGATCAAAAAATATCATAGAACATGAAAAGTAGGAAACTTAATTCTCTACAAAAAAGGTCTCTTAACATTTTGCAATAGCTCTCTTCGTTTCCGAGATATTTGCAGATTTATCTCAAGGGACGGGGCCTGACCGACATATTTCGAGATATTTCTTCTTCTTGTTGTTCTTCTTCTGCACAGCTAAGCTGGAAGTGGCATTTGCGGCTCGCACTGGTGCACAGTTATCTCAAAGAAAGGGGCCACGGTGTTTCTGTATCTCTATTATGTTGGTGCGTCTTCGGAACTTTTAAATATCTCGATATATCTCGAAAACTACGCTTCTGATCAAAAAATATCATAGAACATAAATTGTAGGAAACATAATTCTCTACAAAAAACGTCTCTTAACATTTTGCCATAGCTCGCTTCGTTTCCGAGATATTTGCAGATTCAGCTCAAAGGAACTGGCCTGACGGACATATTTCGAGATATTTCTTCTTCTTGTTGTTCTTCCTCTGCACAGCTAAGCTGGAAGTGGCATTTGCAGCTCGCAATAGTGCAGAGTTATCTCAAAGAAAGGGGCCACGGTGTTTCTGTATCTCTATTATGTTGGTGCGGCTTCGGAACTTTTAAATATCTTGATATATCTCGAGAACTACGCATCTGACCAAAAAATATCATAGAACATAAAAAGTAGGAAACTTAATTCTCTACAAAAAAGGTCTCTTAACATTTTGCCATAGCTCGCTTCGTTTCCGAGATATTTGCATATTTATCTCAAGGGAAGGGGCCTGACGGACATATTTCGAGATATTTCTTCTTCTTGTTGTTCTTCTTCTGCACAGCTGAGCTGGAAGTGGCATTTGCGGCTCGCAATAGTGCAGAGTTATCTCAAAGAATGGGGCCACGGTGTTTCTGTATCTCTATTATGTTGGTGCGGCTTCGGAACTTTTAAATATCTCGATATATCTCGAAAACTACGCTTCTGATCAAAAAATATCATAGAACGTAAATTGTAGGAAATATTATTCTCTACAAAAAAGGTCTCTTAACGTTTTGCCATAGCTCGCTTCGTTTCCGAGATATTTGCAGATTCATCTCAAGGGAAGGGGTCTGACGGACATATTTCGAGATATTTCTTCTTCTTGTTGTTCATCTTCTGCACAGCTAAGCTCGAAGTGGCATTTGCAGCTCGCAATAGTGCAGAGTTATCTCAAAGAAAGAGGCCACGGTGTTTCTGTACCTCTATTATGTTGGTGCAGCTTCGGAACTTTTAAATATCTTGATATATCTCGAGAACTACGCATCTGATCAAAAAATATCATCGAACATAAAAAGTAGGAAACTTAATTCTCTACAAAAAAGGTCTCTCAACATTTTGCCATAGCTCGCTTCGTTTCCGAGATATTTGCAGATTTATCTCAAGGGAAGTGGCCTGACGGACATATTTCGAGATATTTCTTCTTCTTGTTGTTCTTCTTCTGCACAACTAAGCTGGAAGTGGCATTTGCAGCTCGCAATAGTGCAGAGTTATCCCAAAGAAAGGGGCCACGGTGTTTCTGTATCTCTATTATGTTGGTGCGGCTTCGGAACTTTTAAATATCTCGATATATCTCGAAAATTACGCTTCCGATCAAAAAATATCATACAACATAAATTGTAGGAAACATAATTCTCTACAAAAAAGGTCTCTAAACATTTTGCCATAGCTCGCTTCGTTTCCGAGATATTTGCAGATTTATCTCAAGGGAAGGGGCCTGACGGACATATTTCGAGATATTTCTTCTTCTTGTTGTTCTTCTTCTGCACAGCTAAGCTGGAAGTGGCATTTGCAGCGCGCAATAGTGCAGAGTTATCTCAAAGAAAGGGGCCACGGTGTTTCTGTATCTCTATTATGTTGGTGCGGCTTCGGAACTTTTAAATATCTTGATATATCTCGAGAACTACGCATCTGATCAAAAAATATCATACTACATAAGAAGTAGGAAACTTAATTCTCTACCAGAAAGGTCTCTAAACATTTTGCCATAGCTCGCTTCGTTTCCGAGATATTTGCAGATTTATCTCAAGGGAAGGGGCCTGACGGACATATTTCGAGATATTTCTTCTTCTTGTTGTTCTTCTTCTGCAGAGCTAAGCTGGAAGTGGCATTTGCAGCTCGCAATAGTGCAGAGTTATCTCAAAGAGAGGGGCCACGGTGTTTCTGTATCTCTATTATGTTGGTGCGGCTTCGGAACTTTTAAGTATGTTGATCTATCTCGAGAACTACGCATCTGATCAAAAAATATCATAGAAGATAAAAAGTAGGAAACTTAATTCTCTACAAAAAAGGTCTCTTAACATTTCGCCATAGCTCGCTTCGTTTCCGAGATATTTGCAGATTTATCTCAAGGGAAGGGGCCTGTCGGACATATTTCGAGATATTTCTTCTTCTTGTTGCTCTTCTTCTGCACAGCTAAGCTGGAAGTGGCATTTGCGGCTCGCACTAGTGCAGAGTTATCTCAAAGAAAGGGGCCACGGTGTTTCTGTATCTCTATCATGTTGGTGCGGCTTCGGAACTTTTAAATATCTCGATATATCTCGAAAACTACGCTTCTGATCAAAAAATATCATAGAACATAAATTGTAGGAAACATAATTCTCTACAAAAAACGTCTCTTAACATTTTGCCATAGCTCGCTTCGTTTCCGAGATATTTGCAGATTTATCTCAAGGGAAGTGGCCTGACGGACATATTTCGAGATATTTCTTCTTCTTGTTGTTCTTCTTCTGCACAGCTAAGCTGAAAGTGGCATTTGCGGCTCGCACTAGTGCAGAGTTATCTCAAAGAAAGGGGCCACGGTGTTTCTGTATCCCTATTATGTTGGCGCGGCTTCGGAACTTTTAAATATCTCGATATATCTCGAAAACTACGCTTCTGATCAAAAAATATCATAGAACATAAATTGTAGGAAACATAATTCTCTACAAAAAACGTCTCTTAACATTTTGCCATAGCTCGCTTCGTTTACGAGATATTTGCAGATTTATCTCAAGGGAAGGGGCCTGACGGACATATTTCGAGATATTTCTTCTTCTTGTTGTTCTTCTTCTGCACAGCTAAGCTGGAAGTGGCATTTACAGCTCGCAATAGTGCAGAGTTATCCCAAAGAAAGGGGCCACGGTGTTTCTGTATCTCTATTATGTTGGTGCGGCTTCGGAACTTTTAAATATCTCGATATATCTCGAAAATTACGCTTCCGATCAAAAAATATCATACAACATAAATTGTAGGAAACATAATTCTCTACAAAAAAGGTCTCTAAACATTTTGCCATAGCTCGCTTCGTTTCCGAGATATTTGCAGATTTATCTCAAGGGAAGGGGCCTGACGGACATATTTCGAGATATTTCTTCTTCTTGTTGTTCTTCTTCTGCACAGCTAAGCTGGAAGTGGCATTTGCAGCGCGCAATAGTGCAGAGTTATCTCAAAGAAAGGGGCCACGGTGTTTCTGTATCTCTATTATGTTGGTGCGGCTTCGGAACTTTTAAATATCTTGATATATCTCGAGAACTACGCATCTGATCAAAAAATATCATACTACATAAGAAGTAGGAAACTTAATTCTCTACCAGAAAGGTCTCTAAACATTTTGCCATAGCTCGCTTCGTTTCCGAGATATTTGCAGATTTATCTCAAGGGAAGGGGCCTGACGGACATATTTCGAGATATTTCTTCTTCTTGTTGTTCTTCTTCTGCAGAGCTAAGCTGGAAGTGGCATTTGCAGCTCGCAATAGTGCAGAGTTATCTCAAAGAGAGGGGCCACGGTGTTTCTGTATCTCTATTATGTTGGTGCGGCTTCGGAACTTTTAAGTATGTTGATCTATCTCGAGAACTACGCATCTGATCAAAAAATATCATAGAAGATAAAAAGTAGGAAACTTAATTCTCTACAAAAAAGGTCTCTTAACATTTCGCCATAGCTCGCTTCGTTTCCGAGATATTTGCAGATTTATCTCAAGGGAAGGGGCCTGTCGGACATATTTCGAGATATTTCTTCTTCTTGTTGCTCTTCTTCTGCACAGCTAAGCTGGAAGTGGCATTTGCGGCTCGCACTAGTGCAGAGTTATCTCAAAGAAAGGGGCCACGGTGTTTCTGTATCTCTATCATGTTGGTGCGGCTTCGGAACTTTTAAATATCTCGATATATCTCGAAAACTACGCTTCTGATCAAAAAATATCATAGAACATAAATTGTAGGAAACATAATTCTCTACAAAAAACGTCTCTTAACATTTTGCCATAGCTCGCTTCGTTTCCGAGATATTTGCAGATTTATCTCAAGGGAAGTGGCCTGACGGACATATTTCGAGATATTTCTTCTTCTTGTTGTTCTTCTTCTGCACAGCTAAGCTGGAAGTGGCATTTGCGGCTCGCACTAGTGCAGAGTTATCTCAAAGAAAGGGGCCACGGTGTTTCTGTATCCCTATTATGTTGGCGCGGCTTCGGAACTTTTAAATATCTCGATATATCTCGAAAACTACGCTTCTGATCAAAAAATATCATAGAACATAAATTGTAGGAAACATAATTCTCTACAAAAAACGTCTCTTAACATTTTGCCATAGCTCGCTTCGTTTACGAGATATTTGCAGATTTATCTCAAGGGAAGGGGCCTGACGGACATATTTCGAGATATTTCTTCTTCTTGTTGTTCTTCTTCTGCACAGCTAAGCTGGAAGTGGCATTTACAGCTCGCAATAGTGCAGAGTTATCCCAAAGAAAGGGGCCACGGTGTTTCTGTATCTCTATTATGTTGGTGCGGCTTCGGAACTTTTAAATATCTCGATATATCTCGAAAATTACGCTTCCGATCAAAAAATATCATACAACATAAATTGTAGGAAACATAATTCTCTACAAAAAAGGTCTCTAAACATTTTGCCATAGCTCGCTTCGTTTCCGAGATATTTGCAGATTTATCTCAAGGGAAGGGGCCTGGCGGACATATTTCGAGATATTTCTTCTTCTTGTTGTTCTTCTTCTGCACAGCTAAGCTGGAAGTGGCATTTGCAGCGCGCAATAGTGCAGAGTTATCTCAAAGAAAGGGGCCACGGTGTTTCTGTATCTCTATTATGTTGGTGCGGCTTCGGAACTTTTAAATATCTTGATATATCTCGAGAACTACGCATCTGATCAAAAAATATCATACTACATAAGAAGTAGGAAACTTAATTCTCTACCAGAAAGGTCTCTAAACATTTTGCCATAGCTCGCTTCGTTTCCGAGATATTTGCAGATTTATCTCAAGGGAAGGGGCCTGACGGACATATTTCGAGATATTTCTTCTTCTTGTTGTTCTTCTTCTGCACAGCTAAGCTGGAAGTGGCATTTGCAGCTCGCAATAGTGCAGAGTTATCTCAAAGAGAGGGGCCACGGTGTTTCTGTATCTCTATTATGTTGGTGCGGCTTCGGAACTTTTAAGTATGTTGATCTATCTCGAGAACTACGCATCTGATCAAAAAACATCATAGAAGATAAAAAGTAGGAAACTTAATTCTCTACAAAAAAGGTCTCTTAACATTTCGCCATAGCTCGCTTCGTTTCCGAGATATTTGCAGATTTATCTCAAGGGAAGGGGCCTGTCGGACATATTTCGAGATATTTCTTCTTCTTGTTGCTCTTCTTCTGCACAGCTAAGCTGGAAGTGGCATTTGCGGCTCGCACTAGTGCAGAGTTATCTCAAAGAAAGGGGCCACGGTGTTTCTGTATCTCTATCATGTTGGTGCGGCTTCGGAACTTTTAAATATCTCGATATATCTCGAAAACTACGCTTCTGATCAAAAAATATCATAGAACATAAATTGTAGGAAACATAATTCTCTACAAAAAACGTCTCTTAACATTTTGCCATAGCTCGCTTCGTTTCCGAGATATTTGCAGATTTATCTCAAGGGAAGTGGCCTGACGGACATATTTCGAGATATTTCTTCTTCTTGTTGTTCTTCTTCTGCACAGCTAAGCTGGAAGTGGCATTTGCGGCTCGCACTAGTGCAGAGTTATCTCAAAGAAAGGGGCCACGGTGTTTCTGTATCTCTATTATGTTGGTGCGGCTTCGGAACTTTTAAATATCTTGATATATCTCGAGAACTACGCATCTGATCAAAAAATATCATAGAACATAAAAAGTAGGAAACTTAATTCTCTACAAAAAAGGTCTCTTAACATTTTGCCATAGCTCGCTTCGTTTCCGAGATATTTGCAGATTTATCTCAAGGGAAGGGGCCTGACGGACATATTTCGAGATATTTCTTCTTCTTGTTGTTCTTCTTCTGCACAGCTAAGCTGGAAGTGGCATTTGCGGCTCGCACTAGTGCAGAGTTATCTCAAAGAAAGGGGCCACGGTGTTTCTGTATCTCTATTATGTTGGTGCGGCTTCGGAACTTTTAAATATCTCGATATATCTCGAAAACTACGCTTCTGATCAAAAAATATCATAGAACATAAAAAGTAGGAAACTTAATTCTCTACAAAAAAGGTCTCTTAACATTTTGCCATAGCTCGCTTCGTTTCCGAGATATTTGCAGATTTATCTCAAGGGAAGGGGCCTGACGGACATATTTCGAGATATTTCTTCTTCTTGTTGTTCTTCTTCTGCACAGCTAAGCTGGAAGTGGCATTTGCAGCTCGCACTAGTGCAGAGTTATCTCAAAGAAAGGGGCCACGGTGTTTCTGTATCTCTATTATGTTGGTGCCGCTTCGGAACTTTTAAATATCTAGATATATCTCGAAAACTACGCTTCTGATCAAAAAATATCATACAACATAAATTGTAGGAAACATAATTCTCTACAAAAAAGGTCTCTTAACATTTTGCCATAGCTCGTTTCGTTTCCGAGATATTTGCAGATTTATCTCAAGGGAAGGGGCCTGACGGACATATTTCGAGATATTTCTTCTTCTTGTTGTTCTCCTTCTGCACAGCTAAGCTGGAAGTGGCATTTGCGGCTCGCACTAGTGCAGAGTTATCTCAAAGAAAGGGGCCACGGTGTTTCTGTATCCCTATTATGTTGGTGCGGCTTCGGAACTTTTAAATATCTCGATATATCTCGAAAACTACGCTTCTGATCAAAAAATATCATAGAACATAAATTGCAGGAAATATAATTCTCTACAAAAAACGTCTCTTAACATTTTGCCATAGCTCGCTTCGTTTCCGAGATATTTGCAGATTCAGCTCAAAGGAACTGGCCTGACGGACATATTTCGAGATATTTCTTCTTCTTGTTGTTCTTCCTCTGCACAGCTAAGCTGGAAGTGGCATTTGCAGCTCGCAATAGTGCAGAGTTATCTCAAAGAAAGGGGCCACGGTGTTTCTGTATCTCTATTATGTTGGTGCGGCTTCGGAACTTTTAAATATCTTGATATATACGAGAACTACGCATCTGATCAAAAAATATCATAGAACATGAAAAGTAGGAAACTTAATTCTCTACAAAAAAGGTCTCTTAACATTTTGCCATAGCTCGCTTCGTTTCCGAGATATTTGCAGATTTATCTCAAGGGAAGGGGCCTGACGGACATATTTCGAGATATTTCTTCTTCTTGTTGTTCTTCTTCTGCACAGCTAAGCTGGAAGTGGCATTTGCGGCTCGCACTAGTGCAGAGTTATCTCAACGAAAGGGGCCACGGTGTTTCTGTATCTCTATTATGTTGGTGCGGCTTCGGAACTTTTAAATATCTCGATATATCTCGAAAACTACGCTTCTGATCAAAAAATATCGTAGAACATAAATTGTAGGAAACATAATTCTCTACAAAAAACGTCTCTTAACATTTTGCCATAGCTCGCTTCGTTTCCGAGATATTTGCAGATTCAGCTCAAAGGAACTGGCCTGACGGACATATTTCGAGATATTTCTTCTTCTTGTTGTTCTTCTTCTGCACAGCTAAGCTGGAAGTGGCATTTACAGCTCGCAATAGTGCAGAGTTATCTCAAAGAAAGGGGCCACGGTGTTTCTGTATCTCTATTATGTTGGTGCGGCTTCGGAGCTTTTAAATATCTTGATATATACGAGAACTACGCATCTGATCAAAAAATATCATAGAACATGAAAAGTAGGAAACTTAATTCTCTACAAAAAAGGTCTCTTAACATTTTGCCATAGCTCGCTTCAGTTCCGAGATATTTGCAGATTTATCTCAAGGGAAGGGGCCTGACGGACATATTTCGAGATATTTCTTCTTCTTGTTGTTCTTCCTCTGCACAGCTAAGCTGGAAGTGGCATTTGCAGCTCGCAATAGTGCAGAGTTATCTCAAAGAAAGGGGCCACGGTGTTTCTGTATCTCTATTATGTTGGTGCGGCTTCGGAACTTTTAAATATCTTGATATATACGAGAACTACGCATCTGATCAAAAAATATCATAGAACATGAAAAGTAGGAAACTTAATTCTCTACAAAAAAGGTCTCTTAACATTTTGCCATAGCTCGCTTCGTTTCCGAGATATTTGCAGATTTATCTCAAGGGAAGGGGCCTGACGGACATATTTCGAGATATTTCTTCTTCTTGTTGTTCTTCTTCTGCACAGCTAAGCTGGAAGTGGCATTTGCGGCTCGCACTAGTGCAGAGTTATCTCAACGAAAGGGGCCACGGTGTTTCTGTATCTCTATTATGTTGGTGCGGCTTCGGAACTTTTAAATATCTCGATATATCTCGAAAACTACGCTTCTGATCAAAAAATATCGTAGAACATAAATTGTAGGAAACATAATTCTCTACAAAAAACGTCTCTTAACATTTTGCCATAGCTCGCTTCGTTTCCGAGATATTTGCAGATTCAGCTCAAAGGAACTGGCCTGACGGACATATTTCGAGATATTTCTTCTTCTTGTTGTTCTTCCTCTGCACAGCTAAGCTGGAAGTGGCATTTGCAGCTCGCAATAGTGCAGAGTTATCTCAAAGAAAGGGGCCACGGTGTTTCTGTATCTCTATTATGTTGGTGCGGCTTCGGAACTTTTAAATATCTTGATATATCTCGAGAACTACGCATCTGATCAAAAAATATCATAGAACATAAAAAGTAGGAAACTTAATTCTCTACAAAAAAGGTCTCTTAACATTTTGCCATAGCTCGCTTCGTTTCCGAGATATTTGCAGATTTATCTCAAGGGAAGGGGCCTGACGGACATATTTCGAGATATTTCTTCTTCTTGTTGTTCTTCTTCTGCACAGCTAAGCTGGAAGTGGCATTTGCGGCTCGCACTAGTGCAGAGTTATCTCAAAGAAAGGGGCCACGGTGTTTCTGTATCTCTATTATGTTGGTGCGGCTTCGGAACTTTTAAATATCTCGATATATCTCGAAAACTACGCTTCTGATCAAAAAATATCATAGAACATAAAAAGTAGGAAACTTAATTCTCTACAAAAAAGGTCTCTTAACATTTTGCCATAGCTCGCTTCGTTTCCGAGATATTTGCAGATTTATCTCAAGGGAAGGGGCCTGACGGACATATTTCGAGATATTTCTTCTTCTTGTTGTTCTTCTTCTGCACAGCTAAGCTGGAAGTGGCATTTACAGCTCGCAATAGTGCAGAGTTATCTCAAAGAAAGGGGCCACGGTGTTTCTGTATCTCTATTATGTTGGTGCGGCTTCGGAGCTTTTAAATATCTTGATATATACGAGAACTACGCATCTGATCAAAAAATATCATAGAACATGAAAAGTAGGAAACTTAATTCTCTACAAAAAAGGTCTCTTAACATTTTGCCATAGCTCGCTTCAGTTCCGAGATATTTGCAGATTTATCTCAAGGGAAGGGGCCTGACGGACATATTTCGAGATATTTCTTCTTCTTGTTGTTCTTCTTCTGCACAGCTAAGCTGGAAGTGGCATTTGCGGCTCGCACTAGTGCAGAGTTATCTCAAAGAAAGGGGCCACGGTGTTTCTGTATCCCTATTATGTTGGTGCGGCTTCGGAACTTTTAAATATCTTGATATATCTCGAGAACTACGCATCTGATCAAAAAATATCATAGAACATAAAAAGTAGGAAACTTAATTCTCTACAAAAAAGGTCTCTTAACATTTTGCCATAGCTCACTTCGTTTCCGAGATATTTGCAGATATATCTCAAGGGAAGGGGCCTGACGGACATATTTCGAGATATTTCTTCTTCTTGTTGTTCTTCTTCTGCACAGCTAAGCTGGAAGTGGCATTTACAGCTCGCAATAGTGCAGAGTTATCTCAAAGAAAGGGGCCACGGTGTTTCTGTATCTCTATTATGTTGGTGCGGCTTCGGAACTTTTAAATATCTTGATATATCTCGAGAACTACGCATCTGATCAAAAAATATCATAGAACATGAAAAGTAGGAAACTTAATTCTCTACAAAAAAGGTCTCTTAACATTTTGCAATAGGTCTCTTCGTTTCCGAGATATTTGCAGATTTATCTCAAGGGAAGGGGCCTGACCGACATATTTCGAGATATTTCTTCTTCTTGTTGTTCTTCTTCTGCACAGCTAAGCTGGAAGTGGCATTTGCGGCTTGCACTGGTGCACAGTTATCTCAAAGAAAGGGGCCACGGTGTTTCTGTATCTCTATTATGTTGGTGCGTCTTCGGAACTTTTAAATATCTCGATATATCTCGAAAACTACGCTTCTGATCAAAAAATATCATAGAACATAAATTGTAGGAAACATAATTCTCTACAAAAAACGTCTCTTAACATTTTGCCATAGCTCGCTTCGTTTCCGAGATATTTGCAGATTCAGCTCAAAGGAACTGGCCTGACGGACATATTTCGAGATATTTCTTCTTCTTGTTGTTCTTCCTCTGCACAGCTAAGCTGGAAGTGGCATTTGCAGCTCGCAATAGTGCAGAGTTATCTCAAAGAAAGGGGCCACGGTGTTTCTGTATCTCTATTATGTTGGTGCGGCTTCGGAACTTTTAAATATCTTGATATATCTCGAGAACTACGCTTCTGATCAAAAAATATCATAGAACGTAAATTGTAGGAAATATTATTCTCTACAAAAAAGGTCTCTTAACGTTTTGCCATAGCTCGCTTCGTTTCCGAGATATTTGCAGATTCATCTCAAGGGAAGGGGTCTGACGGACATATTTCGAGATATTTCTTCTTCTTGTTGTTCTTCTTCTGCACAGCTAAGCTGGAAGTGGCATTTACAGCTCGCAATAGTGCAGAGTTATCCCAAAGAAAGGGGCCACGGTGTTTCTGTATCTCTATTATGTTGGTGCGGCTTCGGAACTTTTAAATATCTCGATATATCTCGAAAATTACGCTTCCGATCAAAAAATATCATACAACATAAATTGTAGGAAACATAATTCTCTACAAAAAAGGTCTCTAAACATTTTGCCATAGCTCGCTTCGTTTCCGAGATATTTGCAGATTTATCTCAAGGGAAGGGGCCTGGCGGACATATTTCGAGATATTTCTTCTTCTTGTTGTTCTTCTTCTGCACAGCTAAGCTGGAAGTGGCATTTGCAGCGCGCAATAGTGCAGAGTTATCTCAAAGAAAGGGGCCACGGTGTTTCTGTATCTCTATTATGTTGGTGCGGCTTCGGAACTTTTAAATATCTTGATATATCTCGAGAACTACGCATCTGATCAAAAAATATCATACTACATAAGAAGTAGGAAACTTAATTCTCTACCAGAAAGGTCTCTAAACATTTTGCCATAGCTCGCTTCGTTTCCGAGATATTTGCAGATTTATCTCAAGGGAAGGGGCCTGACGGACATATTTCGAGATATTTCTTCTTCTTGTTGTTCTTCTTCTGCACAGCTAAGCTGGAAGTGGCCTTTGCAGCTCGCAATAGTGCAGAGTTATCTCAAAGAGAGGGGCCACGGTGTTTCTGTATCTCTATTATGTTGGTGCGGCTTCGGAACTTTTAAGTATGTTGATCTATCTCGAGAACTACGCATCTGATCAAAAAACATCATACAAGATAAAAAGTAGGAAACTTAATTCTCTACAAAAAAGGTCTCTTAACATTTCGCCATAGCTCGCTTCGTTTCCGAGATATTTGCAGATTTATCTCAAGGGAAGGGGCCTGTCGGACATATTTCGAGATATTTCTTCTTCTTGTTGCTCTTCTTCTGCACAGCTAAGCTGGAAGTGGCATTTGCGGCTCGCACTAGTGCAGAGTTATCTCAAAGAAAGGGGCCACGGTGTTTCTGTATCTCTATCATGTTGGTGCGGCTTCGGAACTTTTAAATATCTCGATATATCTCGAAAACTACGCTTCTGATCAAAAAATATCATAGAACATAAATTGTAGGAAACATAATTCTCTACAAAAAACGTCTCTTAACATTTTGCCATAGCTCGCTTCGTTTCCGAGATATTTGCAGATTTATCTCAAGGGAAGTGGCCTGACGGACATATTTCGAGATATTTCTTCTTCTTGTTGTTCTTCTTCTGCACAGCTAAGCTGGAAGTGGCATTTGCGGCTCGCACTAGTGCAGAGTTATCTCAAAGAAAGGGGCCACGGTGTTTCTGTATCCCTATTATGTTGGTGCGGCTTCGGAACTTTTAAATATCTCGATATATCTCGAAAACTACGCTTCTGATCAAAAAATATCATAGAACATAAATTGTAGGAAACATAATTCTCTACAAAAAACGTCTCTTAACATTTTGCCATAGCTCGCTTCGTTTACGAGATATTTGCAGATTTATCTCAAGGGAAGGGGCCTGACGGACATATTTCGAGATATTTCTTCTTCTTGTTGTTCTTCTTCTGCACAGCTAAGCTGGAAGTGGCATTTACAGCTCGCAATAGTGCAGAGTTATCTCAAAGAAAGGGGCCACGGTGTTTCTGTATCTCTATTATGTTGGTGCGGCTTCGGAACTTTTAAATATCTTGATATATCTCGAGAACTACGCATCTGATCAAAAAATATCATAGAACATAAAAAGTAGGAAACTTAATTCTCTACAAAAAAGGTCTCTTAACATTTTGCCATAGCTCGCTTCGTTTCCGAGATATTTGCAGATATATCTCAAGGGAAGGGGCCTGCCGGACATATTTCGAGATATTTCTTCTTCTTGTTGTTCTTCTTCTGCACAGCTAAGCTGGAAGTGGCATTTACAGCTCGCAATAGTGCAGAGTTATCTCAAAGAAAGGGGCCACGGTGTTTCTGTATCTCTATTATGTTGGTGCTGCTTCGGAACTTTTAAATATCTTGATATATCTCGAGAACTACGCATCTGATCAAAAAATATCATAGAACATAAAAAGTAGGAAACTTAATTCTCTACAAAAAAGGTCTCTTAACATTTTGCCATAGCTCGCTTCGTTTCCGAGATATTTGCAGATTTATCTCAAGGGAAGGGTCCTGATGGACATATTTCGAGATATTTCTTCTTCTTGTTGTTCTTCTTCTGCACAACTAAGCTGGAAGTGGCATTTGCAGCTCGCAATAGTGCAGAGTTATCCCAAAGAAAGGGGCCACGGTGTTTCTGTATCTCTATTATGTTGGTGCGGCTTCGGAACTTTTAAATATCTCGATATATCTCGAAAATTACGCTTCCGATCAAAAAATATCATACAACATAAATTGTAGGAAACATAATTCTCTACAAAAAAGGTCTCTAAACATTTTGCCATAGCTCGCTTCGTTTCCGAGATATTTGCAGATTTATCTCAAGGGAAGGGGCCTGACGGACATATTTCGAGATATTTCTTCTTCTTGTTGTTCTTCTTCTGCACAACTAAGCTGGAAGTGGCATTTGCAGCTCGCAATAGTGCAGAGTTATCCCAAAGAAAGGGGCCACGGTGTTTCTGTATCTCTATTATGTTGGTGCGGCTTCGGAACTTTTAAATATCTCGATATATCTCGAAAATTACGCTTCCGATCAAAAAATATCATACAACATAAATTGTAGGAAACATAATTCTCTACAAAAAAGGTCTCTAAACATTTTGCCATAGCTCGCTTCGTTTCCGAGATATTTGCAGATTTATCTCAAGGGAAGGGGCCTGACGGACATATTTCGAGATATTTCTTCTTCTTGTTGTTCTTCTTCTGCACAGCTAAGCTGGAAGTGGCATTTGCAGCGCGCAATAGTGCAGAGTTATCTCAAAGAAAGGGGCCACGGTGTTTCTGTATCTCTATTATGTTGGTGCGGCTTCGGAACTTTTAAATATCTTGATATATCTCGAGAACTACGCATCTGATCAAAAAATATCATACTACATAAGAAGTAGGAAACTTAATTCTCTACCAGAAAGGTCTCTAAACATTTTGCCATAGCTCGCTTCGTTTCCGAGATATTTGCAGATTTATCTCAAGGGAAGGGGCCTGACGGACATATTTCGAGATATTTCTTCTTCTTGTTGTTCTTCTTCTGCACAGCTAAGCTGGAAGTGGCATTTGCAGCTCGCAATAGTGCAGAGTTATCTCAAAGAGAGGGGCCACGGTGTTTCTGTATCTCTATTATGTTGGTGCGGCTTCGGAACTTTTAAGTATGTTGATCTATCTCGAGAACTACGCATCTGATCAAAAAATATCATAGAAGATAAAAAGTAGGAAACTTAATTCTCTACAAAAAAGGTCTCTTAACATTTTGCCATAGCTCGCTTCGTTTCCGAGATATTTGCAGATTTATCTCAAGGGAAGGGTCCTGATGGACATATTTCGAGATATTTCTTCTTCTTGTTGTTCTTCTTCTGCACAACTAAGCTGGAAGTGGCATTTGCAGCTCGCAATAGTGCAGAGTTATCCCAAAGAAAGGGGCCACGGTGTTTCTGTATCTCTATTATGTTGGTGCGGCTTCGGAACTTTTAAATATCTCGATATATCTCGAAAATTACGCTTCCGATCAAAAAATATCATACAACATAAATTGTAGGAAACATAATTCTCTACAAAAAAGGTCTCTAAACATTTTGCCATAGCTCGCTTCGTTTCCGAGATATTTGCAGATTTATCTCAAGGGAAGGGGCCTGACGGACATATTTCGAGATATTTCTTCTTCTTGTTGTTCTTCTTCTGCACAGCTAAGCTGGAAGTGGCATTTGCAGCGCGCAATAGTGCAGAGTTATCTCAAAGAAAGGGGCCACGGTGTTTCTGTATCTCTATTATGTTGGTGCGGCTTCGGAACTTTTAAATATCTTGATATATCTCGAGAACTACGCATCTGATCAAAAAATATCATACTACATAAGAAGTAGGAAACTTAATTCTCTACCAGAAAGGTCTCTAAACATTTTGCCATAGCTCGCTTCGTTTCCGAGATATTTGCAGATTTATCTCAAGGGAAGGGGCCTGACGGACATATTTCGAGACATTTCTTCTTCTTGTTGTTCTTCTTCTGCACAGCTAAGCTGGAAGTGGCATTTGCAGCTCGCAATAGTGCAGAGTTATCTCAAAGAGAGGGGCCACGGTGTTTCTGTATCTCTATTATGTTGGTGCGGCTTCGGAACTTTTAAGTATGTTGATCTATCTCGAGAACTACGCATCTGATCAAAAAATATCATAGAAGATAAAAAGTAGGAAACTTAATTCTCTACAAAAAAGGTCTCTTAACATTTCGCCATAGCTCGCTTCGTTTCCGAGATATTTGCAGATTTATCTCAAGGGAAGGGGCCTGTCGGACATATTTCGAGATATTTCTTCTTCTTGTTGCTCTTCTTCTGCACAACTAAGCTGGAAGTGGCATTTGCGGCTCGCACTAGTGCAGAGTTATCTCAAAGAAAGGGGCCACGGTGTTTCTGTATCTCTATCATGTTGGTGCGGCTTCGGAACTTTTAAATATCTCGATATATCTCGAAAACTACGCTTCTGATCAAAAAATATCATAGAACATAAATTGTAGGAAACATAATTCTCTACAAAAAACGTCTCTTAACATTTTGCCATAGCTCGCTTCGTTTCCGAGATATTTGCAGATTTATCTCAAGGGAAGTGGCCTGACGGACATATTTCGAGATATTTCTTCTTCTTGTTGTTCTTCTTCTGCACAGCTAAGCTGGAAGTGGCATTTGCGGCTCGCACTAGTGCAGAGTTATCTCAAAGAAAGGGGCCACGGTGTTTCTGTATCCCTATTATGTTGGTGCGGCTTCGGAACTTTTAAATATCTCGATATATCTCGAAAACTACGCTTCTGATCAAAAAATATCATAGAACATAAATTGTAGGAAACATAATTCTCTACAAAAAAGGTCTCTAAACATTTTGCCATAGCTCGCTTCGTTTCCGAGATATTTGCAGATTTATCTCAAGGGAAGGGGCCTGACGGACATATTTCGAGATATTTCTTCTTCTTGTTGTTCTTCTTCTGCACAGCTAAGCTGGAAGTGGCATTTGCAGCGCGCAATAGTGCAGAGTTATCCCAAAGAAAGGGGCCACGGTGTTTCTGTATCTCTATTATGTTGGTGCGGCTTCGGAACTTTTAAATATCTCGATATATCTCGAGAACTACGCATCTGATCAAAAAATATCATACTACATAAGAAGTAGGAAACTTAATTCTCTACCAGAAAGGTCTCTAAACATTTTGCCATAGCTCGCTTCGTTTCCGAGATATTTGCAGATTTATCTCAAGGGAAGGGGCCTGACGGACATATTTCGAGATATTTCTTCTTCTTGTTGTTCTTCTTCTGCACAGCTAAGCTGGAAGTGGCATTTGCAGCGCGCAATAGTGCAGAGTTATCTCAAAGAAAGGGGCCACGGTGTTTCTGTATCTCTATTATGTTGGTGCGGCTTCGGAACTTTTAAATATCTTGATATATCTCGAGAACTACGCATCTGATCAAAAAATATCATACTACATAAGAAGTAGGAAACTTAATTCTCTACCAGAAAGGTCTCTAAACATTTTGCCATAGCTCGCTTCGTTTCCGAGATATTTGCAGATTTATCTCAAGGGAAGGGGCCTGACGGACATATTTCGAGATATTTCTTCTTCTTGTTGTTCTTCTTCTGCACAGCTAAGCTGGAAGTGGCATTTGCAGCTCGCAATAGTGCAGAGTTATCTCAAAGAGAGGGGCCACGGTGTTTCTGTATCTCTATTATGTTGGTGCGGCTTCGGAACTTTTAAGTATGTTGATCTATCTCGAGAACTACGCATCTCATCAAAAAATATCATAGAAGATAAAAAGTAGGAAACTTAATTCTCTACAAAAAAGGTCTCTTAACATTTTGCCATAGCTCGCTTCGTTTCCGAGATATTTGCAGATTTATCTCAAGGGAAGGGTCCTGATGGACATATTTCGAGATATTTCTTCTTCTTGTTGTTCTTCTTCTGCACAACTAAGCTGGAAGTGGCATTTGCAGCTCGCAATAGTGCAGAGTTATCCCAAAGAAAGGGGCCACGGTGTTTCTGTATCTCTATTATGTTGGTGCGGATTCGGAACTTTTAAATATCTCGATATATCTCGAAAATTACGCTTCCGATCAAAAAATATCATACAACATAAATTGTAGGAAACATAATTCTCTACAAAAAAGGTCTCTAAACATTTTGCCATAGCTCGCTTCGTTTCCGAGATATTTGCAGATTTATCTCAAGGGAAGGGGCCTGACGGACATATTTCGAGATATTTCTTCTTCTTGTTGTTCTTCTTCTGCACAGCTAAGCTGGAAGTGGCATTTGCAGCGCGCAATAGTGCAGAGTTATCTCAAAGAAAGGGGCCACGGTGTTTCTGTATCTCTATTATGTTGGTGCGGCTTCGGAACTTTTAAATATCTTGATATATCTCGAGAACTACGCATCTGATCAAAAAATATCATACTACATAAGAAGTAGGAAACTTAATTCTCTACCAGAAAGGTCTCTAAACATTTTGCCATAGCTCGCTTCGTTTCCGAGATATTTGCAGATTTATCTCAAGGGAAGGGGCCTGACGGACATATTTCGAGATATTTCTTCTTCTTGTTGTTCTTCTTCTGCACAGCTAAGCTGGAAGTGGCATTTGCAGCTCGCAATAGTGCAGAGTTATCTCAAAGAGAGGGGCCACGGTGTTTCTGTATCTCTATTATGTTGGTGCGGCTTCGGAACTTTTAAGTATGTTGATCTATCTCGAGAACTACGCATCTGATCAAAAAATATCATAGAAGATAAAAAGTAGGAAACTTAATTCTCTACAAAAAAGGTCTCTTAACATTTCGCCATAGCTCGCTTCGTTTCCGAGATATTTGCAGATTTATCTCAAGGGAAGGGGCCTGTCGGACATATTTCGAGATATTTCTTCTTCTTGTTGCTCTTCTTCTGCACAGCTAAGCTGGAAGTGGCATTTGCGGCTCGCACTAGTGCAGAGTTATCTCAAAGAAAGGGGCCACGGTGTTTCTGTATCTCTATCATGTTGGTGCGGCTTCGGAACTTTTAAATATCTCGATATATCTCGAAAACTACGCTTCTGATCAAAAAATATCATAGAACATAAATTGTAGGAAACATAATTCTCTACAAAAAACGTCTCTTAACATTTTGCCATAGCTCGCTTCGTTTCCGAGATATTTGCAGATTTATCTCAAGGGAAGTGGCCTGACGGACATATTTCGAGATATTTCTTCTTCTTGTTGTTCTTCTTCTGCACAGCTAAGCTGGAAGTGGCATTTGCGGCTCGCACTAGTGCAGAGTTATCTCAAAGAAAGGGGCCACGGTGTTTCTGTATCCCTATTATGTTGGTGCGGCTTCGGAACTTTTAAATATCTCGATATATCTCGAAAACTACGCTTCTGATCAAAAAATATCATAGAACATAAATTGTAGGAAACATAATTCTCTACAAAAAACGTCGCTTAACATTTTGCCATAGCTCGCTTCGTTTACGAGATATTTGCAGATTTATCTCAAGGGAAGGGTCCTGATGGACATATTTCGAGATATTTCTTCTTCTTGTTGTTCTTCTTCTGCACAGCTAAACTGGAAGTGGCATTTCCAGCTCGCAATCGTGCAGAGTTATCTCAAAGAAAGGGGCCACGGTGTTTCTGTATCTCTATTATGTTGGTGCGGCTTCGGAACTTTTAAATATCTTGATATATCTCGAGAACTACGCCTCTGATCGAAAAATATCATAGAACATAAAAAGTAGGAAACTTAATTCTCTACAAAAAAGGTCTCTTAACATTTTGCCATAGCTCGCTTCGTCCCCGAGATATTTGCAGATTTATCTCAAGGGAAGGGGCCTGACGGACATATTTCGAGATATTTCTTCTTCTTGTTGTTCTTCTTCTGCACAGCTAAGCTGGAAGTGGCATTTGCGGCTCGCACTAGTGCAGAGTTATCTCAAAGAAAGGGGCCACGGTGTTTCTGTATCTCTATTATGTTGGTGCGGCTTCGGAACTTTTAAATATCTCGATATATCTCGAAAACTACGCTTCTGACCAAAAAATATCATAGAACCTAAATTGTAGGAAACATAATTCTCTACAAAAAAGGTCTCTTAACATTTTGCCATAGCTCGCTTCGTTTCCGAGATATTTGCAGATATATCTCAAGGGAAGGGGCCTGACGGGCATATTTCGAGATATTTCTTCTTCTTGTTGTTCTTCTTCTGCACAGCTAAGCTGGAAGTGGCATTTACAGCTCGCAATAGTGCAGAGTTATCTCAAAGAAAGGGGCCACGGTGTTTCTGTATCTCTATTATGTTGGTGCTGCTTCGGAACTTTTAAATATCTTGATATATCTCGAGAACTACGCATCTGATCAAAAAATATCATACAACATGAAAAGTAGGAAACTTAATTCTCTACAAAAAAGGTCTCTTAACATTTTGCCATAGCTCTCTTCGTTTCCGAGATATTTGCAGATTTATCTCAAGGGAAGGGGCCTGACGGACATATTTCGAGATATTTCTTCTTCTTGTTGTTCTTCTTCTGCACAGCTAAGCTGGAAGTGGCATTTGCAGCTCGCAATAGTGCAGAGTTATCTCAAAGAAAGGGGCCACGGTGTTTCTGTATCTCTATTATGTTGGTGCGGCTTCGGAACTTTTAAATATCTTGATATATCTCGAGAACTACGCATCTGATCAAAAAATATCATAGAACATAAAAAGTAGGAAACTTAATTCTCTACAAAAAAGGTCTCTTAACATTTTGCCATAGCTCGCTTCGTTTCCGAGATATTTGCAGATATATCTCAAGGGAAGGGTCCTGATGGACATATTTCGAGATATTTCTTCTTCTTGTTGTTCTTCTTCTGCACAGCTAAACTGGAAGTGGCATTTCCAGCTCGCAATCGTGCAGAGTTATCTCAAAGAAAGGGGCCACGGTGTTTCTGTATCTCTATTATGTTGGTGCGGCTTCGGAACTTTTAAATATCTTGATATATCTCGAGAACTACGCTTCTGATCGAAAAATATCATAGAACATAAAAAGTAGGAAACTTAATTCTCTACAAAAAAGGTCTCTTAACATTTTGCCATAGCTCGCTTCGTTTCCGAGATATTTGCAGATTTATCTCAAGGGAAGGGGCCTGACGGACATATTTCGAGATATTTCTTCTTCTTGTTGTTCTTCTTCTGCACAGCTAAGCTGGAAGTGGCATTTGCGGCTCGCACTAGTGCAGAGTTATCTCAAAGAAAGGAGCCACGGTGTTTCTGTATCTCTATTATGTTGGTGCGGCTTCGGAACTTTTAAATATCTCGATATATCTCGAAAACTACGCTTCTGATCAAAAAATATCATAGAACATAAATTGTAGGAAACATAATTCACTACAAAAAACGTCTCTTAACATTTTGCCATAGCTCGCTTCGTTTCCGAGATATTTGCAGATTCAGCTCAAAGGAACGGGCCTGACGGACATATTTCGAGATACTTCTTCTTCTTGTTGTTCTTCTTCTGCACAGCTAAGCTGGAAGTGGCATTTGCGGCTCGCACTAGTGCAGAGTTATCTCAAAGAAAGGGGCCACGGTGTTTCTGTATCTCTATTATGTTGGTGCGGCTTCGGAACTTTTAAATATCTCGATATATCTCGAAAACTACGCTTCTGACCAAAAAATATCATAGAACCTAAATTGTAGGAAACATAATTCTCTACAAAAAAGGTCTCTTAACATTTTGCCATAGCTGGCTTCGTTTCCGAGATATTTGCAGATATATCTCAAGGGAAGGGGCCTGACGGACATATTTCGAGATATTTCTTCTTCTTGTTGTTCTTCTTCTGCACAGCTAAGCTGGAAGTGGCATTTGCAGCTCGCAATAGTGCAGAGTTATCTCAAAGAAAGGGGCCACGGTGTTTCTGTATCTCTATTATGTTGGTGCGGCTTCGGAACATTTAAATATTTCGATATATCTCGAAAACTACGCTTCTGATCAAAAAATATCATAGAACGTAAATTGTAGGAAACATTATTCTCTACAAAAAAGGTCTCTTAACATTTTGCCATAGCTCGCTTCGTTTCCGAGATATTTGCAGATTTATCTCAAGGGAAGGGGCCTGACGGACATATTTCGAGATATTTCTTCTTCTTGTTGTTCTTCTTCTGCACAGCTAAGCTGGAAGTGGTATTTGCAGCTCGCACTAGTGCAGAGTTATCTCAAAGAAAGGGGCCACGGTGTTTCTGTATCTCTATTATGTTGGTGCGGCTTCGGAACTTTTAAATATCTCGATATATCTCGAAAACTACGCTTCTGATCAAAAAATATCGTAGAACATAAATTGTAGGAAACATAATTCTCTACAAAAAAGGTCTCTTAACATTTTGCGATAGCTCGCTTCGTTTCCGAGATATTTGCAGATTTATCTCAAGGGAAGGGGCCTGACGGACATATTTCGAGATATTTCTTCTTCTTGTTGTTCTTCTTCTGCACAGCTAAGCTGGAAGTGGCATTTGCGGCTCGCACTAGTGCAGAGTTATCTCAAAGAAAGGGGCCACGGTGTTTCTGTATCCCTATTATGTTGGTGCGGCTTCGGAACTTTTAAATATCTTGATATATCTCGAGAACTACGCATCTGATCAAAAAATATCATAGAACATAAAAAGTAGGAAACTTAATTCTCTACAAAAAAGGTCTCTTAACATTTTGCCATAGCTCGCTTCGTTTCCGAGATATTTGCAGATATATCTCAAGGGAAGGGGCCTGACGGACATATTTCGAGATATTTCTTCTTCTTGTTGTTCTTCTTCTGCACAGCTAAGCTGGAAGTGGCATTTGCGGCTCGCACTAGTGCACAGTTATCTCAAAGAAAGGGGCCACGGTGTTTCTGTATCTCTATTATGTTGGTGCGTCTTCGGAACTTTTAAATATCTCGATATATCTCGAAAACTACGCTTCTGATCAAAAAATATCATACAACATAAATTGTAGGAAACATAATTCTCTACAAAAAAGGTCTCTTAACATTTTGCCATAGCTCGCTTCGTTTCCGAGATATTTGCAGATTTATCTCAAGGGAAGGGGCCTGACGGACATATTTCGAGATATTTCTTCTTCTTGTTGTTCTTCTTCTGCACAGCTAAGCTGGAAGTGGCATTTGCGGCTCGCACTAGTGCAGAGTTATCTCAAAGAAAGGAGCCACGGTGTTTCTGTATCTCTATTATGTTGGTGCGGCTTCGGAACTTTTAAATATCTCGATATATCTCGAAAACTACGCTTCTGATCAAAAAATATCATAGAACATAAATTGTAGGAAACATAATTCACTACAAAAAACGTCTCTTAACATTTTGCCATAGCTCGCTTCGTTTCCGAGATATTTGCAGATTCAGCTCAAAGGAACGGGCCTGACGGACATATTTCGAGATACTTCTTCTTCTTGTTGTTCTTCTTCTGCACAGCTAAGCTGGAAGTGGCATTTGCGGCTCGCACTAGTGCAGAGTTATCTCAAAGAAAGGGGCCACGGTGTTTCTGTATCTCTATTATGTTGGTGCGGCTTCGGAACTTTTAAATATCTCGATATATCTCGAAAACTACGCTTCTGACCAAAAAATATCATAGAACCTAAATTGTAGGAAACATAATTCTCTACAAAAACGGTCTCTTAACATTTTGCCATAGCTGGCTTCGTTTCCGAGATATTTGCAGATATATCTCAAGGGAAGGGGCCTGACGGACATATTTCGAGATATTTCTTCTTCTTGTTGTTCTTCTTCTGCACAGCTAAGCTGGAAGTGGCATTTGCAGCTCGCAATAGTGCAGAGTTATCTCAAAGAAAGGGGCCACGGTGTTTCTGTATCTCTATTATGTTGGTGCGGCTTCGGAACATTTAAATATTTCGATATATCTCGAAAACTACGCTTCTGATCAAAAAATATCATAGAACGTAAATTGTAGGAAACATAATTCTCTACAAAAAAGGTCTCTTAACATTTTGCCATAGCTCGCTTCGTTTCCGAGATATTTGCAGATTCAGCTCAAAGGAACTGGCCTGACGGACATATTTCGAGATATTTCTTCTTCTTGTTGTTCCGCCTCTGCACAGCTAAGCTGGAAGTGGCATTTGCAGCTCGCAATAGTGCAGAGTTATCTTAAAGAAAGGGGCCACGGTGTTTCTGTATCTCTATTATGTTGGTGCGGCTTCGGAACTTTTAAATATCCTGATATATCTCGAGAACTACGCATCTGATCAAAAAATGTCATAGAACATAAAAAGTAGGAAACTTAATTCTCTACAAAAAAGGTCTCTTAACATTTTGCCATAGCTCGCTTCGTTTCCGAGATACTTGCATATTTATCTCAAGGGAAGGGGCCTGACGGACATATTTCGAGATATTTCTTCTTCTTGTTGTTCTTCTTCTGCACAGCTAAGCTGGAAGTGGCATTTGCGGCTCGCACTAGTGCAGAGTTATCTCAAAGAAAGGGGCCACGGTGTTTCTGTATCTCTATTATGTTGGTGCGGCTTCGGAACTTTTAAATATCTCGATATATCTCGAAAACTACGCTTCTGATCAAAAAATATCATAGAACATAAAAAGTAGGAAACTTAATTCTCTACAAAAAAGGTCTCTTAACATTTTGCCATAGCTCGCTTCGTTTCCGAGATATTTGCAGATTTATCTCAAGGGAAGGGGCCTAACGGACATATTTCGAGATATTTCTTCTTCTTGTTGTTCTTCTTCTGCACAGCTAAACTGGAAGTGGCATTTCCAGCTCGCAATAGTGCAGAGTTATCTCAAAGAAAGGGGCCACGGTGTTTCTGTATCTCTATTATGTTGGTGCGGTTTCGGAACTTTTAAATATCTTGATATATCTCGAGAACTACGCATCTGATCAAAAAATATCATAGAACATAAAAAGTAGGAAACTTAATTCTCTACAAAAAAGGTCTCTTAACATTTTGCCATAGCTCGCTTCGTTTCCGAGATATTTGCAGATTTATCTCAAGGGAAGGGGCCTGAC